>NC_141691.1:1544173737-1544773737 GCF_964263255.1 Lissotriton vulgaris | reverse complement strand
GTTCTGATTACAGGATGTGGTTTCTTTTTGTTGGGGGTGGCGGGGGGGGGAGTGGAGTGTCTCCCCAGTTTGTTTCACATCAAAGAGTTTTCAAATGTCGTGTCGTAAACACCTCCTCCCGCCACCGTGCACATAAAAAGCCACGGCGAGAGTGCGGAAGAACCTGTAAAGAACTGTCGTTGTTGTCGCGCTATCTGAACAGTTCAGAGTGAATGAAGAGCAGAAAGGTGTTAGCCTGGGTGCAGTCTAGCCAAATGCTCGAGCGACTCTTGAAAGAAGGAGCGAGGCATTTCAGATTTTGCTGTTCGGTAGAGCACCCACCGCCTACACACTTTCTCCACCTGGGCAGCATTGTTGCAGTCTACCTAAATGACGTAAACAACTGAGAGGGTGTGGGAACCTATCAGCGAAGAATCATCCTTGTCAAACAGCATCTAAAATCTTCCCAGGATGCCTGAAAGAATCTGCGAGCATCAGCTTTGTCACAATATATCTTTAAACAACCACTTTGCTCATATTTCCTATTCTAGTTAGCCTCATCCGCACATACATCTATAGTTTACTTTTAAAAAAAATTATCACCGCCGACGGGCCCGGGATTCCAGAGGAAACGCTGTTCCCGCCTCCCTGCTCGGGGCCGCGCTGCCATTGGCGGACCCCTGAGGCAGGAAGCCAGGCAACGGGAGAGAAGACGTAGGCCGGGCCAGAAGAAAGAAGGAAGTCCCGCCCGCTGCTGGGCTATGATTGGCTGCCCGCCGGGATGGAGCAAAGAAGCCGAGTCCTCCCGCGGCCCGGGGCTCCCGTGAGCTACGAAGAGCCCCGGGGCTGCCCCAGAGAAGAGAAATCCTGCGTAGCCGGTGAGTGGGGTCTGGTGCTGGTGTGTGTGTATGTGTACGATTGCAGCGGCGGCGGCGGGGGGAGGGGGGTCTTTGTATGTGTGCGTGCGTGTGTGTAGGTGCGCTGGTGTGTGTGGGGGGGGTCTCTGTGTGTGCGTGTAGGTGCGCTAGTGTGTGTGTAGGTGCGGGGGCGGGGGGGTGTGCCTGTGTATGCGTGTGGCTGTGTATGCGTGTGGCTGTGATGTGCGCATGCATGAGTGTGGGTGCGCGTGCACACAGCTGAATCCAGCTGAGGAAAAGCTCGTGGCAGTTTCTTGTCCTCCATTCCCCCGTGTCCGATAGCTATAAGTCTCCGACCCTGGACGCATCCTTCAGATGCGAATTCCAGGGCGAGACCTAAAAAGGGGAAAGAAAATAAAGTTTACACTCACACCGAGATTGATAAAGAAAATTAGGAAGTAAAAGGGAAGTTATAATGAAGCATTCAATGCACTGGAAGGAGCAAGATTGAGATTTAAGGAACATGGCAGCGGGAAGCCGCAGAAACAGTGAAATATATAAAAAGCACTGATAAACTCTATAGAACAAGTTAAAGTGAAAAGGTGTACAAAGGAGAGAAGTTACAAAAGGGGAGAAATATAAGGAGACATGGGACCTTACCTGCTATATCTAAATATTGACATTGATAAAACGCTTTTTTGATGTTTGAGTGCTGCTAGAAATTACAGAAATTAAAGGGATGCATCATATGATGATGCCTTCTTCTACTTGATACAACATCACTTTTGGGGTAACATCAACAGGAGTATGGAAAGATGGTTAAGAGCACAAAAGACAGTTAAAATGATAACACATTCAGGTAGAAAAGCAATCTCGGTGCAACCGCTACAGGAGTGCGAAGATATTATTAGGTCAAAAAGAAAATTTAGAAGCAAAAGTCATATGCTTGCACAAATATATTAAGGTGCAATCAACTCAGTACTGACAGCAAATGCGACAGTAACCTGACACATTAGGTATAGAAGGTCTGAGTCTGTATCAAATAGGATTCTGTTGACACTGCATTAAACCGCTAAATCACCCTTGATGCAAGAAGCACAAATCACATTTAGGTATGAAATCACATTTCAGTGCAACATTACTCTTATGTTGCAAAAATAACCATTGGTCCAAAGTAAGTGGCATTTTAGTATCACATTTATCCGCAAAAGAATATGTAAGTGTAAAATTGCATGAACATGTTAAATCATGTACAACATCAACAGGAGTTTGGAAGCAGTTTGAAGAGCAGAAATCACAATTAGGAGTAAAAATATGTTTAGGTAAAAAATCGAATTTAAGTGCAAAATCAGTGTGGGTACATTATGAACCCAATTGGCTTCCTTTGCAGTGCATAGCTGTTTCACTTCACCTGTCCATAAACTGCAATGGATGGCATTCCTTATGCAGATGTACTAACAAACCCAATTAGCCAATGGCTAATGGTGAGACAGACATTATTCTCTGAACTCATCTGAAATGTAAATTACATTTTCATCGGGCAATTGCTGAAAGTAGGTGACCCAAACAAACCAACAGCTGAATTTGGCTAACCAAAAGCCCCTCCATGTAAATGTATGTTTTGGCAAAGGGCTAAAGCTGTCTTCAGCGGACCTAAAAATAATCCCACATGGCAAATGAACTATATAAGGGCGAGCCATTATTGACGGGATCATAGGTCTGCAAGACTGTCTCTACGAATGGGCTCTTCTTCGCAACACAATTCCATCATTATTGAACTAACCTTGACTAGACTTCTTTTATCTGTATTGCTCTCTGTTTTAGGTACTTTCGCAGCAGCTGTGCTTATTTTCATTGTCACTTCTGAAAACACTGACATGGAATTCCATCTGTCAAAGAGACACACTCATCTAGTTAAAACACTGATGCCTACACCACTTATAGAGGGGATCTGACATACCGTAATAACAGTTGTGCAATCAGAGAAGCCCTCCACAAGGTTTCCATTTCAACAGCAAATAATGTAGGGACCAGTAAAACAAAAAAACCAAGACGAAAGGTCAAGACCATGTATATTTGATAACGTCTACTCTTGTCTAAAAGCGTAACACTACTGCATGTTCTCTGTTTGGCTTTCCAGGACACCATGCTACAGTCTTGAAAGAAATGCTTTGTCTTTGAAAGGACTGCAGATTAACTTTCTTCGAGATCTTTCCCGAATCCTAATTTGTTAGTTAATTCACTTATCTATAAACTCTACTAAGGTCACACCTGACAAATAAATAGAGACTGCTAGACCTGACATCTTTTGGCGTGTTTCCCCTGTCTTTTTGATTTCCGACCCCCTTTTTTGATGGTATGCTGGACTTTGCTTTTGCTGTTTTTTTTGTCTCTGTGCACTTTGCCACTGCTGATCATTGCTAATGTGCAAGTGCTCCCTCTGTAAATTGTGCTATTGAATGGTATTTCCTTGATTGGCTTATTTGATTTACTAGTAAGTCCCCAGTATTGTCTCAACCCTGCCACTGCAGTGTCTGCATGCACAGTTTTAAATTGCCATGTCGACCTGGCAAATGCACCCACTAGTCAGGCCTCACCCTTCCTTTTTATCACATGTGTCATCCCTAAGGTGGCCCAAGGCAGCTCCGTAGGCACCGTGCAGTGTATGTAAAAGGTAGGACATGTAGTGATGTGTTTTGACTTGTCCTGGTAGTGAAATACTGTGCACTTAATTTTTCACTATTGAAAGGCTATCTCTTCTATAGGTTAACACAAGCTCTGACTGGACACACCTTTCCATTGCAGATTCCCAAATGTTGGAGTTTGGGATAGCTGAACTCACAATTCAACAATACACCTTTTAGTAAAGATGTTTTTAAATTGCGTGTTTAAAAATGTCACTTTTAGAAAGAGGTATAAGAGTGGGAAACCCAATGTACCCTGGGAGACTTGGGCAATTCAAGAATTAGAAAGTAGGTGTGGCCATTTAGCGACTACGTTTCTGATCGCGGACGCCAGAAGCTAGTTTAAGTCTCGTTTATATAAATCCCCAAGGGTCATTCATCACTATATTCTTAAATGTCCTGAAGATGGCCTAGCGGATGCTTACAACACATAGACCGAAACGTCGACAACCAATTTTTTTTCCTATGATTTGGTTTGAGGATATGCTGTATGTTTAATCGGTCACATTTTCCTTTGATTGTTTGTAAAAGGTGTTCGCAATTGCAACAATGAGGTGTTTGTAACATCAAAATATTGTAACTTCTGGTTGCATTATGCTATTTTATAGGAATCTATTTACTTTTTTGTACCCTTTTTAATATTCTGTCAATAAAAATGTATTTCCTTTGAATACATATACGAATATATATATATGAACTAAGGACCCTGCCAAGAAGGAGAGCTGGAAAAGCTGTTAGGAGGAACTAACACTTTGCTGTGTGCTCTGCTGTGTTGGCCATCAGTGGCTGCTTCCGTCTTGGACAGTGAAAGGTCTAGGCTGAACTGCAACTTATTGCCCGAGATTCTCTAAGGGCTTCAAGTAGAACTTGCCTCCTGCTGGAAGTCACTGGAACATCAAAGACTGCAAGTTCATCTGCCAACAGCACTGAGATCTGTGTGTTTTGTGCTGCAACACGATGATGCAAAGGGCGCCGCTGCTGGCTCGGTGACCTGAAGGCACGGCTCAGATCATCACCCTGTTTCTCAATGCAACCCTGGTCTCACTTCCTCCATCAGTAGCCGCTGTCTTTGAGCCACTGCTCGCAATGTAACAAGAGGGCACTGCACCTCACATCACCCACTACACACTGCAGCCCTGGTGTTAGAACTGGGGGTCTCTAATTGGCAGAGGGAGGTACCACTGTCCAAATAGGGACCCTTGATTCTAGTCAGGGTAAGGAGGAAACCCTCTGAGATAACCCCTGCTCACCCTCTAGGTAGCTTGGCATGAGCAGTCAAGGCTAATCAGAAGGCAATGTGTAAAGTATTTGTTCCAACACTCACAGTTACACAGTGAAAACACCACAAACTGACTCCACAACAGTTTAGAAAAATAAAGGTATTTTATCTAAACCACACAAGTCCAAAACGACAAAAATCCAACATACACAGTTCAAGAATATGGTTTCAAAAGAGTTCTTAAGGTTGCAATAAAAGTTCTTTAGGTTGCGATAAAATAATCCACAGTTGCAAGAAAAGTTCACAGTTGCGTCACATTTCAGACACACTACTTTTAGTTGCGACAGAGTTCTAAAAGCAGAAGCTGGTGCGGTGGAAAGCAAGCGGTGCATTGCTCCTGAGACCCTGGGGAGGCGTTTGCGACAGCCCCGCTGCAGCAGTGGGCATGTTGCGATGAATCCGGTCTGTATGGGGAGGAAGGCTGCTTGTCTGGATTCAGGTGCGTAGGTTCCGTAGAAAGTTTCTTCTTGCAAAGGCACAATGCGTCGATCTTGTAGGGGCTGCGGCGATCTCCGGGGCGACGATGCGCGGTCCAGCGGCCATCTCTCTCTCGCAGCTCCTCGATGCGATGGCTTCGGCGATGACTCTCGCAGCAACATTTCAGACACACTACTTTTAGTTGCGACAGAGTTCTAAAAGCAGAAGCTGGTGCGGTGGAAAGCAAGCGGTGCGTTGCTCCTGAGACCCTGGGGAGGCGTTTGCGACAGCCCCGCTGCAGCAGTGGGCATGTTGCGATGAATCCGGTCTGTATGGGGAGGAAGGCTGCTTGTCTGGATTCAGGTGCGTAGGTTCCGTAGAAAGTTTCTTCTTGCAAAGGCACAATGCGTCGATCTTGTAGGGGCTGCGGCGATCTCCGGGGCGACGATGCGCGGTCCAGCGGCCATCTCTCTCTCGCATCTCCTCGATGCGATGGCTTCGGCGATGACTCTCGCAGCAACGTGATGCAGTCCACAAGCAGGCGGTGCGGCAATCTCTCCCAGCGACGACAGGCTCTGCGACGACACTCGCAGCAATGTTAGGCTTCCCGCACCGATCGGGTGCGTCCCGCAAACGAAGGATGTGACGGCTTTTACAGCGGCAACAGGCGCTGCGACAATCTCGACCTTCGAAGTGGTGGAAAATTCCTCTTACTGTCGGGGATGCGCTCCGCAGCGAGCGATGCAATAACTTTTCTTTAGCAAAGTTCTAGAGCTTAGTTTCCAGCTTCCCAACACAGGTAGATCTTCCAGAGGCACCACACATTGGCCAAACACTCCAGGAAGGACAGAACTCTCTCAGTACAGCTCAGGGGAAGCTGGGGGTGAAGTCCTTTTGTTCCTGGGACTTCAGACCAGGGAGCCAGCTCTTCCCAGGCCCTTAAAGATTCCTTCAAGAAAGGGGACATAGCACAGAAAAGACCTTCCCCTCTCCTTGACAGCAAACAAACAGCAGGGCAATCCAGCAGAGCAACAGCTGGACAATCTTCCTCCTTCCATTTCAGCTTTCTCCTTGGCAGAGGTTCCTTCTTGATTCCAGGATGATCTAATTTTCCGTTGTCAGGGGTCCTGTACTTATACCCCTAAAAGTCTTTGTTCTCTTTATGCAAGTGGGCCCTGAGCCAGGTCTGTATCAGTTCTGGGTGTTTCTTGAGCACTTTGTTTTCCTGGCTTCTCCTTTCCTTTCAGAGTGAGGGGCAGGGTTGTAAGCTGCCCAGCAGGAGGTGGGGCCAGCATTGTGGAAGGCCGGCACAGCCCTATTCAGGCCCAGGTGCTATCTCCTCCCACCACTCAAGTTGCAAATGCAGTCATTCAGCCTAGGGCTGACTCAGCCAGCCTCCTGGGGAATCCCAATTCCCTGTCACTCTCAAACCAGACAGTCAATACATAAACAGGCCAAGGCACACAAGAAGGTCAGACAAGAGAACAGCAACTTTCCAAAAGAGCTGTTCTCAAACACAGGATTCAAAAACAACCTTTCCTAAAAGATGTGTTATGAAATTCTGAGTTCAGGGATACTACACTCTTGTGTCTTATCTTGTTCCTATGGGAAGAAATGCTGGTAGCCACTGTAGCCAGCATCCCCCATGTAAACCTATGGAGCAAGATAGCTTACAATAGTGAAAAACGAAATTAGCTGTGATTCACTACCAGAGCATGTCATCTGAACCAGTACATGCTCTACCTTTCACATGCACTGCACCCTGCCCAGGGGGGTACCTTGGGCCTTCCATAGGGGTGACCAATGTGCACAAAAAGGGAAGGGTTAGGCCTGGTCAGTGAGGACACTGACCAGGAGGACATGGCAGTTCACAGACTGCACACAGGCACAGCAGTGCAGGTCCTGAGACACCATTTTGGGGCTACTCATGTGGGTGGCACAATCAGTGCTGCAGGCCCACTAGTAGTATTTGTCATCACGAGCCCTGGCACACCCAGTGCACTTTACTAGAGACTTCTTGGTGATACAAATGTGCCAATCATGTATATCCAATCATCATAACAATTTACACAGGGAGCACTTACACTCTGGCACTGATCAGCAGTGGCAGAGTGTCCAAAGCATCTAAACCAGCAAAAACGAAATCCAGTACAACATCAAAAATACAGGAGGTAGAGGCCAAAAAGACAGGAGAAACCAACCCAAAGATGCCAGGTCTAACACGCATCCCCTCCAGCTGAAAGTGGGGGGTACTGCCCACCCTCTTGGGAGTTCTCTTCACTAAGGCAGAAACATTTGGACAGACCATCAGCGTTGGCGTGTTCTATACCAGGGCGGTGTTCCACCGTAAAGTTCATTCGCTGTAGGGAGATAGACCACCTCAACAGTTTTGGGTTCTCTCCCCTCATCTGCATCAACCACCTCAGGGGCCTGTGGTCGGTCTGGTCCCAAACAGGTAGGGTCTCAGCTCCTTCAGGGCCCAGACCACAGCAAAAGCTTCCCTTTTAATCGCACTCCACTTCTGTTCCCTGGGGAGTACTCTCCTACTAATGAAAGCCACAGGTTGGTCCCCGTCCTCCTCAGTGATCTGTGAGAGTACTGCTCCCACACCATGCCCTGAAGCCTCTGTCTGCACTATGAACTCACTGGAGAAATCAGGTGCCTTGAGCACCGGTGTTGTGCACATGGCAGTCTTCAGGCATCAAAAGCAGTCTGGCAGGCTTCGGTCCAGTTCACTCTTTTGGGAAACTTCTTAGAAATCAGTTCTATCAAGGGGGCAACGATGGTGCCATATCCCTTGACAAACCGTCTGTAATACCCAGTGAGACCTAAGAAGGCCCTCACCTCTGTCTGGGTCTTGGGGGGTTCCCAAGCCAGAATGGTATCAATTTTTGCCTGTAGGGGCGCCACCTGGCCGCTCCCTACCTGGTGTCCCAAGTGCACCACAGATCCCTGCCCTATCGGACACTTGCTGGCCTTGATAGTGAGGCCTGCCCTTTGCAGAGCCTTCAACACTTCGCAGAGGTGTTGCAAGTGTTCCTCCCACGTGGCCCTGTACACAGCAATGTCATTCAGGTATGCGGCGCTGAATTCCTCCAGCCCAGTCAGTACCTGGTTAACCAGTCTCTGGAAGGTAGCAGGGGCATTCTTCAACCCAAAGGGCATGACTCAGAAATGGAAGTGCCCCTCTGGCGTTGAGAATGCGGACCTCTCCTTAGCCCCATCAGTTAAGGCAATATGCCAGTACCCAGAAGTCAAATCAAAGGTACTGAGGTACTGGTCAGCTCCCAACGGATACACAAGCTCATCAATTCTGGGGACGGGGTGTGCGTCAGTCTTTGTGACCGCATTGAGTCCAAGGTAGTCCACGCAAAACCTGAGTTCTGGAGTGGCACCTGGCGCAGCAGCTTTTTCCACTAAGACGACTGGGCTAGCCCAGGGGCTGCTGGAGTGCTCAATCACCCCTAACGCCAACATCTTGGAAACCTCTTCCTTGATGCTGGCACTGACCTAGCCAGCTACCCTGTAAAACCTTTGTTTCACAGATAAACTATCTCCAGTGTCCACATCATGGACGCACCAATTGGGGATACCTGGGGTCAGGGAGAACAGGGGGGGCAAACTGACCCAGCACTTGGTGACAGTCCCTCTGCTGTTCTGGGGTCAGGGTGGGAAAGGGGACCACACCATCCACTGACCCATCTTGCTCCTTAGCTGCCAGGAGGTCAGGGAGAGGTTCACTATCCTCTTCCCCTCCAGCATCTGTAGCCATGAGCATTGTCACTTCACACCTCTCAAAGTGTGGCTTGAGGCAGTTCACATGTAAGACTCTCAGGGGTTGCCTGGGGGTCCTCAAGTTAACCAGGTAGGTTACTTCACTTTTACTTTCCACCACCTCATATGGCCCAGACCACTTGTCTTGGAGCGCGCAAGGCTCCACTGGCGCCATCACCCACACTTTCTGCCCAGGATGAAATTCTACCAGAGTGGTATTCTGGTCATACCATCTTTTCATTTCTTCCTGGCTAGCCTCCAGGTTCTCCTGTGCGAGCTTCCTGAAGCGCTGTGTCTGGTTGCGAATGGCCAACACATAGCTGAATACATCCTGGGGGGTCTTCCCACAGGATTTCTCCCACCCCTCCTTCACCAGTGTGAGAGGTACTCTAACAGGGTGTCCATACAGAAGTTCAAAGGGACTGAACCCTAAGGACTTCTAAGGCACCTCCCTGTAGGCAAACAACAGGCATGGTAACAAGACATCCCACTTCCGTCATGGGCTCTTCTAGGCCCATAATCATACTCTTCAGGGTGCGGTTGAACCCTTCAACTAACCCATTTCCTTGAGGGTGGTAAGGAGTGGTGAACTTATAAGTTACCCCACACTCCTCCCACAGAGTTTTCATGTACCTAGAGATGAAGTTTGTACCCCGGTCGGAGACCACCTCTCTGAGGAACCCCATACGGGAAAAGATCCCCATCAATTTAGTCTTGAGGGCATTAATCTCCAGCCCCCTCTCCCCACAAAACGCCACAAAACCATCCAGGACACGTTGTATCCCCATCGGGGATTTTGACAGCAGCAGGGTGTCATCCGCAAACATAATTGTGGGCACCCTGCTGACGTTGAGCCTTGGGGCATCTTTATCATTAATCCCAGTCAGATGGGCGATTACCCCGTTGACAAAGAGGCAGAACAGGATCGGTGCAAGCACACAACCCTGTCTCACCCCTCTGTCAACGGGGAATCTCGCTGAAAGCAACCCGTTCCTGCCACACCTGACCCGTGCAAAATTATCTTGATGAAGTCTCATCAATGTATTCAAGAGATCAGGTGGAGTGCCCAGCTCCACTAACACGGACCACAGTTTGGGTCTTGGCACCAAATCGTAGGCGGCACGCAAGTCTACAAAGCCCGTGTATAGGCTGCCACCCTCGATTGTTACAGTTTTCCAAAATAATAAATTAAGACGGAAAATCTGATCCGTTGTTGAGGTCTTCTTTCTGAATCCTGCCTGATAGGGGCTCAGAATAGAAAACTTTCCAATATTTCCAATCTGTGAGGAGATCTAGTATCAGTCTCCCGAATAGCTTTTGTGATACATCGATGAGGCTGATAGGCCTGTAGTTGGCTGGCAGCAGAGGTGAACCCTTCTTAAATATTGGGACAATCTCTGATCCCAGCCAAGTACAGGGCACCTCCATGCCCCTCAGGACGGCATTAAAGATCACCAATAGGTACAGAGCCCATACGTCTGGCTCTTGTTTAAAAAGATCGCCCGGAAGCCCATCCAGGCCAGGAGCTTTGCCAGATGCCAGCCTGGAGATTGCAACCCGCACCTTTTCCTCAGTGAAAAGATCCCCCTCTAGCTGTGGGGCAATAGTTGGCATTAGGTCAGCTGAGGCCCCATCTGTGTCCATATTGGCTCCCTTGTAAAGAGCTTGGAAATGTTCTTCCCAGACCTTATCTGAAATATTAGGTTCGACGGCTGAAGATAGCTCCTCCGACCCCGTATTTACAACTTGCCAGAATTTACGGGAATCCTTATCTGCCAGTGTGATGGTGAGATTCTCCCATTTCTCCTGTTCCCATTCCGCCCTAGCATGGGTGATCAACTGCTTATAATCCCTTCTCCTTGCCTGTATTACGGATCTATTATTACCCTGCTTTAAGGAAATTAGTAGATCCGATTTAGCCTTTCGGCAAGCAGCGTTTTACGACTAAGAACGGTGGCTCATGGTACCCCCGGTTTTTCCTGGGGAGAAAAGAACTTCAGCCATGATCTTAATAAGGTCCTCATGAGTGGACCAGAGTTTTTTGTGCATGTCATGGGCGTGGAGTTGCTCCACTAATGCTCTAACCTTTTTGAGTGTGGGAATAACACAGCCATACAACTTTGAAACCTTTTCCTGATTAGTGGCTAGTTTGTCCCACCTCACTCTGCGTCTATTGTTTGCTCGGGTTAAGCCTGAAGCGAGCACATCTGCACCAGCCGGGTTTTCGTTGTCTATACCAGGCAAAGAGTATTCTAATTCTAGCGCATTATGGTCGCTGTCGTCCCTGTTTATCACCCTGAAGGGCTTAAGTTTAGACCAGGAGGACAGTTGAACTAATATATAGTCTAATCTTGACTCCCTCCCCACTTTGTTAAATGTGCATTTAGGGGGAATATCATAATTCCAACGCCCATTACAGGCCCTAATTGCATGTTTAAGAGTTAAAGCAGTAATATGTACTGCTAGAGGGGTCCAAGCTCTAGGGGGAAGCGCCACCGTGGGGGGTACTGACCACAGCGCTTCCTCTTCCATTGTTGTTCCATCTAATAGTCCTATTAATGGCTCAAAGTGGCAGTTCAGATCCCCTCCAACCACAAAGGGTGTACCCTCGGCAATATCATTGAGGAAAGTAGAAAGCTCCTCAATGGTATTCGATTCCTGGGTTATATTCACCTGCCTAGAATAAACATTTACCACTGCCAATTTAGTGGAGTTGGGCCACTCCATGAGGACGCATTGGACGTCCTCGGATGCTGTGAATTGAGATGTAGCTTTGCAACCCAAATGGGTTGCCACCCAAATAGCCAGACTACCAGAGGGACAGCCCTTGTCCCTCCATCGGGCAGGAATAGAAAATGCAGCAAAGCCAGGACAAGTGTGTTCCTCTCTCGCCCAGGTTTCTTGGAACATGCAAACATCTTTGGAGTCTATAAATGTCCTCCAGTCAGGGCATTCAAGCTTGTTTCCTAAACCAGCCAGGTTCCAGGACAGTATCTTTAATGAAGGTGGTTTGGAATTGGAGGTAATACTTGAGGTGACCCCCTGGCCTATTAAGCTATCTGGCAATATTACATTTTGATTCGAGTCCCCATGCATGGCTATAGGTTGCTTACTTCTAGGTGGTAACCCGGCTATGGACTGTTGGCATACCTTATCATACTGTTGTTCTGTGTGAGTCTTAATCCCTGGGATGCCAGCGGTACCTTGGCTGGGGAGGATGGTATTTTCCACCTGCTCACCCCTGGGTTGGTAATGAACTACCCCCTCCTCAGTGAGTAGTGTCAGTCGTTCATGTCCAGGCAGCTAAACCTATTATGTGTTGTGAGGTAGGCAGGCTGCTGGACTATGGGTCGGTGAAAATCCCCTCTCTCCCTGTTTCCCCAGCCTCTCCCTCTCATGGGGACTCTATCCCAGCCCTCCTCCTCCAGTACGTTGCACCAAGGCGGGTAGAAGAAGGATAGCGGTAGGGACTGAATAGATGTCCCTTGGTTGCAGTACGGCCACCCACATATGTGAGAAACAGTCCTGGGATCCCTGAAGTTAATCAGGACGCAGTCGCCGTTAATAGATTTCCTTGTGTTACCCAGCCAGGGAACTCTTCTTACCATAAGTACCTTGCTCGCTATTCCCAGGGGAAGTGTCTATTTAGGGTAAGCCAGTTAACCACCTTGTTTTTTAGTGAGGCTACAGATTCTTTAATTGCTGGATTTAACTCTGGTATTCCCGTTAGGATGACTACGTAAGGGCTAGCCTCGGGGGGGGGGTCCATGGACAAGATCTTATTTGTTTTGACACCCGCCCCCTGGTTACAATTAGTGTTAGACTCAGGGAGGTCAGTTGGAATTGCACCCTGGTTGGATTGGGGAATTACAGAGAGGGTGGTAGGCGGCTGCAGTTGTGGAGTATTTGAAACTATACTGCGTCTTCGATGGTCGTTGGTATTGCCCCCCTCTTGTTCTTAGATTGAACCCCACCCTGGTTGCCCTTGTTATCTACTTTGAGACCATCAGCTATTAGTGCCGATGTTTCATCTAAGTTTAAGAGTCTAGCTTCTATCATGGCTAAACGAGCTTCTACGAGGCTAAGCAGTGACCTCAGGAGGGCGCCAATGTTGGAGATAGTAATGGCACCACCTTCCGTTGGTATGGGACTGGTGTTCGCCTGCTCTGTGACTCATACAGGTGAAGTGACTAAGGATGTTACTGGAAGATCGTCAGGAAGTGTGGGTGCAGTTTTACTAGTTCCCGAGATATTGTCCTCCACTGGTATATTATGTTTGGCAATTTTTGCCTTGCGCCCCCCAGGGCTTTGAGCACCTCTTTTCCTTTTGGGTACTGTTTCTTCCCTGTCTCCCCGTTTTTGACGTCTATCTCTACAGCTAGGGGTTTCATTATTTATAGTAATTACTATTGGGGATGGGGAGCTAAGTTGTGATTGGCCGGGGTTGAAGGCAATTGCTGTATTTCTTCAGTGCCTAAGGAATCATTATCCCTATGTTGTGGAGTTACATTAGATACATTAGGCAAACCCATCGCCCCATTGTCCCGTGTTTTGAACTCCGTATGGTCAAGTCCGTTCTCAGGAGTTCTGGCGTGGGCTATAGTGCCCATGGAGGACCTTTTTACCCATGTAATTTCCTGAGAGATGCGCCTCTCCAATGTGGTGATTTCGTCAATAAGAAGGGAACCTGCTTTGACAAAATAATTGTCCAAAGTACCTGTTGGGTGTCCTCCAGCCAGCATAGTTTTACTCCTCGTTTCTCTGGCGGCCATACTCCTTAAAACAAGGTTGGATTGCTGGTTAGAAGTCGGAGCAAAAAGCCAAGGGGGGTGGCCCAGTCCGGTCTCGCCTGTGCTCGAACGGGCTCAAACGGGCCCGCCCTTGGCCCGGGCTTCACCCAGGCTTCTCCCGCGCGCGTCCCACGATGCGCGGCTGTGGGTGGAGCTAAGTAAGAGGAGACGGGGCGGGAAAAGGCTCCAGCTGCGGCGAGTGGCAAGCCGCTTAGGATGCTGGACCTCCCAGTCCCACGCCCGTCCTCACACTCCACAAACTGCTTCCTCGGTGATCCAAATACGTCCCAGGGCTGAGGGGACAAACAGCAGCTTCCGCCAGTATTTCACAACGGCTAGCCAGCGGCTCCCACGAAGGGTGGGCCGCGAGCCGTAATGAAGTGCTGGGAGGCGGGGCGGGAAGAGGCTCCAGCTGCGGCGAGTGGCAAGCCGCTTAGGATGCTGGACTTCGCAGTCCCACGCCCGTCCTCACACTCCACAAACTGCTTCCTCGGAGATCCAAATATGTCCCAGGGCTGAGGGGGACAAATGGCAGCTTCCTCTGGTATTTCGCAACAGCTTCACCCTTCAGCCCTGATCTCTCCGATGATGATGCGCCCTGCTGACATTGACGCCGCTACCTACACCGTGACCTGTGGACACCGCTCATGAGGTACACGAAGCATCGGTCCATCCCACACTGCAGCCATGGTCCACCGACGTTGGCACCATCGATTTCAGCCTCATCAACTAACAATCGTGCTTACACAGGGACCTGTGGGCACTGCACAATGCATTGCCCCGCTTCGTATCGCAACCTTGAGTCTACCAACTAAAGCACTTCAGCAACGACGATTCTGCTGCCTGCACCATGATGTGTGGACACCACACGTCACCTATTCCCCTTCACACCTTAACCCTGGTCTCACCAATGGCATCGGTGTTATATTCCCAAGTTAGACGCATGTATCGAAGAAGCTTATTTCTAACATTGTCTTCATTATTAACATTTTCAGCTGTGACCTTTTGCACATATTTGCATGCATTACAATGTTGGATTAGTTTCCCTGAAACTAAACGTGTTTTCAAATCTAGCTTCGCACAACATCAAAACACAGCCCTGAACTTCATGGACAAGGTCTCATTTCATACTACGTACAAATGTCATCAATATCTTCTTCCGCGGGGTGACAGAGCTATCTACATATCTGTAACATCGCTAATTTATACCCACATCGCAAGGTTGCTTTCTATTATAAAAGATGAGCATCCCTGATAGTTTAGCAGAGAAGGCACTTCCGCTGACACTGAGGTACTTGCCTGCTCAGAAATCACCAAGCAGTGGTATGACATCTCGTGAGGGGTGTCAGGTTTGTGACCAAGATGGGGTCCTTCATTCTATCCCATCAGGTAATGGGCTTGCTCCACCCCTTTTGGTGATTCGAGGTTTTACCCCTGAACACACACTCTATGTACACTTAGAGTACGGTTTGCATCATAGAAGTACACTAGATTACTGCTTTGTGTTATATGCCTGCATATATACATTGCTTCAGCACCATGGTAGAACTATATATACCATTTACGCTTTTGGTGCTTGTAATCATGTTTATCTGCTTCTGTCTACTAATCATTGCAGCACACATATTTTATGCAACAAATAATGTTGGTTCAATAAATATTATTGTAAACATCCCACTGTGTATACTCTGTATATGTCTCTGAGAATAAGTGTGCACGAGTGACTGAGCGAAAGGTTCTGTACTGTTTCCATGATCCCTGAGGGGTCAAGGTTGTCATGTTCAGTGGTTGCGAGAAATCCAATTGCTCACTGATAGGTTAGAGGGGCTTACGTTGCCATTGTGAGCTAGCTGGTCTAGTGGCCAACATATCCTACTGGGATGTCCGTAATCAGTCTTGGCACCAAGCCCCTAGTTTATGTTGTCCAGACAATGTGCCGATCCTACCAATTAGTAGGAACTACACAGCACCGGATGCTGTCACCGAGCCGCTGCCTGCAGTGTACCCAGTGGGCACTGCAAATCACAGCCCTGACACCGTTGATGGCAAAGCTCCTGACTTCAACCTCATGGTGTTTGATCCACAACATGTGTGACTTCGAGGGGCAGACGACTCCTGCTCCGACCTCCAGAACTGCCACCCGCCTACGCCAGCACCGCCGCCTCTTCAGAGCACATCACAAGGTTCCTGACCCCTGAATTTCCAAAAGTCCTCTTTGCTGGTCGTCTAGGCACCATAGCTAGCCCACGACCTCGCGGTCGGCCTGAGCTGTTCGAATTGTTTTTTCATGACACCGTGATAGCCCCGGACGGAGCTATGAACCTCAAGGAAGAGTATTTCTAAGTTGATTCATGCAATATTCATATGTTTTTTACTGTATGTTGGATCTTTAAAATGTCGGTCTTGTTTAACACAGATAAAATTTAACTATTTTTCTAAAACTGGTGTGGTGTCCTTTTGTAGTGGTTTCACTGTATTACTGTGTGTTATGTGCAAACGCTTTACACATTCCTTCTAAGATAAGCCTGACTGCTCCTGCCAAACTACCAAGGGGGTGAGTAGGGGTTAGTTTAGAAGAGTTACTCCCTTATCCTGACTAAAAGGAATGATCCCTACTTGGACAGGGTGCACACCAGCCAACTAGAGACCCCCATTTCTAACAGAGACTACAAAAGGTGCTTTTCCTCACAATCACTACTCAGTTTCAAGTGAACCTCGTTCTTTCATACAAAGTACAGCTAATCCCCTAATGTGGGTATGATTTCCAACCACACTTTCATTTTTCTCGCCCTGTGTTATTCTTTATTGCCTCTCCTCATCTCCTACCTTGTACCGATTTTTTCCATAATTGTTCCTCTTTTACTAATCATTTAGTCCCCTCGATCCGACATTCTGCAGTACACCTTGAAGGAGGAACATGCCTCTTTGGATTGTACAATTTTCAAACAAATTACACTATGAAATGAGTAATCTTAAATTGCATTACAATCTAAAACACAAAACTGGAAAAGTGCAAAGGTAGCAGTGCCTAGATTTTTAATGACACATTTGATTTTTCTGCAGATTCTCCTAAAGTGCAAAGCCTTTCCCGAAGCACAAAGACCTGACAACAAATTAAATGTACTAGGAACTCAAGCACATGTGCAAAAATGCAGCTGAGATAAACAAATCATCTAGTATTGTTCAATCCTCTTGAAATAAGAAACAATTTTGCATTTTTTTAAATGTTCAACTTCCTAGTTTCTGAAGATATTTTAGAATAAAATAAACAGATCTAACAGTTGTAAATTAGTTATTTCTCTTAATGTCATATTCATTTAGAGTGCATTGAATGTAAGCCGAAGTTTCGTAAGTGAATATTGTTTATTCTATGTTTACCACCACATTTCTGAATTAATCCATTCACCGACATACAAAGGATTCAATGGGCTTTTGTTCTGCATTGCACTTGTTGCTTAATGCAGCAATTTTACAGCCACAGCACGCAATAAGCCTTAAGAACCATACTACATATAGTTGCACATGAGACTCTCTTTTGCAGACACCTAGAAAAGCCCTGCTACTCTGTTTCCATGCACGAAATTATGGTCCTAAGGAACCAATCCTCCTTATTTACCTTTTCATGAGCCAGACTGCACCATTACAAGGTTTAAAATACGGGGTTGCTAGAATATGCATTCCACCCTATTGCATGAAGCAGGCCTTTAATGTCCCTTTTTTGTGCCCAACCCTTCATTAACATCACTTATTTACAGATTTACTGTTGCTAAGCAATTAACGTTTGATCAGGGAAGACATTATTAAAGCTAAGAAATGCACCTCTCCCAACGATCTATTGGATAATATTGAGTTAACCTTAGTAGATGCTACTCTGGTTGATTATCTGGTTGCACTTGAGTTTAGAATGTCATCCCCAGACTCCTCGGGTATTCAGCTCAGACGTCACCCAATTGTACCTGTTTGTAGTGAGGAGAAGGGATTCGCCCCAGGCAGTGGAGGGGTTTTGTCTCTGTTAGACGCAAATGATTGACTCTATAACAATTCTTCTGAGGCAACTGAAAGCAGGTATCATCCCATATGTTATGAATCCTCAGGTTCGCATCACTACAGGCAGCCCCTGGCATCCCCTTTGCCCATACCCCAAAACACTGTTAATAATAATGCCGCTCCCCTCCCAAACACTCAAGCACAGAAACATTTTAAAATCCTTTCATGGAATATAGCCGGTCTAAAGAAAAATATGTCTGTTCCATCGTGGAATGGGTTTGTGGGAACCCATGATGTATGCCTATTCAAGGTAGACTTGGAGCGTGGGGGCGTTATACAACTCAGGCTATACCACATTCCATACCCCTGCCATCACTTGCGGAAAAGGCAGACTGTCTGGAGGTTTAACAGCATGGATTAGAATAGATTTGGGGTGGTCTGCATCTATACTTGATAGCGATAGCCACAATATCATGTGGTTAACTCCAAAGAGCCCTAAGGGTGGCGAGTCCCTGGAACTTTTCAATGTTTATATAATGGGGACCGTGAGTGGCAAGTCCTCGGTAATTCTGAACAAGCTGGAAGATCTTTTATCCAAATGCCATCCTACTGCTAAAATCATTGTAGCTGGCGATTTTAATTGTACATTTGAGTCTTTGAGCCATGAAGACCTTTTTGATACTATGGATGAGGACAATAAATAGGGTGTGCCCCCCTAGCTTTGATGCCGGTTAAAAGATGGTCCGAGATTATAACACAAGTAAACGCCATAATTTTGGAATTTGGGCTTAGAGCTGCCAATGCAAGTACCAAATGGGGCTGGCTCTAATCAGTAAAGGCTGAGCCTGATATACTAAACAACAGAAGAGAAGTGCCAATACTGATGCTTGATTTCAAAACAAAAGTTGATAACCAATGTAAAGACCACAGTTCAATACTTGTATGTGCTAGTGAATAGCTGTTTATTCTAGAACCCCCCACCCCCTGCATGGGTGAACCCCCCACCCCCAAGACGGAGGTCAAGAGTCTTGGAGTGTGGCTGGAGACTGATCTCACCTTCAGGACACAGGCAAGAAAGACGGCCGGCACATGCTACGGACTACTTAGATCTTGCAGGAAGGTGATCCCTCTACTGCCTTTCCAGTCGCGTCTCCTGCTGATCCAAGGCCTAATTTTATCCAGGCTGGACTACAGCAACGCCATTTACCTGGGATCTCCAGAATCCACTCTCCAAACTCTGCAGAAGGCTCAAAACGCCGCAGCCCGACTTCTAACGAACACCCCGGCCAGAACATCTGCCAAGCCGGCACTGAGGACGCTGCATTGGCTCCCCATCAGGGAAAGGGTAACATTCAAGGCCCTCTGTCTGGCCCACAAGGTACTTCACAACACTGGCCCCCAATCCTAAATAACTGGATCAAACCCTACAGACCCACGAGAGCGCTTCGTTCCGAACATGGAAACTTCATCGTGATCCCCAAGGTGAAGAAAGCCCGTATAGGTGGCCGCCGTTTTTCGGTCAACACGGGAAAAAAATGGAACGCACTCCCCCTGAGCCTCAGAGCAGAACCAAACCTCCTGCGGTTCAGGAAATTTCTCAAAACCCTACTCTTCCCCTGAGCCATTATCTCTCCTGACTTTCTCCCCTTATGAGTAAGAGGTTCAGCGCTGGGATACCTTCTGGGTGACTACGCGCTCTAGAAAAACCTAAAATAAAATAAATAAATAAATATTTTGATTGTACACAATTTAAGAATTAATGCTGCAGTTCAAAACAATATTGTGTGAAAAAAATGAAAATAAGAACACGAAAGTGGGATAAAACCTCATGCATACCATCACTCATAACTCTTCAAACATATCACAATCAAACAGCTTGCATTCAAACTATCAACCAAGGTACTTCACGCAATCTGGAGGGGCGATACACCAGTTAGTGAAGTACTCAGTCTGCTACAAAAATCAAGAGCATTCCCTAATGTTCTAAGTAATACACTGTAAACAATTCAGTTGAATCATAACAATTTTAAATACAATCATCAAAATTCAAGTGTAAAGTTGCAAATCAAGATGCAAAACAAATAAGCACCATGACGCAACCAGCAGACCACTCTCCAAAGTAGCCGAGCAGGGAGGGCATAATGATGTCATGTACTTTCTTCTTGTAGTCCTGAAGTAGAATTAAACTTTACATTTAAAAGCTCAGTACAGAAAAACTGCCAAATCACAACCTGAGAGATTAAAAACATTTTTTGATAGGCTTTGTAACTTGTTTTACTCTTCCATAGATGGGAAATGTTATTATTCTTTCAAAAAAATTCTGTAACTTGCTCACAGCTGCTCCACTAGTGTCAGAATTTTTAAGGATGTTATGTTATGTTATGTTATGTTAAATTAAATTTATTAAGCGCACGTACTCCCGTAGGCTTCATGGCGCTGTGGAAGACTGGCAAAACATAACATGTAACAGAAAAAAACGGATTTAACTAAGGATAAGCTTGCTTAAAGAGCCACGTTTTAAAAGCCTGTCTAAAGGCCAACAGATCTTCATGAAGCCTTAGCGGCGGTGGCAGAGAGTTCCACAGGGGGAGGCCAGGAAGTGGAAAGATCCACCTCCCTGGCGTTGTTTCCTGATCCGAGGCACCACTAACAGGTTCTTTTGACCTGAGCGGAGAGCACGAGAGGGAGTGTAACTGACAAGCAGGCTGCTAATGAATCCAGGGCCCTTACCTTGTAGAGCCCTGAAGATAATGCATCCCGCTTTAAATGCTGCTCTCTGCGCTACTGGCAGCCAGTGAAGACTGGCCAGTCCCGGTCTAATGGACTGCCACTTAGGAATCTTACAAATCAA
This sequence comes from Lissotriton vulgaris, assembly GCF_964263255.1. Classification (NCBI taxonomy): domain Eukaryota; kingdom Metazoa; phylum Chordata; class Amphibia; order Caudata; family Salamandridae; genus Lissotriton; species Lissotriton vulgaris. Next base: position 1,544,753,119 of record NC_141691.1, on the reverse strand, counting down.
CCTGGCCGCTTGGTTCTGGACCAGTTGAAGTCTCTTGAGCTGCCCCGCTGGAAGACCCAAGTACAAGCTGTTAGAGTAGTCCAGACGGGACAGCACAAGAGCGATAATGACCTGAACCAGAGCGGGGTGGGTTAAAAGGTGGGCGATCTTCTTAATCTTACGAAGTTGAAAAAAACTTGCAGATACCACAGTCCCTATGGCATCTTTGAAACTGTTAGACCTGGCATCTTTGGCGTGGTTTTCCCCTATCTTTTTGCCTCTACCTCCTATATTTTTGATGCTGTGCTGGATTTCGTATTTGCTGGTTTAAATGCTTTGGACACTCTGCCACTGCTGATCAGTGCCAGAGTGTAAGTGCTCCCTATGTAAATTGTTATCATGATTGGATATACATGATTGGCATATTTGTATCATCACGAAGTCCCTAGTAAAGTGTACTTGGTGTGCCAGGGCTGGTGATGACAAATGCTACTAGTGGGCCTGCAGCACCGATTGTGCCACCCACAGGAGTAGCCCTAAAATGCTGTCTCTGGCCTGCTACTGCAGTGCCTGTGTGCAGTCTAGGAACTGCCGTGTCCTCCTGGTCAGTGTCTTCACTGACCAGGCCTAACCCTTCCCTTTTTGTGCACATTAGTCACCCCTTTGGAAGGCCCAAGGTACCCACCTGGGCAGGGTGCAGTGTATGTAAAAGGTAGAGCATGTACTAGTGCAGGTGACATGCTCTGGTACTGAATTACATCCATTTTCATTTTTCACTATTGTAAGGCTATCTTGCTCCATAGATTAACATGGGGGATGCTGGCTACAGTGAATTCCAGCATTCCTTCCCATAGCAACAAGATAGGACATAAGTATCTAGTATCCCTGAACTCAGAATTTAATAACACATCTTTTAGGAAAGGTTGTTTTTAAATCCTGTGTTTGAGAACTGGCACTTTTAGAAAGTTGCTGTTCTCTTGTCTGACGCTTCTGTTTGCCTTGACCTGTTTGTGTATTGACTGTCTGGTTTGAGAGTAACAGGGGCTGGGGATTCCCCAAGGAGGCTGGCTGAGTCAGCACTAGGCTGAATGACTGCATTTGCAACCTGAGTGGTGGGAGGAGTTAGCACCTGGGCCTGAATAGGGCTGTGCCTGCCTGCCACAATGCTGGCTCCAACTCCTGCTGTGCGGCTGACGACCATGCCCCTCACTCTGAAAGGAAAGGAGAAGCCAGGAAAACAAAGTACTCAAGAAACACCCAGAACTGGTTCAGACCGGGCTCAGGGCCCACATGCACAAAAATAACAAAGACTTTTAGGGGTATAAGTACAGGACCCCTGACAACAGAAAATTAGATCATCCTGGAATCAAGAAGGAACCTCTGCCAAGGAGAAATCTGAATCTGAAGAAGGAAGACTGTCCTGCTGTTGATCTGCTGGACTGACCTGTTGCTTTGCTGCCAAGGAGAGGGGAAGGACTTTGCTGTTGTGCTGTGTCCCCTGCCTTGAAGGAATCTCCAAGGGCCTGAGAAGAGCTGGCTCCCAGTTCTGAAGTCCTAGGAACAAAAGGAATTCACCCCCAACTTCCCTGAACTCTGCTGAGTGAGCTCTGTCCTTCCTAGAGTGCTTGATCCAGTTGTGGGGCCTCTGGAAGTTGTGCCTGTGCTGGGAAGCTTGAAACTAAGCTTGAGAGACTTTTGCAATTGAAAAGTTATCACATCGCTCGCTGCGGAGCGCCTCCCCGACAGTGCGAGAAGTTTCCCGCCGCTATGAAGGTCGAGATTGTCGCAGCGCCTGTTGCCGCTGTCAGAGCCGTCTCATCCTTCGTTTGCGGGACATACCTGATCGGTGCGGGAAGCCTAACATCGCTGCGAGTGTCGTCGCACAGCCTGTCATCGCTGGGTGAGATCGCCGCACTGCTTGCATGCGGACAGCATCACGTTGCTGCGAGTGTCGTCGCAGAAACCATCCCGTCAAGGAGCTGCCAAAGAGAAGATCACGACTGGTCCGCGCATCGTCGCCCCAGAGATTTTCGCAATTCCAGAGATAATCGCATCGTGCCTTTGCGCGAACAAACTTCCTACGGAACCTACGCACCGGAATCCATACAAGTGGCCTTCCTCCCCATACCGACCAGATTCATAGCAACACGCCCGCTGCTGCAGCTGGGCTGTCGCATCGCCTCCCCAGGGTCTCAGGAGCAATGCATCGCTTGTTTTCCACCGCACCGGATTCTGCTTTTGGAACTTTGTCGCAACTAAAAGGTACTTTGAGTAAATGTGACGCAACTGTGAACTTTTCACACATCTGTGTATTATTTAATCGCAACCTAAAGAACTTACATTACAACCTGAAGAACTCTTTTGAAACCATATTCTTGAACTGTGTATGTTGGATTTTTGTTGTTTTGGTCTAGTGTAGTTTAGATTAAATACCTTTATTTTTCTAAACTGTTGTGGAGTCAGTTTGTGGTGTTTTCACTGTGTTACTGTGAGTGTTGGTACAAATACTTTACACATTGCCTCCTGAATAACCTTCACTGCTCGTGCCAAGCTACCTAGAGGGTGAGCAGGGGTTATCTCAGAGGGTTTCCTCCTTACCCTGACTAGAATCAAGGGTCCCTATTTGGACAGTGGTACCTACCTCTGCCAATTAGAGACCACCAGTTCTAACATTGTTGGTCAGCAGTGCGGATTTGAACTTGTAAGACCCACAGTGATTGGTGCACATCACTAGTGAGTGCAGACCACTACGCCACCACATACTACTGGTTTTTGATTTTGGAGTAACTCTTCAAAGCATCATGTCTGCAAAAGAAAAGGCACTCAGTGAGGGGGCAGAAGCAGAATTTTAGTCTGCCATTGGAGATTTGTAATAATACAAAGCTGGGCAACTTAGGAAATTCTGCCTTGAGTTTGAATGCCCCATAAAGAGCGCCTATAGAAAGGAGGAGCTACAGAGAATCTTGAAGGCCCATTGGGAGGCACAAGAGGGAAATGATGATGTGAATGGAGAGAATGGTTTTCAAGTCACAGATCTGCCAGTGGGCAGAGTAGGCTCAGGAGCTGGCAGCAACCACTCCGGTAGGGGCCTCACCCCAGAAGAGTTAAAAGAGAATCAGAGAGTGAGAGAATATGACTTGGAAGTCATGAAAATGAAAATGAGGCAATTGGAGTTGGAGAAAGAAAGAGCAGCGGAAGACAAGAAAGAGGCCCGTGCCCTTGAGGAAAAGAAATTGCTTTTGGCTCATGAGTTGAGCCTGAGAGAACTGGATCTTAAAACCAAGGAGGTGGATGCCAGTTCAAATGGTGGCAGCGCAGAGCCAGTGCATGGGGGTAAAGTATATATTCCCAAAGACATGGTACAGAATTACCTAGGAGTGAGAATATTTATGCCTGGTTCACTTCGTATGAAATTGCATTGAAGATGAATGGTGTGCCTGATCAGTATTGGGGGGGTGGACCTGTGGAAACATTTTGAGGCTACTGGGAGGAGTGCTCTAGAGGCCTTGGAGATGGCAGGTGCCATGACCTACCCCAATATGAAGGAGGCCTTATGCCTCAGGTATGGCCTTACTCCAGAGCAGTATAGACTGCAGTTTAGAAACTCTAAGAAAAGAGAGTCTGAGACTTGGATGGAATGTGTGAATCAGTACTCACGTGTAGTGGAAGGTTGGATGAAGGGCAGTAAAGTCACTGATTTTAAGGGGTTGTTGCATTTAATCAGTTGGGAGCACTTGAGTAGTCTTTGTGTTCCAGAGCTGCACAAGCATCTTTTAGACAGCAAGCTTACAGACCTCATTGAGTTTGCTAAGGAGGCGGACCGCTGGACCAGTACCAGGGTCCGCAGAGGAATTGTGGGGACCACAGCCAAAGGTGGGCAGGGTCCCCCGCAGAAGAGTGGAGGGAACAAGGGTAACCAAAAGGAGTTCTCACAAGGGCCCCAAAATAGTTCCCAGGGAAAGGAATCTCAATCCCCCAAACCGAGACAGCAATGGCCCCCTAAGGGCAGGCGGGACAATAGAGACAGAAGAGATAACCAAGGTCCCCCTACCTGCTATCATTGCAATGAGTTGGGCCACATTGCTCCAAAATGTCCCAAAAAGAAGCCAGCATCCACTGGTGCTCCCGCCCCAGTGTTAGCAAGTGTAGCTTTGAGAGGGGATTTGGTTTCTAGTGACTGGGGGGAGCTAGCAGTTATGACCCTTGTCTCTCTTGGAGACCAAGAGACGGTCCAGGAAACCTTACTGCCCTCTAACACTAAGAAGTATGGGCAGAAGGTGACCATCAATGGGAGGGAGGTTGAGGCCCTGAGAGACACAGGAGCCAGCGTGACATCCGTGAGGTGTCAGTGGGTGTCTGAAGGGTAAATCATCCCTGATGTACTCCGCACTGTAGTGGCAGCTGACAGCTAAGTGCGCCTCTGCATGCTGGCATGTGTTCCCTTTGAATGGGGGGAGTCTCTGGTCTTTTGGAAGTTGTTGTCAGTGATGCCTTGCCTGTAGACTGTCTGCTAGGTAACGACCTGGAGAGTTCTCCATGGAAGGATGTAGAACACAGAACTCACTTGGAGATGTTGGGTTTGCCTGTGTGGATCTTTGTGACCACGCATACCATGACAGCCAGTAAGGGTGACTCAGCGGAGCTGGAGCCTGAAACAGTGGCCCAGAGACCTACCAGGAGAGGAAGAGGCAAGGGGCGCGGGACACCCGCTCCAGCAGTTCCCACGGTCCAGGAAGGAGCAGAACCCGAGGGGGATGCCCTGGAACCTACAGGGGAACAGGTGGCCGAACTGGGCGACCAACCTGAGCTGACCCATTGGCAGCAAGAAGGTGGTCCCTCCAAGGAGGAATTCTGCCGGATCGCAGAAAGAATGCCCTTCCCTCATTGGTCTGCGGCAACAGGCGGCAGACCAGGCAGCAGGTGGAGCGTCCAGAGATCACTTTATCTACTGGGAAGATGACCTACTATATAGCAAGCCTAAGTTTGCTGAGCCCGGTGCAGCCCGTGTGCTGGTGGTACCCGAGAACTTCAGAAACTTCCTAATGGGTCTGGCTCATGACGTGCCTCTTGCAGGACATCTGGGGCAAGACAAGACCCTGAACCGGCTTGTCACCCACTTCCACATGCCCCAGATGAGAAAGCATGTTGGTTCCTTTTGCAGATCTTGCCAAGCCTGTCAAGCCAGTGGCAAGACTGGAATGAAGTTGAAGGAACCCCTTCAACCCTTCCCAGTGGTGAGCACCCCTTTCGAGCGGGTGGGCTTACACATAGTAGGGCCCCTGGACCCCGAGACAGCCTTAGGCAACAGGTTCATCCTGGTACCCGGAAGCAGTCCCTCTCAGGACAATCACAGCACCCGTGGTGGGCCGTGCATTGATGGGGATCTTTTCCCGTGTGGGGATCCCCAGAGAGGTGGTCTCCGACCGGGGTACCACATTCATCTCTAAGTACATGAAGTCTCTGTGGGAGGAGTGTGGGGTAACTTATAAGTTCACCACTCCTTACCACCCTCAAGGAAATGGGTTGGTTGAAAGGTTCAACCGGACCCTAAAAGGTATGATTTTGGACCTAGCGGAGCCCATGAGATGGAAGTGGGACATCTTGTTAACATGTCTTTTGTTTGCCTACAGGGAGGTGCCTCAGAAGTACTTAGTGTTCAGTCCTTTTGAGCTCCTTTATGGCCACCCTGTTAGAGGACCTCTCACACTGGTGAAAGAGGGGTGGGAGAAATCCCGTGGGAAAACCCCCCAGGATGTGTTCAGCTATGTGCTGGCTATTCGCAACCAGACACAATGCTTCAGGAAGCTCGCTCAGGAGAACCTGGGAGCTAGCCAGGAAGAAATGAAAAGATGGTACAACCAGAATACCACTCTGGTCGAATTTCAACCTGGGCAGAAAGTGTGGGTGATGGCGCCAGTGGAGCCTTGTGTGCTCCAAAACTAGTGGACTGGGCCATATCAGGTGGTGGAAAGGAAAAGTGAGGTAACCTACCTGGTTAACCTGTGGACCCCCAGGCATCCCCTGAGAATCTTGCATGTGAACCGCCTCAAACCACACTTTGAGAGGTCTGAAGTGACAATGCTCAAGGCTACAGATGCACGAAGGGAAGAGGATAGTGATCATCTCCCTGACCTCCTGGCACTTAGGGAGCAAGATGGGTCAGTGGACCCACACTGACCCCAAAACAGCAAAGGGACTGTCGCCAGTTGTTGGGTCAGTTCTTCTCTCTGTTCTCCCTGACCCCAGGTGTCACCAATTGGTGCGTCCATGATGTGGACACTGGAGATAGTCTGCCTGTGAAACAGAAATTTTACAGGGTAGCTGACAGGGTCAGGGCCAGCATCTAGGAAGACGTTTCCAAAATGTTGGCGCTAGGGGTGATTGAGTCCTCCAGCAGCCCCTGGGCTAGCCCAGTGGTCTTGGTACCCAAAGCTGCTGCGCCCGGTGCCACTCCAGAACTCTGATTCTGGGTGGACTACCGTGGGCTCAATGTGGTCACGAAGACTGACGCACACCCCATCCCCAGAGCTGATGAGCTTTTGGATCGGTTGGGAACTGCCCAGTACCTCAGTACCTTTGATTTGACCTCTGGGTACTGGCAGATTGCCTTAACTGATGGTGCCAAAGAGAGGTCTGCATTCTCAACGCCAGAGGGGCACTTCCAGTTCAGAGTCATGCCCTTTGGGTTGAAGAATGCCCCTGCCACCTTCCAGAGACTGGTTAACCAGTTACTGTCTGGGCTGGAGGAATTCAGTGCAGCATACCTGGATGACATTGCTGTGTTCAGCTCCACGTGGGAGGAACACTTGCAATACCTCTGTGAAGTGTTGAAGGCTCTGCAAAGGGTAGGCCTCACTATCAAGGCCAGCAAGTGCCAGATAGGGCAGGGATCTGTGGTGTATTTGGGACACCAGGTGGGGAGCGGCCAGGTGACGCCACTACAGGCAAAGATTGATACCATTCTGGCTTGGGAGCCCCCCAAAACCTAGACAGAGGTGAGAGCCTTTTTAGTTCTCACTGGGTATTACAGACGGTTTGTCAAGGGATATGGCACCATCGTTGCCCCCTTGACAGAGCTGACTTCTAGAAATCAGCCCAAGAAAGTGAACTGACCGAAGCCTGCCAGACTGCTTTTGACACCCTGAAGACTGCCATGTGCACAGCCCCTGTGCTCAAGGCACCTGATTTCTCCAGTGAGTTCATAGTGCAGATAGATGCTTCAGAGCATGGTGTGGGAGCGGTACTCTCACAAATCACTGAGGAGGGAGGAGACCAGCCGGTAGCTTTCATTAGTAGGCGGCTACTTCCCAGGGAACAGAGGTGGAGTGCGATTGAGAGAGAAGCTTTTTCTGTGGTCTGGGCTCTGAAGAAGTTGAGGCCCTACCTGTTTGGGACTCACTTTCATGTTCAGACTGACCACAGGCCCCTCAGATGGTTCATGCAAATGGGGGGTGAGAACCCAAAACTGTTGAGGTGGTCCATCTCCCTACAGGGAATGGACTTTACGGTGGAACACCGCCCTGGTACAGAGCACGCCAACGCTGATGGTCTGTCCTGGTTTTTCCGCCTCAGTGATGAGAACACCCAAGAGGGTGGTTAGTTCTCCCCACTTTCAGCTGGAGGGGAGACGTGTTAGACCTGGTATCTTTAGCGTGGTTTTCCCCTATCTTTTTGCCTCTACCTCCTGTATTTTTGATGCTGTGCTGGATTTCGTTTTTGCTGGTTTAGATGCTTTGGGCACTCTGCCACTGCTGATCAGTGCCAGAGTGTAAGTGCTCCCTATGTAAATAGTTATCATGATTGGATATACATGATTGGCATATTTGTATCAATTTTGGAAAAGGTGATGGACAGAGTTTCTGAATGATGCAGAATACTCCTACCCAGTCAAGAGATCAGGGCTTGATCCATCACCGTTTTTTAGCTCACTGCACCATCCCAGCTTCAGAACCTGGCTATATGCAAATTAGTCTGTTCCTGTCCCAGTGCATGATGGGAACAGGACAAACCAAACTACCAAGCCAATTCTTATACTGGGAAGGAGACAAGCTACCGGGGACCGGTTTCTGGCATTTCAGCCTCGTCGGCCCGGCTTGCTTGAATCCTGATGGTGCAATGAGCTAGGGACTCACGTCTGAGTATACCCTCCCACACATAGTGTGGATAAAATCAATTTTGGAAAAGGTGATGGACAGAGTTTCTGAATGATGCAGAATACTCCTACCCAGTCAAGAGATCAGGGCTTGATCCATCACCGTTTTTTAGCTCACTGCACCATCCCAGCTTCAGAACCTGGCTATATGCAAATTAGTCTGTTCCTGTCCCAGTGCATGATGGGAACAGGACAAACCAAACTACCAAGCCAATTCTTATACTGGGAAGGAGACAAGCTACCGGGGACCGGTTTCTGGCATTTCAGCCTCGTCGGCCCGGCTTGCTTGAATCCTGATGGTGCAATGAGCTAGGGACTCACGTCTGAGTATACCCTCCCACACATAGTGTGGATAAAATCAATTTTGGAAAAGGTGATGGACAGAGTTTCTGAATGATGCAGAATACTCCTACCCAGTCAAGAGATCAGGGCTTGATCCATCACCGTTTTTTAGCTCACTGCACCATCCCAGCTTCAGAACCTGGCTATATGCAAATTAGTCTGTTCCTGTCCCAGTGCATATTTGTATCACCACGAAGTCCTTAGTAAAGTGCACTGGGTGTGCCAGGGCTGGTGATGACAAATGATACTAGTGGGCCGGCAGCACTGATTGTGCCACCCACAGGAGTAGCCATAAAATGGTGTCTCGGGCCTGCCACTGCAGTGCCTGTGTGTAGTCTAGGAACTGCTGTGTCCTCCTTGTCAGTGTCCCCACTGACCAGGCCTAACTTTTTTGTGCACATTAGTCACCCCTTTGGAAGGCCCAAGGTACCCCCCTGGGCAGGGTGCAGTTTATGTAAAAGGTTGGGCATGAACTAGTGCAGGTGACATGCTCTGGTAGTGAATAACAGCCATTTTCATTTTTCACTATTGTAAGGCTATCTTGCTCCATAGATTAACATGGGGGATGCTGGCTACAGTGGCTTCCAGCATTCCTTCCCATAGCAACAAGATAGGACATAAGTATCTAGTATCCCTGAACTCAGAATTTAATAACACATCTTTTAGGAAAGGTTGTTTTTAAATCCTGTGTTTGAGAACAGCACTTTTAGAAAGTTGCTGTTCTCTTGTCTGACCCTTCTGTGTGCCTTGGCCTGTTTGTGTATTGACTGTCTGGTTTGAGAGTGACAGGGGCTGGGGATTCCCCAGGAGGCTGGCTGAGTCAGCCCTAGGCTGAATGACTGCATTTGCAACCTGAGTGGTGGGAGGAGTTAGCATCTGGGCCTGAATAGGGCGGTGCCTGCCTGCCACAATGCTGGCTCCACCTCCTGCTGGGTGGCTGACGACCCTGCCCCTCACTCTGAAAGGAAAGGAGAAGCCAGGAAAACAAAGTACTCAAGAAACACCCAGAACTAGTTTAGACCGGGCTCAGGGCCCACATGCACAAGGAGAACAAAGACTTTTAGGGGTATAAGTACAAGACCCCTGACAACAGAAAATGTGATCATCCTGGAATCAAGAAGGAACCTCTGCCAAGGAGAAAGCTGAATCTGAAGAAGGAAGACTGTCCTGCTGTTGCTCTGCTGGACTGACCTGTTGCTTTGCTGCCAAGGAGAGGGGAAGGACTTTGCTGTTGTGCTGTGTCCCCTGTCTTGAAGGAATCTCCAAGGGCCTGGGAAGAGCTGGCTCCCTGTTCTGAAGTCCCAGGAACAAAAGGACTTCACCCCCAACTTCCCTGAACTCTGCTGAGAGAGTTCTGTCCTTCCTAGAGTGCTTGATCCAGTTGTGGGGCCTCTGGAAGTTGTACCTGTGCTGGGAAGCATGAAACTAAGCTTGAGCGACTTTTGCAATAGAAAAGTTATCGCATCGCTCGCTGCTGAGCGCATCCCCGACAGTGCAAGAAGTTTCCCGCCGCTACGAAGGTCGAGATCGTCACAGCGCCTGTTCCGCTGTCAGAGCCGTCGCATCCTTCCTTTGCGGGATGCACCCGATCGGTGCGGGAAGCCTAACATCGCTGCGAGTGTCGTCGCAGAGCCTGTCGTCGCTGGGTGAGATCGCCGCACTGCTTGCTTGCGGACCGCATCACGTCGCTGCGAGTGTCGTCGCAGAAACCATTGCGTCAAGGAGCTGCGAGAGAGAAGATCACCGCTGGTCCGCGCATCGTCGCCCCGGAGATCGTCGCAACTCCAGAGATCATCGTATCGTGCCTTTGCAAGAATAAACTTCCTACGGAACCTACGCACCGGAATCCATATAAGTGGCATTCCTCCCCATACAGACCGGATTCGTCGCAACACGCCCGCTGCTGCAGCGGAGCTGTCGCATTGCCTCCCCAGGATCTCAGGAGCAACGCATCGCTTGTTTTCCACCGCACCAGCTTCATCTTTTGGAACTTTGTCGCAACTAAAAGGTACTGTGAGTAAACGTGACGCAACTGTGAATTTTTCACGCATCTGTGTATTATTTTATCGCAACCTAAAGAACTTACATTACAACCTTAGGAACTCTTTTGAAACCATATTCTTGAACTGTGTATGTTGGATTTTTGTCGTTTTGGTCTTGTGTAGTTTAGATTAAATACCTTTATTTTTCTAAACTGTTGTGGAGTGAGTTTGTGGTGTTTTCACTGTATAACTGTGAGTGTTGGTACAAATACTTTACACATTGCCTCCTGAATAGCCTTGACTGCTCGTGCAAAGCTACCTAGAGGGTGAGCAGGGGTTATCTCAGAGGGTTTCCTCCTTACCCTGACTAGAATCAAGGGTCCCTTTTTGGAGAGTGGTACCTATCTCTGTCAACTAGAGACCCCCAGTTCTAACAGAAACCAAACCACATGTCATGTTATAGGCAAGCTCCTGACAGCTCCTTTTCCGGTCCACAGAACAATGTTCCGTTACAACTGCACCGGCTTTAAATTCTGAAGTCCTCACAAAGCCTTTTCTAACCCACAGTGGCATTTGAAGTGACATTTGAAGACATTTTACTCACTTGTCATTACCAGCTCTTCTGTTTCTCTTCTATATGGTGGATGCAGCTTCTATGTCTCCTGGATCTACTGTACTCCCCAGCTTTGGGAGAGGGGCACAACAGGCAAGCATGCTCCTGAATAGAGGTAATGGAAATAGGACCTGGAGCATTTAATCCTTTTAGGCCAGCGAGATGCTATCTTCCTTAGCCCTTGGAGATGCTGTTAAATGCCAAAGATTCAATATATAGCTGGAGGCAAATCTTCTACAAAGTCATCTATCAGGTCTTCTCAAGAATTCTTTAAGCATGGAAGGCATTCTCTTCTTCTCTTACATGCAGCTCTCAAAGGCTTCATAAATTATTGTTAAATATAACAACCCCACTCTTTTATTGGGCACAACCACTGAGTAAATCAAACAATTATTCTTAAAGTTTTCACACCTAATATTTTAACATTGCAATCTAATTTCCTGTTGCAAAAGCGTGAGGCACTGCCTGAACTATCGCTGAATCAATTGAAAGACGGTGAACAAGGATATCATCTGCCTGATTCCCTTCTGTCTTTCTCCCTCCTTCTCAGTGTGGGCCAGGCATGCCTCCTTCACCCCAGGTGCCCTCCTCCTCACTACAATGCTGTGAAAAGCTGTGTCTTGAAATGTCCTTACTGTAAAAAAGGTAGTGCACCCTAAGACTTTCTCTGAATGGGAGATGTGATCTGTGCGGGAGGCAGATAAAGTATTTGGCCCCTGTAGCCCAATGGAAATCAGGCTGGAATTAATACAAATAGCTGTGAGCCACAGGCTTTAAGCCAGGAAAACTAGATGGCCCTTGGACCCTTTTCTAACCAAATGGCCAAACTTCAGGCAAGAAATATGACACCTTAACATAGACAACCAGAAATAGGTAAACAATTCCATTCTTTCAATTTTTTTTTTCATACCTGTGTTTCCACACACTGCATTTAAAATGTGTATTATCGTGCAAAATAAAAAATTGGGAAAACTGGATTTCTGCCAATTACTATATTTTAAAACACAGGCCTGCTGTTGCTGCACCCACATGTGTTTTAAGCATCTTAGCTTTTGAGATGTAAGTGGAGAAAATGTCTTTCAACCTTTGTGCTAGATTTGAACTTTGTGAGGCAATGGTTAGTTTTTGCTCACATTTGCTCACATTTGAAAACATTCAAATAAGGCAATTCAAAAATAAAAAAAAACATTTTTGAGCAGATTAAATGAAAGTGTGAGCTAAATAGTTTAAGGCATGGCAAAGGATGACTTTCCTTCAGATATTAACCATGTAAATATAGATGAATGACATTTCATACGTTCTTCTAATACTTTTGTGCTTGTGCTACCTACGTCGGAAAATATGTTTACAGTTAAGTCTCATATCGTAGCAAAGAAAATTATCAGGAGATTGTAGAACTCTGTTTTATTTCGAAACGTTAAGAAATGGAAACCTGATTTGGGATTGTTAGCAGCCAATTAAAAATGATCTTCACCTAGAGGAACTGGTTGTAGTGTCTTAGTCGGGGCCTGGGTAGACAAGACGCAAGACACGTGTGATGTAGCTGGTGGCGGCAAACTAACCTGACCACGCCCAGAGCCTGGGCCTTTTATTGCATAACTTGCGTATCCACGCATACGCCTGGAACAAACCAACGACACTTTACGCTCCAGGGGTAAAACACATAGCAACAGTAGGAGGGGGCGTGTGCGGCAGTGGTACACCCCAACTGCTCGCAACACTACACTGGTCATGTACTCCTGTGAATGCTGGGAGTGTATTTCTAGAAATGAAGGCAAGATGTTGAAGATGAGAGGTTGCAATGTGCATTCGAGTTGAATAATTGTTTCATGTTTCTCTTGTTTTCACTGTATATCTTACATACACCTCACGTGGCAAGTTGTTAACTTTGAGAAAAAACAAAAGGTAAAGGCCTTTTGGATTTGTTTATTACTGTAATGTGATAATTTTAGAGTGTGGCGCGTTGCCCTTTTGTTTTCTAGAGAACACAGAGTTAATAAATAAAAACAGAAGGAGAAGCCAATAGCCTGTCACCCACCACAGCAGTTGAAAATCATGACCAACTACTGCTTGAACCACTGTTTATTTATTTATTTATTTATTTGAAGCTTATAAAGCGCACGGCTACCTCCGGCGGAAGTGTCCCGGCGCTAAGATTACAAGGGAGTCCCCAAAAAGAGTAAACCAAGGAACATCACAAACAGAAAAGGAAATACTGAGCCTAAGAGAACTTCAGCCCTAATGAATAGTAAACAACCAGGTCTTAAGTTGAGTCTTAAGTTTACACTCATCTCAGGCACTCTCAATCTCCTTTGATTCTTCAGTCATTACTGGCCACGTTTGGTCATTCTGTGCTCCAGACATTGCTTTATGACATACAATTTGAAAAATGTAATAATCTGTTAAAAATAAATAAATACCATTGATTTCTCTGGTTTGTGTTCCAGTAGATCAGTGGTTGAGCCTGACGACAGAGTCTCCAAATAAACACATGATAATTCCATGGCTATTGTATGACGGAACCACGCATGCTATTATATCTCATGGCTTAACAACGCAGTCTTTACTACTTGCACATAACTTTACCTTGCATGCTTTTACAATGAATTTTGTTGTAAAGCATGACTGGTAAAGGCTGATGTGTGGTAAAGATCGCACCCCAGCCCCCCTGCCCTGAGCCCTAAAACCCGGGCCCCAGCCCTGCAAACCACCTAGCCTCCCCAGCTATATTAACTACCAAAAACCTTCACCCTTCACCCTAAAACTTGCCCTCAGCCCCAAAAACTATCCCAACCCTCCCAGCCATGAGCCCTAAAACCCCAGCCCTACTTATCAAGCTGCATCCCAATTCTTCCTGTCCCGATCCTTACTGTTCCACCTTCCAATCTCCTCTCCCATCTGCTTTGAATCTAGAGCACTGACTGCCTTTACCACTCATATGCCTGGTAAAGGCATATGTGTGGTAAAGGCAAGCATTGTGCTATTTGGAGGGTAATGGAACGCGTGCTACTGCCCGTGTTGTGAATGCAGCTTCCACTCCATAGCTTCCTATGACTTACTGGCATAAACGTGGTTTGTGCTTATATGGGATGGAGATAACGTAAACAGTCCAAGGTGAAAAAGGGATCACTGTGGCGAATTAAATAACATTTGACCACTTCCAAGTAAAAAAAAAAAAATTGATTGGTTTCAAGAAAACATTGAAGCGATCTTTCAATTTCACCCTAAAAATCAGTGTTTTGTCGGAAGCCCAACCAAATGCAGTGATTTGTCTGGACAATTCTCTACTTCATACAGAAAACTTTTAGCATTAGATGCTGATAACAGATGCACATGTAAGAACACATATTTGCATCAGAACATCAGAATTCAGATATTTCATTGTAGACGAAAAGCATAAGACGTTTGGGCATGAACGTGCGAAAATGTACCTGTCTACCTGAATCCATTTTAAGATATGCAAGGAAGAGGGCAATGAGAAAGCAAGAGGCTGTGTCAGCTGCAAAAATACCTTACTTAACATGTATGCACAACACTCTGACTGAGAATATGTTGTACTTTAGTGCTAAGGTGACCTCGTTTTTTCCCGGTAAAAGATTCCATCTGAAATATGTTTATCTATTAAGGCTTTGTTTTGCATCCATCTGTCATAAAAATACACGCAGTCTCTGTCCTAGAAAGAGGCCACTCAATTAAGAATAAGTAATTGAATATCAGAAATAGAAAACATCTTCATCATTTTGGAAGAGTTTGTTATCAAAGGAAATCCTATCAAGGATAAATGTGTGCGCTTTATATAAAACATTTATTGATGTACGCAGACATTGTGGTGGATAGCAAGTATAGCAAGTAGTGCGCATGTGTAGTGCAATCTTTCTTACGACATGCAGTATTGTGCTTCAGCAAAGGGCTACTGCACTTCACTGATCCTGCTAATATTGTTTTAACTCCACTCTATCGTCACCTTACCAAAAACTGAGGGGAAATTAGGTATAGCGTTCTCTGGTCTACCGAAGTCATTTGTCTGATTGTGTAGTGAGAGTTGGTAGGGATCATTTGGAAGGGTTTTTGCCAACGCCATTTGGGGCAGGTGCTGGCCTAGACGTTAGAGTTGACTCCCACGCCACCTACTTAAGTAGAAGCAGGGCACAGACACACAATGTTTGAGCAAAGGCCGATTGCATCTCACTTTCCCGCTCTTTAAATATTGTTCTAACTGGGCCATATTTTCACTTTCCCAAAAACTTGGGGGGAATTAGGATAGTCTGCTCTCTGGTTCACCTTGGTCATTTGGCCAATTGTTGCAAAGAGAGTTGGAAGGGCTTTTGCATACTTGCTGTGAGCCCCTAGACCTAAGCCATTTAGGGCAGGTTGCCAGTCTAGATGTTAGAGTTGCCTCCTGCAAACCTACTTAACTAGAAGCAGGGACGTACACGCAGTGCTTCAGGCAGGGGCTACATTTTTCACTCATACCGCTTTTTCATATTGTTTTAACTATGGGGTAACATCCCCTTACAAAAAACTAGGAATTAGGATAGACCGGTTCTCTGCCATGGAGGTCATTTGCCTGATTATTGTGGAGAGAGTTGCAAGGGTTTTTGCATACTTCCTGTGGGCTACTAGACTGACACCATTTTGTGCAGGTCTCTAGGCTAGATTTTAGCGTTGCCTCCCAGGAAACCTACTTGACTAGAAACAGGGTGTGGATGCACCATCAGCACTCTGAATGTGCACCAAAGGCAAGGGCATCGTGGGAGGACCTCTGCCCATTAACTGTTGACTGCTATCTCAGCATCACACTGAACGTTCTCAAGCCAATCTTACTAATATCAACAGCCCTTTCTGGTGCTGTAGTCAGCAGTTCTCCACATTCCACACTCTGATCCTTCACCAACACCTGAAGTGATAGAAATATTGACTCTCTCATCCATGCTTACTAATTTAGTTACAACTACTCCTCTAGAGGTTCTCAATCAGGTTACTAGCACCTCTACCCTCTTCCTTAACAATTTCTCCAAGGAAATAAATGGGCTCTACTGCAATGTAAGGTCCAAGGTCCAACATTTATTAGCAATATGGGACCGTATCACAAATTTTCCCTCAAGATACTTTTTTACTTAGACCTGGTTAAATGCTGTGTCACTTCTTTACATTCCACTAGCTGTAACGGAACAGTATTCTGTGATTAAAATCAATAGCAAGGGGAATTCCTAAGGGGGTGTGGCTCTTGTCTTACACAACTCTATCAAAGTAGAGTTGGTGGACAACCTGCTAGCAGACTGGGTTGAGATGTGCATTTTTAAAAATCTTAATTTCTGTCAATGGCTGTTGGAGGAGAGCTTTGGTTTAGTGTCCACCTGGTGAAAATAAACTTTAGTCAGACATTATTTGACTATATTGCAACCAACATACTGGCTATCAAAAGATGTCTGCTCCTGGGTGATTTAATTTTCATGGAGAAAACATTGAGGATCCTGTGTGTGCCAAATGTTAGGGGATATGGAAATATGGGGACCCAAACAAATAGTTACAGGACCCACTCACATAGCAAGGCATATACTTGAACTTTCTATCACTTGGTCGGAGCATTGCATGATCAGATTCCAGATCCCTTAAAACAAAGCACCAGCTGAGCCCAGCAAAGAGGCAAACAGACCTAGATGTTCTAGGAGGATGGATTCTTCTACCTCTTTCTCCATGATCTATAACCCGATTACAAATACCTTACAAACTGACATCAATTCTGCACTGGCCACTTGCCATGACTCTCCTACACTGATGCTTGATCAACTTGTCCCTCTTAAACAACATAATTTTCATCTGGTAGAAGCCAAACTGCTTAGGGCACAAATAACATATGCTTGGAAAATACCTAGGGCCCGATGTAGGTAAACTCCAATTTACCACTTCTTAAATACCGAATCATACCGATTCGGTATTTGAGAAGTGGTAAATTGGAGGGGGGGAGATGGGGGTATTTCAGAATCGGTAAATACCGAATCTGTAAGATTCGGTATTTACCGATTCTGTAAATACCGAATCGGTATCCCCCGTTGATTCCTATGGGTCTTGAAGCCCATAGGAATCAAAGGGCATTACCGAATCGGTATTTACCGATTCGGTAATTACCGATTTCTGCAAGGGTGCAGGGGGTGTCACTTTGACACCCCCTAGCACCCCCAATACAGGCTTGGGTGCCATGTGGCAGGCATACATGCCCTAGGAGCAGGTCTGCCTGCCACATGGCATAGGTGTGCATGCACACATGTGCATGCACACCAGAATCGGTATTTTACCATGAAGTTGTATTTCATGGTAAAATACCGATTCGGTAACACCTGTGGGACTCAGAAGAGTCCCACCTACATTAGGAATTTACCGAATCGGTAGAATTACCGAATCGGTATTTTACCGATTAGGTAATTTTACCGATTCGGTAAATGTGCAGCTACCTACATATGCCCTTGGAAACGGGCACCTACATACCAAATGGCCATTTACCGGTCGGAAACGGCCGAAATCGGCCGTTTCCGACCGGTATTAAGGCTCCTACATCGGGCCCCAAATGTAAACAATTTGAACGTATGTTGCTTTTAACTACATACCTCGTTGACAAAGACGCTTATAAAGTTTTGTTGCATAGCTACCATAAACAGCTTAGAGCAGCTCACATGTACCATTTAACCTTAACTATTGACCATGCTGCCAATCCCACATAGAAACTTTATACAGCCTTGCACTACTTTGTAAAACCGCAAGCCTGTGTCGGCACTAGCCATGCCTCTCAAAAGTTATGCGATTCTCTGACTGACATTGTGAAGATAAAATAACATAATTTATTAGAACTTCTCAACCAACCTGGAACTGCCAGAGATGGTAGCTGACCTTAGTCAACATCCCCCAAACACTGTCAATTTGAGGTATGCTCACTGGAGCAAGTGCAGAAGATACTGGCCTTAGCTAAATCGGCCCCCCATGGCCTTTATCCATCCAGTAAAACCTCCAGTGTTGCCAATGTTATTGCCCTATCAGTAGTAGCACTCTACAAACCTTCCTAAACTTCAGCCAAATTTCCAAATGACTGGAAGTGTGCCCAAGTATCTCCCATTCTTAAGAAGCCCTCAGACAACCCAGAGTTCCTGTCCAAGAATTGCTTTCAAGACTGATAATTTAACAATGACTTTGTATCCCAGTGTCCTCAAGTATCTGTGTGTGCAGGCATGCATGTGTCTGTGTGTGCTTCCAGGTATAGATGTTGGTGTGTAGGAGGATCATTGACAATTGTTGTGTTTAGGATTGGCATCAATCTAATTAATAAAAGTCTGTCAGACCGACTGTTCCCCAAGGCATGGAAAATAGCTTGTATACGTCCACTTCTGAAAAAAACTAAAATGGACCCATAGGTTGAGATGAACTATAGACTCATCTCCTGCTTGCCATTTGTAGCAAAAGTATTGGAAAAAGCTATAAACTGGGAAATGATGTCATTTTTGGAAGCAAACAATCTGTTAGATACCACTCAACATGGTTTCCGCGCTAAACATTCTACGGAGACTGCTCTAATTATGGCAACAGAAGACATACGCAAGGTAACAGATGAAGGGGGAAGGGCTATATTAGTCCTGCTTGACCTAACTGCAGCCTTTGATACGGTAAATCATACTGTGCTTAATCAAATGCTGCAGGAGGTTGGTGTAAGAGGCACAGCACTCTCTCTTTTATCATCCTTTCTGTCAGACAGGAGACAAATGATTTGGTGGAATGGCCTTAGATCAGAAGACTTCAACTTGCTGGGTGGAGTCCTGCAGGGATCGGCCTAATCGCCAACATTATTTAACATATATGTGGCGCCATTGGCCAGAATGATAAAGAGCCATGGCTTCAAGTTGGTGTCCTATGCTGACGATACACAGCTTATAGTATCTGTAGCTGAGTCAGGAGACACCCGAAACACGGATTTCTGTAATTGCATCTCATCCCTGATGAGTTGGATGAATGTGAATTTTCTAAAATTAAACGCAGCAAAAAAAGAAGTCGGCGCAAAAGAACAAATCTGGAGCCAGCTATGGTGGCCGAATGTTGCTGGATCACCCCAGATACCAATTTCAAAAGCTAGGAATCTAGGAGTAATGGTCGATAAAAATCTGACCTGGGCCCCACAAATCAATCAGGTCACGTCCGCATGTTTCTTCACCCTAAGAGGATTGAGAAAGATTCTCCCGTATATTCCTTTTTTCCTGAGGAAAACGGTAGTTGTCTCTACTATTCTGTCCAGAATTGACTACTGCAACACCCTTTACTTGAGAATGGGTGTTGAGCAACTAGATACGCTTCAGGCTATTCAAAACGCAGTAGCCAGAGTACTGCTTGGGCTCCCCAGACATCACCCTACATCAAAAGCCATCAGAAACGTTCACTGGCTCCCTGTATGCAGACAAATAGAATTTAAGTCTCTCTGTCTCGTTCATAAAGCCTTGTCCGGAGAGGGTGCAAAAGATGTCCAATCTCTTTTTGCACACTACGTACCTACAAGGACTCTGAGATCCTCGTCCCTTGGACTTGCACAAATTCCAAAAATAAAAAGAGCACGCTGTGGAGGAAAACGTTTCTCATTCCTGGCGTCCAAACTTTGGAATACACTTCCACTACATCTCAGAAATCTATCAAATAGACTGGCGTTCAGGAAAGAAATTAAAACATGGCTCTTTCCCCAGCAATAGTAAGATGCCTTCATGATTGAGCTTTTACTCTAACACAGCGCCAAGACGCCTCTGTAGTAGTGCGCTTTATAAGTACAGTCAGTCAGTCATCATAAATGGACTGACGTTTGTTCTGGCCACAGTTAGTGTGGGGCACACTGCATCTTTACCTATAGCTATATTTCATATGTAGATCTTATCGTGGCATGCATCGTGCACATTACCTTTTATACTGTGTGCATTCCATATCAGTTTAGGCATTGTATGCATTTTATTTAAATACTTACAAAGTGTTCCTTTGCATTGTTTACTCAGTAACATTGTGTTCCCACTTGAACGTTCAAAAAAGGCATGGGCACATACATTTTAAGAAGATGATAGCATTGCCATATATGACTGGAATGTACACAATGCATTGGATCTTCTTATTTACCACATCAACATTGTACATTAAGGATGTACTGCCTCTACTAAATCATGAGCATCTGTTGTCTGGTTTTAGGTGGTATCAAATGTACATTCTCACAGTCTATAGACTCAATCACATTGGGGAAGTCAACTATATAATAGGTTCCATGACAGAATATTGTTAAAAACAATATCGACTCACCAAATTTCACAAAATAATATAGATTACAGAAATAGCGCCACCCCATACTTAACCAAAAATAGCACAAATATTGATTACAAAATATTGCTCTCAAACATATCTAAATGTAATAATATCGAACACACAAATATCAAAATACTGATTAATGTTTGCTATTTAAATATACACATAATATAAAAATATCCTTTACACAATATCGCTAGATATAAGGAAAGAAATATATATTACGTCATATGCTCATTTTAAGATAAAATACATAATGAATCTTAATGAATAAATAAGCTACACATAAGTCAATCATTTTTTTGACAAAACAAAGAGATCCAGTACTCCACCCAGTAACAAAACAGGTCACAATTAACAACATTTTAGTTCCAATCAGCAGGTCTTGTGTCAATTTTCTTTATTCAAAATGTTCTTTTGAAGGAAACGACTGTAGCAAAGGCGTTTCATCCCTAAGGACTTCTACAGGGCTACAAATAAGTATATATGAAAATGTATTCTATTCACCATAATATTTACAAACATATATACAATTTAAAAATCATTTTTATAATACAACTTTTCTATTTACAATTTTTGTTTTTGGGTACCTATATAAAAATTGATTTTAACCTGAGCCAGAGAATTTTTCATACCCAATTGTATATATTCAAATTAATCTAAAGAGAAATAAATACAATTTATGAATTCCAATGATATGGGAGAATAACACAGTTCTCCTAATTTTAAAAAACATTTTGAATAAAGAAAATTGACATAAGACCTGCTGATTGGATCTGACATTTTGTTAATTGTGACCTGTTCTGTTAGTGAGTGGAATGTTGGATCTCTTTGTTTGTCAAAACAATTTGTGGAGTTTTCCATAGGAGGTTTAGGGGTAGTGAGCCTCAGGTCCGTAGCACCCTGAATAAAAACTAATCATAACCCGACTAATGGATCGGTGCAGTCATTAGTGTCCCATACCCTGTGTTTTTTTGTGTTAATACAAAAGTCAATAATACATTAATGCAAAAATCTAAATTATTAGCATATTCAAATATACGTATACACTATACATATAAAAATCAACACATTTGAAAAAACAAACATTATTACAAGATAATTAATATTACAATACTCAGTTCAAAATTAATGTAATAGTTTAAATATGTGTAAACATCCAACAATCCAACAATAATAGTAAAACTGAAAATACATTTTTCATTTATATAACAGGGTTCAGCAGGTGACACCAGAGACTTGCTTTGGGATGGTTTCCACAAGCCTTTCAAAGGAGGAATGCGACAGAGCCAACAGTGAGGAAAAAATAACTTTTATTTAAATAAATGCATAAAGTTAAATTGCGGCATCACCCACTGGAGAGTTTAAATGTTTCGTGCAGCAGAAAACCACAAGTCCCAGCAGACCCTATGGAGACCTATTGAAGGGAGCCCACTAGGGGGCAGCAACCTTTTTAAAAGGACTTAAAGAGTTGTGGAATTCTGTTACACGGGATGCCAGGGCCCATCCTTTGAAAAAAGTCAAAGCTCACTGAAACGCATCAGATATGCCCACGGAAGCAAATAAAATGATTTTATCCATCATTGTCGGGAGTGCGGCTCGTTTCACTTTTCGAGGAATATATATATATCAAAGTATTTAAGCATAGGATTAGCACAGTGCCATCCACGCTGAGATAGAAATGGACAAAGTGTTTTTCTATTTCTACAGCAGTTTTTAAACCCTTCCATGCTCATGACAGTGCTCGTGTGCTCATGACGATCTGAGCTCGTCATGACCACACCCGTTTTTATTGCTGTCCAGCACAGCAGGGGAAACTCTCTAGCAGCGATGCGGTTAAGCATAGGACTAGCACATTGCTGCCCATGCCAAGCTGTAAAATGTCAAAAGACATATACCAATATTCCACTCCAGGCACAGTAGTACAGCTTTGAATTGGCAAAATACCAACCAAGCCAAACTGAATTGAGTAAAAGCAACCACTGACACAGTGTTTCGCCCTAAGGTGGACCCCAGTAGCTCACAGAAAAGGATGCATTGTAATTAAAAGGTTGGACATGCACCTTTATGTTTTATGTTCTGGTAATTAGTTTTTCACTACTCTGAGGCTTACTTCTCTCATAGAATAACATTGGGAACTGATGAACATTTCATGTTTGGTGTCTTAGAAATTGTAATTCAAAATTATATTTATTAGTAAAGTCAGTTTTTAAGTTACAATATTCAAAAGGTAGCATTTTCCTGGCCTCAATTATTTGGTATCGGCACCCTGTCCTAGGTTACATGACTAAGTGTAGTTGAATTAGTTTATTCCTCTTAGACAGCCGCACAATAGAGGGCTAAGGAGTGCCTGAGTGGGTCATCAAATGGTAGGATGTGGGGCGGAGCTGGGCACAGCCCTACTTGCAACTGAATAGACTGCGCTGTGCCTTCACATAAAGGATTTGTCACCCATGAGTTGTTTATGTAGCCAGCTTGCAGACAATGCAGAGGAACCAGGAAACTTCAAGTACTTCAAAGAGAATTCACTAGAAAATTCTACTATAAAGAAGGCACCATGTATAAAAAGTTGATGCTCAGACCTATTTTTCAGTCCCCTTTCTGGATCTGCAGAAGGACTATGAGACGACTGCCTACTGCTGTGGCCAGCTGTGTAGTCCACAAGACTGCATTGTTGCACCTGGATTGACTGCTTTGTTACCTAGAGCCTGTCTCACACCCTCAGAAGCCTGTTCTGCTATTTTAATCCCATTTCATCACCTGAACCCAGGATTACCAGAGTGACTCTAAAGGCTAGTTTGCTGCCTTCCTGTTCAGAGCATCAGGGAAACAGAAAAGGCTCTCTCCATCTTGAACCCACACCTGGACCCAACCTGAGTGACTACTAACCCCCAGTTGGTGTCTCTCCAGTCCAGGACCCTTGGTGGTGAGCTAAATGTTCCCAGAAAGCCAAAGTCCAAAACTTGAAAACTTGAGTTTTTTGGCTGAAAACTGATCTGAGAACCCAGGGAAGCCTGGAATCAACTTTCCTGCCTATCTGCCCAAGGTGCATTGCCATTCAGCCTCTCTTCATGGCAGCTCCCGCTACATTCTTCTCCTCAGCTGCAAATCCAGTTCTTTGTCAAAGGTGTCTCCAGCCTCCAAGAAATCTTGTCCACTACTACCTCCTACTTCATCCCACTGAAGATTTTTTTACTTCTCATACAAAACTGAGTGTGAACATAGAAATCTTCACTGCAACTTTATCCAGTGGCGCCCCGATGATGCCTTCCCCTTGGACACTGTCTGCAGCCTTACCCCACTGAACTTTACCTTCTCAGAACATTTTTCTCAGAGATTATTTAAGTCTGAAGACAAGCACTGGCCAATGCACTTCTTGAATCCAAACCACGCTCCATTGTGGCCGGCCATGTTATTTTACTTTGACCCAGCCTCACCACTAGATGTCCACTGTTTTGATCATTTAGGCGCTAGATTTTTCTTTAAAGTTTCAACATTCATAATTCTGGTGATCCTGATTGGATTTTTGTCATGTTGGTGACAAATAATTTATTAAGATGTACCCTATTTGGCTAAATTGGGATGGGAATTCTTCTTGTGTTGTGTTTTTACTTTATTGCTGTTTTTATACTACATAAATACTTTGCACATTGCCTCCATGTTATACCCAATCGATTTTGTGCCAGCTACCAGAGGTATAAGCACTGGTTAATTTGGGGTTTGCTTGTGACTTCACCTAGACACAATTGTGGCTGCTGCTTGAGCAGGGTTTTAACCTCTTCAACCAGTAACCAAATTTACAACAAAAACTAAATAATTTTTTTAACATAGTGATCAATTTTTAACTTGTGCTACTTTGAGACAGAATGGCAAAACGAGCAACATATATCACATTACAGAAAGGCCTACAATTGCTTTTACACATGGTATACACCTACAGCTATGAAAGCTCAACCAAGAGAATATGAATTGGAAATGTACTGAATAGTATGCAAAGGCTTGTTATGAGAGGGCTACAATGGAAAACAATATTGTAATTAAGATCAGAGAATACAAACACCTCCCAAAGCAACAGATTAAAAGTAAGGGGTGTACTTTAAGATTTTAAAGAGGCAAGTACTTATTCCCAAGAGCCCACTACTTAAATTTTAAAAGACTACTGTCAAAAAAACCTGAGCAAACTACAGGTCTGCTACCAGCAATTCGTACTTGAAAACAAACACTATCACATACTAAATGAGCCACAAGTCAAACCACTGCCCCCCTAAAAGATGCCAAGGTATGCAGATTCCAGAACATCTAACCACTGCTCATGACAAATAACCCTTCCTCCTACACAGCCATAATAAGAATATTAGAATACTCATATATGGAATAGAAAATAACCTCCTATGTCTAGGCCAATGTTAAATGATGATTTATGCACTGATGCCTAACAGACAACATGCAACTTATTATGAACTTTTAGCAAAATAAGGTAAAATCTAACAACTACTCTCAATGCAAAAGTATGATAGATATTAGAAATTGTGCAAACAACAGTACAGGCATAGGGGCACTACTGGTTCCTCTAGCCACATTGTCCAATGGGCGAAAATGGCAGAGAGTCCGGTTTGGGGCACCCTCCTTGCCTTTCTGCCGAACTTTTCATGGTGGGATCTCCACCATGAAAAGGTCGGAGAAAACACAGGTAGGTCAGAACAGGCATGGCGATGCTAGCAATGGCACTGCTTCCATTCCCCACTGCTTTCCATACTGCAGCAGGATCCAGGATCCTAGTGGTGGCGCCGTGTTCTGTCTGTCGGGTGTCCAGGCTCATATTAAAGAGGTCGGACCACTCCGGTCATGGCAGTCCGACTGCCACCACGGGTACAGCGGTCTTGGGACCACCATACTCGTTATTAAGGTCTTAAGTGCAAAATATGAAACAAAGAACCAGCTTGCTAAGGAAAGTAAAATGTTAACTGCTCTGTACCTGTAAAGGAGTTAACCACTTCAACATGCTAAAGTAAAAACAGTGTTTTTAATTGAAAATGAAGTCCACTAATGGGCTGCTTCGAAGAAACTTGGGATAGCAGACTGCATGAATCTGGACACAGGCACCAAACCAAATTCCAAATATCCTTGTGGGATGGTTTTGAGAGCACCATGGTACAGCAAACTAAAACCAACAATGTAATGGAAGGATGGCACAATGCCTTCCAAACCACACAAAGAAGAATCCAACCAACACACATATTTATAGAGAACCTCCAAAAAAGAACAAAGCTACCAATAACTAAGGCTAGAACAGTCAGTAAACAAAATCAAACTTAAAATAGCTGACCAAGCCAAGGAAATTCATAAAGATAGCGAAGGAGTAGACTACCTAGAAATTATAGTTAAATCACTATTATAAACCACCTACATCAAATATGCTCACATCTAAAATAGAATGAAACCCAACACTGCTATAACATAAATAATTGTAAATTAATAGTAGAATAGTTATTTTTATAAATTAAACTATATTAACAAAGAACAAAATAAGACTGATGAGTAAAAATAATGTATTCTTAATATTTAAATAAGAAAATTCATAGGAAAACCAAAAGATGCAATATAAGCAATATACAAAGCAGCTCATAAATTAAAACACAAACAAAATAAAATGTTTAATTGCAGTAAAAGCAAAATACATATTTAAATATAAATGTTCCCACCCAAAATACATAAAAATATTGTACTTACAGTTGCCTTGCAGAAGTGCTTGATCCACCTCCATCTCCCGAATTTCCAATACACAATACAAAATAAAGAGTATGCCACACCAAACAAACTTCAAAAGTGCAATTTCAAATTAAATCCACTGAGGTAACCTACAGTCATTGGAAATTATAAAAAACACGAACAATTTTAAATAAACACCACTGCAGGAAATCGCAAAAAGCAAACAAAATTATAAAATAATGCTGGTTTAAATTAAACTACATTAATATTCCTTTTCCAAGTAACACACATTACAGATAACTGCAAACATTGCACTTTGACATTGTAACCTGTAAAAAAAGCATGCCTACCTCTCAACACATCCTGTTTAAATGCAATTCACACATGAATTTGCAAGTCTGCAAACATAGCACAACACAAAACTATACGTACACTAACATACTAATAACATGAAACTATAGTTAGACCTACTTATGACAATACATGACAATGTAACACAAACTACTACTAAACAAACTTAACAAATAAAGCTAAAACCAGAACACACGATGACCAGACCTCCCATATCCACCAGCCCCTAAAGCCAGAAATAGAAATATTAAACAAGCATTTACAATGCAACGGTTTCGCCTTTGCAAAAGTTAGAACGATTGGCATTGTAAATGACATAATTGTTATTTATGTGTTGGTTTTGAAAACAGATAAATAAACGGCATTGTAATTTACAATGCCAATAGCTTAATCTCTCGCAAATGCCACACACAAAGACACAGCACTACACACACACAGAGCCCCACACACACAGAGCCCCACCACACACAGAGCCCGACACACACACACACAGAGCCCAACACACACACACACAGAGCCCAACACAAACACACACACACAGCCCAACACACACACACACACAGAGCCCAACACACACAGAGCCCAACACACACACACACACACAGAGCCACAGAGCCCAACATACACACACACACACACAGAGCCACAGAGCCCAACATACACACACACACAGAGCCCAACACACACACAGATCCAGGCAGAGATCTTTGTGCACACAGCCAGTCACTGGACTGCACAGTCATATGCAAAAAACATAATTTATCTCAAAGATGCAAGTTCTCAAAAGTGCAGGCAGTATTTACATATATATGGTCACTCCAGGTGTGAAAATCACAAGGCCAAGAGAGTAACCCTTGGGCTTAACCAAACATTTTATGGAAAACACGAAGCGCATCTCAAGTGCAAGTCACGATGAAGTTATAAATAGAAAATATTCCTTTCTAGATTGCACCTTTGCCAGATCCAATAGAACTTCAGTGATTACATCTGACCTATGCAAGCTGGTGCTATGGTTATTTTTTAAATCTTATTTTTTTACTGCCACGATGGTTCAGAAAAATAAAAAGATGAAAAAAAAGAAAATACACCACAAGCTAAACATGGTGACTGTACACTTGCAATTAAAAAATTATATTAAACAAATGTACCCTTGCATATAATTCTGATAGAACAGTGTCGTCCAAGTGCTCTCTAGCAGGCAATGGTACTCTGAATAGGTACAGAATTTTATTTTTAGTTTTAATGCAGATCACAGAAAATATGATTCTTATTTGCTCAAAAGAGGGCACTATCGACTTAGAATATTTAGACAGGTTTAAACAACAAGGAGGAAATGCCGCAACTCATAGTGCCGACCTGTCCCCTACACCATGCTTTATGATGTAGGGTGAAGACGCAAAACCTGAATGGTAGGGCTACAGCCCAATAAAAGAAGAGGGGAAACACAAGGCATATATGTATAAATGTATGTATTTTTTAAGATGTTCTTTTATTACATGAGGCTTGTGTTGTGAACAATTTAAGCTGCCTCTATGCACTACCTAAAAAAGAAAATCTTTGTCAGGCACACACAAAGCGGACTACAACAGGCGCACACAATAGACAGCAGCTGAAATAAGACACTGGGATGAGTCCCAAAATACCCGGGGCTTCAGTATAGTGGGTATAGGAGAGAACGGGCGGGTGAAGGCACGGGTGTTCCCAATATTGGTTAAGTGACCTGAGGCAGCCCCAACCGTGAGAGAGGAGGATGGCTCCTTCCTTCAGCAGCAGAGGTTCCCTCAGCATGGACCGTGCAGAGGTGGACCCCCAGCTGCTGACTCACCCCCAAGCGCGGCCGGGTTCACGGCCAGTCTAAGGCGACGGCTGCACTCAGACCTCGGATCACGTGACTCGGTCCCTGCTTAGATGACAGCGAGAGCTGCGCCGGGTGTTGGAATAAAGGCATAAAAGAGACGCTTGGAATTATTAAACTATAGAATTGAGGGGGCGACTGTATAGCATGCCATGCAAATAATGGTTTTTCTTCAGTTTTAAACAGCGCGATCATGGCCCTACGGAATCAGAGTGCTTTACATGAGCACAAGATTATTATATTACACGAGGACAGATTTTATTTTGTTAGGCACGGGCGATTAAGTAATTTGCTAGAATCATAGGTGGGAGAGATGGCGCTGGAACTCAAACCCGGTACCCCACTTCCGAAGTCGGCTGCTCAGGCAGATAGAACTACTCTACAGTCCGTTTACCTTAAGCATGCCAGAAACTCTTCCTTCGTCTATTCATCAATTTTTTGGTCACCAATATTCATTCTATAATGTTTATGGGACCTGTAGTTTAGTTTTTTCGAGTCTTTATAAAGGCCTACAATTCCCAGCATGCAAAGTACTGTTGGCGATAAAGTCGATACTGACTGAAGGTATCACACATAACCTGTGGAACTAGGCAAAAATGTAATTTTCTTTACAAAAAAGTTAAGGAGGGATCTATCGATCGAACACACTAGATTAGTCTAGACAGAGAAAATAATGTGGACACACATCCCTCGTTTGTTTTAAGTTCATTGCTGCTGCTCCGCAGGGTGACTTCAAATAGCACAATTAGACATGTTCACACAAGTTTTGTGGTGGCAGGGCACGTTTTCCATTTCTCAGACCAGGCCAGGCAGCAGCATTGTGTCCGACCTGCTCATTCCTAACTCGTAACCCAACTGACGGTTGTTGCAGTACCAAACTTGTGCAGGTTTAGAACATTCAAATACAGATGTGCTCTGCATCGAGGACAGTATGCCTGAAAACGCTAGGCTTTTTTACAAGCCCCTTGCGCCGCCACTTTTAACTTGGGCAAAAGTGGCGCACCCGCGGCGCTAGAGGCGTGTAAATAAGCCCCTCTGTTTTCTAACGTCAATCATGTTAACGTACTGCTATGTCTCTTTAAACAGAACCAGGAAACCTCTATTGCCACACCTGCAGTGCTCACATGGAAGATAGGGGCCACGGGGCTGAAACACAGTTTAATGTAGAATAAGTGATAACATCAAATAAAAAGTGTCCCAAAACACCGTGAATGTAACTGTGGTGTAGAAAAGAAGTTCGAAAACTTTGTATCATCTTGTCTCGTCATTGAGATGACTTCGACAGTATGCCTTCGATTACAGAAAACTGTAATCACGTTAGCACTGCGAGGCCACCCTAATAGGAGAATGCATGATATATCTACCTTTAATTATCATATCAGAAATCTCTGATGTCACGAGAACAATGAAACTCCAATCATGAGTAAGTACTGTTATGGATCAAGATTAACGAGAGCAGCAAAGAAACAGGTGTAACATTGTGGGGCAGGGCGCAACTATTTCAGCCTGGCTCTCGCGCCCCAAATCTTCACCTGACCCCTTTCTCACGCACGTGCACGCACTTTGCTCAACACGCCGCCCCGAGGAGAACTTACCTCGGTAGCTGGCTCCCGGCTTGTAAAACTCGGGGTCTCCCTCCACCCTCAGGCTGAATTTGTTGTACCCTTCCCCAGTGCTTAATTTGTAAGATATGAAGTCCAGGTGCTCAAATGTTTGTCGGAGGCCACACCTACTTTCCCCCAGCTCCATCCACTTACTCTATTGGCTCCACCCACATCCTCAACTGGCCCTGCTAATAGAGGTAATACCCTATCTGAATTTCAGCAATGGAGCCTTCCTCATAGCAAAGTTCTGATAGGAAGGTTTCCCTACCCTGGGAAATTTTGACAAATATTAAATTATAATATATCATTCAACCACATGTGAAGGAGAGCAACACAGAATGTGCACTTGAGAACAGCATGGCTCAGCCAGTATGAGATTAGATCACAAAAGATATTGCAAATTACATTAAGAACACCTTAATAAAAATACAGAAAGAAAAGGTAAACCTCTGATAACTAAAGGGTTTATCTAGCAAATACAGATGTTCTCCACAAAGCACAAAAAGGTCAGCAAAAGATTTAATGTAAAATGTATGTGTAAATCCTATTTAGATGTTGGTAAACATTTGTCTTCATCAGAACATTCTAACTTGCCAGTTGGAGAGTTGAGACACTCTTGCCCCAGGGCACTGGTTTTAAAAGAGGGAGGAGGCCAGGTGAGAACCGAAGTGATAAGTGACTAGTGATAGAAGGAAAGAGGATGGGAGAAGAGAGGGAGCTGATACAGACCGAGGAGGAGAGGATGCTTGAGAAGAGAGAAAGATAGGAAGAAAGGGTTATGAAAATATTTTAAAAGGCAGAAAGAGGATGTTGCAGAGTGTTGGAAAACAGGTAGAGAAACAGGGAAAAGAGATGGGGGTTGACACAGTGACAGAGGCTTGGCCGACATCGGTTCTATTCCTTTCATGTAACCAAGATACACTGACCCGGGTTAGGTTTGGGTGTACTTGGTTATATTTCTTCCCACTGAGTTCCAGTGGCTGGAGAGTAAGGTCCAGTATGGAAGGGGCACCTGGGACACTCTGAAAGCAGTACTACAAAGTGATATATGAACACCTCTGTAGCTCTGTAGTGGAAGAAGGGGGACGTTTTCCAAGGGTCCTAGAAAGGCAGCTCCAGCCCAGACACTGGTAGAAGGCTAGAAGTTAACGATCATAAAACTAAGGAGGTAGGCGAAGAGTTAATGGGAATGAATGCCGTGGGTAGCTAAATTGTCAGGGCCACGGGCACTACTGTGGTGTTTGGTCACATCACCAGTGTTCTAGGTAGTGTTTCAGGATCATGTTTCCGGTCCTACCCTGATATTGGTTGAATTTAGTCTAATTACTCAACTTAGACCCTTGTTTGTTAACTGCTAGAAAGGATAATTTTCTGTTTTTTTCAGAGCAAATATCGGTGGTGGCGGCCCAGTTTGAGAATCAAAGCACTGCGCACTTTATGCCGCACTGCCTTTCAGATTCCACCCTGCCAACTACAGAAAGCATTCTCCCATGTGTATTTATTTCACACACACACCCCGATTCTGGCTTTTCACTTGCATTTTGGCCTATTGCTCTTCTCTGACCCCTTCTCTGGTGTGTCATGAGCCTAAGAGGTCTGGGCGGTAAACCAAGAGCATGTACACAAAAGTAATTAGCAAATTAATTGTGTGCTGCTGTAGTCACCATTCAGGCGCGCATTAAATAAAATATTGGTTTCATTTCTGTTGTGATTGTTCAATATCTTTCAACGAGGCGCAGCTTTAGCTGAGCTCAGAACCTCGATAACGTTTCAGTGGTTTCTAATCTCACAAAACACTGTGGTAGCTCCGGCTCCACAATCTCAAAATTCAACGATGCCCTAGCCATACATTATTTCACGATAGGGCGGGCTGCCCGGGGTTAAGTTACACGCCCTGCCCAGCCCCTGCCCTTCCAGCCTCGTCGTCCTGGCCAGGGTGGTAATGAAAACTGCTTGTCACTTTAACAATTGTTAAACACAGTAGGTCAAGAATTATCCGACAATGCACTGATTATTTCACGTGTGCGGTGCCTCAGCTAAAGACGCCTACAGCATGGTTTGCTGAGATTTGAAACTTAATCAAGGCTCTTAGTAGTACGTACGGTTTACTGGTGGTTGGCGGCCGGAGCACTGACTTTATTTAACTGATAGGCCTGGTGCAGCTCCTGCTGCCTGCCCTCCACCTGCACGTCGTCGGGCTGACCTGGCTGAACCGCTGATGCCTCGTGGGGTGCGGGCGTGCTGGGGCGTGCACGTGCCATTCTGAAAACAATCTGTGCACGCTGCCTGCCGCACAGCCCCCACCCAGCAGAAACCTAATCCAGCCCAATCGATGTCCAGCCCGGCACCCGCCCACCGGCATCAATGAACTAAG
The DNA here is from genome assembly GCF_964263255.1 of Lissotriton vulgaris. Taxonomy (NCBI): domain Eukaryota; kingdom Metazoa; phylum Chordata; class Amphibia; order Caudata; family Salamandridae; genus Lissotriton; species Lissotriton vulgaris. The sequence continues at coordinate 1,544,720,846 of NC_141691.1, read as the reverse complement.
GGCTGTCTCTGCGCCGCCAAAAGCAAATTCGCAATACGCATGCAATATGTAGGATATTGGGTAAATAATTATCATCATATCATTTGAATCTTGGCTCTCACTGCCGTAACACTTCACTGGGACTCACACGAGGGACGAACAAATACAACACTTATTGCCCAAGTCAGTGAGGTAAATATGCCATCAATGCCATTGGCGTGCTGATATTTGTAGACCCGGCCCTGATCAACATGTGCCGGTGCTAAGCACCGGCACAAATTAAGCACTGCTTCTTCCCTCTGGGTGCCCTGGACGCCAGGATCCGGCTGCAGTGCCCCTCGGACTTGGAGGCTTTTTCCACAGTATCGTCCGTAAACCCAAACGCCGCCCGAGAGGCAGTGAGAGCCAGGAACTGCAGGAGTAGGGTCTGCCACGCATATGCCCTCGCTATGGTATCCGTAAACTTCTGGTCACAGCATGGATCTCGCTGCAGCAGTGGCCCGAACCGGGGGTCCCTCAGAAGCAGCTGGGAGCTGGGTGGGCGCAGCCGGGGCTCAGCAGGCGGCCGGCAGGAGGGAGCACCGCCGGAGGGTCTGCACAGCAGCAGTATCGAGAGCAGCAGCTGGGAGAGACTCACTCTGCTTAACTCTGATCTCCGCCAGATCCCCGACTCAAGTGCTGTTCTGTTTCAGAGGATGCGATTAGCAGCTCCCAATGTTTACTTTGCTGAGCAGAATTCACAGGGTTTGGTGAAATAACAGAGCAGAGCGGGGGCACAGGACAGTCTCCAAGACAGCCAGAAAAGATGCGGGCTGCATGGGCTGAGCTAACAGACTCGAAATGAATCCGCCACATTCCCTGCCAAAGTCTATAGTTACCACAGTGGTGGCGGGCACGAGGAATGCCCCGGTCTTAAGTCCGCGGCAGACACTGCAAACATGCGTTTGTGCAGGTGGCGAGGCAGCGTCCATAACGCACACGGAGGGCAAGTGCAGACTCTGCACAGTGACTTAATGAGTCCACCACTTTAAGACATGCCCGCCCTTAAATGTATGTCACTGAGAAACAAGCGGCACTTCAAACTATCGGGAAAGTGATCATATTGTAAAACAAGACGAGAGCGCGACGGAGGAGAGCTCGGGGGCGTGTTTTTCGGGGTCTCCCCTTCCCATTGGCTGGAAGGTAAAATTCCAGCCAATGGGAAGAGGAGAGGGCGGGACTTAAAAAAAGACACGGAAACGCCCCCGAATCGCGTTTTCAGGGGAAAGGGTGATTGACAGCCAATCTCTTCCAATGGCTAGCCTCCATTTATGGAGCTAGCCAATGGAAGACAAGGCGGGACCAAAGCCCCATATGTAGAGACAAAAGATTTCGGCTCCGCCCACCCACTGCTCACGCAGTGGGACGGTAGCCGAAACCTAAAAAGGCCTTACCTTGTACGTTGAACAACAACATGGAACCACAACTGCCATGAAGGAATATCACCTTTAAATTACACTAATAGAACACAAAATAAAGATAGTGGTACAAAAAAATTGCTTCTAAATAAAAAAAAGACACTTTTCCTTTAAGACCCAATAGAAATATTGGTAAAACATATTAAAACATGCATGTAAAAAAGCATTATATTATTTCAAAAATATAAATATATTGAACAAACACAAAATGTAGGTAAAATATACATTAAATAGTACTGTATAAATATAACTTAATATTAAATAGTACTACTTTACATTTACAAAAACATTATTGAATTATAAGATGAAAAGTTCTGTGTATGAAAAAAATATATGTATGGAAAAATATCTTGTACCAATTCAAAGTCATACATCACAGGGAAACATTACTTGCAAGAAGCCCTCTCAACTCAAGTCTGAAAGCAAATTTTGCTCATGCAGCATATCATCCTTAAGATTCCGGTCTTTAATCCAACATAGGCTTGAAAAAACAGTGTAGTCTCCTGTTGTCTATGCAATTATCACAGAGAATCATGGTAACATCTTCTATGCTGTGGCCCCAAATTAGCCAGTGATCCTCATCAACTGTTACGCCTGACTCTAAGGTTCAAGGGCACGAGGTCCTGTATGGAGGCTTTGGATTGGTGCTTCTCAGAAACAAACACCTGCTTACTCGTGAGAGCAGGGAAATGTATTCATCAAATCAGAAGGATGAGTACTGCTTGGCATGCCCAAAGAGTACAATGAATGGTGTCTGTGTGCTCATACATCAAAAAGACTCCTGGCAACTCCTAAGAACCGTCTTACTTGGGGATTAGAACTTACAAACTTTTAAAGTTTTGGGGGAAAGGTTTGTGCAATATATTGATCACCCTCTTAATGGCAATGACCCCACTTTCCCTACTGATTTTATTGAACTATAGAACGTTTAACAGGTTCTTGGGCAATATTCACAGAAGCAGATCCCTATCTTAATGGCAAAGAATTTACATTTTTAACCCATTTTTAAGGAAAAGTTAGCGCAATTAAAATGTATTACCCCACTTGTAGGTTAAGATGGGTCCAAGTAACAACTGGTCTACTTGCAAGCAGGGCGTCTTTTAACTTCAAGGGATGGGAGGCTGTGAGGGTGATGGGAGTAAGGGTGGAGGGGTGATGATCATGTGTTTTATACTTTAAAGATTTTAAGTAATCTTTCGGTTAATAATCTAAAATTACAAATTTGACTAATTCTATGTAAATGTTTAAAAATATATATTTTTAAAGTGTGTTAAAAATACAGTGCATGGGATACTACAGTATATAAAAACATAAAAATGCTGTACAACTTTAGCATATGAGAACGTTTTTGTGTTCCTTTGCAAAACAAATGCATCTAGGATAAACAAAACTGAAATGTACATTCAATAAAATAAATAACATACATAAATGAAAACCTTGACATATATAGGTTATTATTGCAAAGAACTACACTCTTATCAAAGGCATAATCACAAACTTTTTTGAGAAAAGTGATTGGCACTAACGGAGTAACATTCACTATTCCAACTCTAAATTATTTTCGGAAAGATGTTGGGCACTACAGGGGTTAAAATCATTATTCCCACTCCACCGTAAACCATTTAGGGGAAAATGCTGACCACTAAAAAGGCAAAATATACTATTCCCACTCCAATCTGAGCAGTTTTGGGGAAGGTGTTGGCCACTAAAGGGGTAAAACATTAAATGAAATATAAATCTAATTGCCAATACTTAAAGAATCTACCAGCCCTCTAGTGAAAGGGCAAATAATAGAGGTGATAAGGGGCAACCTTGGTGGGTGCCCCAGGAAATGGAAAAATCTGAGGAAGGCAACCCCCCATAGCTAATACAGGCTGAGGGGTTGACGTACAGCGCCTGTATCCCCGTTACAAAGTGCCCCCTAAACCCCATTTTTGTCATAGCGTACCAGAGATAGTCCCACCCCACTCGGTCAAAAGCCTTCTCGGCATCCAGCAAGATCATGCCGAGTGGGGTGTCTCAGCTACGTCAAATGCAGTTATGGCCATGTTAACATGAGTCGTGGTATCCCTCCCAGTCACAAACCCATGTTGTTGTGGGTTAACTATTTTGGACATAAGGGGAGCCAACCTGATTGCTAAGATTTTTGCAAATATTTTTGCATCGGTGTTGATAGGAGAGATGGGTCTATTATTTACCCTTTCACTAGAGCCATTTCTGCACGCTCTTCAGACACAATCCTGAATTGCACCTTTTAGGTCCGGCGCACAGACATTGAAAATTACAGCATACGCCGATGATATTACTATCTATTCTTCTGATGTTAGGGAGGCACTACAAGGGATTACTACAGAGGCTTGTAAGTTTGGGAAAGTATCCGGCTACAAGCTAAACAAAATAAAATACAAATTATAGCTAATTATGTACCAGTGGCAGTGGTTCTGGAGATTTGTAAGGTCGCCACATATTTAGGCATTAAAATCACATCTAAATTACGGGAAATCAACAATATTAACTATAATGAGCTAATTAAATTTACTATTTTACTACTAAAAAAATGGCACCGCTCCCCTTGAACTTAATCGGCAGAATTAACCTAATCAAAATGAAGGTTTTACCTAAATCTTTGTATTTCTTTCGCTCTATCCCATTAGCATTAAATATTTCTTTTTTTAAGCAACTAGATGGAATTTTCAGCAGTTTTATCTGGGGGTTCAAAAAGCTCGAAGATCGTTGACACTTCTCAAAAATAGTTTGGATAAGAGTGGTCTCAACTTCCCCGATGTTAAGCTATATTTTTGGGCTTCCTTCGTTAGGCGTCTCCGGTCTTTACTTAACAGTGAAGACCCATTTTTTAAATTAATTTTTGCTAAAATCTGATTCAAATATGTTTTTGTTTCGAGTCAATGACCCCAACTATTTTAAGAGGGTGAAATTTAAGACTGCCAGGGATGTAGTCAGGATTTGGTCTAACATATTAGCATTTTGTAGGACTTCTTTCTACCACCCGAAAATGCAGCTATGGGGTAATCCGGGTCTTCCGGGGATTTTTAATGATGGCATGGCCCTGAGATGGTCTACTCAGGGAATTAATGTTTTGGGGGATTTATACGGAGCACAAGGGTTCTTAGATTTTCATACACTTAAAACTTTGTACGATCTGCCGCAAACAATGAGATTTAAATATCTACAGCTACATGACTTTTTGATAAGGAAAAACAAAATACACAAAATTTTAGATTGCGATATTTGGAATTGTCTATACGCATCTAAAAACAAGTTAGTTATAAGTGAAGCTTACAGGTCTCTTAGTGCTTTTAAAACTGATGATTGTTTAAAACTAGCAGAGAAATGGAGTAGTAAAATGGGTTTGAATATAACATCTAAACAGATAGCCTGCTCTTTGTCTAATATTAATAATTCTGTACGATCATCCAGCTTAAGGCTGCAACAGTTTAGAACCACCTGTATGCTGTACTACACACCAGAAAGGGTTTCTAAGTGGTCCCTTAACAATAATTACAGTGATCATACCAAATGCCCTAAATGCCAACTTGATGCAGCAAATCTGGAACATATGTTGTTTTCTTGCCCAGTTCTAAGGGAGTTCTCGGGGGAATTACATAGAGTTCTGGAAATTAAGGAGATCCCTCTATCTTCCATCACTGCCTTAACAGTACTACTTGATATACATCCTGTTTCTCTGCCCCGGCCTGCATTGGTTACGATCCTTCTATCCTGTGCAAAATTAATATTAGCTAGAGCTTGGATTTCTCCCAAACCCCCTAATATTTCAGAGTGGTGATCATTAGTAAATGAAATTCATGCTATGGAGTTCGCCTTGGCAAAACTTAGAGGAGTCTGTTCACTAATAACATTTTAGAAAATCTGGGGTAACTTTATTTGAAAGCTAAATTGGCAACTTAACATTATTTACTTGGTAATAATTTTTCCCTTAGAGGGCCATCAGTTGGACGTAGCATCCCTGCTGCTCCGCTCTATGTACGAATAATATGAATTATGTTTTCTTTTTTGAGCTACTAAGATGAAATCTCTTAATGTGTACTAAGTGGAATTCAAAATACGATATGTTTTGGCAACTATATACAATTATCTTGTAAACAATGGCTCTATCTTGTATGCATACTGGTATGTTTTCCTCATCAGTTTGTCAATAAAAAATTTCCAAAAACAAAATAAAGAATCTACCAGCCCTATGATCCAACAAATGCAATCTCCCACTAACAAAAAAATAGCAATCATATTCTTTAGAGTAAACATTTTTTATCTGTCATATGTTATAATAAAACACATGTTATTAACAAAAGCATTTTAAATAAGATTTAACATTTTCATTTGAAAATTAAAATGAATTTATCATTCAAAAATTAACTTTACTAGCTAATACAATATAGGATTAACACATTTTTAAATGTTGTTCCATTTTAGTTATCATAAATACAAAGAACACCCCACTACTAAACATTTTATTAAACATCTATTATTATTTTAAAAGTATAAAATAAAACCATTTTAAAATTAAATACAATAAACTTTACTATAACTTTTTTAAATAAATATATTTATACAATCAAACTATTTCAAATTTAAATACAGAATATAAATTTCACAACTATGATAAATATTTAACAAATATGTTATATAACCCACATTATAGACATCAATATTTTAGTCAATAATGTTTTTACAACAAAAAGTAATCCAAGACTAAAAATTATATGCTTACCTTCTACATTTATGTCCTTGTATTTTGGATATCAGGATATCCTGCAACAATATTTTTGTCATGATATTTTTTTCTATATTCTGTCCAAACACTTTATTTGAGCATGCCTTCACACTAGTAAAATTGTAATTTTAGTCAGAAAGGTGGTGCATGGATTTACTCTCCACATTGGTGAATGAATAACCTGTTACAGAATGCTGAATAGATGTCACAGAATAGAAGTTATCAGATGAAGTGCCAAGTGTTCTGAAATGACAAAGTTGAAAAATGTTGAATAATCAGCAAGACTAGCAGGGTTTAGCCCTCTTGGAATTGTTATAATGGCTATGTCTAGGCAATCCATAATGAAGATGCTATGTACTCCTAAGGAGCTCAAGTTTCATCAGCATCTCCTCTTGCAGCAAACATCACAGTGGTGAAAGTATCCTTCTGCATCCTGCACTGTTCTGCAAGCTATTGGCTACCTCGCTGCTGCTTATATGTTGCTGTGGTAATAAAATTCTTTAAGATAGTGTATTAATCAATAATAAAGTGCACAATATCTTTTCATCACTGTTGACTTTAAATCAGAATAGATTGTGCATAAAATCTTATGACCCAGAGGTATTACCAACATTTTTCTTTGACTTTATATTGGTTTATGGCAGCATTGCGCTGGTGCTGTTTGAAAAATAAACCTACATTTGTTGATCTATCTTTTACCCCTAGTTGTTGATGACACTACTCCATTAAAGATTGAACTGTCAATATGTATTCATTGTCTTCACACCTAACATGTTAGATAGATTAAGCACTACTTTCTTCCCTTTGCTAGTTATGAAGTGAGTGCAATTTTAAGAAGCTTTTTTCTTTTTAATAATATGCCAAGTCCTTCCTGAACAGGAACACAAGTGGTGTAGGTCTACAAAAAGATGATGGATGGAGTGCTTGAATTAATTTCAGCCAATGGTAATCTCTCAGGCCACATCCCAGTCCATTGTTATGTAGTGTATCGCCCTAAGTAAGACAGTAATGCCCAAACATGGATCTCACGCACATTGTGTCACTGGAACCAAGCTAAACCTGGCTGGTGAGATCTAACTAGGCTGCAAATGGTTTGGCTTGTTTGTGGTCTAGTTTAGAGAGGACTTGAGCTAGCAGTTAAGGTTGGACTGTTCCTAATGGAGCAGGGTCCAAACTGATTGGCACATGGCTGGATCCAAACTGAGGTGGCATGGTGCACAAAATATTGATTGACTGGGATGTGGCCTGAGTAGTTACCAGTGGCTGAGATTATTTCATGCATTCTGTTCATCACTTTTTTTTGCATTCTTTATTGTGTCACCCTTAAAAGGGTGGTTTGCCAAGACATGCATCCCCTGCACACAGCAATCCTGGGCCCAAGCTATACCTGGCTGGTGAGCCCTAATTAGGGGGGAAAGGTCCTGCATTGTTTACTTTCTGGTTCAGGAAGGACCTGGGAGTTCAAACTGGACTGCTTCAACTGGAGGAGAGTCACGACTGAAATGCATACAGCTGGGTCCACACTGAGGTTGCATGGTGTGTAAAATAAAGATTGTGCTGGATCTAGTCCTCAATAATTACAAGTGGCTGAGTTGAATTCCAGCATTCCATCCATCACAATTTTGTATGGCTGTTCCAACTGGAGCAGGACCAAGGCTGATTTGCATATGGCAGGGTACAAACTGAGGTGGCATGGTGTGCAAAATAACAGTGGACTGGGATTTGACTCTGAGTCATTACCAGTAGCTGAGGTTAATTCAACCATTCCATCCATCACTTTTTTGCATATTTTACTGTTGATTTTCGAACAGTCATGAATTATGAGTTTAAAACAGCTTGGAACCCAGGCCACCTCCCTGCATTGGGCTTTGTATAGGGAATATTGGTTTAAGAAGTGATTTGAATGCTGGATAATGAACATCTGGAAACAGAAACTTACTACATGTTTACCGGAGGTTAACACATTTTTACACCGCATATTTTAGCACTGCAGTGTGATGCAGGTGAAATGCACAGATTATGCCCTACATAATGGCAAATCTTGAGGTCAATTACTTCGTTATTGCCTCCACCAATGCACACTCAACATTTCAACCATTCACTGCCCTGCAATAGAAATGTATTTCCTAACAAGAAAATATTATACATTTAATGGTGCAGTTTTACCTGCATGTGTAGCAACCAGTCTCTTCTTCCTTATCACTAGATTTGATACATTCTTCCTAAATTTCCTAATCATCTTTAGTGAGTTACAGCTCATTTGAAAACTCATCAGCTGTTACTATAAAATTAACTAACTAATTTTACAAAATTGGGCTCCTATTGGACTTTTCATTTAACTGCCTCAAGTCAGTGACCGAAAGTTGGAAATTAATAAGAAAGGAAAGAGGCTTCTAGAAAGACCGCAGGAATTAATAAAGATTAATTGAAGGATGACATACTTCATATTGGCTGGCACAGATTACATAGCATGAATTATAATTTTCATTTGTCATTTGACCCCAATCATTGTCATTTTGTATCAACTAGTCTCACTGAAAATTGTCTGTATCAATTATCGGGTAGGGATCTCTTTCTATTTATGTGCCTACAACTCATGTGGTGGCACCCTCAATGCCAGATCGTTGTCCTTCGAATTCATCCATTTTAAGGACAGTAGTGAATGTACAAGTCTGCTTCATGTTGCATATCACTTCTGTGCTTCATTCATTTTAAGATCATTGGGTGCTTTTTTCACATCTTATATTTAAATATTACATTTATTTAACCTACACTTGTGTGCAGTTAATTGGTGCATTTAATAAGGCGTTATTTCCATCTTAATCACATTACATTTTCATATTTAGAATGGGTATTTATATGAATAAATTAACCTTGACAATACATTTCTCATCGTTTTCAATTGCCTCTCACAGATACAAGTCATATCATATCATATTAGGTTATTAAGGGCCAGATGTAGGTCGCCCAATACCGGTCGGTAACGGCCGTAATCATCGAATTTCGGCCGTTACCGACCGGTATTGGGAATTTGTTATGTAGGTGCCCAAAAAATACTAATTGGTAAATACCGAATAGGATGTTACCGAATCGGTATTTACCGAATCTGTAATTCTCTTTCATTCCTATGGGCCTCCAGGCTCATAGGAATAAATGGGGAATACCGAATTGGTAAATACAGATTCAGTATTTACCGAATTTTACAGATTCAGTAAAATTTACCGGATCATTATCTACATATCATTTACCGATTCTAAAATACTGAATCGGCAAAATTTGGTATTTTAGAATCGGTAAATGATATTTACCTACATCTGGCCCTAGGTTCCTAAAGAAACATATACAATTGTAGTTTCCCACATTATATACTCAGTCAGCAGTAAAGGACAAGAAGTAGAACAGGCGCTTTCCACAAGAAATGCACTGCCAATTGTCAGATTTCTCACTTAGTAAGACCCTATTCTTAAATTACCAGTTGCTCAGAGATCTTCAGATGAAGCATCATATACTATAGCTGAGAATGACCACAGAGCAACAGAGATGAACTGCAGACAGAAATGAATTGTATGTATTGGCAAAGGTATGTATGAAACATTATTTCAATGTTTGGGAATACCATATCTTTGCTATATAAACAAAAAGTGTAGTCGTATTTTATAGATTGTGCTAGAAAGGTTGAACAGAGCCAGGCTATTAATTTATAGATGACATAATTATTAAATAAGTGAGGTTAATCTGGAACTAGCTTTACAGTTGAGAATATTTGCAGCACACATAGAAGGAGAAAATTGCCTTTAAAGGTTGTGTATGAGCAGGAAGGTGTCCCTTCCTGCACATAAGCAATCATCCCTGTTGCACAAAGTACAAGGGCCCCTGTGTTGCAGGAATGATTCCCTGCAACTCAGGCACCCTTACGCCATAGTGCAAGGGTGTCTGTGTTGGCACTAGCCAGCTTTCTTTAGGGACAGCACAAGGGAAAACACAGGGATACGCGGTATTGTTGTAAATACGGTGCATCCCTTCTGATTTTGAAATGGCGCAGCGCAGCTAAATTGCTCGCAATGGTGCACCCGTTCTTTGTAAATGTACCCCTCAGTGGGGTGGTCGTCAGGGAAGACCTGGTGTTTAGTACATCCACCATCTTGTTCTGCAACCGTTTATATCGCTGGGAACTGCCATTGATCCACTGTACAGTACAACGTTGGTGATAAGGGTTACATTTATATGACTTCAAACTAGCAGGCTTATCATAGCAAAAGTTAAGCCACAAGACCTACAGTACTAGGAGGCCTTGATTAAAAATCCAAGGACTGATAAAAAGTTGTCAGCCTCTGTGGGTCCTTCTTTATTTTATTATTAGTAGCAGCAGGTGCATTTACCCTGGAGCGTAGCAGTGTGAGGGGCCCTCTGCACCCCAATTACAAATTTATTTTACTGCCCAACTTCCGTCAGGCGGGGCCATTTTCCTTGCTTGATTTAGGGCCCATGACGCCATTACTACACCAATGGTGATGTGATGTGACTCGAGCAGAGGGACATATCCACCAATTTGGGGTAAACAGTGAAGTGTGAGTACGAAATGAGTGCGTTATCTTATGTCTGGACCAAACAGAATGACAAAAGAAGCGACAGTTTCAGGCTGTCAGCAAACCGTGGCACACTGGGGATTCATTACTAGCCTACATTGATTAAACGTTTCTTAAACATGCTTTTATGGTTGTTATTGTAAATACATGAAAAGAGAATTTGAATAGATAAACATGCGATCTGTTAAATTACATTGGAAGTTAGCAAGAATAGCAGGTTGTTGATTGTACACTGTGAGCGTGTTTGAGAAAAACTGGATATAGGGAGAGACATTATCGGAATGGCCCCCCGCTGTCATGTGTCACTCGTAATCACACATTTTGTCAAACTGTGAATGTGTTCCATTCTGAAACAAGGGCCTGCCAAAACAAAAGCAGGGAAATGATTACTGTGGCTCTCAAATTCAATCTTCTTCCAAACATATGCTGCTCCGAGAAACGTAATTAGTGATTATGGCTGGTAGAGAGTTGAAAAAAAACTATTGAGTGCTAATTTGCATAGTAAACAAATACCTTTGTGAATTGTCCATACAAAGGTAATTGCATATTTAAACTGAGCTGAATCTTTAGCTTGATGTGTCTCTAAAAACATATTTATGGACTCATTAAATGCTTGTTCTTACATTTATTATGTTGCTGGAATTTTCTCCATTATGTGTGCATACTGCCCACATTCCTAATTATCTTGTTTTAAAGAAAAAAAATCTTCAGTCACAATTCAATCATTAAACAAAGCAACAAAGCCTCACTCCATTAACTGCAGTTTGAAATAGAGCATCTCAATTGATTAGAATGTAGCATTTTTTATAGGTCCTGTTTTATAAATTGTGCCTAGTCAAGTAAACATAACATTTGGTAATAGTCCTCATAGCAACTGTCAAAATGACTTATTGTTTTCTCCACTGCCGCATTCCTTCAGAATTAATAATACCTCTGTGCCCTTTATAACAGTTATTATTAATGCTATAAAAGTTCTCTATATTTAATGAGGGAATGTTTCATTACATTATGTAGTTCTGTTGACAGTCTGAAGAATGTTCTAATCTGCTTCTCTTTGCCTCTTGATTGAAGGATTGTAAATATGCAATTAGCAGCTGGAATGGAAGTAAAAACAGAAAATGTCAACTGTCAAGGAGCTCAGCTGAAAGACATGCACTTCTTCCTACTAATGCATTCAAAAACATCCTAACCAAAGAGAATGGATGGTGACGCATCGTCTCTGCCAGCCTTTTATTTATTTTGTTTCTTCAACACAACGAGATATCTAGCACTTGCCTTTGGTTCTGCCTAGATATATTTATGTCAGGGTGTGTGAGGTTTTGGCATGTAGCTACTGCGGTAGAGGGATTATTTCAGGCTTGGGTTATTTAGAAATGCAATATATAAAAGAAAAATAAAGAACTCGAGAGAACTAAAATGTTCAAGAATAGACCCCGTGAGCGCATGAGCGATGTATACACTGACACAACAGTGGGGTACTAACTGACACCTCACAATTAATTGCGTGAGTTTCCTTCATGACACCCTCTGTTCGGTACATTATCTAAGGTGGAAGCTGTATGGTTTTGCAAATAGCGTTGCAATAAAAATCTGGCGCACGGGTACTTTGCATTTATTTCGTGTTCTGACATCTACTTTGTGTGGAAGCAGAAACCACGCAAGATTGCAGGCGTACACGAAATTTGTGGCCACCAATATTCACGCATTTTGTAGTGCTGAAGGGATAGTCTTCTCAATTTAGATGCCGACCTCCGTTAAAAATGCAGAAAGCAATAGGCCAACCCTCAGCTCCTCAGAACCAGAAGAGCATAGAACATATGAGCTGGCTTTAAAGCAGTTGAACTATACAAAGGCATATCTGGTGCGTGGTAAAGGGGTGGGAACTTTGCAGGCCCTCTACTTAGAATTATAGTAGCACATTTCTGGGGTTGAGAAGGCAGTTTTATCCTGGATACATTAAAAGTGATTCTAAGAGTTGAAGGATAAGTGAGAAACAATAGTTTGCCATGCCTGCATGCAGTGTATAGTAAACTTGGGGTCCACATTGTTAAGGGAGGTACGTTACAAATATATATGGCACCCATCTCTGTCAATGCATATGTGAATGCTCAGTAGCAATTAGAAGGAATGCTATAAGCAAATAGAAATGTGAGCAAGGAGTCAAATGTGCAAGAGATCTTGAATAATATGGGGGAATATTACCAACAACTAGCGATAATTATCGCTATGTTGGTTTAGCGGCAATATTTTTACCGCAGAGCTGCGGCGATTTTTATCGCTTAGGAACCTTGCTATTATCAAGGTTTATCTCCTAAGCGATAAAAATCGGCCGCAATGCATGAATATCGCTGAAAAGTCCGCGATATTCATGCATTACCGAGCTAATGCTCTTAGCCATGTTATCCACCTCCCATTGGATAACATGGCTAAGAACTGCTCAGGGCAGGTGTTAGCTTTTGGAGATATTCGCGCTTAGTGCGAATATCTCCAAAAGTTGGTAATAGGAGATAGCGATGTTAGCGACTGTTTCCTGTCGCTAACATCTTGGCACGCCCACTTTGCATGTCATTAGTGATAAATATCACTGACATGCAAAGCGGGGCCCAAGATGGTTGCTATCTCCTACTAGCTGTCGCTAACTGGTGTTAGCGACATCTAGGTAATAGGGAGATAATTTTATCTCCGCTTTCTTGGCTTTTAAAGCCAAAAAAGCGGAGATAAACCCCCTTGATATTATGCCCCCATATTTTTAAACTCTCTAAGCATATCCTGAAGAAAGACTGGGTTGAGGTTTCATCTTAAGGCTTATCATTATTTCCTGGTGTTTTTCAGCAAGTGGTGCTACCTTTAGTCATCTGTCAGTGTTTGAAGTTCATTTTGGCCAAAGCAGAGTCCTAAAGTTTTTGTCCAATAGTTAAGCTAATTGCTGGTATTTAGCTTTGTTCCTACAGCACCTTTGAGTAAGCAGTTTCATCCTCCATCAATCAAGAAAGTTAAGATTCTTTAAAACCAACCTCACAAATGATAGCTGTTAGACTCAGTGGTTTCAGACTGGCTGGGACGCATCGAAGCCAGTCAGAATCCGCAGCTCTAGATAGGGTGAGAATGATACATGTGTCTGATAACCTGTGCTCACCCTTGGGAATCTTGGCACCAAGCTGTCAGGCTTATCCTCAGGGCTTAAGTCTAAAGCATTGGCACAACACCACCCTCACAACACTCTGCGTACACCACAAAAAAACTCCATGCCCTATGTGTAAAACACTGATATTTGTACTACACACACATTGAAATCAAAATGAGATTCTCATTGTATATACACTTTACAGATATATGCTATTGTCGAACTTTCCCATTAGCAGCAGAATGGCATGAACATATGTGCCCTAATCAAAGATTCATCCAACATGATATTCCCCCATATTGCATACCGCCAACAGTTGTAATGGTCAAGCAATCACTGGTCTTTGACTATGCCTTGTGACCCAGCCCCTCGGTGACTCAACTACACCAGCCAAAGATACATGCTGCCCCTGCTCCCACCACATTGATTAGATTGTCAGGAAGCAGAGAGGAACAGTTACTTAGTTTTGTCCATCCGTATTAGACCTCCAGGCACCCAGGGCTACCTGCACAAGGGCAGGATCATTACCTTCCTGTAGACAAAAAGTTGTGACACAGGACACTGCGCATTTTCAAGCTTGGAGAAATGTTTCCCCTCAAGCAGCGGTGCGAGCTGCTGCAGCTTCTGCCAGCCAACGTAGTTGGACACAATACACAACAACACCCCTTGGGAGCTGTCACGATGTTCTCCACAACAAGGTACCTTGTGGCATGATGTGGGCCCTGGGAGAGGGAGCCAGCGACCTCAGATGGAGCCCGCAATGTCAGGATCTTTCATCCTCCAGATCTGGAAGTTGAAGGCAGTCCCAGTTCCCAGCTCAGGTCCCCCAACACCACTCGAACACCACATGCTCAAGAGTGCAAGCTAGTACAGGTCTCCTTGTTGCAAGCAAGGGTCCCTCAGACTCTGCAAGCTTCTCCTTCACTCCTAGAACTCACCATGTCCCAGCACCTCAGGTGGGCAGCTGATCTTTTATGAGCACACTTCTCTGCACAGTTTGATGGCAGTCTATGTCAGGACGGTCCTTGTCCCACTTCCACTTGTTTTTGCTATATTCTGTGCGGTCCTTACAATATCGGGGAACAGGGATATCCTTTGAGCCCCCGGGCTCTCATGGACAGGAGGCTAGCCAACTGCCCCATGGAGAGTACTTAGGAACCCGGGCCACGACCGTTGCCACTTATCTGCAGGCTAGCAACATCCAGGCAAAATCCACTAAGGGATAGTCCCCCTTCCTGAAGCACAACAAGCTCCAGGCCAACACAAGTCTGCAGGTAATCCAGTTTCAGTCCCTCTTGCCCTAATTATTCCTCTTGTCAATGTCCCAGCATTAAACCAGCGCAGCATGATTCCAAATCCAAAAGTGTCTTTAATTTTTGAGGCCAGAACCTATGTAGTTATACCCACAATGGCCTTTGAAGATTAGATCAGTACAAAAGGCCACCTATGAAATGCAAAGGCCCTCTCTACATTTTGACCTGTCTGCCATCCTACCCCTGGAGGTTTGATCACTATCTTTAGTGTGGCCAAGACCCTGCCCCTTGGAATGCAGGTCCCAGTTCCACCCCCATGTATCCATCCCGGAAAGGCCCCTAAGAGGTCTGCAGAACTCTTTGAGTCCCTTGTTTATGGCCTTCTATCAGGAATGCACAGTTGTGGCTGTCACCTCAGCACCCAGATGTGAATTAGAGACAGGCCGACAGGCACTCAGAGCCACAAGCATCAAAATGCCCACATTCCCAAAGTGACATTTCCACCTACTTAATGTCGTATCCACTCGCACTAATGGAGAGGATTCGCTATTACATACTCATCGATATCAAACACTGCACTGCTACTCTTTTGCACATAGGGAATACTGCTCAATATCCAATGTGAGAAGCAGGCCTAGACATACCGAACACACCATCTGGTGCCATTCACGACCTCTGCATGTAACGCACACATGCACATGCCCTATCTCTTCCCAACACTGCACCCTGTCCCCAGTGAGAACCCCGATATATAGCAAGAGCCATGCAGAATCTTGGCATGTAGGTTTTTAAATGCCATGCCGAGTAACATTAACCTGTGCACATAGGCCCCACTAGGGCAAACCTGTGGCATGATTGATGAGCTCCCTCCATTGGATGGCACAACCAATGGTGGAGTCCCAAAGTGCTTTTGGCACTGAATGGCAGTGTTAAAAGCGCTCAAAGTCCTAAGGCTAGCACCTAGATCAGCGGAAAACTGGGAAGGAGAAAAGCAATATATCGAGGGAAAGCACCCTAAAATAGCCATTTCTAAATTGCAAAACGATAAATCTATCATCACCAAGCTGGCAAATTTGGTCGGACCAACAGTGATCCAGAGAAAAGAAGACTACCTAAATGAGGGGAACAATCGAGTCAATAACCCAGAATACTACCACAGGGTGAGAGAGGACCCTTGCAGCAATTCAAGGAGGACTTAATAGCATTACCCTAAGAGAGCTTTGATGAAGAATGACCTTGACTAAAGAATTCAGCTTCATGGAAGACTCTTTCCTCAGAACTCCAGTCCTAGATGTTTTACCTAAATTAAACAAGGACGCAGAGAACCCCTCAGGCAGACCAATTGTTTCAGTTTGTGACACTCTCCTTGAACCCATCTCAAAATATGTTGATACAGTCCTAAAACCATTTACCACCTCTCAGGAAGGAACTATGTACTGAAAATATTTGCAGCATCACACGATTCCCCATTTTACAAAATGTATGCATTAAAGTCGCAGCACTGCGACTGTTCCCAGTATCTTCAGTGCAGCGCATGCACCTGCTACACATCAGTCCCATCTCTCTTTATGCAGATCTTAATGATCACATGCATACTGTTCAAGTACACAAGTATACATTGAATGGGAGTAGACTGCCACAGGACACTAGGTCATATGAGAGGCACCCAACTACAGTATAAAATGAATACCGAAGTGTTCATGGCTTCTATCAGGGGTGTAATGCAGGCTCCTAATGAATTTCTGTAAGAAATGGGAGACTCAGAGGCCCCTCTTTAATCCTTTGGATGCGCCGGACGGCCCCCGGCCATCCAACGTCATGGCCAGGAGACGTCCGATTTGGCACCCCTGAAATTTTCCCGCACTGCAGGAACATTTTGCCCGCATTTAATGGGTTAAATTGTGCAGGGGCAACATTTTATGATGTGCCAATGGTTTCTATTTGACAATGTGGCACTTAGGCAATGACAGGAACGCCTAATACATTCTAGTTCCATAATGTACAAAAAAATAACAAGTATCCCAGAAAATGCTATAACCTGAGACAGCAACATAGGCGGTACTGGCTCCAAATTGCTACAAATTGCATTTGCCTGATTGCTTAATAATTTGTGTTGTACCATCCTAAGTAGAGATAGCCGTTATTGACTTCACTGAAAGGTAGGCACAGGTGATATATCACAAGAAGCAAAAATAAGAATAATATTAGCTATGTTTTCATTCACAAATGTCCCTACAACATCACGTTCACTTCAACAACATCCCCACATCGGTTAAAAATGGGACACTGTCCATTAGGAATCTGACACGCCAGCTGTATATATAAGCCTGAAGGTGCATGATGAAATGAACAGATTGGGGCAGCATGTAAAGAGAATCCTTGTAACTATCTATACAAATAATGCAACATTATTTTCCATTTCCACATTTCAAGTTCTCTATTTGTACATGTATCTAGAGTGCATCATGTATTTTTAAGTAACACAAAGAGTCATGCCAGTCAACTTATCACAGGTACATAGAGACATGGAAGATATCTGAGAAACAGCATCCATGAAAAGTATGTAATGGGATATCAAACGGTATGAAAATATTTAAAATCATAATGAAGGGATACTGGGTGATTGCAGTATGAGATGGGCAAGTAGGATGATGGTGTGAAAGAAATACCAGAGCGTAAGATTTTTTCAAAGGCCTATGCCATGGACAAAAGTACAGTTTGACCTGTGAGAACAAACTGCAAGTGATAAAATGCCTCGTATGATTAAGCAGACATTTTTAGCTCCAGCTCCAGTTGCCCAGTCAAGTCAAAGGACTGCTGTTGACAACATGGATGGCTTTTGGGTCTCTGTTGTGTGTCCACCTTGTGCTCGCAAATCATTCATGTGGCCATGTTTGTGGCAAAATCCAGTAGCAACCCATTATGTAGCCATTTCTGTCAGAGTTGGTGTTGGATGCAGTCAACAATCAACATCTTCCTGGACAGCGTACACAGTATTATCAGGAGCAATGCAGATCACAGTAATATGGAAAGAGTGACATATGCAAACCAAGACATAGAGGCATGTGGATTTCATCAGCTTGACATACTGCCTGAGGATGTGTACACGTACATCCCCCATCACTCCATTTTTATCTTCTTCTGTGATCTCCACAGCAGGGTCACTAAAGATTCTCACTGGTGACTTCTGTACTACTCCTATCCACTTATTGAATGGCTGTTTTTGCGCTGTAATTTAAGCAAAATGATGGTAACAGCGTTGACTACCTCATCATATTCTTCTTATTTTTGCATGATCAACATGGCTGCTTTTGGGGGCAGAATCCCTTTAGAACATCTGTCCCTGCTATTTCTAATGAGTAACCCTGGGCAGTGAACTCCGTGACGCTCGCAGAGTTGCTTAGTTCTCCGCACTCCACGTTATGCGGAGCTCGCAGAGTTCCAATAAAGTCCACTCAGCATATCAGAGAAGAGTTGTTTTCCTCGCTCGCGTTCATTGGCAACCGCGAACGAGGAAAATCAACCTCCTGTTGAGATTTTTCCTCATTCTTGATAGTCAACAACAAGTTGACGAGCGCAAGCATGGAAAATCAACATCCAGGTGAGATTTCTCAATGCGGGGGGGGGGGGTCAGGTTTCTCATTGCAACTGGTGGCTTATGCTCACCATAGCTCACGTTGAGAAACTGCCCGTTCGCGTTGAGAAAGCTGCCGCTTGAGTAAAAATCTACTCAAGCGACAAAAAAGGAAAGCAGGGACCACTTGCACTGTGCATGGTGCTTTTGCAATGATTGCACAGTGCGTAGAAGTATCCAGCACTGTGCAAACAACTCAAAGTGCAATTTTCTATTGGACTCCGCCACTTGGGGAGCTCCGCGTAGTGCAGCAGACTTTTTTTGCACTTCGCGGAGTTCCGCGTAGTGCAACACCGCAAACTCCGGCCAGGGTTACTAATGAAACTAGTGGAGGCCTTGCTATCACTGAAGAGTAATCTTCCAAGAGGTATGTATACATATACATGTCTGTACAGGAATTGATGAACCTTCTGGAACAAAATGAATTTCGAAAAAAACACAGCTGGATTTTAATATTTGGAAACATTAACAAAATCCTGGGAAATTAATTCTGAAAGTAGAGGGCACAAGGCAACAAGTAACGTCCCATGTGGGTAATGTCCCATGACTGGTGGAAGCCCCTCTAGGGTCCTTTGGGACTCCGTAGGGGAAGGTGGAAGTTGTGCATGTAGTAGCTCTCTCAGATTACGCACCCTATGAGGGCTTCCACCAGTCATGGTGCATTATCCATGTGGGATGTGCGCAGTATGCCCTCTTACTGAAGTAACAAAAGAGATTGATCTGGGGGGGGCTCATCCATGGGAAGAGAGGGGTTATACAAATGGTGATACCAAAAAAAAAAGGTACATGAGGCTTCCTTGTGAATTTGAATAAAGATATTTTCATATTGAGTCCATTGGTGTGGTGTGCAGGAATGAATGGCATTCCTTTGTTTAACACTGTAGTTGGTAGTGGAGTCAGTCGAGAAGATGAAATATTGATTACTAATATTTCGTCTGGCTTCTGGTGGGCGTTTGCTCTTTCTCAATGAGAAACACGCTGAATTAAACATCTGGATACTCTTGCACCGAAAGATCAAAATGACAAACTGGAATTATCCTGCTTTCTCTGAAGAACTGAGGGGCATATTAGCAAGGGCAATATCACCGTTTTAGCTGCACTTTTTGCCCCTAAACTGGCAATACTTTAATCGCCCTATCAGCAAGCTTTCGCTAACAGCAGTTAGCGACAGCTTTTACGCGATTGCTACCAGTTTGGGGCCCGCTTTGCATGTCAGTGATATTTATCGCTAATGACATGCAAAGTGAGCGTACCCAAACACAGCTATTGGCTATTAGCAAGGCAGGCAAAGAGATAAAAAAGATCATGCTAAGCACGAATATCGCTATAATCTAATGCCTG
Organism: Lissotriton vulgaris; assembly: GCF_964263255.1. Classification (NCBI taxonomy): domain Eukaryota; kingdom Metazoa; phylum Chordata; class Amphibia; order Caudata; family Salamandridae; genus Lissotriton; species Lissotriton vulgaris. The sequence continues at coordinate 1,544,700,722 of NC_141691.1, read as the reverse complement.
CTAAAAACATGACTTACCTGTTTATCCAATGGGAGGTAGATTGTCAGGTTAAGTCCCCATTGGCGTTAATGCATGAATATCACTGGATTTACAGGAATTAGGCATTTAGGGCACATATAAAGTGTACAATGACCAAGGAATGAATACTTTGTACATTTCCTTAAGTTTATGTTTACATCTAGTTTTTAACTTGAGATTCAACCATACTCAGAGCAAATGATATCAAATCAACAAGAATTTGTTTCACACACTTATGAAGTCTGTCTAGCATCTTGCCTGCTCTCTTAGAGTCTCTTTTCACTTTTCACTGTTTGGGACATGTATACAAGCACGTCGAATCAGAACACCCTGACTATCAAGCACCAGAATCTTCAGCACAGTTTGGACTTACTTCCACGATTCCCTAACAGGATTTTCTGGTTGGAGGGTGAAACAACACTAATGAGTGCACGCTGATCGCTAAGCGGTACATCATTCAAGAAGGCGCCGGTTTCACACACAGTATTTTGCATATCTTCAGCTTAAAAAACATGTACCTTTATCCTTGTTTTTTTTCCGATATAGTCTTGCGACATTGTTGCACTAAAGAGAGTGACCCAGTACTTGCCAGTTTATGGGTGTTCTTGTTGAATTACAATCAGGGAATTGTAGGCGTGCTACTTAACCGTGAGAGTCTCAAGGCGCTGGGGGTGTGGGGTTTGGCAGTTCCATTCAGCCGAATAGCCAGGTGTTGAATGCCTTCCTGTAGGTGTTCAGGGAGGGGTTGTGTCTGATGTCGAGCAGGAGCTCGTGCCAGGACTTGGCCGAGATGTAGGAGAAGGCGCTTCCTCCTGTTTTGGCTCTGCGGATGCAAGATGTTTTGGTGAGGATGAGGTTGGCGGATCAGAGGTTTCTTTTGGGTACATGGAAGGTGAGCCTATCATTGAGGTATTGGGGTCCGGTGTCGTGTAGGCTTTCGTAGGCATGGGAGAGTATCTTGAAAGTGACTCTTTTCTGAACGAGGAGCAGTGAAGATTCCGTAGGTGTTGGCTGATGTGCTTATGTCGAGGAATACCAAGGACGAGTCTGGCAGCGGTGTTCTGTATTGTCTGGAGCTTGCAGAGTAGAGACTTGTTTATGCTGGCATAGAGGGTGTTTCAGTAGTCCAGTCTGCTGGTAATGAGTGTGTGTGTGACTGTCTTCCTTGCCTCGGGGGGACCAATTTGAAAGTCTTATGGAGGATGCGGGGGTGTTGAAGCAGCTGGAGGCAACGGCGTTGACCTGTCTGATTATGGAGAGGCGGTGGGCCACCAGGTGTTGTTCCATGCCAATGGGGTGGTTCAGAGGATGAGGACTTCTGTCTTCTCCGAGTTGAGCTTCAGGCAGCTGTTCCTCATCCAGGTTGCAAGGTCCTGCATTCCTTCCTGGAAATTGAGTCTGGTGGTGGTGGGGTCCTTGTTGAGGGAGAGGATGAGCTGGGTGTCGTCAGCGTTGGATACTACGCTGAGGCCATGCTGCCAGATGATGGCAGTGAGGGGGCCATGTAGATGTTGAATAGGGTTGGGCTGAGCAATGATCCCTGGGGCACTCTGCAGTCGATGACCGTGAGTTCAGGGAGGATGGGTGGCAGTCTAATCCTTTGGCTTTTGCCGGTGAGGAATGATCGGGTCCAGTTTAGGACGGTGCCTTTTATGCCGGGTCATGTAGTCTGGTGGCAAGGGTGCAGTGGGAGACGGTGTTGAATACTGCTGACGGGTCGAGCAGAACCAGGGCTGCAGTGTGGCATTGGTCGAGGAGGATTTGGATGTCTTTTGTGGGAGTTAGTAGGGCGGTCTCAGTGCTGTGGTTGCTGCAGAATCTGGATTGAGAGTGGTTGAGGATGGCGTTGTCTTTAACACCTGCAGCACCTCGCGAATTTTCGCGCTGTGCTGAAGGTTCGAAAAACGGACGTGGTCGTGACGGAACGGTTCCGTCATCAGCAAAGCCCGACCGACGCTGATGACGGAACTGTTCCGTCATGAGCGTCGAAGGGGTTCTGCGTTGTGCTCAAGCAGCCCATTCAGAGGTCAGAATCTATTTTAAATGTTACAGCCGTATGTACGACACACTTTAAAATATTATAGCTAAACAGCACTGGATCTCATTTATGCATCTGGTTTATTCGATCACACTCATTTCTTATCACTTTCTCATGGAACGGTTTCTTTACTAACGGCAAACATTGCATTCTGGGAGAGGTAGTCCATTCTTTCACGCAATGATTTTTCAACCAGCGGAGAATGTAGAATGATGAGACAGGCAATTCTAATGGAGCCTCCGCCTTTACTATTACTGACTTTTACCAGCACATAACATATTTCTTATCACAGGATCTGTTCCTGCAGTGATCAAGTTTTACAGTCTAATTTACAACTAACTCACTAAGGGCCATATGTAGGTAAATGGCATTTACCGAATCGTAAATACCGAATTTTACCGATTCGGTATTTACAATTCGGTAAATGCCATGTAGGTAATTATTCTGTAAATATTACCGAATCGGTAATATGCGGTAATTACCGAATCGGTATTTACCGATTCGGTAATTGCCATTGATTCCTATGGGCCTTGAGGCCCATAGGAATCAATGGCAATTACCGAATCGGTAAATACCGATTCGGTAATTTTACCGATTTGTCAAGGGGGACAGGGTGTCACTTTGACACCCTGTTGCACCCCTGATTTTGGCTTGTGTGCAATGTGACACACATACATGCCCTTAGGGCATGTATGTGTGCCACATGGCACAGGTGTACATGCACAGATGTGCATGTACACAGAAATTCGTTATTTACCATGCCATTGTATTTCATGGTAAATAACGAATTTCTAAGGGCCTGTGGCACTGTTTCCAGTGCCACCTACATCCCAAATTACCGATTCTGTACATTTACCGAATCGGTACTTTACCGATTCAGTAAAATTACCGATTTGGTAAATATACAGAATCTGTAATTTTCAGGCCCCCTACATCTGGAATTACGAATACCAGTCGGTAATGGCCGAAATCGGCCGTTACCGACCGGTATTTGGCCACCTACATATGGCCCTGTGTCTGATACTAGGGTAGACCTGCACAATGAGTTAAAGGACAATTGCTTCTGATGAGTAAATATATACCATTTTCAGATTGTAGTGAGCCCTGACGTAATTTTTTTTCACATATATTCAGCTTTCGCCTTTGGTGGAGCCCTTTCCACAGTGTGCACACAAAGTTCGTTTTAAGTAATTTTGATTGTTACTTGCAACCTTGCCAAATATCAATTATTTTGAACTCAGATAAATAGAGTGGATCACAACCACTTTCTTAATTATAGTGATGCAACTGTATACCAGAAGCTATGTGTTAGATTTCATGTTATTTGCCTGAATCTTAATTGGTGAAGTGCACAACAGTTATGTCTTACAGGAGGTTGTTACCCACCCTCCATCTGTCTTGACTACCAGGCACTGAGTGACTCAAGATAGCAATGTGTGTTGCCTTGTGTTATTCCAGATGAGTAATGCAATGAAGAAACACTCTACCTGGACTTGCTTAACTTAACTCCTTTCACATATGTTAATGAGCAATTTACTAACCCAGATGCATGACACAATACCAACACCAAAGCATCCTTATCTGGACCATGTGTCCTGTTCCATATGGACACATCATCATTCTTCTGAATGGATATGGAATGATATGGTTGTAAGAATATTTGTGACTACATTTCCATATTGTTTGAATTTGTACTGAAAGTATATTGTTCATATCTCTTTCTCAATATTTGGTGTTGGGCCTGCCTGCCACATATAATTGAAAAACAATGTAAGCCTTTTTTTGCAGACATCATGTACATTTCCAACTTGAGCTGATACATTCTTTCTTTACCTCCCTAGACAAAATGACAGATGAAGAGGCAAAAAATCACTCAGTACAGTTGAAGTGCTACCACCACAACCTGGAATTCAGGAAGGCGTTCATATACAACACAATCCAATATCCAGAAATAACAGGAGTGTGACCAACAGCAGTTGGATGGTACTCAGGCCATTCCATGCACATCTATCAAGTGCCAGCCACACAGGCTGTGGTCCCAACCCCTGCCACAGGATCTTTATTTGAGGCCCAGACCCTGACAGATCTCTAAGATCTGAAAATACGGATGTAAGGCATAGAGGATTAGCTTGTAATTCTCTGTGCCATTATGCTAATTTTAATTTAAAGGAGGCCATGGGCTACATCAGTGGCCAAATTTGATCTCTCGTTTGTAGCATTTCCTTTCTCTTTTTTTTAAATGTTGGTTTTATAGATATAGTAATATAGGCATACTGTTAATTAGGATGTATTATAGGTATGGTGTAGTTTTTTACATGTTTAATTAGGTAGTAGTTTTAAGTCAATTTTTAGACTGGTAGGTTCTAACAAAATTCAGAAAAAAACAACAACAAAATGTATATTTGTTTAGAAGCACATGTATAGGTTGTGTATGTTCAGTATGTGGTTGTGTTCTGTAGTGTCCTGATATATGTGTATTAAGAGGGCTAGTGGGTTGATGTTTAACTTGTCATTGGTGTATAGTAGGTAAGATAGTTTAGGGTATGTTAATAGAGTGTAGGCTAGTGTTAATATTAGTTAGGATAGGCTAGGTAGGTGTATGCAGTTTAAGCTATGTTAGGATAGTATACGGTAGCGTTAAGGGTAGTTAGCTTAGCATAGATAGGTGTAGGGAGATGGGTGTAAATGTTATAGATTAAAATATTTTATACTTTATACTTTTACTACTGCATCATTTCATATTTATGAATTGCAAGCATGGATTATATTGAGTTGAGTACATGATATAGCTATTGACCTGCAGTCTTTATAGATCAATGTTGATTAGTCAGAAGCCTCTAGAGAATGGAAAGTCTACCTGACTATTTGATTTAAGATTTAATTTGATTTAAGAACGTCTAAAGTGCATGATTCCCATAAGGTGTCTTGGCGCTATCTTAGGTATACATCCAGTCACAAAGCTATCAATAACCAATGAGTAAAGTATAGAGCATTTTCAAACTTCAGCCACTGCAAGTGAGCCTCTTTTGGGAATTCTACTCACAGCACAGACAGCATACTACTGTTGCACTGTGTGTGAAATTGATAGGACAAGTATAGCGTGTAAAATGTTGTCACAACAGATCATAGGTTCCCGGCTGCGGTGAAAAACACTGGTGCTTGCCTGTATGGCACACACCCTTGCACCATTGTTCAAGTGACTCATTGTTGTTGGCTAGTTAAAATCATAAATCTATCCACAAGTCCCCGAAGAAAGTCCATCATCATTGTATAATAATAATCCATATTTGCAAAGCATGGGCATATCACCCCTTAAGGTTTCAAGGCACTGGGGGCCGTCAGGGAGATTAAGTGAGCTACTGTCCAGAGTCCCTTGAAGCTGAGCTGAGCTGTTGCTGGGGACTTAACCACGAGCTCCACGCTCCAGAGCCAGGTGCTCTGGCTCCCGCACCAAACCTCTCCGGCTACATGCAGCTCACTTTGGGCAACTACTTTCAATGATTCCTTTCCATAAGTCTCCCATGTTATCTTCATTCTGTCTCCCAATAAGCAATATGGCTTGAACATCTAATACCTTGAAAAACAGAGACAGGATGTGTCTGGCAAAATAGGAACAGTTTGTTTAATTAAACAATGCAGCTGGGAGAACAGTTACAGGCATAGAACCTGCCAACTGTCTCAATTTACAATCAGTCTGACATAGGTTTCTAAACGATTCATTGGGGAGGTTCCGTCAGTGCTTTTTTGGAAAGGAATGCTGTCTTTGAAACCATAAATTAAAATTTTGGATAAAGAATCCAGGGGGCCTCGACCTTGTGTTGGCACAATGCAGCCAGCAGATAACCTGTTCAGATGTCCGGCAAGGGGAGCGTGTGATCACTGCATTTACTGTGTGTGCTGTGTCCTGATTGACTGAGGGGTCCTAACTTTATGTGGCATACGACTTTATGGTGTTTTGGGAATGCTCGTACACCTCCGACCACGTGTGCTTTATTTGGGTCAACCTTCCTGTATCATTGTTATGTTGCAGGGCCTATCTGTGGGTTTCATTTAGAATTTCCTGTTTGCGCAATTGTCTCCTGGCTACGTGGTACCCCACCTATGATTTATCAGTCAGTGACCCCAGGCCTGGGTCTCAGGGCCTGCCTAATTATTTATTTATTTCAATTATAACAGCAAGAGAGGATGTGGTCTAACAGCTAGTGTGGTCGACCCTCAAAACTGGGGAACTGGGTTTGAGTGTCAGCAGGGATGCTCAACATCCTGTGATTCTGGGCAAATCACTTAATCTTCTTCTGACACCTGATACCTTCGGATCAAGTTTGCGCTATATAAAATATGAAAATAAAAGAAATGCGTGTATCATGTAGCATAGATGTAATGTGTGGTTACACTCGCAGTAAGAACCATATGAGGACTCTCAGGGGCAGAGGGACACATTTACCTGACTTATCCCAGTGAAGCATTATTCACCAACTACTAGCTGACACTGGGCCCCAACAGTAAGCCTTTGTACGTCTTGCATACTGACATCCAAGGAATTGGATTGACCTTGTGCATTCTGGTGTGGCACAGGTATGATGCTAATTCAGAAGAAGTATGGGCATAAAAATCTGTCTATTATTACTGCTACCTTGCTATGTTGTGTTCCCTTGAATTTCTTCAATGTGAGCATTGAGGCTACTGCATGCTCGCGTAAGCTGCACTGCTACTTTGCTGTTTTATAATTTTAAAACTCACTTCACGTGCACTTGCACCACGGCCCTGTTCGACTTAGGAGTAGGACACAGTCGCCTCTTCGCGCTGGGGACATCTTCAGGGGTCATAAATAGCTCTTACCTGCACTATAATTGTACCGCCACTCGCATTATGCGGGACTTAGGACTTCTTGGAAGCGCATCAGGAGGTGCCGATTAACTGGCGCCAGCTTGGGTGTGGGGCCAGAGATCTTCCTCGCAGGACTCCCGCGCCTAAAGGCTATATAAGATGTGCCACTCCCAGCGCGCAGCGTTGGCGCAAAGCGGGCGCGCCGCAGGCATGCCGGAGGTGTGCCAGAGGTAAGCCCGTTTGCCCCGTTCGCGCACTTGTCGCGCCCAGCGCCAGCCATGCTGTCCCTGATTCTCAAACTCCCGTCACCTACTCCAGGACTGAGCTTATTCAGCTACGCCCCCAGGCAAGCCAGATGCTGAGTACCAACTCCGTTAAGTTGGAGGTGTTGTCCTGTGGTCTGCTTAATGTCTGCTCGCTTTGTAAACATCACGTTGAAATTGCACTCCTCATAGATTCTATGGGTTGGATGTGCTCTTTTTAACTGAGACGTGAACCCGAGCAGACAGCGGTGTAGAACTCGGACTGGCTTGTCCTCCGGGTTATAAAATGATGCACTGCCCGAGGCTGGGGAATAGAGGTGGAGGAATAGGACTCATCTTCAGAGACTCCTTGGCCTTTTCCCTATTTGAGGTCAAAGCGATCCAAGGGTTCGAACTTACGGGCTTCTCGCTCAAAGGACACAAAGGGGTTTTGCAATCCGGACTGCTCTGTTATAGACCGCCGGGTTCTGCATTATCCAAGATACCAGATCTGGTAGATTTAATTTACGATCTTTCAAACTCACATGCCAGATTACTTATTTTGGGGGACTTCAATCTGTGGCCTGATGGGCCTCTGGATGCAGCCTACAGACAACTGTGCCAGGCCTGCAGCAACCTTCATTTGCAACAGCTGGTCCTATCTCAGATCCATACGAAGGGTCATGCCCTAGACCTGGTGTTTTCAGAAGCCTTTCAGGTGGTGATTAGGGAAATAGTCTTTCAATGTTGGACGGACCATGCATTAGTTCACTTCTCCCTCTACCTTCCTGCAGAATCTTTCAGAAGGAATGGCTTGGACTCCATCAAAGCGAAAAGGCAGTGGTCTAAACTCCTGCTTAACCCTCACTATCCTTCTCTGCTCCCCAAAGGATTTAACTTGAAGGAGAATGTTGAGGCGAGTTATTCTTGCGGTATACAACCTTTAGAACACATCTTTTACCACGCACTACCATTACAACACAGTCATTACAACGCAAACCATTACAACGCATTGCGCTGGGGGGCGCTCTAGGATAGGGAATACGTTTAATTTACTATCCAACACCTTCCCTAGTGTCCACGGGGACTGGAGTTGGAATAGTAAATTAAACTATTCACTATCCAGCACCCCAAAGCGCTATGCGTTGTAATGGTATGCGTTGTAAATACCGCGTTGTAATTGTATGCGTGGTAAAAGTATGCGTTGTAACGTCATACATCCATTCTAACTTGTGCCAGCAAATAACCAACTCTCTGGACATGCTGGCTCCTCTACGAAAATCTAGAGCCAGGCGTAGGCCTGCCATGCCATGGTACTCGAACAACCTTCTCCAACTGAAACACCGGTGCAAACAGGCAGAAAGGGTTTGGAGGAAGTCCTATTCTGAGACTGCTAAATCTTTATACAAATCAGCACTGCTGGAAAATAAAGCCCAGATTAAATGCGCCAAAGCAAAATATTTTGAGGTCACGCTGACGCAAGCAACTAATAAATCGCAGACTTTGTTTAAAATAGTAAATGACCTCTCTAGGCCGGCTTGCGCGGCTAATAACATCCCGGCCTCACAATCTCTTTGCGATTCCCTAGCAAAATGTGGCGTATTTGTATAGCGCGAACAGTGACCCGGAGGCATCCCGGCGCTTGTACTCATACCACAAGGGAACCCCTCCTGGCTTTTCCTTGTGGGGTGTTCACTCCTGGGCATCCCATGGTGAAACCAGGCATCCCTTGTGCATCGGGGGCCTTTGTGGAGACTAAGCAAGCTATTGCCCAGAGTTGCAGCGTGGGACCCATGCTTAGAATCGGCACTGAGGTGAGAATATCCGGTCAGAGGAATTTAAGCCCGAAACCCGCCGAGGCGGGAATCGAACCCTGGTCCCTGGCCAGCGTTCTGCATCAAGGTCTGCCGCTCTAAGCATTGAGCCGCACTTCTCCACCAAAAAGCATTTGAGGATAAAATTGCCAATATCCTGAGTGGTCTCTCTACTCCAGGCACTCCCTGCCCTCAGCCCTTGGCTGTCCCTGTATTTTCCCCCACTCCAGTCGAATTGGAAGAACAGACAGCTCACCGGCGGCTGGAGAGTTTTACTCTTCCCCCATTCGATGAGTTCTGCGCATTAGCAAGTGGGGTGTCTTCCGGCTCCCCTCTTGATCCACTCCCCCACAAACATTGGAAATCTTTTCAGGAGGAACTTTTCTAGCCTTTATATTCCTTCTGTCATCAGTCTTTTAGCACTGCCACGGTCCCTGATAGCTGGAAGCTAGTGGTGGTCTCCCCTCTCCTAAAGAAACCTACTCTTGACCCCACCTGTCTGTCTAACTATCGGCCAATCTCATTGCTTCCTTTTCCAGTCAAGATCATGGAAAAACTTGTGACCCGGTCTCTATCCAGCTTTTTGGAAAGTAACACCTGTCTGGAAGTGGACCAGTTCGGCTTCCGGCCAGCCCATGGTATGGAGTCGGCGCTGGTGGTCGTGTTGGACACCCTTCGAACTCGGGTCGACAATGGTCGAGCAGCCTTTTTAGTGCTGCTCGACATGTCGGCCGCGTTCGACACGGTCAGCCACCCCACTCTTATCAACAGGCTGGAGGAGGCCGGGGTAGCAGGTTTGGCACGTGATTGGCTGATCTCCTATCTCCAGAACAGACACCAGGTGGTGGCACTACCCCCTTTTCGATCAGGCATTAGGAGAGTGGGACAGGGTGTCCCCCAGGGGTCTGCGATCAGCCCCATCCTGTTTAATCTGTACCTGTGCCCCCTGATCCAATTGATCAAATCCTTCGGCATCTCAGTGATTAATTATGCTGACGACACCCAGCTTCTCCCTTGAAGGAGAAGATGCTGTGTCTACAGAGACTTTCCACCGTTGTATGACTGCCACTGCCGATTGGCTGAAAAACAACTCCCTCCAATTTAATAGTTCTAAGACCGAGGTACTCCACTGCTCATCGGACCGCATCTCGCGTCCTCTACCGACCGATCTCTGGCCTTCTTCCTCCTTGGGCAATGGGGTGGCGGCGGATTCCGCCCGCAACCTCGGAGTCATGTTTGACTCTAACCTTCAGCTGGACGGCTTTGTGAATAAAACCATTTCCACATGTATGCTGCTACTCCGCACCTTGTGGAAAATCCTCCCCTTGCTTCTGATCCAGGCTAGACCAGAGGTGGTGCGTGGCATTATCCATAGCAGGATAGATTATTGTAATGCACTGCTTCTGGGGGACCCGACACCTTGAACAACAAGCTGCAGCGCATTCAAAACATGGCTGCGAAGCTGGCTCTTTCTAGGCCGCGCGCTGCCTCCTCTTCCCTCGCACTTAAAGACCTTCACTGGCTGCCAGTTCAACAGCAAATTCTTTTTAAATCATCCTGCCTGGTCTTTAAGGCTCTACTCGACCAAGGTCCAGCCATGTTACATAACCATTTTTCTTGGTAGCACGCAGTGAGACCTTTACGCTCCTCTTCATTACATCTTGTGGTGGTTCCGAGGATCCATAGGTTACGGATGAGGGGCCGGTCCTTTGGTGAACACGCAGCTGCCAAGCTTTGGAATTCCCTCCCTCTGTCCTTGAGGAGCTCGGAGGACCTCCCATCCTTCAAGAAAAGTCTAAAAACCCATCTTTTCCCTAGAACAGCTTAACAACGTGTCTGTGTAGATGGTTCAGTAGAGTCAAAAGCGCCAGGATACCCTCTGGGTGGCAGATTTGCACTATATAAGTGCACAATACATACATGCATACATCATATTTGGATGATCATATTGTCTTGTTCACTGAGCTACATATATGTGGATGAGAGGAACAGTGCTATCACAGACCACATTTATAGCAGGTAAGCATTTGTATGTATAGAATGAGTTTTTTACTGTGTTTCATTCAACTAACTAAATCATTTTGCCAAACCCTGACAGTTCATTGGGAGACAACACATTTTTCATGATGCCATTGCAGTGGATGTTCTTGCTGTTAGTGTATTTCCAACAACAGCAGGTGCTAGAGACTTTAGCTCTCTCTCCTTGACCAGCTAAGAATTGGTTTATGATAGTACACATCTAAGATGGTATATGTCAGCAGTGTCCAACCAGTTTGTTAATGGTAGCTACTTATGTTCATTGTTCAATAGCTACTAATATTATTAGTGTTATAATATTGACCACATCAGAGAAGATAATGATATTTGTAAGATTATCAGCAGTGATCACCTCAGTGCGTCAAGCACAGTTACCAACTGTAATGTAAGAAATGCTTTATCAATGTGGAATACTGCCACATAGGTAATTCATGAACGAATTGAAAGAAATGTATAGAGCACAGAGCTACTCCTGGGAATGTCAAGGCGCTATGGGCCAGATGTAGGTAACTTCCATTTAGTGAGTCCTTCATAGCGATTATTACTGAATTGCTATTAAGAACTCGCTAAATGGAATGAAAGTAGGAATCGCTGAAATATTAGCAATTCCTTAACATTCCTTAATAACGAATCGGTAATTCCGATTCGTTATTAAGGAAAACCTAGCCATTCATTCCTATGGGCAAGGAGGCCCATAGTTAAGAATGGGAAGAGATTCACTACTAGCGATTCGGTATTACCGAATTGTTAATAGCGGGAGGTATTTCAAGGGTGCCAGGGTGTCCAAAGGAGACCCTGTTGCACCCCTGAAATGTACATGTGTGCACATGTGGCATACCTACATGACCTAAGGGCATGGATGTGTGCCAAATGGCACATTTAAAAAAGCAAAAAAGTGCTTTTTGTAAGGAAATCGCTAATTACCACCAACTTGAAGTTGGTGGTAAATAGCGATTCCTTAAGGCTGAGGTGCACTGTTTTTAGTGCTGCATTCATTGCATTTAAGGAATCGGTATTTGCGATTCCTTAAATGCAAGAGCAAAATAAGGAATCGCTACTTTGCGATTCATTATTTGCATGTAGGTTTAAAGTCACCTACATTACACATGGCTAAATTACGGTCGCTAACGCTGAAATTTAACAAATTTCGGCGTTAGCGACCGGTATTTAACCACCTGCACCTACACCTACACCTACATAATTGAAATGCCATAAATACGACACAGTCATATCGCACAGAAGCAACGCAACTCAATGCATGTTTTATTGATGGAACACTGCCAAAATGTAGCATTGCATCAGTTTTCATAAATATGCCTCCATGTGCCTCACACTATAAGAAATTCAAATGCGATCAATTGTAGTGTTTGCACGTCAGCCAGTGAAAGAATGTCAGCTCACATTTCAATATATTACAATTCTCCAGCAACAAAAGATTATATTTGGACATTAACAAAGATAAGGACTTTCCATTGGCGTTGTGAGGAAAGTGTGAGACACCCAAGCCTGATGGGTTGGTAATACCACACACGGCTCGCTGGGAGGGAATTTTTTTTTATATTAAAATCCCCAGCCCATAAAATGGGGCAATTGGAATAAAGTGCCCACAGAAACGTGTATAATTCTGCATAAAGAAACAACATCAAAGCAGGTGGAATAAACACATTTTGCTAAAAACTGAATATAACTAAATCTGACCTGCCTCTCAAGGACAAAATCACAAATTGGTAATGGGGGAAGCAATGGTAGACCTCCTAAAAATAACAGGTAACACGTTTGAAATTAAGCTCTACAGACCACCTTTAGCATGGCCTAACGGTGATGGGACAGCAGCAGTAAAGTGTGAAAAGAAACATTCAACATGAGCAGGTTCTATCACCAGGTTATATGGAGGCAGATTATAGGCAATATAGAGGTAATGTCATACCAGTCTGGAGCTGTTAATTTGTTTTAAAACCAAAAGATATTCCATGAAGTAAAATGGCAAATCCCATTGTAGACAGAATTAGCTGGTGTTAAGGCTAGATCAGAGAGGCTTAATTGTGTTTACTGGACCATTTAGTTGGCAAGGAGTGGTTAAAGGGAGCACAAACAGAGAAATCAGACACAGGCACACAATAATGCAGGGAGAGAAAGGTATTATCAGATGGACCACCTATATATGTTAATTCAGGGGTGGCACCAGAATCCACATGTCAATCAACCACCTGCAAGTCATTCAGGGCCTAGAATATTTTTGAAAGGGGAATATTCGAAGGGCAATTAATGAGAATGAACCAAACAATGGATGAACAAGGTCTGGCCCACAAACCTAGGATGTTTAAAGTTGATAATAACGCAGTCCCCCTGGGAAGCTTTTTCCACTGAACCAATTCACCTGACCCTTCATATCAAGAAGATTTGATCTGCTTTCTAAACCGGGTAAATAAACTTAGTATGTAACCAGTGAAGGACTTAATTCCTTAACTGGATGGGTGATTACGTGTTACCCTGGAGCAGGGGAGGAAAAATGTATCATTATGCAACATAGGGACAACAGGCCGGAGTAACTTCATTGGAAACCTCCTCTTGTTATTTTGTACCCTCTTGTTTCTTGTAAAATGAGATGAATTCCCCAAGGGGCTTCAGGAGGCAACAAACTGCTATGGGTCCTAACCAGGCCATTAGTCCCAACCATTTGTGGCTCGGCGGGTTCAAAACTCACCAAGAGACCAATGACCAGCCCAAATTCAAATCCCCCGACCAGAGTATCAAGCCCTCTAAAGCTACATGGCCCAGAGGCAACCTGAGATGGACAGCCCTGTGAAAGATGGTGATGCAGGGCAGAAAGAAGGCGAGCCAAATTGGAAACCAAAGAGGAAGCGCCGTCACTGGATAGCCTTGGGTCGAAGCTGTTGTGAAACTTTCAACGTTCTGACATTCAGCCTCATTTAGATCATTGCAGACGGGTTACTCCACCACAGCAGTGACAGATATTCTATCCACCAAAATATAAACCCCATAGGATTAAAATAGGATTTATATTTCAGTGGATTAGATATGCATCACTGTTGTGACAGAGTAACCCATCAGCCAAGATGTAAATCAGGCCGTTAGTCTCTGAAATGGTAGTCAAAAATCTCCAGCTGAACAAAGTAGAGGGCTGTAGCTGAAACAGTTCCACGAGGTTGATTACCCCTTTGATGAAGGACCGCTGAAACTGATTTGTTGCTGCAGAGAAGAATGTAGCTTGAGAAGCGGTAAAGTCAATCACACTGTTAATGCATCTCGGGTGGATAGGTGAACAGATTAGCCCCGGCAGTAGTGGCCTGTCCCCTGCCAAAGTGGTGGGGAGGGCTGGGCAGGAGGAGGGACGAGGGAGGTGGGGGGGAAAGGGGAAAAAATTATAAAATTAAATCTTACCTGCACGCCGCCACCATGTCCGCAGCATCATCGTCTTCCTAGTTCTGGGCACAGCTCCCAGAAAGCACTGCAAACAATCCTGATGCTGCAGGAAAGCAGCATCTGGATTGGCCTGAGGGCCGACAACTTGCGCTCCCAGGCAAAATGGGCGCCTGTGCCTTCTTCACTTTCCACGAGGTGTTTGGCTGGACTGAGACGGCCAGTCAAACACCCTATGCATAGTGAAGAGAGTACCCACCACTCCCCCAACAGCAGTGTCATCCCCTGGACCCCCCCCTTAGACTTGTCAGAGTCCCCTGGGTGGGTCCAGAGGGTAACGCTCCTCTGCTCTAATGGATCGCCCACCGCTGGGTCCCGTTGTCCTCCTGCTTCACAGAGCGGTTTTTAGCTAAAAGTCCTCACTTTCACTTTTTGGGTATCGGGCAGATTTGTGCCACTTCCAAGAGTCCGGGAATGGAGGGGTCTCACTTGAAGAGTCAGGACTATCTCAGGCTGGGTCCAGGTGTGGTTTCAAGAGAGAGGAAGCCTTCTGTGTCCCTGTGGTTCTGAACAAGAGGCCAGCCAACTAGCCCTTACGAGTCACTCTGGTGGTACCTGGACAGTTAAAGACCCAGTCTTTGTCCCTAGGCAGCAGTTAGCTGAGCAACAGGACAAACAAGCCAACAGCCCAGCTGGTCATCAGTCTTGTAAAGCAGCTGGTGGGAAGAGTGGCAGTGCTTTTAGCAGGACAGTCGTCCTTCTTTCTGCAGAGTATCCACACGTGCAGAAGTGTACTGAAATGTTGGTGTCTGAGCTCCTACTTTTATGCCCTGGTGCCCTGGTTCTGGAAGGTGGGCAAAGCTTCTAAACAGTGGCTTTGAAGTGGATGGAATGTAGTGTCTTCCCTGCTTTGGCTCCAAGCTAGCTACAGTAATAATGTGGGACATTTGGCCTTTGTGTGAAGGCATAGCACAGGCTATTCAGTTGCAAGTGGGACTGGGCTGATCTCCAACACCATCATGCCAGCAGATGGCCCATTGAGGCACACCTAATCCCTGTGTTGTGTGACTGGCTGAGAGGAATTTGGAAAGTCTTTCAGTTACACCCAGTCATGGAACCCAGGCCAGTCTACAGACAAAAAACGGCAAAGGGCAGAGAAATGCCTACCTCCTCAAAGTTAAATTTTTTAGAATTGAGATAAAAATAAGTCTTAACCATTAAATAGGTCTCTTTACCACAATTCCAAAGATATCAAACATGACGTAGCTACAAGCTTGCAACTGGAAATGACAGCTTATTAAATGTAATAAGACATTTCCAATTTTATCCTAAGGGAGTGGTGGGCCTCAGAGTAGTGAAACAAATTGTAGGAGTTTTTTTACTAACAGGACATGTAAAACCTAAAAGTACATGTCCAAACTTTTAATTACACAGCACCCTGCCCTATGGGCTGCCTGAGGCCTACCTTAGGGGCAACTTATATGTAACAAAAGAGGAGTTTAAGGGTTGGCTATGGGGGTATAATGCCAAGTTGACATGACAGTTTAAGACTGCATGCAGGCAGCAGTGGCAAGCCTGAGATATGTTTTAAGTAGGGCTGGGAGTAGTTTGGGAAGTAGTGCTACGTGAAGCTAAGCAAAGTGCACTTCGTGCTACGCGTAGCACTACGCGAACTGCGTAGTACCCTGTTAGCACTGTGCAAGATGCCATTTTCAATGATTGCACAGTGCAGACAAGCATCCGGCACTGTGCAATCATTGAAAACGGCATCTTGCACAGTGCGAGCTGTAGTTTTCTGCCGCTCAAGTGAATTTTTACTCGAGCGGCAGCTTTCTCAATGCTGACTGGTAGTTTCTCATTGCGAGCGGTCGCAAGCATATGCAACCAATCGCAATGAAAAACCTGACCTCCTCGTGTTGAGAATCTCTCCGGGAGTTTTATTTTCCACGCTCGCGATTGGCAACTTGATGTTGCTGATCGCGAAAGAGGAAAAAGTCTCGCCGGGATGTCACTTTGCTGGCTTGTGGTCGCCAACTTGGTGTTGAGGACCGCGAGCAAGCAAAAAATGACCGCTGCACTACGCTACACTACGCGTGTTTGCACTGTGCTACGTGCAGTTTGTGTAGTGCGAAGTTGCGCAAACTTTGCAAACTACGCAAGCGTAGCATAGTGCTTTGCCCAGGGTTAGTTTTAAGGTGCTACTAAAGTGGGTGGCATAATAATTGCTGCAGGCCCACTTGTAGCATTTAATTTACTGTCTGTTGGTATATGGTATAGTATCATGCAAGGGGTTTACAAGTAAATTAAATATGCCATTAAATATAATCCAATGTAACCATGTTTCATGGGAGGGGCACAAGCATGTTAGCACTGTTAACAGCGGTAAAGTGCACATAGTCCTAAGAGCAAAAAAATAAGTGCACCAAAATGAAGGAGATGAGGCAAAAGGTTTGGGTGAAGATGACCCTAATACTGACAAGTCTAACATGAGTCAATGTACCATATTAAAATAAAGCATACAGGCACACAATCCTTAAAGGTGACACTGGTGATGCACTGTGTGCTGGCTGCTTACAGATCTTACACACTGCACTGCATGCTTGTAGAAGTCTGTAGCATAGTCTTATACCTTCACAAATCAAGTTGAAATTATTGCTGCAGTGTTACGTACTATTCTGCCCCTCATAAGTTATGCTCGAGAATTGACATTGCCTGGGTCTCGGATAAAGTTATGGGAACCTCAGATATGGAAATATGCCCCTGGGTTACTTCAGACCATAACCCCATTATACTATCCTTTCAAGCTAAAGCCGAGGGTAAGGTAGCTAGATTATTTTCCTTTCCTAGATACTTGTTTACAGACGATCTATATCTGGCTTATATTACTCAACAGTTGGCGGTTTTCTTTAAAGAGAATATTGGGACAGCGTCCCCATTTATTGTTTGGGATACTATGAAAGCTTTTATCAGAGAAGCAACTCAACAATATATATGGCAACAAAATAAAGAAAGGAAAGGAGAACTGTAAACACTGGTACAGGCTCTACATGATATTGAGAAGCATCATACTGAGGCAGTAACGCAGGATAGACGGGCTCAGGATCTGTTGCTCCTCTCATTAATAGATGCAAGAAATTAGGTTAAGAAACTATTTTGAGAGAAAATTGTGATACAGTATACTAAAAACCGGGTATCACAGTATGAATATGGTGAGCATATTGGTAAGGTTTTGGCTTTTAAGGTGGCAGATGAGAAGGCTAAAACTAAGATAGACACTATAAAAGGGATAGACAGGAAATTATATACTCACCCTCAAGCTTCTTTGGAACAATTTTCTTTAAATTATCAGAAACTTTTTGTCACATACTTGTACGTTTGATAAAGAAGATACGCTATGGTAACTAAGAAATAGTAATCTTACAGCGATGAGTGAAGCGGAGGCTTCTGCTTTGGATAGCAGAATCTCGATAGAGGAAATAGCTATGGCAATATCCTCATTGCCTTCTGGAAAAGATGCTGGGGTAGAGGCCAAACGTATGTAGTTCCATAACGTTTTTAAAAAGGTATTGCTCATACTGTTTAATATGGTCATACTATATATAGGTATTAGTGGTAGGATACCAGAGTCATGGAATATGACACAGATAGCCTTTTTCTTAAAAAAAGGGGAAGCTACTAACAGAGTGCGGCTCACATCGACCTATATCATTGATTAATGTGAATGCAAAGATTTTTGCAAAAATACTGAAAATCGATTGGAACCAATAATGTCTGGATTCGTCTCAGAGAATCAACATGGGTTTATTCCCGAAAGAGATACTACCGCTCATAATAATATGGCAGTGGGGCTTTTGATATGGTGGAGAGTAGGCTAACAGATCTTGGTATGATCCTCCTGGATGCCGGAAAAACCTTTTACAGAGTGGGATGGGACTTTTTATGGGCTACATTGACATTGTTGGTTTAGGAGGGCAGTTCAGACTATGGGTTCAAGCTCTATACTGTAACCCACAAGCTAAAATCTCTTACTTAGGGCTTTATTCATTACCATTTCAAATTTTTGTGGGACCAGGCAGGGATGCCCTCTTTCCCCACTGTTGTTTGCTTTGTTTATAGAGCCATTTGTTCATGCTTTACAACTTAATAAGCAAATAAAACCACTGGAGGGTGAGACACTTAAACTTAAGATCACTGCGTTCGCAGACGATATTGCGATATTTGCAACTAACCCAGCTAGGGCAGTAATATTTATAGAGGAGGAAGCCATGAAAGTTGGCGCTATTTCGGGATATAAACTCAATGTGAACAAAACCAAAGTGATTATTAACTTTCAATCGGAATTTCTAATCACAGGTGTCTGTGCAGAAGCTACATATTTGGGGGTTAAAATTTCAGCCAAGATTGATCAGATCTTTACTTAATTATGTGCCATTATTGAAAGAAACGGTTAAGCAACTCAAAACCTGGCATAAACTCCCCATAGGTATCTTAGGGAGATGTAATTGAATTAAAATGAAAATACTCCCCACATTTTTATACTTATTTCGATCAATTCCCTTACGGGTTCCTAACACTTTCTTTAAAAAACTTGAGGGCGTATTAGGTAGTTTCATTTGGGGATATTAGAAGGCTAGACAGGCTATAGATCTGCTCAGACTTAATTACAATCAAAGTGGACTTGATTTTCCTGATTTTAAAGCCTATTATTGGGCTGCTTTTTCTGGTCGATTTCGCAGCCTTTTACGCCTGGATCCATTAAACTCACCCTATCATTTGATTTTGGGAAATGACAGTTACATATTTCTATGCAGGTCTAATGATCCAAATTACTTTAAAAGAGTCAGGTTTAAGATGACCTGGGATAGTGTATACGTGTGGCGGGATATGTTTACTAGGGGCAAACTATCATTATATCATGACAAACTCCCGTTATGGGATAATCCTATGTTTCCCACTGTGTTTCATGACAATGTTGGCAAACTTTGGGCCAAGGATGGAATTTTATGTCTTGGTGATTTACATTGGCGTCAGTGGATTTCTTTCATTTGAAAGGTTATGACTTTGTTTTAAGCTACCAGAGTATTTTTATTTAAAACTAGCTGTACCCAGCCACGCGTTGCTGTGGCTCAGTCTGGTTAAATGGAAGAGAAAGAAAAGAGTAAGCGCACATTTTTAATATGTTTAATTTCACAATGCCTGTGGGTATACAATATTTTTTGGGGACTATTGTCTCTATGCGTCCCTTGTAGTTGTTGCGCAGCAAGCAAATGGA
This sequence comes from Lissotriton vulgaris, assembly GCF_964263255.1. NCBI lineage: Eukaryota > Metazoa > Chordata > Amphibia > Caudata > Salamandridae > Lissotriton > Lissotriton vulgaris. The sequence continues at coordinate 1,544,681,093 of NC_141691.1, read as the reverse complement.
TCGATTTACAAAAGGGGGTGGTGATGAACAGAGTGTCTGAATTGAGCAGACCACTCTTACCCAGTCCAAAGATCAGGGCTTGATCCATCACCGTTATTTATCTCACTGCCCCATCCCAGCTCAGAACCTGGCTATATGCAAATCAGTCTGTCCCTGGCCCAGTGCATCAGGGGAACAGGGCAGACTAAACTACCAAGCCAATTCTTTACCAGAAAGGAGCCAAGCTACCGGGGACCGGTTTCTGGCATTTCAGCCTCTTCGGCCCGGCTTGCTTGAATCCTGATGGAGCAGTGAGAAAGGGACTCATGTCTGAGTATACCCTGCCACACCTATAGTGGCCAAAATCGATTTACAAAAGGGGGTGGTGATGAACAGAGTGTCTGAATTGAGCAGACCACTCTTACCCAGTCCAAAGATCAGGGCTTGATCCATCACCGTTATTTATCTCACTGCCCCATCCCAGCTCAGAACCTGGCTATATGCAAATCAGTCTGTCCCTGGCCCAGTGCATCATGGGAACAGGGCAGACTAAACTACCAAGCCAATTCTTTACCAGAAAGGAGCCAAGCTACCGGGGACCGGTTTCTGGCATTTCAGCCTCTTCGGCCCGGCTTGCTTGAATCCTGATGGAGCAGTGAGAAAGGGACTCATGTCTGAGTATACCCTGCCACACCTATAGTGGCCAAAATCGATTTACAAAAGGGGGTGGTGATGAACAGAGTGTCTGAATTGAGCAGACCACTCTTACCCAGTCCAAAGATCAGGGCTTGATCCATCACCGTTATTTATCTCACTGCCCCATCCCAGCTCAGAACCTGGCTATATGCAAATCAGTCTGTCCCTGGCCCAGTGCATCATGGGAACAGGGCAGACTAAACTACCAAGCCAATTCTTTACCAGAAAGGAGCCAAGCTACCGGGGACCGGTTTCTGGCATTTCAGCCTCTTCGGCCCGGCTTGCTTGAATCCTGATGGAGCAGTGAGAAAGGGACTCATGTCTGAGTACACCCTGCCACACCTATAGTGGCCAAAATCGATTTACAAAAGGGGGTGGTGATGAACAGAGTGTCTGAATTGAGCAGACCACTCTTACCCAGTCCAAAGATCAGGGCTTGATCCATCACCGTTAACTGGGATGGTGCAGTGAGCTAAAAAACGGTGTTGGATCTAGCCCTGATCTCTTGACTGGGTGAGAGCTTTCTGCTTAATTCAGAGACTCTGTCCCTCACCACCCCTTGTTGTAAATATTTTTGTCCACCCTAAGCGTGGAAGGGTATTCTCAGATGTGAGACCCTTGCTCATTGCACCATCAGGATTCAAGCAAACCGGGCCGAAGACGGCTGTAATGCCAGAAACCGGTCCCCGGGAGCTTGTTTCCTTCCCAGTGTAAGAATTGGCTTTTGTAGTTTGGTTTGCCCTGTTCCCATCATGCACTGGGACAGGAACAGACTAATTTGCATACAGCCAGGTTCTGAAACTGGGATGGTGCAGTAAGCTAAAAAACGGTGTTGGATCTAGCCCTGATCTCTTGACTGGGTGAGAGCTTTCTGCTTAATTCAGAGACTCTGTCCCTCACCACCCCTTGTTGTAAATATTTTTGTCCACCCTAAGCGTGGAAGGGTATTCTCAGATGTGAGACCCTTGCTCATTGCACCATCAGGATTCAAGCAAACCGGGCCGAAGACGGCTGTAATGCCAGAAACCGGTCCCCGGGAGCTTGTTTCCTTCCCAGTGTAAGAATTGGCTTTTGTAGTTTGGTTTGCCCTGTTCCCATCATGCACTGGGACAGGAACAGACTAATTTGCATACAGCCAGGTTCTGAAACTGGGATGGTGCAGTGAGCTAAAAAACGGTGTTGGATCTAGCCCTGATCTCTTGACTGGGTGAGAGCTTTCTGCTTAATTCAGAGACTCTGTCCCTCACCACCCCTTGTTGTAAATATTTTTGTCCACCCTAAGCGTGGAAGGGTATTCTCAGATGTGAGACCCTTGCTCATTGCACCATCAGGATTCAAGCAAACCGGGCCGAAGACGGCTGTAATGCCAGAAACCGGTCCCCGGGAGCTTGTTTCCTTCCCAGTGTAAGAATTGGCTTTTGTAGTTTGGTTTGCCCTGTTCCCATCATGCACTGGGACAGGAACAGACTAATTTGCATACAGCCAGGTTCTGAAACTGGGATGGTGCAGTGAGCTAAAAAACGGTGTTGGATCTAGCCCTGATCTCTTGACTGGGTGAGAGCTTTCTGCTTAATTCAGAGACTCTGTCCCTCACCACCCCTTGTTGTAAATATTTTTGTCCACCCTAAGCGTGGAAGGGTATTCTCAGATGTGAGACCCTTGCTCATTGCACCATCAGGATTCAAGCAAACCGGGCCGAAGACGGCTGTAATGCCAGAAACCGGTCCCCGGGAGCTTGTTTCCTTCCCAGTGTAAGAATTGGCTTTTGTAGTTTGGTTTGCCCTGTTCCCATCATGCACTGGGACAGGAACAGACTAATTTGCATACAGCCAGGTTCTGAAACTGGGATGGTGCAGTGAGCTAAAAAACGGTGTTGGATCTAGCCCTGATCTCTTGACTGGGTGAGAGCTTTCTGCTTAATTCAGAGACTCTGTCCCTCACCACCCCTTGTTGTAAATATTTTTGTCCACCCTAAGCGTGGAAGGGTATTCTCAGATGTGAGACCCTTGCTCATTGCACCATCAGGATTCAAGCAAACCGGGCCGAAGACGGCTGTAATGCCAGAAACCGGTCCCCGGGAGCTTGTTTCCTTCCCAGTGTAAGAATTGGCTTTTGTAGTTTGGTTTGCCCTGTTCCCATCATGCACTGGGACAGGAACAGACTAATTTGCATACAGCCAGGTTCTGAAACTGGGATGGTGCAGTGAGCTAAAAAACGGTGTTGGATCTAGCCCTGATCTCTTGACTGGGTGAGAGCTTTCTGCTTAATTCAGAGACTCTGTCCCTCACCACCCCTTGTTGTAAATATTTTTGTCCACCCTAAGCGTGGAAGGGTATTCTCAGATGTGAGACCCTTGCTCATTGCACCATCAGGATTCAAGCAAACCGGGCCGAAGACGGCTGTAATGCCAGAAACCGGTCCCCGGGAGCTTGTTTCCTTCCCAGTGTAAGAATTGGCTTTTGTAGTTTGGTTTGCCCTGTTCCCATCATGCACTGGGACAGGAACAGACTAATTTGCATACAGCCAGGTTCTGAATCTGGGATGGTGCAGTGAGCTAAAAAACGGTGTTGGATCTAGCCCTGATCTCTTGACTGGGTGAGAGCTTTCTGCTTAATTCAGAGACTCTGTCCCTCACCACCCCTTGTTGTAAATATTTTTGTCCACCCTAAGCGTGGAAGGGTATTCTCAGATGTGAGACCCTTGCTCATTGCACCATCAGGATTCAAGCAAACCGGGCCGAAGACGGCTGTAATGCCAGAAACCGGTCCCCGGGAGCTTGTTTCCTTCCCAGTGTAAGAATTGGCTTTTGTAGTTTGGTTTGCCCTGTTCCCATCATGCACTGGGACAGGAACAGACTAATTTGCATACAGCCAGGTTCTGAAACTGGGATGGTGCAGTGAGCTAAAAAACGGTGTTGGATCTAGCCCTGATCTCTTGACTGGGTGAGAGCTTTCTGCTTAATTCAGAGACTCTGTCCCTCACCACCCCTTGTTGTAAATATGCAAGCAAATGGATAGCGTCTATTCGGCCTTTCGATTAAAAACACGCGCGTATTGTACACATGCATATTTTAATCCAATGTTGAGTATATATAAACATGCACTAATGTTGCAATGTGAACCAACTCCTCCCCCTCCCTCCACCCACTTCCCGGTCTGCCATCCTGACACCAACTGTCCATCCTAATATATGTAGACGATTGTCTCTATGTGTCCCTTGTAGTTGTTGTGCAGCATCTCAATGCGTCCTTTCATCATGTTGCAAAGTGAACTTACTCCACCCCCTCCCTGCACCCACTTCCCGGTCTGCCATCCTGACACCAACTGTCAATCCTAATATATGTGGACTATTGTCTCTATGTGTCCCTTATAGTTGTTGCGCAGCAACCAAATAGATAGGGTCTGTTCGGCCTGTCGATTAAAAACATGCGTGTATTGGACACGCACGTTTTCGAATCCAACGTTGTGTATATATAAACACGTGATTAATCGAATCCAATGTCTTGTCAAAATTTCAAAGCAATCCGTGAAGAAATTTCAGAGATTTAGGATTTTCAACAAACGAACATTGATATTTTTATCTTTCTGTTCGGGCTTTCATTTAAAAACTCGCGCTTATTCGACACGCGCGTTTTGGAATCCAAAATTGTGTATATAAAAACATGAGAGGCACTAGCTTTCTAAAAAAACAGCGTTTTTAGATTCTAAATCCACGCTGTTTTTTTGACATCCATTAGGTTGCTACATTGGGCAAGAAGAAAAAAGAACCCCCAATACCACGCCTTGGCTCATGAGGCCATTTAACCTTTATCAAAAAGTAAGAACTGTATATCTTCTCCATAATGTGTTTTCTTCCCACAATTCAATCCAAGGGATTCCAATGGCGAACATATCAAATTCATGTGTGTCCTAGTCTCTATGTCTGTCTATGTCTTTTTCTTTTACAGGGTTATGGACCTTATTTTTGGTTCCTCTTCACCCTCCTGTGTATTTACATAGGCTTTTTCAATATATTAAAGTAATGTTTTATTACATGATGTCTTTTCATCCACAGGTTCTGTATTAACTACGCCAATTGGGTGCAACAGACTACATCCATAACACGATTAGGTACATTTCACCTATTCCAACCATTTTTTGTAGAGCACACTTTGACATCTACACACATGTGAGTAAGGTGGGGATATTAGTGCGCATCCCGTCCTGAAGAAGGAGTCCTTGTTACTCCGAAACATGTCGACGCACTTGAGAGGTTGATGTACCCTAAATAGTACCAACAACCTCACTCTGCACTTTTTTCACGACACCAGCCGAGGGCTTAATAAAAACTTTTTATTATTTTTTCTCCTACGAGCCAGGTGTCTTTTAACAATCACTGTCTTTCACCTCACCACTCACATTGAATTCCTTCACACACATCAACACATAGTCCACTTTCAGTGCTCCTACGTAGCCGTGAGTCGCAGCACGCCGCATCCCGCAGAGGGGTGCGAAGACCCCGATGATGAAGCATGACACCAAGGGGCCTGTTGGTGTGTGAGGGGTATTTAAACAACACTGTGTGCTCCCCACCACTGTAGGGATCACTACCACTACTAAGAGTGAATTCCTTTTCTTTAATAAAGATTACCAGGGGAGATAGAATCCACTTCCTCCTCTCCCTCCCTCTCCTTGTTATTTTCTTCTTCTTCTTATAAAAACATGTGCATATTCGAATCCAACATTGTGCCAAAATTTCAAAGCAATTGGTGAAGAAATTTCAGGCATTTAAAATTTTCAACAAACGAACATTGACATTTTTATGTGTCTGTTTTGGCTTTGGATTAAAAACATGCGCGTATTCGACACACACGTATTGGAATCCAACGTTGTGTATATAAAAAAACGTGCGTATTCGAATCCAACATTTTATCAAAGTTTCAAAGCAATCGTTGAAGAATTTTGGAGATTTGCGATTTTGAACAAACAAACATTTTCATTTTTATTTATATAGAAAGATAGAAGATATCTACAGATTAGAGACTATTTGGTGAAAACATTGGCACTGTCAACAATAACTAAGTCTGTGATTTGGGATTGCATTTATGGGAGCACAACAAAGTTGTTAATTAGTAGAATGTGCAAACACTTTCACATTTATAGACAGGATGACAACGAAAAATTGGTGCTGTGGTGGGGTCAAGTCTTGGGGGTTGGGGTAATATCTGAGGTGATTAAACAAGCCTTGAAATTGTTAGGAATTTTGCCCACTCTGTTGGTCTGAGACTTCAACAATATCGTACTTTATGTATGTTATACTATACACCTGAAAGAGTAGCAAAATAGGCTTAAGGGAATCAATGGGTGGATAAGACTAAATGCACTAAATGTGGTTTATATGCCGCCAACATTGTACATATGTTTATAACTTGCCCAAAATTGAGCACCTTTTGGCAGAATATCGGCCAAATTCTCATTTGGAAACTTGGATTAGACTTTACTCTAACTAATCTGGAAATAATGCTAGGTTATGAGGGGGATAATCCAGCACTTACACGATTATATTCATTTGTGTTAAGTGCTGCACGTCTCAAAATTGTCCGGGTATGGACTTCCCTGACAGCACCATCAATTGGAGATTGGTGGATTATTATTAAAGAAACATATGGTATGGAATTAGCGTTGGCTAAAATAAGGGGAACTCGTTTGTGTTAAAACTGGAGACAGTATGGAGAGTTTTGGTTATGGAAATAATACAATCTGCCGGGTGATGGAGCTGCTTTAACTTTCTCTGTCTTCATGTTATGATTTTGTTTTCTAAAAAGAAAGCTGTGATATGCTCAAATGTGTACAATGTGCCCTAGGAAATGCCTTATTACTTCTATTTTTTTGTTGTTGTCTTTTTCGCTCTTATGTTCTTGGGGTTTCTTAATTTTTTTCTTCTGTTTCGTCTTTTTTTCTCTAATATATACTACTCGTTACTTTATTGTATGATATTTGCCCATCTGCTGAAAATAGAATAAAAAAAGAAATTATTGCTGCAGTGCAGGTAAGTGCACGTAGCTTCAATGACCAATATTCAGCAAAACAGTCTTAAAGGCTATTCTCTATTGTGATTCATCCCTATGGTTGTGAAGACTGATAAAAATAAGATATCTTGTGGGATGGGTGCTTCTGTGTATTAAGTCCTGAAATGTATGTGGATGGCAACAATCTACTTATATTTCACAATCATGATGTTGAATTAAAAAGTTGTCTCTTGATATTTGAGTGCTACTCAACGTTATTCAAAAGAGAAGACTAAAAACATGGAAAACTAAAATGTCATGTTTTGTTAACATATGGTGAACATGCATATAATGGATATGTACTACAAATTGACTATTTCTCATTCTCGAGGCTGCAAGGAACATACTGGTTTGTCTACCATCATCCACAGTTAAGGAAGATATCTGTGAAGTGAAATCCAGTTTGTAGTTACTTTGATCTGTACATGTTTTGTATTAGAATGTTGATTATTCCTGAACTTTGACCTATGTATTGAGGTGTATGCATACCTAATATGTGTGTGTCAACATGCCACATTGTTGCACTTACAAATCACCACTGTCATAGTTCTTAATGAGGGTGTGAAACCATTCTACATCCGTTTAATGGTGACTTTTCCCTACATTACAATATGGTCATATTGACATGATGTTATGTATGCCATAAATATCCCAGTGTAGGAGGAAATGTAATCATTTAGTGTCATAATCAATGTCCAATTATCTACTCGAAAAATATCCTCTGAAGAAGGCTAACATTACCCACTTATCTTTCAGAGGAAAAAACAACCTTTCCTGTACAACAGCCTGTAGATGATCAGCAAGCTATTCTTGATTCCTCCTCAGCCCTCCTTCAAAAAGGACGCATTAAACCAACTCCTATACACTATTGGCATTTCTATTTTGATCTTGGCAAGGTAAGAAGATATTGTTAGGTCTCCAAATAAACCAAGCATGACTGTTTATCAAACACATGCTCGCCATATTGCCGGCAAGGACTCTAATGACTCCCAAGTCCTGTTTCAATGGAAAGCGGTTAGTGGTCCAGCAGCTTATGGCAGAAGAAATCAGGCTGGGATGGAGATATTAGGGGGTACTCTTGAAGGAGTCCAACAATGTCTTATCCCCAATAAGAGGTTGACAGGGTCAGTAAGAGATGCTCAATATTACTGTTCATCACTGTTCCCTGTTTTACCACTCAAATATCACTTATTGGTAATGGCAGACCAGAACTAATGGAAAGGACATGAAACTTAAAATCTTAACTGACTTAATTGAGCGGCCGTACATGACTATACTATTATTGATCATCATCCAGACATATATCTGGTCTAAATTTTTACACCTGATATGAAATATGCATGTGTGTGTCCTTTGGCCAATACAAGTTTGATGCATCCACTCCCAATTTCATGTATTTGTGGACTACCCATTGACCCACTAAATCAAGACTACTTCATTGCTAGATAATCATATGTGTTTGTCAAGAAAAGAGAATGACATCAAGTGTCATATGTAGAAATAATGTGATCTTTGCGGGTCACAAAGTCAGGTTGCTTGTGTAGCATTATAACAAAGCAAGATATCATATAAGATAACTACTTAAACATGGATGCAACTTTTTATTCATCTCCTTGCCCATGCTTACTGTGTGCAAGTGTGCCTGCACCATAGACACAATTGTTTTTGTGTGCAGGAAGGGATACCACAAAAAAAACATCTGAAGCATATTCCAGTGCCTATGTGTGATATAAAATGCATACCTCATAGCAAGAGAACGTTATCATGATATTGTAACATATTTCACCACCTGGAATGGTGTATGGGTTTTGCCATGCTTCCAGGCAATGAGGCAACTAACATTGGTGGATGCGAGGGAACAAGAAAGCTCCACCAATGTAAGTCATTCTAAGTGCAGTGTAATGCAAGGCAGCAACTTGTGCAGCCTTGCATTCCTCCACATTCACTATGCTACGCAGAGCTACTCAGAGAGCCTCTTCATGCCACAGTAAAGTTGACTCAAGTGCTTGTGATACTTTGATCACCATACACAATGCGACACCAACACAAGGCCCTGCTACTTCTTGGACACAATTCCTCACCATTAACACCTTTACCACCTTATGTACATCTAGCAAAATTACAAATGGCATAGGTGTATGTGTGTAAATGACAATACATCTTACCATGCATTTGAGAATATCCTTGATGTAATAAGGGTAGTATATTTTTATTGTAGGATATTTTGTGCACCCTCACAACAGAGGCATTACAAGGATATATATTTAAAATTATTTGTGTATTTTCATATTTCTACATGTGCTACATTCTTCAGCACACATTGCAAGAGGAACATAGCTTTAAGGACAGTTGTTGTGCAGTAAAGTATCCATGTGTCACTGACCTTCTTATCCATGCTAATTAAGGAAACAGCCAGCAAAAGATGTATTAACACCTTCAGCGCGGCGCAGATTCCTGCGCTGTGCTGAACGTTCTAATGAGCCAACGGGCTCATGACGGAACAGTTCCGTCATGAGCACAGCACAACCGACGCTCATGACGGAACCGTTCCGTCAATAGCATCGAAGGGGTTAAGAATCATCTAGTAGTGTATTACTGACACATACCTTTAGCATGAAGGTCAGAAAAGCTGGAATTTTCTGCTTCATCATATGGCTGGTGTCCACCAGAAAGATATGATATGTGCAATGTGCTAGATCTCAACAAAGGTACATTTATCACAGTACCTATTATGAACCTAAAACTCTATGGCGCTGATTTAAATTAGGCCGATGGATCAGTCTTAGGAATGGAGTCTCCCTAATTTACAATTGATCGCCAAGCAGGTGATCATTTATAAAGGTATTGACAGGAATCTCAGTTACAGTGACTCCTACCAATACATTTTTCTGTTTTCTACAGAGCTGGATTAGAAGGAAGCAGCCCTGCAGCAAACAGTATCCTTTTTTCTGGAACGTGATTTTCTTTCTGAAAAGAAAAAAATAATGCTCCCCTCACCCTGGGAGCCTTCCAAAACAGAACAAAATTACTACATGTCCGCCTTGTGTGGGCAGACATGTAACCATTTCTCCTATGGCCCTTACTCCCAAGGGTCATCGGAGTAGTTTGGCAATGGAGTAGACTCATTAGTCTCCACAGTGGCCAAACTAACGGTTTACACACAATTACGTTTGGTGGGTGGAAAACTATATTGCCTGAGAGGGATCTCCATTGTCATTGTGACAGGGTAGCTTCTCTGCCTTTGCCTTTGTGTTTCATTGGTAACTTGTCAATATGTAACACTCATTTCACAGCTATAGAACTTGCATCCGACACATTTCTTGGTGAATATTTACAAATCTTTCATGCAAAGCAGCAAGACTAGGTTTGCTGCACTGCATGAAGGGAGATAGCAAACATCCATCCATGTGTTTTTGATGCATTCACTGGGTTCAAAAGGCTGCAATTGAAAAAAGTGATGACATTGTCAAAATATTTTCCATATATTTCTGCTCATTCACACAAATATCATGGGGTGCACAACATATATATGCTTTCACTACATTTCTTTTAAGGTAAACATTGTGTTTGTCTTTTTTTAACATCTAAATGTCCGTTTTTGTTGGCTTTCAAAATTATTTAAAAATATAATTTTGAAAATAATACATTTGTAATATATTAGTCATACATCCTTTTTTTAAATATTGTTTTTGCCTAAAAGAGTGTCAACGGAGGTGTTAGCACAGCGCTACTCTTGCATGTCTAAATATTAATTAGTTTTTCTCCATACTTCTGATGGGGCCATAACTACTTTAAATTTTGTTCTCTTATAGTAGCTGGGTTCAATAATCCGATTAAGACATTGCCTCGCCGTCAATCCCAATAACATCTCGTATATGGAAGGAGCTGCAAAGTTTTCTGTGGGATCTTCCCGCAAAATTAACACCCCCATGTGCTGAAGAATAGCAATCCAATGGTATAAAGGAAAATTAGGGACACCATAGCCTCCTCTTTCCCTGGATAGCATACAACATTTAAGGGCTCGCCTAGAGCGATGATAGCTTTACAAAAACCTCGAGCACATTCGCTCATTACGGGAAAAAAGGAGGCAGAAATAAATAAAGGAATAGCACAAAATAGGTAAAAAAATTTAGGAAAAATAAGCATTTTTAAAACATTACTACGCCCATAAATAGATACATTTAAATTATTAATTCTTTCTAATATCTTATTGGCAGAGCCTATAATTGGGTCCAAATTTATAGGAATGATATCCTCGACTTAAGCTGTTATTTTAACGCCTAAATAAACTGCGTCAGATTCAAAAAGCATATCTGCTGGTCGGCCTGCCTCTGAGTAAATCATTTGTGTCTTGGAGACATATAATTTATATCCCGAATACCGTCCAAAGACTTCAGCTGCTTCGATAATCCTGGGGAGAGCTGTGATAATTTCCGAGGTCACCACAGCAATATCATCCGCATACGCAAATACTTTAAATAACCCATTATTTATCTCAACCAGTTTAATTGCCCTGTTCTTCTCCAAAGTAGCTATGAAAGGATCAATGTACAAGGCGAATAACAAGGGGGAACAAGGACAGCCTTGTCTTGTCCCCCTTGCTATCGCGATCTTCCCTGACACGTTACCCACGATACGGATAACTGCGATGGATGACAATATAATGTCTGAATGGGCGTGACAAATTCTTTCGGAAACCCCGGCCACGCCAGGACCGACCACAGAAACCTCCACGAGACCCTGTTGAATGGTTTTTCAGCATCCAACAGGGCCACGCCAACTGTTGAATTAGTGCCCTGCGACCAGTCCAGCATGGAGATAATCCTTTTGATATGGTCTGTGGTATCTCTCTTCTGAATAAAACCATGTTGTCTTTGTGACACTAATCCCAGCATAGTGTCATTCAGCCTATTAGCAATAAGCTTCAAATATATCTCCCTGTCTGTGTTCAGTAATGAAATAGGCCTATAATACCCCAATTCAGTAACAGCCTTACCTTTTTTCTTAAATACAACAATGGTTGCATTTGCCCACGAATCAGGAGCATTACCAGCATAAGCCTGTTGGCAAACTTCTGATAACTAATTTTTCAAGGTACCCCTAAATGTACGGTAAAACTCTAGTGGAATATTATCAGGGCCCATGGCCTTTCCTGAGGCTAAGCCCAGTAAAGCCTGCTCGACTTCACTCCACACTGGAGGAGCCGATAGTATCATTTTTTCTCTATCGGACAAAACTTCTGATGTCAGATCTGGCTATATAAAGATTGATAAAAACCTTGAAAAGCTTCCAGGACACCCTCCTTAGATTCCTGCATTACTCCATTTATATCAATTTTTTTTCAATTTTTCAATCTTGAATTAATTGTTAATTAATTTTTAATTAATTAAATTTTAATTGGCAATACATTTGTATTAATTGATTAATTGAAAATTATGTCAATTTTATAAATTTCTTTCCCGTAGCGGGTTGTGGGTTTATAGGGGAATAGGGTGGGAAGTAATTTAGTTGTTAATTATTAAATATTTTAACTTATTTATTGGTATTTATGTTGCATTATTGTTAATAATTAATTTTCAATTGCTAATTAATAAATTGTTAATTGGTAATCAATTTGTATTAATAGGTCATGAATTGTAATAATTAACTTTTATTTGTATTTTTAATTGATTCATTATTATATTATATTAAATTGGTAATTACTTTTAATTAATTGTTTATTGGTATTAATATTGAATTTTGTTTTAATAATATATAAAGTATTTACTTTCCCTACTGTTGCACTCACTGGAGCGGGAATAGTATTTTTTACCCCTACGCTATCCAACGCTTTCCCAACTGTTGCACTCCCTGGAGTGGGAATAGTAATTTTTACCCCTACGCTATCCAACGCTTTCCCTACTGTTGGACTCACTGGAGTGAGAATAGTAATTTTTACCCCTACGCTATCCAACGCTTTCCCTACTGTTGCACTCTCTGGAATGGGAATAGTATTTTTTAGCCCTACGCTATCCAATGTTTTCTCTACTGCTGCACTCACTGGAGTGGTAATAGTAAATTTTACACTCCCGCTATCCTACGGTAAAAATAGTGTATATTTTTTTATTAATATTATGTTAATACATATATATATGTTTTGAAAAATATAATTGTATGTTTTTTTTTGTTATAAATTAAGTTAATTATTTAATAATTTTAAGGTTATTTAAGTATTTTTAAGTATATTTTAGTCAATTATCTTTAATATTTCATAAATTATAAAATATTTTTTAAGACATTGAAAAAAATTGATATTTTGACTAACTATCTTTTTATAAACTATATTTTTGATTGAATATTTTTGTACTTACCTGTTTGTAGATAGGAATTCGATATTTTTGTATTCGATATTTTATCTTCGATATTTGTGTAACTCTATATTAGTGTAATCGATATTATGTCAGTGATCCATTAGTATATCCCACTGTGTTAAGGTTGCATTGGATTTTTCCATAAATTCATTTCTGTGCCATGAATTTGAATACCAAAACACACAAGATGATGGACGGAATTTTGCACAATGGCAAAACATTCACCCCCAGTCACAGATCTGGGTTTAATCCATCGTTATTTTGCTCACCAAGCCACCACAGTTCAGACATGGCCATATGCAAATCAGTCTTGACCCTGTGCCTCATGGGAACAGTCCAGCCGGAACTGCCAAGCCATGACTTCCCTGGACCGGAATCAAGCATCCTAGGACCGGTTTCTGGCTACCAGCCGTCTTCAGCCAGGATAGCTTGACTCTAGTGGCGTAGTGAGCACGGGACCCATGTCTAGGCATACCCTTCCCACATAGGGTGAACTGCAAAACACACAAGATGATGGATGGAATGTTGCACAATGGCAACACATTCACCCCCAGTCACAGATCTGGGTTTAATCCATCGTTATTTTGCTCACCTATCCTCCCCAGTTCTGACATGGCCATATGCAAATCAGTCTTGATCCTATGCCACATGGGATCAGTCCAGCTCGAACTGCCAAGCCATGTCTTCCCTGGACCGGAATCAAGCATCCTTGGAACGGTTTCTGGCTATCAGCCGTCTTCAGCCAGGATAGCTTGACTCCAGTGGCGTAATGAGCACGGGACCCACGTCTGGGCATACCCTTCCCACATAGGGTGAACAGCAAAGCACGCAAGATGATGGACGGAATGTTGCACAATGGCATGGGTATGCTCAGACATGAGTCCCATGCTCTCCACAGTACGGGCTGGACTGTTCCCATGAGGCACAGGGTCAAGGCTGATTTGCATATGGCCATGTCTGAACTGGGGTGGTGTGGAGTGCAAAAAAACAATGGATTTAGGCCCAGATCTCTGCACTGGGGTGAATGTATGACATTGTTCTGCATTCTATCCATCAACTGTTGTTTTGCATTATGAATTTGAAAACAGCGCAGCCCTTGCACCACACATGTTACTAAAAACATTGCTTCGTAAATCCGACTTAAGTCCTCGCATAACCCAAGGGCAACGCAAGGCCTTGACAAATCTTGGCACCAATTCATACTATTCGATTTAAAAAGATAAACCATATAAGTGTTAGAGGTTTTGTTTCTCAATTTTAAAGCTGATCCCATACATTGTTCAATACCCGTAGCCATATTGGCAACAATAACGGTACAGGAGACATTTACAAATAAAGTCAATGCAGTGTAAGTAGAATTTAAACAGTGTGTCTGGTTTTTTTCTACATACTTGCATGCAACAGGTAGCAGTTGGTATGGGACACAAAAGAAATATGTGAGCTTGTATCAAGGCAGTCAATGCAGTCTGGATACTCCTTGAACAGTAAGAATCTCATTATAAATAACTACCTAATTCAGCTGGGACCAGTAATGGCAGTTGCCAGCCACATAACAAATTTGAGATTGACAGGAAAACAATGGAACAAGAGGCATAGCTAGAGCTTCTGGCACCCGGGGCTATCAGTCAGATTGCCGCCCATGGCAGGTAGCTGGGGTGAGGGAGGGTGCTGGGGAAAAAGGACGGCAAGCATTTGAAAGAGGTCCGAGAGACACGAAGTATCGCCGCTAATAGTTACCTCGATCATACAAGTTACATGCACATACAGGACATGGTCCAAGGTTGCACAGTAGGTAGGAAGGCACATCTTTTATACCTTTCACCAGCTCCCTCTGTGTTTTTCACTTTTCAAAGAAAGCAGGGGGTGCAGTTGGCTCAAAGCCACATTATGCCAAGACCCCTCACTCTTATCTCTTCCTTTCAAGCATCCTCAAGCTCTCTTCCTCGTTTCCATCCTGGTGACTCTTGTTGGACGGACTTAACTCGTTTAACACACCAAGGTAAATATTTGTGTAGTGTGGACTTGGCGCGAGGGTCTGAACATATCACCGTCTCTGTAATATGTCATGAGAGCGGATGCAATACAGAGAACACAGTCTGAGGTGGCTAACTAATTGCAATTTACTTTTGCATTGTACCAGAGATGATATTGACCAATGAAGACACCCAGGGTATTCCTGTTGGTCAGGTGTGGTCAGTTCATACGACAATGTTGAAAACACGGGTTCAAATCGTCACGGAACCTCAGACCCTCCTTTTGCCCTTACATAGGCAATTACTCAGTCTATGTCAGAGTCTAATTCTATACTTATCAGGTCAGTGACATGTTGCTGTATCATCATCCTTTCTCGCGCCTTTTCTCCAAACGCAGGTGGTTTTCTGAGACAGGTTGCAGCACAGAGACTACACAAAGCGGGACCACACTGGATAATCAGGCAGCACGAGAACAGGAATACTAAGATGACACCAATGACCATCAGAACCTTCCATCCCCACGCTGATATCAGAGTCCAAAACCACTCCATGAAGGACCAGTTTCCCTTGTCTACATGTATAGAGTCGGAAATCTTGTGTAGTTTAGAGATCGCCTCATAAACAGTTGGAGCATTATTGGGAATAAAAACACAGCAGCTCGATTGGATCATTCTGCATACCCCACCTCGATCTGTGAATATTAAGTCTAGAACCATACGGTTCTGCAACGTCATGAGACGATCCGCTTGAAGCTCAGCTGTCAAGTTGCTAAGGGCACCAGCAGTTTCGGTAATAGTAGATTCAACTACCCGTGTTAGCTGACGTATATTTCTACTATTGGCCATAGGCCCCCAGAACGTAAGGAAACCTTTGAAAAAGTCTCCAGCTTCCTGACCAGCGGTATCTTCCTTGCTGAAGACACCTCTTGCTACTCTGGTTTTGTGATAATCAGAAGAAGCAGTGTATGGTGGAGGCAACAATCGAGCAATATAACACGAACCTGAAAAGTCAGCAGGCAACCATGTATACGCTCTGTCCTGACAGATGAAGTAGGTACCCCTAGCAGTAAGAAAGGCAGGGGAAGAGTTAGACGGAAACACGTAGGTCTCAACGCACTCACTCCTCCCTAGCTGAGCTCTCGGATTCCTCCCATTTCCCTGCAAACAGACTTGACCTCGGTGAGGTACGACCCAGACTGGAGTGGAGCTTCTACGCTTGCTTTCTCCCAAACTAAGGCGATACTCTGTAGAGTTCCAACTCAAATACACCCGTAATTCATCTCTAGGGTAAGATGGAGTATTATTGACATCTCTAATCATGTCAATAATTCCCTGGACTAAAGCTTTGTTGACAGAGTTGTATTTAGTGGAACGTGGTGGACGCGGAGGATAGGTCTCGAGGGCATAGGCAAAAATGGTCTGGAAGGCCTGAAATGATCCATTATAGCTAAAAGGCAAAACTAGGTAGGGAATGCCTTTATCCATAGTGTGGGGTATCAAGCCACACACCCAGCAGTCTGTAGTGTTAACTACCAGTTGGTGTTGATGCAAGAGCTGTACGAAAGTGTTATTAATGAATTCTGAGCGTCGAGCTTGCTCGTGTTCAGGAAATGAGTGAAAAGAATGCATAGAAGAAACAGTAGAAGTAACAGGATCAAGGGGAGGTACTGTCGTTACTGGCATAAAAATTAAATTCACACCAAAGACGATTCCACCCACCAACGTTATCAAAACAATCAAAAATGTAATGGCACATTGCATTAGAAAACATTTGCTGTGAAGAATTTTGTAAAGCCTGTTTCTGCGAACATAAATTACATTCTCTCGTTGCAGCTCAGGAAGCTCCATCTTCTACAATCCGCTCGCGACCACTGATGATGTGTACGTAGATGAAAATGCCTCTATCAGCCCTGGGAGTTCCCAGAACTAACAGAAAGATCGACCTAGTGTCTGACCCCCGCAGATTCAACTAGGCACACAGCCACGACCCTACGGCTACCCAGACGGCAAGGCAATTTTAAAACAACAAAACAATAGCAAACTTCCTGGCTGGAGGCAAGGTGTCAAAATTCAAATGTGTAAAATAGGCAGTTTCCTGCTTTATTTTTCCATATTGCGAGACCGTAAATTGTATCTCAGTTTTGCAGGAGCTGTTTGATCTGGAAACAGTGTATTTTCAGCAGGGGTTGCAATGTTCAAGTTCGCAGATGGCAAAGTTTCTTCTGATGCAGAGGACAAATGTTCATTAAGTCAATTATTCTACCTGGAAGATTAGCAATTAGAGGTTCAGGTTTGGAACCACCTATTTGCTGACCATCTGCCGCAATGATAGCTGCCCAATCACCACCTAGGGCAACGGGATGATTCTCTTTACGTATTTTAGCCCAAATTGGTTGCGGAACTACATTCCCAAATAACATGTCAATGTCCACTAAATTCATCACACAAGCCTCAACTGTCTGTGCTAACTCTTTATAGTATCCGGCGGGATTCTTATGTGGATCAGGCAAGGCCTGTTTCACTGCTAATACTTCAGCTCGCTTCCATGGGATGTGTATCCATACTCTCTGGAATTGTGCCGGAGCAGCAGCGATACCACGATTCACATCAGCTGGCACAGCTTCGCGCCAAATTGGAGGAACCTCCCTCATTGGATATTGGCGATTCTGCTTCGTACTATGTTTCTCTAACTCTCTCGGTGAACGAAGGGATGGATCATTCCTATAGCTTAAAATTAGTTCCATCGCTTCCTTTATATCCTCACCAACTATCATACCCGCGGCAAATTCTTTCTGAACATTAATTAATTCTTCTAGATTTGATTCAGAGTCATCTTCTTCTAATTCGTCACGCAAAAGGGAGCACATCTCGTCGAACACATATCGTTGTGTCGGTTCTTTCCATTGCATAAATGTATCTAATACATCTCTAGTACTATATCTTCTACTTTTTGAAATCCATCTAAGAGCGGTGGAATCTAATATTCCCCGTTCTTCAGTACTTGGAAGCTGACTACGTCTCTGTACAGAGTCAGAGGCAGGAGTCTTAATTAAAGTTTTATAGAAGGGAGACAGAATATTAGAGACAGAATCAGTGATTCTCCGACGGACAGAAAGTGGAGTCATAATACTAGCAGATGTAGAAAACACAGTAGCAGTTGGAACAGATAGAACAGGAATAGTAGGAGTATCAGGCAAAGTAGCTTGTGAAACAGTAGGTGTAAGTGATGCAGGTATAGGTAAAGAAGTCGGCAACCCTGGAAGAGGGGGTGCCGAAGGAACATTTACATTGACCACAGGAGGTACAGGAGCTTGATTCAGGGGAGCAGGAATACCAGGTTGTCCAGCAACCGGTAATTGAACATTCGGTATAAGTGGAGCCGTAGCACCCTGTGCATACGGTGGGGGTGGCTGTAACAAGTAAGACAACAGAGGATCATTTTCGGGGTCCTCTACTGCCTTAGCTGTACTCGATGGCAAGGCAGGGTAGCACTTTTCTATCGCTAAATTACGCTCTCTAGTAGCCACCTCCATTGCTTTCTCAGACTCATTGAGTTGCAGCTGCTTAGCAGCTTGTTCTAAAGTCAACTCTTGCTCTTTCTGTTCTTTCTTTAACCTTTTAATTTCTCTCTGTTTAGATTCTTTTCACCAGTAATGGAAAGAATCAAACATTGCCGGCCGGGCTTTCTTCTTAAACAATTTCACTTCTAAATTATCAAGGACTTCGGGTTCAAAACTACCATGCAGTGGCCAACTAAGGACACCGTCTTTTTCGGTATATCGGATCCATACCTCATTATAAGATATTGGACCCACACCAAACTTACAATACAGATCATAAAGAGGAGTTCCGATCGGAGGAACCAGACATGAGTCCTCCAACCGGGAATCACTGTTGCAACCAAAACACGACAACATACAATTTTTCCGACTTACCATTTTATAATCCGGAACACAGAACGAACAAAAACACAAACAGAAGTGTGCACTCGAACCAAGAACTTAGGCCTACCAAAGCGAACCAATGTATCGATACCCAAACTAAACCAATAGATTATCGTAACTAGAACAACCAGTGATAATCTTACGAGACCAAACCAAACCAAGAACTAAAAAGGATTATCCAGACAGAAGCAACCCTTACGAAGTAACCAACTAGCAACCACTTAATACTTAACTGAGGCACTGAAGACGTCACCAAGGAGAAACCCGTCACGTCTCGCCGTACTAAGGACTGCACCTCGGGTCCAAGACAGGGCGACGGTCAAGGCAACGGACCACTGCAGCCGTCCTGAACGGGAACCCTCGTGGAAGAGAACGTCGGGCCACTTTTGCGATATGCCGGGATCAATGAAGTGGGGCGCCTCCCTCAGGAATCTTCACACGAAGCTTCTCGAACTCTTCAGGCTTTTTGACCGGTACCGAATGACGTCGCCCAACGTTGGGCGCCAATTGGAGTTCTGGACTTTTTGGTTCCGTCCAGAGGTGTCAGGGATAACACCCGAAGACCCCGGAGTTCTACCTGTCTCGGTGCACAAATAAACAGAAACACGGGCTTCTCGATGGTGGCGTCAAAGACCAAAGGTTTATTACTGCAGGGACACAGAAGTCACAGAAACTACACACGGGCAGAATCTAGGAGCCTGTTCGATTTGTACAAAAAGGGTTGCTCCTTATATACGGAATATTGGGCTTCGGGCAAATTCTTTACATGTTAGTACATTCCCAAACCTTTGTGTCCTAAACAACAAATATTTGGCGTTGCACAGGAATCGTCGACAATATCTGATGTCACAACATTTCGAACGAGGGGTTCCCACTATTCCATCATAATCCCATGTCAACTTCTCATTCAGGAGCCAGACCGCCTCATCGTAAATTTCGTTACCTCCCCCTAATAAAGGCCCAGAAGGAACGGAGCAGAGCCAGGTGTAGAAGATAGAAAAGCAGGATAAGAGATGTTTGTGGGTCGTAAATGGGCAAGGCTACCAGCTTCGGCCGCCTAATCATGATCAGGCCAACGAACACGAGAACCAGTATAGCAGGACTGGCCTCAGGCAGAGGAGGCAGTTTCTGTCGAGTCATGCAGCCATGGCGTGTTCTGTTCTAAGGTGCACGTGTTACTCGAGAGGTGAATCTCCGGCTAAAGCCTGCGTGTCCTTAATCGAAATGGAGTGATCAGAGGTCATTGCGTGTCCATTGTCTATGTGAGGGCAAGAAACACAAAATGGCTGCCATAATCTAAGATGGATGCCATGGGTAGATCAGAAATGTGTTTGTAACAGAAGTACTCTTGCTTGTAGCATAGCGAAAACACCGGGATATGCTAAATGGACCATTTGCGGTTCACTGATACCAAAATTATGTATTTACGACAATGTTGAAAACACGGGTTCAAATCGTTACGGAACCTCAACTTGTGCAGTCTCCGGAACAGTTGATTTCACTTCACTGTATTGGAACATTGTCATTCACTTTTCCAATTCCTTGAATTCTTCTAGTAATTAGCATATGCAGGGGGTTGCACTTGAAAATGATACTCGTTGCTCCACAGTGGGCCCAACAGCCTTTGTGTTCACACCTCGTGATCATTTCCAAAAAGTAAATACTCAACTTGTGAGAGTTTCCACAAGTACTCATAGTGGAACAGGGCAATGTTCATCGCCTGGATCCATGGAGTTTATGCCTGGAAGCCTGACCCCTGATGTCACATAGTCCCAGCATCTTTGTATCCCACTGCATGTCAGCGGGTTATAAAGAAGGCATGTAGTACATCAAGACAGGTGTGTGATGCTGCTAAGTGGACTCGTGTCTAAAGCGGTGCCTTACATACAATACCCACACCAACTCGGAGCTCAAAGGAAGTGAAGGTAAAGAAGCTACCCTGAACAAGTCCATAAATCAAATCTAAAGCGCTATTACAGCACTACATAGAGATGGTGAAATGCAGCTATTAACAGGGCGAGAGCTTTAGAATGCATAAGGACAAAGTGGTCATGAGAACTAATCCAAGATGTATTCCGTAGGTAGTATCAAATTTACATGTCCATTAAAATATACATCAACCCTCTTTTTCTGGCACACAATTATTTCTGAAAGGGCATTCCATATATTGGATGTCAGAAGAGTCACAACCCCATACAAGACACAAAACCAATGCATAAACCTGCATTGTACATAACAATCCATGAAACTGAATCGTTTTTCATTGCCCCACCACCACAAGTACCAGCCTCACCAGTAATAACTGGTACTATAGCAAGATGGATTATAAAAACTATGCAGTTAAGCCACACAATGGGACAATCATTAGAAGTAAGGCCAAAAAATCATATAACAAGAAAAAAGGCAATAGTAGCATACTTTGGTGACGTTTCAATCAGTGACATTTATGTAGCGGCCACACGGTTGTCGGTGCACAGATTTGCTAAACATTATTGTTTGATCGTTTAGTCTCAAAGAGAAGTATAAAGGGTCAGACAGTTTTGAACATTTATAAAGCACCACTCACTCTCCACTCATCCCTCAGGAGGGGACATTTCTGTTGTGTCATCGCTGCATAATTTGAATCTGTTCATGGTGTAAAAGAAACTAGTTTTTTAACTAGAACATTTTTGCAGCATGAAATTGTTGGTGAGTCACATTTGACCCTCTCATCTCCTGATGAAGGAGAGAAGTTAGTGCACAAGAAAAATAAGTTTAAAACAATGCAAAAGACACTCATGGCCACCTAGGTCGATTCTGATCCTGGAAAATAAAAGTCCGTCCGATTCGTATTCAGAGCCCGCTCCGTATGAATTGTACAGGTCCGTATGATTAGCTTAGTACGAGTCGTACTGAGCAAATACGTATGAATCTGTGCGATCTGTACGAGAAGCTGGAGCAAAAGCGTACAAACCGTACACCCACGGTTTTCCGTATGAATCATAGAGATGCTTTATGACCCGACAAGTACGATCCGGACCGGGGTACGCGGACGCGATTCCTAAGGACCACGTCAGGTAAGGCGATTCGTACGGAAAAGCGCACATTCACACCGTATGGTGCGTACCCCATGTGATCGCAGGGGTACGCACCGTATCCCAGCGATCATGGGGGTACGCACCGCACACCCCAGCATACATGGGGTACGCACCGCACACCCACCGTACATACCGTTCTGGGAAGGACATGGCTTTTGTAGTTCGGACTGGACTGTTCCCATGGGGCACAGGGTCAGAGCTGATTTGCATATCGCCATTGTCTAACCCAGGGTGGTGTGGAGTGCAAAAAAACGATGGATTTGGGCCCAGATCTTTGGACTGGGGTGAATGTGTGACATTGATCCCTATTCTGTCCATCACCTGTTTTGTTTGCAATTGCCGCCATAAGTGCGCTGGGGATGCTCAGACGTGGGTCCCAGGCACTCCAATGTTCATCGCCTGGATCCATGGAGTTTATGCCTGGAAGCCTGACCCCTGATGTCACATAGTCCCAGCATCTTTGTATCCCACTGCATGTCAGCGGGTTATAAAGAAGGCATGTAGTACATCAAGACAGGTGTGTGATGCTGCTAAGTGGACTCGTGTCTAAAGCGGTGCCTTACATACAATACCCACACCAACTCGGAGCTCAAAGGAAGTGAAGGTAAAGAAGCTACCCTGAACAAGTCCATAAATCAAATCTAAAGCGCTATTACAGCACTACATAGAGATGGTGAAATGCAGCTATTAACAGGGCGAGAGCTTTAGAATGCATAAGGACAAAGTGGTCATGAGAACTAATCCAAGATGTATTCCGTAGGTAGTATCAAATTTACATGTCCATTAAAATATACATCAACCCTCTTTTTCTGGCACACAATTATTTCTGAAAGGGCATTCCATATATTGGATGTCAGAAGAGTCACAACCCCATACAAGACACAAAACCAATGCATAAACCTGCATTGTACATAACAATCCATGAAACTGAATCGTTTTTCATTGCCCCACCACCACAAGTACCAGCCTCACCAGTAATAACTGGTACTATAGCAAGATGGATTATAAAAACTATGCAGTTAAGCCACACAATGGGACAATCATTAGAAGTAAGGCCAAAAAATCATATAACAAGAAAAAAGGCAATAGTAGCATACTTTGGTGACGTTTCAATCAGTGACATTTATGTAGCGGCCACACGGTTGTCGGTGCACAGATTTGCTAAACATTATTGTTTGATCGTTTAGTCTCAAAGAGAAGTATAAAGGGTCAGACAGTTTTGAACATTTATAAAGCACCACTCACTCTCCACTCATCCCTCAGGAGGGGACATTTCTGTTGTGTCATCGCTGCATAATTTGAATCTGTTCATGGTGTAAAAGAAACTAGTTTTTTAACTAGAACATTTTTGCAGCATGAAATTGTTGGTGAGTCACATTTGACCCTCTCATCTCCTGATGAAGGAGAGAAGTTAGTGCACAAGAAAAATAAGTTTAAAACAATGCAAAAGACACTCATGGCCACCTAGGTCAATTCTGATCCTGGAAAATAAAAGTCCGTCCGATTCGTATTCAGAGCCCGCTCCGTATGAATTGTACAGGTCCGTATGATTAGCTTAGTACGAGTCGTACTGAGCAAATACGTATGAATCTGTGCGATCTGTACGAGAAGCTGGAGCAAAAGCGTACAAACCGTACACCCACGGTTTTCCGTATGAATCATAGAGATGCTTTATGACCCGACAAGTACGATCCGGACCGGGGTACGCGGACGCGATTCCTAAGGACCACGTCAGGTAAGGTGATTCGTACGGAAAAGCGCACATTCACACCGTATGGTGCGTACCCCATATGATCGCAGGGGTACGCACCGTATCCCAGCGATCATGGGGGTACGCACCGCACACCCCAGCATACATGGGGTACGCACCGCACACCCACCGTACATACCGTTCTGGGAAGGACATGGCTTTTGTAGTTCGGACTGGACTGTTCCCATGGGGCACAGGGTCAGAGCTGATTTGCATATCGCCATTGTCTAACCCAGGGTGGTGTGGAGTGCAAAAAAACGATGGATTTGGGCCCAGATCTTTGGACTGGGGTGAATGTGTGACATTGATCCCTATTCTGTCCATCACCTGTTTTGTTTGCAATTGCCGCCATAAGTGCGCTGGGGATGCTCAGACGTGGGTCCCAGGCACTCCACACCACTGGAGTCAAGCTAGCCGGGCTGATGAGAGGTGTTACCTCGAAACCGGTCCGGTCCTCGGATGCTTGATTCCGTTCTGGGAAGGACATGGCTTTTGTAGTTCGAACTGGACTGTTCCCATGGGGCACAGGGTCAGAGCTGATTTGCATATCGCCATTGTCTAACCCAGGGTGGTGTGGAGTGCAAAAAAACGATGGATTTGGGCCCAGATCTTTGGACTGGGGTGAATGTGTGACATTGATCCACATTCTGTCCATCACGTGTTTTGTTTGCAATTGCCGCCATAAGTGCGCTGGGGATGCTCAGACGTGGGTCCGAGGCACTCCACACCACTGGAGTCAAGCTAGCCGGGCTGATGAGAGGTGTTACCTCGAAACCGGTCCGGTCCTCGGATGCTTGATTCCGTTCTGGGAAGGACATGGATTTTGTAGTTCGGACTGGACTGTTCCCATGGGGCACAGGGTCAGAGCTGATTTACATATCGCCATTGTCTAACCCAGGGTGGTGTGGAGTGCAAAAAAACTATGGATTTGGGCCCAGATCTTTGGACTGGGGTGAATGTGTGACATTGATCCACATTCTGTCCATCACCTGTTTTGTTTGCAATTGCCGCCATAAGTGCGCTGGGGATGCTCAGACGTGGGTCCCAGGCACTCCACACCACTGGAGTCAAGCTAGCCGGGCTGATGAGAGGTGTTACCTCGAAACCAGTCCGGTCCTCGGATGCTTGATTCCGTTCTGGGAAGGACATGGCTTTTGTAGTTCGGACTGGACTGTTCCCATGGGGCACAGGGTCAGAGCTGATTTGCATATCGCCATTGTCTAACCCAGGGTGGTGTGGAGTGCAAAAAAATGATGGATTTGGGCCCAGATCTTTGGACTGGGGTGAATGTGTGACATTGATCCACATTCTGTCCATGACCTGTTTTGTTTGCAATTGCCGCCATAAGTGCGCTGGGGATGCTCAGACGTGGGTCCCAGGCACTCCACACCACTTGAGTCAAGCTAGCCGGGCTGATGAGAGGTGTTACCTCGAAACCGGTCCGGTCCTCGGATGCTTGATTCCGTTCTGGGAAGGACATGGCTTTTGTAGTTCGGACTGGACTGTTCCCATGGGGCACAGGGTCAGATCTGATTTGCATATCGCCATTGTCTAACCCAGGGTGGTGTGGAGTGCAAAAAAACGATGGATTTGGGCCCAGATATTTGGAATGGGGTGAATGTGTGACATTGATCCACATTCTGTCCATCACCTGTTTTGTTTGCAATTGCGGCCATAAGTGCGCTGGGGATGCTCAGACGTGGGTCCCAGGCACTCCACACCACTGGAGTCAAGCTAGCCGGGCTGATGAGAGGTGTTACCTCGAAACCGGTCCGGTCCTCGGATGCTTGATTCCGTTCTGCGAAGGACATGGCTTTTGTAGTTTGGACTGGACTGTTCCCATGGGGCACAGGGTCAGAGCTGATTTGCATATCGCCATTGTCTAACCCAGGGTGGTGTGGAGTGCAAAAAAACGATGGATTTGGGCCCAGATCTTTGGACTGAGGTGAATGTGTGACATTGATCCACATTCTGTCCATCACCTGTTTTGTTTGCAATTGCCGCCATAAGTGCGCTGGGGATGCTCAGACGTGGGTCCCAGGCACTCCACACCACTGGAGTCAAGCTAGCCGGGCTGATGAGAGGTGTTACCTCGAAACCGGTCCGGTCCTCGGATGCTTGATTCCGTTCTGGGAAGGACATGGCTTTTGTAGTTCGGACTGGACTGTTCCCATGGGGCACAGGGTCAGAGCTGATTTGCATATCACCATTGTCTAACCCAGGGTGGTGTGGAATGCAAAAAAACGATGGATTTGAGCCCAGATCTTTGGACTGAGGTGAATGTGTGACATTGATCCACATTCTGTCCATCACCTGTTTTGTTTGCAATTGCCGCCATAAGTGCGCTGGGGATGCTCAGACGTGGGTCCCAGGCACTCCACACCACTGGAGTCAAGCTAGCCGGGCTGATGAGAGGTGTTACCTCAAAACCGGTCCGGTCCTCGGATGCTTGATTCCGTTCTGGGAAGGACATGGCTTTTGTAGTTCGGACTGGACTGTTCCCATGGGGCACAGGGTCAGAGCTGATTTGCATATCGCCATTGTCTAACCCAGGGTGGTGTGGAGTGCAAAAAAACGATGGATTTGGGCCCAGATCTTTGGACTGGGGTGAATGTGTGACATTGATCCACATTCTGTCCATCACCTGTTTTGTTTGCAATTGCCGCCATAAGTGCGCTGGGGATGCTCAGACGTGGGTCCCAGGCACTCCACACCACTGGAGTCAAGCTAGCCGGGCTGATGAGAGGTGTTACCTCAAAACCGGTCCGGTCCTCGGATGCTGGATTCCGTTCTGGGAAGGACATGGCTTTTGTAGTTCGGACTGGACTGTTCCCATGGGGCACAGGGTCAGAGCTGATTTGCATATCGCCATTGTCTAACCCAGGGTGGTGTGGAGTGCAAAAAAACGATGGATTTGGGCCCAGATCTTTGGACTGGGGTGAATGTGTGACATTGATCCACATTCTGTCCATCACCTGTTTTGTTTGCAATTGCCGCCATAAGTGCGCTGGGGATGCTCAGACGTGGGTCCCAGGCACTCCACACCACTGGAGTCAAGCTAGCCGGGCTGATGAGAGGTGTTACCTCGAAACCGGTCCGGTCCTCGGATGCTTGATTCCGTTCTGGGAAGGACATGGCTTTTGTAGTTCGGACTGGACTGCTCCCATGGGGCACAGGGTCAGAGCTGATTTGCATATCGCCATTGTCTAACCCAGGGTGGTGTGGAGTGCAAAAAAACGATGGATTTGGGCCCAGATCTTTGGACTGGGGTGAATGTGTGACATTGATCCACATTCTGTCCATCACCTGTTTTGTTTGCAATTGCCGCCATAAGTGCGCTGGGGATGCTCAGACGTGGGTCCCAGGCACTCCACACCACTGGAGTCAAGCTAGCCGGGCTGATGAGAGGTGTTACCTCGGAACCGGTCCGGTCCTCGGATGCTGGATTCCGTTCTGGGAAGGACATGGCTTTTGTAGTTCGGACTGGACTGTTCCCATGGGGCACAGGGTCAGAGCTGATTTGCATATCGCCATTGTCTAACCCAGGGTGGTGTGGAGTGCAAAAAAACGATGGATTTGGGCCCAGATCTTTGGACTGGGGTGAATGTGTGACATTGATCCACATTCTGTCCATCACCTGTTTTGTTTGCAATTGCCGCCATAAGTGCGCTGGGGATGCTCAGATGTGGGTCCCAGGCACTCCACACCACTGGAGCCAAGCTAGCCGGGCTGATGAGAGGTGTTACCTCGAAACCGGTCCGGTCCTCGGATGCTTGATTCCGTTCTGGGAAGAACATGGCTTTTGTAGTTCGGACTGGACTGTTCCCATGGGGCACAGGGTCAGAGCTGATTTGCATATCGCCATTGTCTAACCCAGGGTGGTGTGGAGTGCAAAAAAACGATGGATTTGGGCCCAGATCTTTGGACTGGGGTGAATGTGTGACATTGATCCACATTCTGTCCATCACCTGTTTTGTTTGCAATTGCCGCCATAAGTGAGCTGGGGATGCTCAGACGTGGGTCCCAGGCACTCCACACCACTGGAGTCAAGCTAGCCGGGCTGATGAGAGGTGTTACCTCGAAACCGGTCCGGTCCTCGGATGCTTGATTCCGTTCTGGGAAGGACATGGCTTTTGTAGTTCGGACTGGACTGTTCCCATGGGGCACAGGGTCAGAGCTGATTTGCATATCACCATTGTCTAACCCAGGGTGGTGTGGAGTGCAAAAAAACGATGGATTTGAGCCTAGATCTTTGGACTGGGGTGAATGTGTGACATTGATCCACATTCTGTCCATCACCTGTTTTGTTTGCAATTGTCGCCATAAGTGCGCTGGGGATGCTCAGACGTGGGTCCCAGGCACTCCACACCACTGGAGTCAAGCTAGCCGGGCTGATGAGAGGTGTTACCTCAACACCGGTCCGGTCCTCGGATGCTTGATTCCGTTCTGGGAAGGACATGGCTTTTGTAGTTCGGACTGGACTGTTCCCATGGGGCACAGGGTCAGAGCTGATTTGCATATCGCCATTGTCTAACCCAGGGTGGTGTGGAGTGCAAAAAAACGATGGATTTGGGCCCAGATCTTTGGACTGGGGTGAATGTGTGACATTGATCCACATTCTGTCCATCACCTGTTTTGTTTGCAATTGCCGCCATAAGTGCGCTGGGGATGCTCAGACGTGGGTCCCAGGCACTCCACACCACTGGAGTCAAGCTAGCCGGGCTGATGAGAGGTGTTACCTCGGAACCGGTCCGGTCCTCGGATGCTGGATTCCGTTCTGGGAAGGACATGGCTTTTGTAGTTCGGACTGGACTGTTCCCATGGGGCACAGGGTCAGAGCTGATTTGCATATCGCCATTGTCTAACCCAGGGTGGTGTGGAGTGCAAAAAACCGATGGATTTGGGCCCAGATCTTTGGACTGGGGTGAATGTGTGACATTGATCCACATTCTGTCCATCACCTGTTTTGTTTGCAATTGCCGCCAATAGTGCGCTGGGGATGCTCAGACGTGGGTCCCAGGCACTCCACACCACTGGAGCCAAGCTAGCCGGGCTGATGAGAGGTGTTACCTCGAAACCGGTCCGGTCCTCGGATGCTTGATTCCATTCTGGGAAGAACATGGCTTTTGTAGTTCGGACTGGACTGTTCCCATGGGGCACAGGGTCAGAGCTGATTTGCATATCACCATTGTCTAACCCAGGGTGGTGTGGAGTGCAAAAAAACGATGGATTTGGGCCCAGATCTTTGGACTGGGGTGAATGTGTGACATTGATCCACATTCTGTCCATCACCTGTTTTGTTTGCAATTGCCGCCATAAGTGCGCTGGGGATGCTCAGACGTGGGTCCCAGGCACTCCACACCACTGGAGCCAAGCTAGCCGGGCTGATGAGAGGTGTTACCTCGAAACCGGTCTGGTCCTCGGATGCTTGATTCCGTTCTGGGAAGGACATGGCTTTTGTAGTTCGGACTGGACTGTTCCCATGGGGCACAGGGTCAGAGCTGATTTGCATATCGCCATTGTCTAACCCAGGGTGGTGTGGAGTGCAAAAAAACGATGGATTTGGGCCCAGATCTTTGGACTGGGGTGAATGTGTGACATTGATCCACATTCTGTCCATCACCTGTTTTGTTTGCAATTGCCGCCATAAGTGCGCTGGGGATGCTCAGACGTGGGTCCCAGGCACTTCACACCACTGGAGTCAAGCTAACCGGGCTGATGAGAGGTGTTACCTCGAAACCGGTCCGGTCCTCGGATGCTTGATTCCGTTCTGGGAAGGACATGGCTTTTGTAGTTCGGACTGGACTGTTCCCATGGGGCACAGGGTCAGAGCTGATTTGCATATCGCCATTGTCTATCCCAGGGTGACGTGGAGTGCAAAAAACGATGGATTTGGGCCCAGATCTTTGGACTGGGGTGAATGTGTGACATTGATCCACATTCTGTCCATCACCTGTTTTGTTTCTAAATATGTGTGTATCATAGCTGGGAGCCCAACTTGCAAAATAAAACATGTTATTCTATCACAGTAAATTAAACCCATTTGCTTGCAAACCATAGAAAAAATCACGTTGGACCACCAGATACAATTGCGTTTCAGCATTACATACTATTGTATGACTACCATTTCGAAGATGGTTTTTTGGATAATGTTTTTTAGTATCACAGAAGGAAGATTGTATGGCATGCTAAATTAAATCTAAGCGCATCACAGTGAAAGTTGACTATAAAGGCAGAACCTTTCCTATATATAGTACATCCTGCAAATCGTAAATTCACTTTTTTTGTATAAGGAGTGGTCCCTTCATGAATTGGTGAAATTATATAGAAAAAAAAGTTATTACTGCCTAGTTAAGAAGATTTGTAGATGTGTCAGCCTGTTTTAAAAATAATTTGGGGCATATCAACAACGGACGACGATAAATAAAGCAAAGCACGCTCATTGCTTTTGTATTTATCGTCGTCTATCGCTGGAATTTATCGCCCTGTTAGAGCGTTATTAACAACGCATTTCTCCAGGGCGATGTAAATTCCAGCGATAGTGCTGAAATTGCCATTTTGCAGGGAACATCACTGGTTTTTCAGCGATGTTTTCTGCAAAATGGCGATATGCTTGATGACACGACCCCGTCTTAACACAAGAATCCACCCGCATGTTAAACATACATGAGTCAGGATTTTAGCACGTTGTTTTTGGTGAAAACAGCAATTTTCGCCTAAAACTAACATCTGCTAAAAAGCGTGGGTAGCCTTGTAAATATTACGATGTGCATATCAGCGATATTTTATAAGTTGTACTGCCCAGTGACAACCACTTTGCATCTCATTAGAGAGGCAAAGCGCGGCGTTGGGAAAAAGGGTGCTAACATGCTCTACTGCATGTTAGCATCTCCTTGTAGATTGGACGCTAATATTATCTCCGCTTTTTTGGATCTTTAAGCCTAAAAAGAGGAGATAAGGCCCTTGTAAATATGCCCCTATGTGTGTGCTTTTTTTTTTTTTTTTTACAAAAGTGAGCATACCATTAAACAAATAGCAATTACAAGTTATATTTCTTCATTATGAACGTTGTCTCACAGCATGCCTTCTACAAATTTCTCACAAATGTACTTTCTGCAGTTGGTGTTGCTGGGTGATGTTGATGTTATGACAAGACCATGAGCTGAATTATTCTTTAATTTTTAATTTCTAATCCTCACTGCACTTACCACCCAGTCTGCCTTAAATTACCCTCCTTAAAAGTTTTGCCTCGATCAGATAAGCACATTTGGTGGGGTTTGGGGAAATTATAGCGTTTTGTCACAGGAGGAGATGTATAAGGAGGGTGTAGTTTCTGCTTTCAATTCTTTGAAGGAAAATATAGAGGAAAAAGCAGTCTAGATTGGGCAGAAAAAATCGTTCGGGAAATGTTGGGAACAAAGAAGTATACACGATACGTCTTCCTGTATAGGTTCTGAATTGTAGTAAGTAATTTTAAAGAATTGTATTTTTCTATTGCAGGAGGCATAGGTGATTTGGTTACAAAGCAAGCAAGGTATTGTAGATGTTTGTTTTTGAAGGGTGGCAAATTCTTTTCATGGAGAAAAGTGTTAGTGCAACTTACCGTAAAGCATGCATTCAGGGGGATAGGGCGCTTTAGTCTATCACATAAGCAACAAGGAGCTTCTGATATTGAGCAAGAGATCATAAGAGGCTTGGGGTCTTCTGAGCTCATGCAGTTGGGAACATCCCACCTTAAATATTTAGGGAGAGTTGATGGAAAGGAAAGGGAGAATCCTGGTCTGCATACCACAGTTAAGGTCATTAAGACACCTGAACAGCAAGGCATTTCCAGTTCTCAGTATTTGTAGATTCATTCAAATAGTATCATTACAAACACTAAATGGGTAATAAAGGAAATTAACATAACACCAAAATCAGTCAAAATGCAAAATACCATGTGCCTGAAAGAAAGTAAACAAGCCACAACACACCTGGCAAGCAATTAAATGAATAATAAGACATTGTAAAAACAGAAAGGGCCACAGTCATCCAGCCCGTTATAAGCAGTAAAGAATTGCCTCATTCCCAAAAGACATGTCTTTTATATTGTTTTGCGCAGAGAAAAAACACTCAAGTTCATAAAATGACTTTATGTAAATAGACAGCACTAGAAATGTTACTAACCAATCACATTTTTTTTACATAATAACAAGTACATTATTTTCATTGTTTGTTAAATACACAATTTGCTGCACAAAATAAATCTTAGTTTTATTAATGCAAAAACAAAAGAGAACAAAACAGCTTCTTCTGAACATACACAATAATGGAGATTTAGCTATTGCAGTGTTGTAATATAAGTACATCCCTTTCAGAGGAAGCCAAAGATAAGTCACATTTGCACACAAGAACAGAGACCATTGTTTGAGGTAGAATTTTGATCATTTTACAAAAACAAATATGAACCGTGAATGCGTGTAGCTCTTGCACAACACATAAACATGCTAATTTCTGCAATGAGGGGTGTTATTTAAAAGCAGTCCCAGGATGCTTGTTTCCGGTCCAGGAAACAGCTGTCTTGGCAGTTCGGGCTGGACTGTTCCCGCAAGGAGCAGGATAAAGAATGATTTGCATATGACTGGGTCTGAACTGGGGTGGCGAATTGAGCTAAAGCATGACGAGCTGATGAGGGGTGTTACCCTGAAACCAGTCCCAGGATGCTTGTTTCCGGTCCAGAGTGGAAGTGGCTTGGCAGTTGGGGCTGTACTGTTCCCATGAGGCACAGGGTCAGACTGATTTGCATATGGCTAGGTCTGAACTGGGGTGGCGATGTGATCTAAGAACGATGATGGATTCAACCCAGATATGTGACTGGGGGTGAGTGTCTGAAGGTTTCAGCACTCTGTCCATCATCTCCTTGTGGTTGCTTCATTTCTGCAATGTGACAAGCACTCTGGTTAATGGAACCTAGTTATTCCAACTGCGCAAAACTTATATTAGGCATTATATTCTAATAAAATATTGTACTTCTGATAGAGCGTGCAGGACAACTAGCTCAATTTTACCATACTCACCTGGGCCCATATACCATTCACACTTTGAACTAGAAGTCCTGCCTAACTAATTACTAATTAATCGCCTATCAGTGCCTAGAGGTCTGTTTAGGACTTATACCTGTAAACCGTGACTTACCAATCCTTGTCACCTTTGCTATAAGTCCTAGGGTTTGAAAGGGAGTTAGAATAAACAGGCAATATTTAAGCACATGTATCTTTCCGTAATAACCACAGACTCTGGGAAAGTTTTAAAAGCTTTATCTATGTAAGATTTTCGGAGTCAAAATGAAAGAGGCCACAATACCGTGACCATAAATTTTACAAGCAAGAATATAATCAACAGGACATAAAGTTTGTAAGAAATCACATTAACACCTTTAAACATCAGTACCTGGGAAGGTTGAGAAAGGGAAATAGCACAAGGACATACCACATGGATTATATTTACCTAGAATGGTGCAATGACCAAACCTGGCTACAGGCTGGGGCAATTCAGGACCCGGCACCCGACTAATCAGGTGCCCACGGGACAAGACAGGTGCAAATCAGGACAGGTGTACTCCGCTAAGGGCAACACCAGCATCACACCCCTATCTTTCATCAAGCCAATTAGTACCCCGACTGGGTAATCGATAATTTCCTACAACACCTTGATTCTTCTGACAGACCTCTTCGCCAGCATCTCTACTCTCAATCTCCTATAGCATGCGTTGGGTCAGTGACAGGTCAGCTACTCGGACAAGTTGGACAAGTTCTCTAGCTAAACCTACCTTAGTTCTACTATTTCAAGGGCAATGTACCACTCTAAATGTTGCAAATCTATGTGTTCCCCTTCAGTGATTGGTCAGAAAGACGAGGAGAGGTCATCACACCATACTAAGATGAGATCATTTCATTATTGGTTTCAGTTGATTCCGGTTACCACCCATAATTTATTTTCCCATGCACTTTTATTCCACCCAGCAATACTGTTCAACAAATTTGATACAATTTATATAGCTTCATTTCCTCCTGAGTTCAGAAGGGCAACTTCTTATAGACATCGTGGGTAAGATGATTCTTGGCAGTGATTCAATGCCAATGTTTCAGCAACTTCGGAGGTAGAGTGAACACGCACAGTTTTTTTAAAGATGGAGTTTGTCTCAGTATTCAGGCCCAAGTACCAGGTATCAGCAAAGTCAAAGAGAAACATATTAGAATACAAAAATAATTGAATGCACTGTATACCACCTATCTCTACTCTAACCCCATTACTGTATTTTTTACTTTTGCATTAATAGTTAAGCAGAACGAACAAGCTTAGTATAAGCAGTAGAATAAGTGTAAGTATGAGTACACCTGAAGCAGCCCTCTTGGAACTAGTGCACAGAAGCGGGAAGTTCCTACCGAAAGCAGAGATACGTCGTGCCACGTAGATGTGACAGACGCATGCGCAGTAAAGTTCCTGCGTTTTCGGCGGCCATATTAGGACACTTGAGTTAATGTTAGTAAAAGCACATATGTAAGCTGCCCCAGGTTACTAGAATGTTGTGTAAATGCAAATATTAGTAAACAAAACATGTTGGTTAATTAATTATAGGTTATTCAGAGAGGGCTGAATCCAAGCAAGTCTCTGCATATGTGAGACCTTGATCCATTACTGCTATGGGCATCTTAGATTGGGTAGAATGACATGTAAGCATGTTAAATGCTATGGTGATATTTTCATGAAGACACAGCTGTGAAGGTCAACTTGTGTAAGGGGAGGTGGAGAGACATATAGATGGAGGCAGTTGTTCAATTGATTAGTCAAAGGAAATGGCGGATTTTGAGAGAACAAATGCAGGAATCACACGCAATTTGGTGCAGGCAGACATTATTTAAAGATTGATGCAAAATAATGCAAATAATTCCATAAAGGAGGTGGATCAAAAGAGTTTAGATAGGGGCGATTTTTTTTTTTTAAAAACATATTTAATTCGTTTTCCTAACTACAACAAATACCACCTGTGAGAACCTTACATGCAACACATTAGTGCCGATTCGTGGTGGACAATTACAACTCATAGATATGCAGTAATATTCATAATAGGAGAAATTATCCAATCAACAATGCTCTAAATAGTCCAAGGCTTAGGATTTGTCAATTGTCATGCATCAGAAAAAAAGCATTATTGTTTCAAACATTTGCCTGTGAAAATCTTGAAAAGCAAAAACAAAATTACTGGCGATACAATGAAGGTATTAATGCACTATAGAGTTCCTGAAAGTAGAGTACATATTTGTTGGGATAATGTTTCCCAGCAATACTAGTAATTTGTGTTTCTAAGAACCTTCCTCATTCCAAATATACTAAAACAGTTCTGGTCACATACTTTTTGCATTCAGTGTTCCCCAACATCATCGCTGGGTAAAGAAGCAGGCCTGTACTCTCCATTGATGATCATGCCTGTAATATCACCTTGCAAACCTGGACATACTCCTTTCTCCTACAATCCCATTTTCTTTCTCCTTACAGCATCACTTCCTCATACTCCTACCTATTTGAGTAATTCTTTACTCGACCCCTGTAGACTAGATACAGCTGTGGGTTTTCAGCTCATTGATTATTGTCCATGAGCTAATATTCATGTCAACTTCATAAATCTGGATGCAACAGGGGCCACCTTAATGCTCTGAAAAAGCCAAAGGAGACAGGTCACTGGGGTTTTGGTGATATTCCTGTCTGTGGATTCGTTATCAAATTACATCACTGTCGCACAGTTTGCTATCAATGAAAGACAATCCCACACCCTGTGGTAAAAGCTTTGGCATGCTGAACGCACGTCAGGACATGTATTCTTTTAGGGATGACATACAGTGTATGTAGGTAATAGTACTACATTTATTTAAACCTAGAATTCCTGTAAATACAAGGGTATATTTTAAAATGTTAAGTCAATCGCCATGATTAAGTGGCATTTCCATATTCTCGGTCCTGTGATCACGCAGGCAGTTCAGTTCACACTTGAACTGTGCAATCAGTGCTTTATAAAACAGAGCAATCACTCTTTGTTTACCATTATTCAAGCATATGTCCTTCTGACAGTGGGGATTCCTATGTGCCTCCCTTTTATTAAATAACTATGTATTTTAGCTACTAGTGTCCCATGCAACACAAAATGTTGTGCTGAAATCCCATATTTACTGACTGGTTCCTGGAACTCAATTATTATTCCATCATCCTCAAACAGCCTCCCACCATGGGCAGTCCCCTCACCGTTCATGTATGTAAACCCCTCCAAATACACTATTCCAGCAGCATTATTAAAGAGATTAGCAGAAGCATAAGGAAATGATGTATACATTCTCCGGTAATTCCAGGGTCATACATAGCGATGTGTCTTAATCAAGCCCACAGTCGGTGAAACTGCACTTTTCTGAATGAAATAAAAACATTGAAATGCATACCAATTAAATGCCCTGGTCCAGAATCAATCTTTAGGGGTTGAAGTAAGTCTATAGGTCTCTGATGTGAGGCCTTAGCTTGAGCACAGACTGGGCAACTTTGAGCATATCTTTTAACATCATTGGCAATGGAAGCCCAATAAAAGCATTGGGAAACCAGCTCCAACCTATTCTTAAAGACTCTATGACCAGTATGTTTAGAGCTTTGACAAAGGTGGACAACTACTTCTTGTAATTTCTTAGTTGGAACATAAAGGGCTGTTCCATGAAAATATGATCCTTTTTAAGATTTTAAGGAGATTCAAAAAACCTCTTCTTGTTTGTCTTTAATGGTTTGGACGAACATCCTCGAAAAAGGATGTTAACACTAAGCTCACACATTCAGGAGGATGGATTGTTTGGAGATTTTACTACTTCTCACCAGAGTATCGGCATGAATGTGCATCCGCTACCTTAGTTAAGGTTCCTGGGATGAAAGGTACTTGAAAATCAAAGTATAGAGAAAATAAGCCGAACAAGCCTGGGAACTGTTCTGACATTGAATGGTCTTCAGTGCATACAAGTCCGGATGATCTATCCTGATCTTGAAAGGATGTCTTCTTTTTGTGCAAAGTTAGAGGGTAGCACTACCTTCTTGTTAATGTTGTTCTTTGTGCTGTTTATCTGAATATTTAGCATAGAACTGATTACAGATGTATGCATAAATTAATGCCTAGGCACTCAGTACTGAATCAAGTGTAGTTGATGAGCACAACCTAAACCATCCAGGGAACTGGCCATAACAATGGAAATTAATTGAGTCTTGAAATGAATTACATTATATATGCAAGTTATAGTTGCAAGGATGTTATGTGAGTTATGGATTGTGGTGCTATAATTATTAATTTTACTGGTTGTTCAGTTTTAGGGCCCAATTTATATTTTTGAGGCCGGGCCTTTCTTGGCCAGGGCTACAATCAAACTTAGCAATGTCTGTCGGACTGACAGACTTTTGTAGTATTCACAAAAACTGCCATCACTGTGTTGATAAAGTTTTCTGGAACAGATTTCTCTTTATCTGATCATCTTGCAGTACTACACTTTTAATGTATATTTCATATATATAGATCAGAAGAGGTTTTTCATTACAAAAAATATTAAATATATAATTATAACTTGAATAATCCTTTTTTTGTGAATCACATTTGCTATAGATTTCAGTTGTTTTATGTATGTAATTATTAGCTTGATGAAGTAGCATTGCTCTTTTTGAGTATTTTTTAAAAGTATCATTTGTAGCTCCAATTTTCTGAATCAATTTTCGCAAAATATGCACTGACTACTGCTCTAACGTGCAGTTAGTAGACATCGTATTGATGCATCATTTCCACTTTGACTCTTCTGATTTAATGAGCATAACTTTAAGCATTGACTATATAGCAAGCCCCATATTGAGAGCTGTAGGTGAAATATTGGCATGACTAAATCGATTGCTATCTTTTTTAATGTATAGATCTGCGCCAAAACTACTATATACAATATCAGTTGTTACATTCAAAACTGGGTCTTCTTCCATCATTATTAACCCAAATGCGTTGTACATTTCTTTGAAACATTTGGAAATATCTTCTAATAATATATTTTGTGTAACTAACAGATTTCATACGGGACATCAACTTGGGAAGAGAAGATCAAAGTGTGGTGGCAGTTCATAGGTGATATGTTCACACCGCGAAGAGACTCAAAAACAGAATTTTAGAGTGTTCCAGTTATTTTAGGGAAATGTAAAACAGGAACAGAAGGTTGTAATAGGAAGAGATGTACCAACATAGGCTTGCACTAACTGGTTATGATTACTGATGTCACAAAGGCACTCTGCTGTGTTTCACGGGATGTTCTTAGCTGGCATCAACCAAAATATAGTTTCCTGATCCGATTGTGAATCTACTACAGTCACTTTAGAAATCCAATCAAATGTTGATATTTTTTATTTTTTTATCCAACACTTTTCTGCATACAGGGGGAACATATTGTATATCCCGTCTGACTTTAAGATTTAAAATAAGCTTGTGGAATAATTTGTACTAAGCAGTACTAAGAGAAGCGTTCTCTGATGTAGCCCTAGGTCAAGACAGATGTCCTTATTTGTAGATAGCATTTTAAAAAATGCCCAAAGCTATACAAAGGAACAGCCTGCAATATGTAGGATATGCAGCATTATGAAAAAGTATCTGGATATTAGCTTGATCCCCAAAACATTTTGATAAAAAACAGGGACCAATCATGTTGAAATTAGGCCTATTATCAACGTTTTAGATATATGTCTTTTCAAATTTCTGATAATTTTGCATAAATTTCTTTAATTTAAGCTATGAATTACTCTTGAAAATTATAAGAAGGGAATGTCAAGGGAATATTGACTTAGTGAAAAACATAATTTGCTTAATTTTAATTAGTGTTTCAATGTAATTCAATTTCTGATTTGACAGCCCAATTCTTTGAAGTAAACTGTGGTTGGTTCACAACATATGTGGATCACCACGGTCCACGGAATTTAAGTTCCATGCTTTCCCTTTTCATATAAATGAGCAGTGGCAGGAAAGTATCTCCACAGAGGTATGTGAAATGGCTCCTGATATCACAGAAAAGTTGCACATTGACCATGTGCAGGTGGCATCTATTGAGATAATGGTGCGCTCTGTGTTGGGGTGGCAAGGTATACAACCGTTACAACGAAACTTTTACAACGACCTACCATTACAACGCAACTTTTACCACGCAAAATATTGCAACGCATTGCTCTGGGGGGCGCTCTAGGATAGGGAATAGATTAATTTACTATCCAATAACCTTCCCTACTATCCACGGGGACTGGAGTTGGAATAGTAAATTAAACTATTCACTATCCAGCGCCTAAAAGCATTATGCGTTGTAGT
Organism: Lissotriton vulgaris; assembly: GCF_964263255.1. Taxonomy (NCBI): domain Eukaryota; kingdom Metazoa; phylum Chordata; class Amphibia; order Caudata; family Salamandridae; genus Lissotriton; species Lissotriton vulgaris. The sequence goes on along the minus strand of NC_141691.1, from coordinate 1,544,641,900 downwards.
GGTATGCGTGGTAAAAACCGCGGTGTAAAGGTAGGCGTTGTAAAAGTATGCGTTGTAACGTCATACATCCGGGTGGCAAATTACCTATTGGTGTAATCAATTAAGCATAACACACAGGTCAAATGAGACATGACGTAGACCTGCTGTTGCATACATTGCAAACGGTAGCATGACAGTAAAAAGGTGAAGCACTGCTGTAGGTAACTAGTGATGCATGCCAATACCTGGTGAGTGTAGTCAGGTCCATGACATGTGTAGGAATGCCACTGGAGCAGGCTGTTGCTGGGATGAGCTTCTGCTAATTTCCTGCAAACGTATCCAGGAACACATCTGGAGGAAAATGGTACCTCCTCACCACTTCCTCCTCAAACAAAACAAAGTGAGTGGTATATGCATATGCCATGTTTCTTCTCATCAAGTAGTTGTTTTTCTGGCTGAAGCGCAATGCAACAAACACTGGCACCAACATTATGGAGATTCTATTATACTTGTGACTGGCTAACCTGTGGTTCACCCCCTTTAAGCTGACAAGTGAATGTATCTTTACATGCATTTTTTGGGGTGTATTTTTATTTACTGTCTTTAAGTTTATCAGTTGAAAGCCCTTGCAGCCTCGTTTATGATCTTGAAAAATTGAGTACTCATGAAATCAATATCAGGTCTCATCTGTGCCATACTCAGCCTCTGATTTTGTACGACACTCTTTATGTATTTAAGACCTCCAACCAACAGTTGTACAAACTTTATCTAAGAGCAAGACCAAATAACTGATTTATTTTACAACACAGTCTGACCAATAAAAACTATCCAAGGCCTTCTCTAACATTTCAAACCTCTTAAGTGAAAGGAATCCAGAACCTAGACCCTACAGCAGCAATATTAACCCAATAAATCTTATATGGGTTCCATTTCCTCAGCATTGTTACGAAAACTGAGCATTCCTCTTTCTACTCTGGAGCAGTGGTCAAAGAAAGATAATTTAAACAAATAAGCTAGACTTACTATTTATGACAAATTTGAGAACCTGATCAGTCAATTCCTAGCATCCTCATACCTTTGGGACAATAAAATCAATCACCTGGAACGGGAGGAGAAAATAGGTGTGGATGCTGCAGTTATACCCAGATGATCCACACAATGCAAACTCTTTTAAAAATGCTATTGATCGCTTTTATTCCAAAATCTGTGAATTCGAGTAAAATCTTCAGAAATTAAGCAAAAAATATCCCACATCCTTCACCGTCCTTGGGCAGATATTATTTGAAGAACAATTGGTGAAATTTATATCACAAACAACCTGTTCTGTCTCAAATAAATGCTTTTTGGAGGACTTCACTCATCTTTAGGTGGATGCAAACAAAATCATTACATAACACTTGTCTAACGTTTTGCTCAGACACAATCTCAAAAAATTGAAAGACATAATACTCAACTTTTTAGTTTCAATAGAAGACATTATCATTATCAAACCCATGCATTTGTCCATGTCCCTTCCCTGTGCCTTTCTCTCTTCTATGTAGAAAGCATTGTATCTGGTTAAGAGGCTATAAAAACAATAACCTGGCTGTGCTGGTAAGTATGATCTCCACAAAGGAAATAAATACCCCAGCAAAGTCTACAGCAAACTTGTTAGACCATTCATCCTTGGTGCATTCAACCCCCAAACCTTATGCCTTCACCCCTCCTGTATTCCAAAATTAGTTTTTATTGGCATTCAGACTCTGTGTACTTTACCACTGCTAACAAGTGCTAATGTGTTTAAGTTCTCTCCCTAAAACATGGAACAATTGGCTTACACACGATTGGCATATTTTATTCACCTACACATCCTTAGTATATGGTACTACATATACCAAAGGCCTGCATATTAAATGCTGCCAGTGGGCTTACTTCACTCAGTGTACCACCCACTCAAGTGGCTCTTTAAAATATGTCTCAGGCAACCTGTGTACAGTTTTAAACTGCCATTTTGACCTGGCAAAATAAAACATTTGCCAGGCGTAAGCCTTCTTTTTTTAGAACACATAAGTCACCCCTAAGGCAGGCCTTAAACAGCCCACATGTCACGGTGTGTTGTATTTAAACATAGGACATGTGTCAAACCACACACTGCCTTCAACTGCCCCAACACCTCCTTCCAAAGCTGGAGCAAAGTGGCACAGATCCAATGGATGGACCTCAACACCACCCAACCCGACGCCGCAACAAACTTGAAACAAGCAGTCCAGAACTTCAACACCTGTATCACCAACGCTGCTGACCTAGTTGCCACCACCAAAACCTCCAGAACGTGCAGATCCACCAAACAAGCCAGTTGGTACCCACCAGAAATCAGTACAATTAAACGCAGCTGCAAACAACTGGAGACAAGATGGCGCAGCAGCAAAGGCTCGACAAGCCAACTTCCAGGTAGCCCTCAACGTATACCACCAACAACTCAAAGGTGCAAAAAAGGAGGCCCTTGCAGATAGCATCATGGGAAGTGCCAACCACACAAAGAAACTCTTCTGCATCTTCAGAGAGTTTTACAGGATCACTGCATTGTTCTAGCAAATCTCTTCCACAACAAGATATGCACCATTCACAGGAAGGCAAACCCCCAACCCACAGACCTCACCTCAACCCAACGGAAGCCTCGCCATCCAGCAATTCACTACATGGGAACAACTCACCACACCTAACTCCACAGCCATCAAGCTCTCCATTCACTTGTGAGCACCCAGGAACCCTGCCCCATCGTCTCTTCAACCTAGGAAACAACAAGATCAGTCACTAACTTGCCAACACCCTCAGTGCATCCATCACCACAGCCACATTTCCTGACTCACGAAACATGCCGAAGTCATGCCTCTCCTCAAGAAACTCTCCACTGACCTAAGCAAACTCCAGAATTACCACCCAATCTTGCTGCTCCCCTTCCACGCAACAGTCCTGGAAAAGGCCATCACCGGCAGCTCACTGAAATTGATGCCCAATCTTCTATGCCATATCAATATATCTCATTTTCTACAGTGCTGCTTTGGCTTTCAGGGAACAGGAAAGTCACTCTGTCCCAAGCACACAAATCTCTTTATGCCATGGGATCGAGCCTTATATCCTCTAACGATTACTTTGTTCAGCCAATGCCGGTCAGGTGGTAGTTCACTGCATCCTTTGTTCATGCTGTGGGGGTTGTACCTATATTTTTATCAAACTCCCAAGTAATGGGACAAGATGCTCTCGAAAATACAACTAGAAAATGCACAAGGATGCCCTTACATAACATAACACAACACAATATATTATACCAAGGGAGGCATAACAAGGAGAAATACCTTTATTTCTCCTCATTACTTACTCTTTATATATGTGCTGCATTCTGCAGTTCACATGGAAAGAGGAATATGCCTATCAGCAGTGTGGCACCTTCCTTCACAAAACCAATCCTGCTTGCAAATGAGGCACCCTTACACCATAGTCCAAGGGTGCTTGTGTTGGTACTAGACTGCCAAAAAAGCACCAGCACAAGGGAAAAGGCAGGAATATGCTTCGTTGACTTAAATACACCAAGTTCCTGCCCTTTCCCTGTCTCACAGTACAGCAAACCAAAGTTACTTGCTGTGCTGTACTCCATTGCATGACAAGTTCGTAAATTTACCTCTTGGTATTTTACATGTTGCATTTACAATATTGGTATTTTACATTTTGCATTTACAATATTGTCCTTTGTACCAATGTCGTGGTCACTGAAAAGTTAATCTCAGGTGTGTATTAATATAAAATATAATAGCAAAGCAAAGGAAATCAAAATGATGTCTGTTATTCAATGTTCCTTACTGTGTCTTAGTTGTTAAACTAACCACTGTCTCCTAGGGTCAGTCTTGACTGCTGAACTTTGCTCCAGATGGATAGCAAAATGCTCAATGGGAGTAACTTCCTTTACCAGTTTTAGTGCACCAGAACTTTTGGATACTAGTGATGAGCAACAATAACCACATATACTGCTGTAAGAACTGACTGTCTCAGAACACAAAGAAAAGGTCTCACAGAAGTATTTACATGTTAGATTCTTTTCTTTTCTGTTGATAGCACATTTGTAATTGATTTAGACTGTTTTACACTGGAAGATAAACAAATTAGTACTAATTCCTAGCATAAGCAATGTAAATGGGTCAGTATTTCTATTGGCAAAGGTAATTGGTCACTGATGGATGAGTTTGTGTGAGTGTGTGTTGTGTTCTATTGGGTTGTGGCAATAACATTTTAGACTAAGGTGAATGGGTGCATACAGGGTATTTTGGACTAACATTATCATTATTTATTATATGTAATATAGCTCCTTTATCCTAGGTGCTTTACAAATAAAAAAACAACTGTTACAATATAAAATAAAAAAGGCAATATCTACATATGATACATGCTCTATACTTGAGTCAACAGATGTTCCTTCAGTAGTTTCCTAAAAATAGAAGGAGAAGAGGCAGAGCTGATAGAAATCGGAGGTTATTCCACAGCTATAGTGCAAAGAGTGTGAAGAAGAGAAAGTGAGAAGAGGCATAAGGAAATCAGGAAACAGACATAAGAAAATGATAGCCAGGATGTGTGGAACGAGTTGGCCTGTAAGGAGAAACAATAGAGCATAAGCAAATGGATGTGTAGGCACTTAGGGGCATATTATCAACAACTAGCGATATTTATTGCTAAATAAGCTTAGCAAATTTTTTTTTAACGCCGCGCATTGCCGGATTTTATTGCAGAGATAATGTGCTATTAGCAAAGTTTATCTCTAAAGTGTTACAATATCCGGCGATAGCGGCACAATGCATGTATAATAGGGACTTAGCCTGAATATCCACCTACCATTTGATACACAGGCTGAGAACTGGTCTGAGCAGGCGTTAGTTTTCAGCGATATTCATGCTTAGCGAAAAAAATGTTGTCGCTACGCCTGCGTTGATAATAGGCTATAGCAGTTAGCGACTGCTTTCAGTGCTAACAGGTTGGGTATGCCCACTTTGCATGCCATTAGCGATAAAAATCGCTTACATGCAAAGCAGGCCCCAAACCGCTCGCTATCACCTAAAAGCTGTCGCTAGCTGATGTTAGCGACAGTTTCCTAATAGGGCAATGAAATTTTCGCCGCTTTGCGGCCAAAAACAGCCACAACAGTGGCAATAATTTCATTTCGCCTGCCTTGGTAATATGCCCCTTAGAGACCATACAAAAATAACAGAATCTGAACTGAGATGCAAGCAGTAACCCACTAAGCTGAGCCCAATTGGGAGAAACCTTAAATTGCCAGCTGAGGACAAGAACAGTATAGGAGTAGAGGGAAAGTAGATAGGAGTAGAAGTCGCTGAGGAGGAAGGAAAAAAATTATCTCAGATTTCTTTAGCAAATTTAAAAAATTTCAGAAATGGAATAAAAGCAAGTTGTTGTAATCTAGGTAAATGGTGTATTCCTCGTCCTCCCCTCTCCACCTGGTCCCCCCTCTCTTCCTCCTATTCGTTTGCCCATTCCATAGAACGTTCAGGTGAAGCTCACGTTAGAATGTTGGTGTGAGCTACCTACACGGTCAGATGTGTGAGGATCTCGTTCTAATAAACTCTTTACCTCCAGTTGCCTTAGAGGAGCAATTTCAACTAAAGTGTTAGTGGGAATCGAGTGAAAAGTCTCACATTATTCAGCATAGAAATGTGAATTAAAACAAAGGGAAGAAATAACAGAAGCTAAAGGAATGGGATACAAAGAAGCAAAAATGGACCGAGAACCGAGCTTTAAGGAACACCACAGGGAACAAGGCAGAAAGAAGATAAAACCCCTTATTAAAAAAAAAAGAATAGGCACAATCAGTAAGATAAGAACAGGACCATTTAAGAAAAATCACATTACCAGACATCCTATGTTTTGAAAGAGAATACAGTGATTCATTCTGTTGAAAGCAACAGAACGATGGAGGAGAATGAGAATAGAAAATTATTTATTGAGTTGAGCGTGAAGTAAAGAATTTGAGACGGAAAGAAGTGAAGGCTCAGTGGAGTAACCAGAAGGAAAACCAGACCGAACAGAACAGAGAATTTGATTAGCTTGGAAGAAGAAAAGAGTTTGAAATGTGACAATTAGTTTCAGGGTTTTAGAAAGGAAACAAAGCAGTGAAATAAGCGAGATGTTAAAGAGAGAGATTGAAATAGATGGATTGAACACACTTCTGGAAACTGGAACAGGTAAGTAACTAAATTTATTAGTGGAGCAGAGTAACGACGTGCACCTTGCCAGATGATCAGACTCTAACTGTCAAGTCTGGAATCTAGCTTGGCTGAGGTACGACACTGAAACATAGCTAACATTCTTACAATCTACTTAAAGGGGAAGAGAGAGAATATGTTCATAACCATTTCAATATTAATGAAGTAATACTTCACAACAGAGATCATTACGATCAACAGCAAACTTTTTAAGTAGTGATATAACAAGACAGATTTAAGAGATGAAGAATAGAGTTCAGACATAAAAGACACATGGAAAAGAGAAACCAGATTCTGGCATAAGCAGAGGATACCCACCTTTCGCCAAAATATGTTCTAATGGATCAATACTAATGTAGTACTTCCTGGATACATACGAGTAAACATCCACTTCCAAGATCACACAGAATTCTGACCAACTAGAGACGAGAGCAGAGAGAATTCAAGAAAATGTATCGGAGAAGGGATACAGAATCTCTGTAGGAGCAGAAAGGAAAGTAGAATGATGTTAGCAATTTCTGTTTTGATGTAAAAATACATTTGATAAGCAATGAGAATAGAGGGAGAATAAGAGAGCAAATGGTGACATCCGCCAAATAGAGAACAAGATAATGAGAATGCTCAACATTGACTGACGTTTTTATAACAGTTGTAAGTTATGAGGTATAGCTGTAATAGGCGGAGGAGGTTTAGCAGTAGGTTTAAAATATTTATGAGGACCTTGAGTAATGACACAGTTGTAAAACAGTGGAAAGCAAAGAAATAGCTTGATTCAGAGGATGAGATAAAGGATGGGTGAATGGATGAATGCATTGATGAGTAATTGAGGAGCAGTGACAGGAGTGGGGACAGTCCCCTATCACCAACATAAGTGTAGTCAACCATACACATGCTCATTGTCACACCCATTCAAGCATTAAATCACTGACTAAACCATTCATCCATCCATACACATCTATTCACACAGCTATTTGCTTGGGTTGGTGTTTGGACTCCCATCAATAGGGGGGGAGATCCTTGTGGTCAGCACTGCTGTTCTGGAGTGCAAGGGCAGTACCCTGTTTACTCCAGAGAGGATTCGGGATTCCCACTGAGTCAGGGGCCAGGATAGGCTTCGGGAGTTATCACGCCTGCGATTGATGGTGTACCTCTTTGATGGAAAAAGACGCCAGATGCAAGGAAGAGAATTTAGCAGAGCACAATTAGGATATCCACCTTCAGGCAAAATTCAGCAGCCATAGAGGTATGTAAACCTCACAAAAAAAATTACATTTAAAAAAAACCCTGGAAAAAATTATTTGTAGTGTCTCACAGCCTGGTTAATCCGCAAGACTATTTTTTACTGCCCCATGCTTGGGTGAGGCTAGGTCAAGCCCTTCCACTTTATTTCTTCCGCCCAAGGGCATTTAAGACATTTTATGTAGTCTTTCCATGGGCCATTATTCATATGGTGGGTCCATTTCACTTAGTCTTTCACAAGTTGCTATGCAAAGTAACTAGGCTGCATAACAAGTTTCTTGAAAGGTCACCAGGTTTCTCACTGGAGGGTTTTGGTGCAAAGCACTGCAGGTTCATCTTGTGTTCAATGCAGAGCAGGGAGTCAACACTCGGTTGAGGGTTCCTGGGGGGAGCTGAGACAGATTGAAAGATAAGGAAACACCTAAGTATCAGAAAATTGTCTTAAGCTTCAAAGGAGACGACTCCAGAAAATATGCAAAGACACTCTAAAGATCCAGGCACTACAGTCATTCAACGCAAAGGGTTAAAAAGCCTGTGAGACAGGCTTGGACATCCCTCCGTAAAGATCTGGTATTGACTCATAACCCAGAAAATCATAATCAGGAAGGGGAGGCAAACGCTGCAGAATATTCCCAGGATGAGGATATGGAGAAGTTACATATCAGTCACGCCGCCTCCTAATCAGCTGTCAAATGGAAAGTATTTGATCTCTGGGGGTATCTCTACGAAATCCATCCTGGGACCTGAGGCCTGTCTTCTAAAAACTAAAGAATACCCTCTGTTTGGTCAATCTACATCTGCCATAAGCTCGGAGGTAGAAGGGTTGGAGAACCTTCATTTTGTCGCCCCACTACCTTCGAACCCAACGCCGGCTGCTTCTTCTGGTAGCGCTCCTGATATATCAAAGTCATCAGTTCCTGTCCCACGGAAGTTGTCAACTTTGCCTTAATCTTATGAACAGACTGATTCTGGAGACAAAAAGGCTCACATTGTGTCACTTCCAGAACCCCCAAATGAAGGCACGCCACAAGGGGACACACCACTGACTATGCAATGGTATGCAAAAAGCATACTTAATCTTATTCTTGAAGATATAAGGGACGTTAAAACCTCCTAAACTCTAGAAACAGCTGCTTTACATGGCAGACTTTCCAAAATTGAGGACACCATGGGCCAGATCCCAGAGAGGCTGAGGGAAATGGAGACAAGGATCTGACCGCTTGAGGACCAGGTTACTCGGATGCAGCAAAAAGTGGACATGTTTCAAAAGCAAGAATCTATGGTAGGGAATAAACTCAAGGAGGGTGGGTAAACTCTGGGTTTAAGAAGGTAGGGGATTTGTTTATCTGAGGAGAGATGGCTAAATATTTCGGAAGTTGGCAAGTTAGTTTCGGGTAGTTTTCTCCTTCTTGGCTCCTATACAAAGCAGAGTAAACTATTCTGTAATTTGGATTCTAGCCAGATAAGTTATGATTAAACAGAGGTATCTGCGCTTCTTGAATCTTGTGAACTTAAAAGCCACAGGGAGTTGAAAGATCGCTAGCCTCTATGAAGGGTCCCAATCGGAACAAAAAAGCAATTAAAAAATGGGAAACATACTTAGGCTTGGAACTAACAACAAATATGTGGGATGAGATGAATGCCATAAATTTCAGTTTTGAGAGGAGCCAACTGGCATAGAATGTTGTCTTTTAGTAAATGGTTTTTATATAGAACCGCGCAGTTTCTTACACAAGTCAACCCCAATTCATCGGGTCACTGCTTTCGATGCTCCCCTGGATGTCTGCCAATTAGGTGCACATAATGGGCCTGTGTAATCTTATTCAACAATTTTGGACTGAAATATTTCAGTATTTAGAGACAGAATAATGGGTTAAATTGGTTCCGAGCACCTGGTGGAAAGTCTTGGGGTATGATTCTGTTCCTGGTCTACACTATAGAATATTAAAAGTATTATATGTTGCAACTGCAGTGGCCAGATCTCTTCTACTGCAAAAGTGGCGGACACAGTCGGTCACCACAATGTGGGACTGGCTGCAAAAAATAGGTCTGTTAGAAATAATGAATGGATATACGCAAGGCATAATGGGGGATTAAAAAGTTTGAGAAGCTGTGGGAGCAATTTCTGATCAAAAATGGGAGGTCAGTCTAGAAGTTGGGGTGATGTTGTAATGCTCTTTTGTACAGTAAGCTCTTTGCACTTTTGGCGTCTTATTCAGGAAGGAAGCTGTCTGAATTTAATATTTGTATCAATTCTACATGGAGTCTTTATGTATTGTCATTTTTTATTGATCCTGGATAGATTTTGCTCTGAAATATGTTTTATTGGGTTATTTCTTGTTGGTGTTTGATTGTATTGACATTTTTACATTGCATATGTGAGAACAAGGTAACCCCCAAAAAAGAAGAGCAAATATTTTTAGGTTAGGGAAAGGGGGAAAAAACAAAACCAATATTGAGAAAAAATACCCTCTAGACCTATATTTCTTTCCTTATAGTTAAATATTACCTCTGAAATTGGGGTAGACAAGAAAACAATGCATTACACATGGAACATTTTTTTTAAAAAAGATATCACATTTTATTTTTGTTGTTTTTTTATATATTCTTGTTGTACTATATATCATTATCTTTTTTTTTAAAAAATATAAATTATTTCTTTCATATTTTACATTAGTACCATCTTGGAAAATTTCCTCTGGGTACACAATCTTAGAAGAATCAATATGTACAAACAATTTTCATTATACAGACAGATTTCACCATATCAGCTGATTTGGAAAAATATATACAGTCCCCCAAAAAAACCTCACTCATATTCCTTCACACAGAACTATCACAACTCTTACATACCTCACTATCACTCTACATACCCCACCTCAAAACTACATACACAGATGGTAACCTAGGGGCGAGAAACTCAGCCCTCTACTGCTGTGTTGTGGGCTAGGGTTTCTCAGACAGGCTGGTCAACGCGTGTTTTGATGGACTATATTTCTTCTTATGCCATCTTCTTCAGGACCTATTGCTTTCTAACTGTATGATAGGTTTAGTACAGGGGGAACACACAGAAGCTTGAAATCAAAACCGATTTCTCTTTTTGTTAGCCAGCCAACAAAATTATGTAGGTCCAATTTTATCACTGATTATCTTGTATTAATCTGTCTTCATTTCACACTGTATGCACTTGTGGAATTTTGACTAGCAGTGATATCTTGGAGGTCGATAGGTCGCTAGGCTGTTCAGACATATCTTGCAAGTCCTATTCATATATGCACAACATATTCTATATTTGTTCACTCTCTTCTTTACTTCTTCTCCTTGCTCCAGGCCTATTAGTCCTTTTCCTTTTTTTCTTTACTGCACACAGCTTGACAAGCGCGTCCTTATTTCCCCTTTGGACGTGTCTCATGTACGTCTTTCTGACGACAAACGGAGAGTTCTTTCTGATTTTATCAGCTGGATCTCAATAAAAAAAAGAAAGTGTAATCTGGGCCAATGTTTTGACAGGATAGGTGAAGGTTCATTAGTCACCTGTAAAACAAGGAACATGGCCTGACGTTGCCAAGATGCAGATTAATCCTACTGCAGGATGTGCACTCTGATGTTTTCCAGCTAGAGGATATTCCACCCTTTGGCAATCCGAGGTATGGCAGTTGTCATTGCAGGCATAGGAACTATGTGATGTAGGGGGCTCTAGTGCTTAATTTGTTTAAAAAATGTGCCAGGGCCCTCGTCAGTAAGCCACTGCTGCTCGCACCAACCATTGGCGTGCCAGCACTGTTAATGACAATATCACCACAACTACTGACAATCACACTCAAACAAGTGTGATCAATCCTGACTATTCCAGGTGCACAACACTATAAGAATGGCTTGGGTGGCAGGTATTAGTCCCTTTTAATGTATATTGAATTAATATACTACTGTTGATGAGTGCATTTATCAATGAGAAAGACAAAGCCACTATTAAAGATCAAAAGATGCTTGTTGATGGACTAAAGATGTTTATTGGTAGTATACAACCCCTAGGCACAAGGGTCCTTCTTCCTTCAATAACTGATTATCTCTGTCTGTGTTCCCTGGATTCTACAATCTAGAATTAATTGAACATGTCATGTAACTACAGGGTTACTAAGTACTGTTGCTAAGATAAAACATATCTCCCTTACTATAACAGAGAAAATAAAAACAAAAAATGTTTTAACAATGAAAGAAAACTAACAATATATACTAACAGGTTAAACGTTAAGTTTGCTAGAATTAACATACGTCCAAGTACAAACATAGTCCTTCATCCAAATTGGTTTTGTCCTGTCACGTTTCAATACCATACCTTCATGTACTTTAGGTGACTTAATCTGTACATTTACCAAATCTTGGTTCCTTGAGTCACCACATTGCAATTCGTTACACTTAGTCACGCTCCTCACATTCCAACGATTTCCATCATTCAACCACACACTGTTACCTTCAACTTTAGTGATTTGTTTGGGTTTTGAGAAACTTGTTCTTTGGTTCCCACATAGGTGTGTTCGTACCCATTCTCCAACCATGAATTTCCTTGTATGTCTCTTAATTCTATTATTATGTTTGTGTACATACTTGCTTTGATAATGTTGTACTCTACACAACATTGTTTCGCTATTTGTTTCTTTTAAAACACTATGACACATCCGTGCAGGTTTCACCTTGGAACATGCAATGCGGCCTTTAAGAAGACTAAAAGGAGATTCACCAGGGGCTGTATGAGGGGTATTCCGATAACACCATAACATCTTCTTAACAGCATTTTTGCAATTATCACCATTGACCTTTGCTAACTGCACACATTCCTTTCATACTAGGTTAAACTTCTCCACTAAACAGTTCTCTCTTGGATTATAAACAGCTGTGGTACAATATTTAACAGATACATCATTTAAGTATATGTCAAATTCATCAGCTATAAATTGTGCTCCGTTGTCAGTTAAAATGGAGCTAGGATATCCTTCCCTACGAAATACTTCCTCACAAAACTCAATTACATTGGAAGCTTTGATACCCTTAACAAATGCAACCTCTGGCTATTTGGTATAATAATCCATTAAAACATTGTATTTATTGTCAATTCCCATAACACAAAAAGGACCGCATATATCGATAGCGACCTTTTCCCATGGTTGAGAGGGAAAAGTAGTGGGTGAAATAGCTGTTTCCTGAAATTTGTGTGACTTATCACTACACATGCATGCTACACAATTACGCACACATCTATCTATATCTTTGTCCAATGCAGGCCACCGAAAATCATACATAGCTCATCATGTCATGCTCGTCATTCCACTGTGGCCTTCATGCAATAATGTCAACAATCTGTTACGCAACTCAGAAGGTAACACCAATCTGTCACCTCTCATATGAACACCCTCAGAGAAGGATAACTCTGACCATATCATTTTGTAATCGGTGAGTTCTCCCTTTTCGAAGGATAATGAATTCATATTGGTGAATAGATTATTTATGATTTGTTGTATTTTGTCATCCTCAAGTACTGCTTGTTTCCACTCCTGTTCACTTATGGCACCTTTACAAGATTCCTCTACACTCGCTACTAGCTATTCTCCCTTGTCATCCTGAACATCGATATCATTATGGGGTAAGGTAAGTGAGACAAACAATCAGCATTAATATTTTTGGGACCGGGAACATATTTTAATTGAAAATTATATTCTTGTAAACTGTACAGCCATTTCGCAATCCTCTGTGTGGCTCTAGATGCACCTTTAGTAGTATAAGTATCAATAAGAGGTCTGTGGTCAGTCCTCAGTTCAAAGGCTGTTCCCCAAATAAATGTTTTAAAATCATTAACACCCCACCAACATGCTAACTCTTCTTTTTCGATTACAGAATAAGATGCTTCAGCACCTTTGAGAGTACATGAGGCAAAAGCTATTATGTGTTCAACTCATTCCTTTCTTTGCATAAGTACTGCACCCAACCCATACGCACTGGCATCTACCACAACAATGGATGTATCACATGGGTCATGTGGTATTAGAGCAACAGCTCTTACTATGTCCAATTTGATTTTTTCAAATGCTTGCTGACAGGTGTTTTACCATACAAAAGATGTTCCCTTTTTCATTAAAAGTCTTAAATCATGTACTTTTTTAGCAAAATGTTGGACACATTTTGAGTAGTATTCCGCGATTCCTAGAAAGGAGCGTAATTGTTCTTTGTTAGACAGTGATGGGGATTTTTCAATAGCCTCCAGCAGTTTCATTTTGGGTTTTACTCCTTCATTAGAAAATGTGTGACCAAGATAATCTATCTGTTTGACTCCAACTTTACATTTATATGTACGCGTTGGATAAATCAATTGAAGAAAAATACATGGCATTTTTAATGCTAGCTATCATCTTATTAATATGAGGTAATGGGTGACGGTCAATCCATATATTATGGTTTAAATCTCTTAGGTCCACACACATGCATAACTTTGTTCGTGCCAAAACTATGGGACTGAGCCATTCCAAAGCCTCTATAGGTTCTATGACTTTAGCTTCACACAATCTGTTCAATTCTTCTTTCAGTTGAATGCGTAATGCAAATGGAACATTCCTGACTGTATGGACAACTGGAACACTATCAGCTTTAAGTATGATCTTATGTTCAAATTTAGTTAAACATCCTAGTTCTTCGCTGAATAATTTTGGAAACGTTGTTTGTCATTTGGATTAAACACAATCATTAGTTAATAACACTTGATCAGGGTGATTGGGATCTAATATGATGCCTACGTTCTTTTGATCTCTCCACCCTAACAAAGCCCTTCCATGCTCTATAACATATACTTTATTTGAGTGGATCTGCCCTTGTAGGATAATTGACATGTAAAATATCCTAATAAAGGTAATTTTGTACCACAAAAACCTTAGGGTTCTACATCGGGTGGTAATAATACAGTTTTGTTTGTATTTTCCCACATGTGTTTGTTGATTGTAATGTATGGTGAGCATGAATCCGCCCATAATGACGTAACGTTTTAGTTGATCAACCCATTACATCTGGGAGGTTGATAACCTTCAGATATTTAACTTTCCTTTGTTGTCATAAATTACCATGACTTCTATATTGTCCTCATCTAAATCAACGTCATAACATTCCTCAATATCTTGAGATTGTACAACATTTATGGAATGTCTCCAGCTTTCATTATTGCCTGTTCTGCGCCATTTAGAAAAATTACCTAATTTTTTACATTTGGAACACATAACTTTAGAAGCAGGACATCTATCAAAATCAGCAGTCTGTTTAGGAATTCCGCACCTGTAACATATGCGTTTACTCATGTTTGGTTGACCTTTACCTGTAAATGGTTTAGAATAATTAACTTTCTTTTGTTCAGTTCTGTGTTCTACTTTCTTGTCCTTTTTTTTGCACCCACATTATGGGTATCATTTTTATCCTTATGTTGCTCAATATTTAGTTCTTTAACATAATGGGAAGTAGTCTCCAATCTTATAGCAGCATCAATGTTTTTTTGTCAAAAGGGATTTTAGAGTTCGAGTAGACGTTCTTGGATTTTCATAATATTAATGCGATTAATAAATTGGTCTGTAATTATTTCTTCATGTAAATCTTTAAATTTGCACGTGGCAGCTAATGTTCTTAAAATAGCGACATATTGTTGGACACTTTCACCAGTTAACTGTGCTCTTGAAAAAAATGTGTGCCTCTCTACGACAATACTGGTTTTCTTCCCATAATTTTCTTCTATCCAAAACAGTTGAAACTGCATGTAATGGTTTAGGTAGTGTTTTTAAAACTTTTCTACCCTCTACAACTAAATTATGTTTTAATAATGCCAGTTTTCTGGATGGTAAAAAGGTTTCACCCCCTATAGCTTCAATGTAGGTCTCAAAGGATTCACACCAATCCTCCTAAATCATAGAAGGAAGACCAGGATTTTGTAAAATTGTAGGTGGGGGTAATACAGACGATGTAGAATCCATACTTACTTTGCTTCAATACTTTACAGACTTATAATATGAATTATGTTTGTAAAATCAATGCTATACGTTGCAAGCGTTACTGTAATTTACTATACTTTAATGCCTTATCAATGCCTTAATGACTTATCATATAAATGATGTTCCAAAATCAATAATGTAAATTGCAAACCTTACTGTGAATATACGAAATGAAAAAAAATAAAATAGAACACAAATAATTAATATAACAAAAGTAGTCACTGTTGTCTGGTAAGAATACAATGAATTAATATAACAAAGGTAGTCACCATTGTCTGGTTGGTAGCACAGTAAATTTCCTGTTCCACATCGTTATCTGGCAAGAACACAATGAATTAAAATAACAAAGGTAGTCACCGTTGTCTGGCTGGTAGCACCATAAATTTCCTGTTCAAAAATACCCTAAGGCAAAGTTTTCCTCAATGTGCTGCTTTAAACTATTGAATTTGTGTCAAAACGCTGGTTTAATTGACACTAACACTTAAAAATAATGTAGAAAATTCACTTCACAATGTGGTTGTTATGGTGATTCTCTGAAGCTTCCTGCTGGCGCCGGTCACGTCATGCGTCATTCCCTTTGCGATGTGGTTGTTATGACGTTTCTCTGAAGCTTCCTGCTGGCGTCGGTCACGTCATGGGTCATAACACGATACACTTCCCATGGTGCATTGCGCGTTAGTGACGTGAATCAGTTCCAAGAATTGTGTCGTGAAGCTTATGGCGTGCACAGAACAATCAAATTAAAATAGGTTGAGCAGCTAACACACGCGCCATTCGGCGAGTCTGTTTAGAATATTAACAATATGACTGCTTATTCAAAGAACATCGTTAAGACTCTTGAATGCATCCCACGCTGCAAGGTCATGAAAAATGTTACACGAACATAGCAGACAGTCCTCTTGTTCTTTTAATGATTGCCACTACTTTTAAATTGTGAACTTCAGCAAGGGTATTTGTACAAAACCTCCGCACAAGACGTCCACGTCACTCAGTTACGCAGCACGTCTTCATAAAATCTTGACACGTAGCCTCAATCTTCGAATGGTTCATCGCAACTTGCACAGGCCCAATTTTGAGTATTTAAGGGTCGCTCAATTATCAGTCCAAATCAATATAGAAATGGTCTAACTTTACCTCTGCAGTTCATGTAGACGTGTTAATGGAAAAGAGGTAAAACTGCAACATGCCTCAGGGGTTGTCTTTCAAAAAGAAAAATTTCAAAAAGAAAAAAAAAGTCCTTCATGTCATCTTTATCCTGGATGAAAATCTTCAATAAAGGCATCCCATCCTCGTGGCCACTATTAAAGTTCACAAGATGCTTGCTGATGGATTAAAGATGCTTGTTTGATACCCAAATATTTATATGTGGTTGTCTCCTCAATTTGAATGTTCTTTGCATACCATCTAAAAGATCCTTTGCTCGGGCCCGCCAGTCTCACGACCTTTGTTTTTTTATTGTTGAGTTCCAAACCTACTAGGTCGAAGTACTCTGTTAGTTTGTTTAAGAACCTTTGTAGCCCTATCGGTGTGTGACTTAAAACCACAATATCATCTGCATATTGCAGAAACTGAATTGATTCATTTGCCAGTTTTGGAGAGTGACCATTTGCCTGTAGCAGGTAACTGTTTAGTTCTGCTAGATACACATTAAATAAACTTGGAGAGAGCACACAGCCCTGTTTTAGTCCGTTTCTTATATTTGTTTGTTGTGATATCCTTCACTCATCTCCAAGTTTTACTTTGGCCCATGTTTCGCTGTATAAGGCTTAGTTAGGGCCCATTACTTATTACAAACATCTATTAACATTGAACCTTACCTGTTAATTGTTAATAAGTTGTACCATTGATGGCTCCTAACTAGGCTCCGTTTTAATTTGATTCATTTAACATTGGGGGATTATCAAGGATGAATAATCCTGAAGATGCGGAACCTTGCCAATGTGATAATTTCTCGCCCCAAGACACACTACATTTTATGATGTTCCGTGACCTTTTTTCCCATATTCTCATGAGATTTTTGTCAGCTATCATAAGAGGAAGAGGTTTCACCCAGGTTAGACCAGCGCTAGTCTTTCTTCAATCTTTGTGTAACCCTGGTGATATTTTCAACATTGCATCCTTTTTGGTAGCAGCAGTGAGAAGTAGGAATAAGAGAAATCTGAGGATGATTCCATCTTAATTTACCGCTTGTGGTCTACTGCTATTTTCAGGTTAAGGGGTCTGAATCGGTGACAGAGTTTTATAATGAATTGAAATATTGTCAATGTATTTTAACTGTTATGTCTAAAGATTTGTAATATTGTCTATGTCTATGTCCTGTTTTTGTAACTTTATGATTTTATGAATAAATTGGATTGACTGACTGACTGACAAGATGTTTATTGGTTATATACAACCCCTAGGCACGAGGATCCTTCTACCTTCAATAACTGCTCATCCCTGTCCGTGTTCCCTACAATCCAGAATCAAGTGAACATGTCATGTAACAACAGCGTTACTAAGTACTGTTGCTCAGATACAACAGCCACCATGTGGCAGAATGTCATAAGTGCCTATGTTGACAATTAAGTGACGGTGCAGAGCACCAGAACCCACAGGTTCAAATTAAGTACTGTGGGGCTTTTAGGGGCGCTCAAACTCAACAAACAATTTCTGCAGGGGCTCAAACATAGAGACTATTTCCAATTAAAAGGGAGAAGACTCATGGAGCAGGAAATGGAACACAGGACTGTGTAGAAGGTGAGACCATGGTTGTGACTCAGGTTCTGATGAGGGATGTAATGGGGATATGGTTGCTGACAGGGAACAGTTGTCTAGCATCAGCAGTCCACCCACAAATCGTTTCATGCTGACTGCTGATGTTGTTAATGTGTTGTACTTAATTGCACTGCAGTCTACAAAGTTAAAACATGCAACAGTGTAAAAGTGTGAGTTTCCTGAATCTGCCAACTTACCCACCCTTAGTTAAAATGTAAAGGTAACTAAATAACACAGGTGGGCTGCATAATTACATTCTCAGATCCTGTAATTTAAGGAATAATTTGCCTATCCCTGCTGCACAATTTATCAAGGCACACAAGGCCACCTTTCTTGGCCCTGCGTGCTTGATAAATCAGAAGTAATGCAACACAGCGCAAATCACTGCATTGAACTAATCTACCTCAGGGAGGTGTTCCATGGGTAGAGCATGGGTGTTCTTGCGCATCCACCTATGGATTTTGGTGCTTTCCCATATTAATCTATACCAGTAGACCAGTAGACCGTCGCAGTCGGTAGTGGGAGTACCTGTCAGGCGGTGACGTGGGGAGGGGGAGGGGGAGGGTGATGGGGGTAGTATACTATGGATTACAGAGGTTTAAAGGTAAGTAAACATATAAATAAATAAAACAAATTTCGTTGCGCGCACTGCATCACATTTGGGGATGCAGTGCATGCAACAAAATTCGTATTATTTATTTATATGTTTACTTACCGGTAAGCCTCCGTAATCCATAGTTTACTACCCATCACCCTGCGCCTCCCACTCCCCACGTCACTGCCCCGCAGGTACTCCCACTACTGACCGCGGCTGCTGGTAGACCTGGGAATGCATCAAAATCCTACTCATCCCAAGGGAAGGAGTAACAAGGAGAAATACTTTATTTCTCCTTGTTTATTCCTCTTTCTATGTGTCCTGCATTCTGCACCACACATAGAAAGAGGAAAAGGACTCAAGATATTGTTTTTGACAAGGAAGGTGTTCTTTCCTGCACAAAACAATCCTGCTTACAACACATGGTGCACGGGTGCCTGCGTTGGCACTAGGCAGCACATTGTGCACCAGCGAGGGTAAAAGTCAGGAAAGGGCTGTATAATGCTCAATATGCTGCATGTTGCAAGGTGACCTGCTGTGTTGCACTGCAACATTTTTCATAAATACGCCCACAATGTTTTGAGCATTCAACACAGGAGCCTTCTTCATTAAATATTACAAATACAGCTATTTAAATAGTGAATACAAATATGAACCAGTGATGTATCTTGCTTGAAGTTTACTGTAACACATATGCTTTTTGTTTATTAAGAAAAGCTCTATTTTGCTGTATTTAAAAATAAATGTTAAATCCTTCAATATGTTTAACTTTTCTAACAAAAATGAAACCACAATGGTGGATATGCTCTTAAATCAACCAGCAAATCACCCTCAAATCATGAGGAGCAATTCCATCTCGTGAGGTTGTCAGATACTGATGGTCACTTATCCTCATATCATCAGGAATATGAAATTACAAGTACAAATTAAAATCCTAATTATAGCATTAAGAAAGCACCTTCAAATAAAAGCCTGTCTTTGCAGCTGAAAAGAGTTCGCAGCACAGCTCAGATGATAATGTTATCTGATCTATTTAAGGGCTGGTAGCAGGCATTACACAGAAGTATGGATGTGCTGCAAGTTCGGAAGGCAGTAAGAATAGTTAAAAAATGGTAGCCTACCACTCAAAATGGTAGGGAAGACAAGTTTGCAACTAATCTGTCAATTTGCTCCAGAAATAGTGTTGCTCGTGTTTGATTCACTGTGGACTATATAAATGAGGAATGCCCTAAACGTGATGTATGCCTTGGTACGTGTGGCTTGTGAGCCCTAGGAAGCCTTTTGCAATGTTTCAGAAAGTATTAGGTTTAATCTAGCCCAAACAGGAGTACGTCAAAAACCATTCGAGTCTTTAAATATTATTCCAAATACCCTAAACGCCATTTTCCTATGAGATATCTTGGCGTTATTGATACAAATGTGCCTGATGATATGGGAATGGCTTGAAAATTAGTATCTGATTTCTTCATGTGTTAGCCGGGTCTGGTGGCTCAATGGTCTAAAGCAGCCACTGCAGGGACTTGTCTTCGACCTCATAATCACACGTTCAAATCCCAGAGTCTCCACTCATCCATTTGAGGTCGATAAAATGAGTACCATTGGGTAACAATAAACATCTGTTATTCAGCGCCAGGACACCTTTGGGTAATTGTGCGCTTTATAAATACACCTGTTGTGAGATTGTTCCTGATGATTTGCAAATGCGTACATAATTTCTTCACAATATGTGATTATTGCTAGCATTTGTAAAAGTGAAGCAGAAAAAACAACCTTTTAAAGATGTTTCTGTTGGACACCTCAAGAATGCAAGGACAGATGTGACAGTGTTGCTGTAGCTGCTGGATTTAAGAAACAAAATATCAATAATCAGGAAGAATAAGTCTAGGCACTGTCTTGAGATTTATATTTAGTGATATCATCTGGGTCAGAAGCCACATGATCATTCTCTTATTTTGAGCCAATTTCATTTCATGTGATTGTCTGTGATATCCTTAATTGCCACAATGGTCTTCTGAGGTTAGTTCCAGTTATGTCATTAGTATGGTAGTTAGCTAGTTTGACACCTGAAGATCCTCACTCTTGTCCATAACAGAATGTTGGCAAATACGCAGTAAAAGCTCTCAGATAGTTACTAGCAAAGGCCTTGGAAACAGACAGAGTGGCAATTCTCTTAGCAGAGTTTCAAATGCCACTAAATGTAAGCAGGTTGCCCGGGTACACAGCACACACAAATTTCAAATTGTTTTATGTCAAAATATTTTACCTTTTACATTTCTGAAATGTATATGCACACACCATCATGTTCACATTTTAAAAGACCAAATGTAATAATTAGCCTTATCAGCGTTCCTTACTTGCCTCACTGTGTTTACCTGTAGCATCTTTCACAACTTTTTCTTGCTTTGTCCCTTCTCAATGCTGAGCAACTTGCATTTCAACATACTGTGGCTTACCAAGAAAATATATGGGGCTTTCAGCCTGCCATTGATTACAATTGGTTTCTTTTACTGTCATTCACGTTTGCCTGCTTCTTCTTCAATAGTTTCCCTTGTCCAAATTCTGTCTCGCTGGCGCAAGAGCAGTTTACTTGTGTCCTTCCACTGCTCACTTTTAGAGCACTCCTTTTTTCCTTTCGTCTTAGGCACTCCACAACAAAGCAGCTGGCTCACTTGTGTGCGTGTGCTCCTCTTTCCCTCCTGCGGTCCATGTTGCTCTCTCACCCGTGTGCTTCTACCTCACTACCTGCATGATGTGCTTGTCCTTGTGTGTTTTTCCCTCCCACGTTGCTTTCTTGTCCACGTGCATCTCTTCCAGCGCCAAATTGTTTTTTCTCTCGTCCATTTGCTTTTCGACCCCGTGCACCGCATTGCTCTCCCTCTCACCCTTCTACTTTTCTCTTTCCTGTGCCCATCATCTGGCTTCCCTCCACCTGCTCCCTCAGTTCCTTCCGCCTCCCGGTTCTCTGTGTTGCTTTCCCCCCATATTGCTTTCGCTCCGAAGCTGCTTTAAAACAAACAACTCATGCATTTCTTTTTTCATTTAATTTATTAATCGTTTTGTAAGCATGTGCACACACGGTGCGCCCAAACATGGGCTGCTTCTGAATCATAGGCTTTTAATATATTCTTATTTTGCCGTGCTGCACAGCATCAGGAATGCTGCTCACAATCACTAAAAACCATTGGCAAATTCAATAGGTTCCAAAGGAGGGATCGTATTCGTCGCCAATGCTTGTTCTTCATAGTTAGCTTCACATTGGCCCGGAACCGGAAAAGCATACAGTGACTTCCATAACCTTCTAGTTCCGATTTCCAGGAGCTCCTTTTTTCATTACAGGTTCTTACAGTAGTTGTGTTTTTTCTCTGTGCTGCTTTCTATTTTTGTAGTAACAGCTGTCAATGTTCCAACTTTCTTTCTAGAGAGCAGCTGCAGGATTTGTTTTCCTGCTTTCTATTTTTGGAGCAAGTGTGCTTATGTTAACTGTAATTGTCGTGGACAGCAAACTTTTTATGCAGTTCAATGAGTGTCAAACGTTCAAACTATTTTGAGATATCCGGTGTCCGACTTAAGCATTTGAGGTCTATTGTTTGTGAGAGAATGAAAACATTTACATGTTGTACCAAACTTCAGATATTTGCAAAATTAGCTGGAATTTCCCTCTCAAGTACTTCCAAACATGTAAATAAATGTAACTCTCTCTCCAGCCCATCAGCTCTTCTCCAAAGAGTTCCTCACTGCTCCATTCTTTCTCGGACACTTTTCACTTCATAATGGATTCCTTAATCTCTCTCTTGAGACAGTCGAACACCTATTTTTAACTTTACACTGATGACACTCAGCTAAATATGAAAGTTATATCACCGGAGGATGTATTTGATTTCGCAAAGACCCTAAAAGAGTCAATAGTCATGGATGTCACTCCATTATCTCAATCTGAAAACCCAGAAACATGCGGTAGTTGTACTCTTCTTACATCACTGTGCAATCCTAGTGCAAACCTTGCATGTTTCTGTAAATCTGTTTGCCTGTAACTAAATAATGGTGCTAAGGAATTTGGCACATTATGCTGTCTATTTCACATTTTCTTGCTGCACAATCTACTCAATCGGCCACTCAATTTGACCCTCCATTGGCAAAATATCCAGTGACTTTCATAATTAAATATGTAATATGTTGCCAATGGCAGTGTTATCCAAACGTGGGGATATTATCTTATTTGTTGTTAGAAGCTACTATGTGTACACCCTGTGGATATATGAGATGTTTTACCATTAACCATTCATTTGACTTTTTTCAGCCTCCATTGTTTTTTTGTCTGAATCCGAATGTAGCTCCTGTGAACTGCATTGTGTGGTATATAACTTACTTCAAGGATGGGTGGTGTGACATTGAGCCTGGTTGGAACTTCATGGGAAATGAAAGATTTCGAAAAACATCTTTTCACTCTCTAACCGTAGATGTCTACCATCACCATATATGCTTTATTTGTCTTTCTATGTATGTGGAGCTCATACATTTTGTGTACATATTATTGTTAAAAATCAAAATTTTATATGTCAAAATCTATCAATTTTTATATTTATCTATCTATCTATATTAATATAATAAAGAGAGAGCCCAAACCTTTGAGGCGGGTAATCTCAGGAATCACAGCACCAATCACAACACCCAATACAGTGTTGGAAAGGGCAGTTGCAGCAGAAGGACATAGGCTATGCAGACGCCCACCATATACATTTAAAAGGTAAAAGAACCGTGCCAGCAAGGTAGTCTAGTGGGCGTGTCTGCGTTGTGCTGTGGGCGTGTGCTGGGGGCGTGACAAACGCTGGGGGCATGTGGTACATTCCGCCCTTCATGCCATGTCTCATATCGTGTGCTGTGAGCGTGTGCTGGGGGCGTGGGCGTGTGCGGGCGCGGGATTACGGGAAAAAAAGCGAGCGTTGTGCCCAATATTTCATTGCTTTTTCTTCCCAGGTTCTGTACATTCCAGCTCCGGGTGTCCACCCTGCTCCCTTTAAATACCCCTGCACCCAATAACCATAATCTACCCTTAAAATACCCCAACACCCTTAAACACTAACCCATCTTAACCCTATAAATATACCCTGTACCCCATTACCCAATCCTATCCCTAAACCCTAAAAATACCCCTGTACCCCAAAACCCAAACCTAGCCCTGAACCCTATATATACCCCTGTACCTCAAAACCCAAACTTACCCCTGAACCCTAAAAATACCCCTCTACCCCAAAACCCAAATCTAGCCCTGAACCCTAAAACTACCCCTGTACCCCAAATCCCAAACCTACCCCTGAACCCTAAAATACCCCTGTACCCCAAAAACCAAACCTAGCCCTGAACCCTGAAAATACCCCTGTACCCCAAAACCCAAACCTACACCTGAACCCTAAAAATACTCCTGTACCCCAAAACCCAAACCTAGCCCTGAACCATAAAAATAACCCTGTACCCCAAAACCCAAACCTGCCCCTGAACCCTAATATACCCCTGTACCCCAAAACCCAAACCTAGACCTGAACCCTAAAAATACCCATGTAACCCAAAACCCAAACCTAGCCCTGAACCATTAAAATACCCCTATACCCCAAAACCCAAACCTAGCCCTGAACCCTAAAAATACCCCTGTACCCCAAAACCCATACCCATCCCTAAACCCTAAAACTACCCCTGTACCCCATAACCCAAAACTATATCTGAATCCTTAAAATACCCAAACACCCCAAAACA
The DNA here is from genome assembly GCF_964263255.1 of Lissotriton vulgaris. Classification (NCBI taxonomy): domain Eukaryota; kingdom Metazoa; phylum Chordata; class Amphibia; order Caudata; family Salamandridae; genus Lissotriton; species Lissotriton vulgaris. The sequence continues at coordinate 1,544,617,322 of NC_141691.1, read as the reverse complement.
TATACCTCAGTCCCCCAAAACATATGCCCCTATACCCATACTTACCTTATCCAAACATTAAAAAAAACATGCATTTACAACAAATTTTGTTGTAAATGTATGCGTGGTAAAAGCATATAAAATGTAATAGCATGCGTTATAATGGCATTGCGGAGTCATGGTACTTTAGTAATGAAAGTATGAGGAGTGATGGTATGCGGAAAGAAAGTTGCGGAATAATGGGTGTGTACCCTCCCCCGATATGTACATTGGTGGCACGCCGGCCCACATCTCCAGCAACATGCTCATATTTTTTCACCACCGATTTGAAAAATGCACAGGTCTCTCTCATTGATGGCCAGCACCGACATGCACTTTTAGACACACCTCCCGCCAGAAGTTCTAGAATTGCGAACTTTAGAGCTGGGGAGCTACGTTCGAATCTCGGCATCAGCTCAACATCCTGTGATTCCAGGCAAATCGCTTTGTCTCCCCGTGCCTACCACAAATGAATGTGTTCTTCTGTAATGTAAATTGTGCTCATGACATGTTGTCGAGTTTACGCTATATATTGCAAGGAAAATAAAAGTAGGGAAACTCGAGTTCACACACTACTGAACGCACACTCTTAAGTGCATCAGCAGTGCACTGTGAATTGGAGCGTTTCACAGGCCTGTCACAAATAAGAAATGCTATCAAAACGAAATCCTACAAAACAATATACTACTAGCCGGCAGCAATTCATACCCGGACAACGTCGGTTCGGGCTGCTAGTGATTAATAAATTACAAACTAAACTGGTCTGACGTATGGTACCTTCATATCATAAAGGTTATGTTTCTATTTTTAGATTTTGGGGACATATCCGTTACTAGTATCCATCCCTGGATTCTTCTCCAAACTTATTTAAATACTCAGGGACCCTCTTTATGTACTTGAATACCATGACAGTAGCACCTAGCTGGTTAGAAGCTGAATGCCTGCTATCACATTCACCTCTGCAAGATACCGTCCTTGAAGGCTTTCTTCATCAGTGTACAAGGTAATGCTTTTCAAAACCCCAAATGCAAAAAAAATATTTAAATATAATAAAATAAGATACTACAGTAGATGTCATGGTTGAGTGCTCATGATTTCTTTATTATCCCAGATTCTTAAACAGACAGCTGTTAGCACGGTTACCTCATTCTCCCATATACTGCAGAATGTAGCCAAGCAAACAGTTTCCCTTTCCACATTTCTCTTCATCACAATTGTTTGCTCGTTTTCAGGTTTGGTTTAATTGTACTTGCACTCTGTAAACCTTGTGCTATATCAGTCTAGTCATGGAATCTCCAAATTCCAGAAAGGAAGGGTACCAGCTTTTCCCTGGTAGCTGATTACCTTCGGGTTACCTTTTGGTGATCACTGCCTCAAATTAAAGGGAGAAGGCCGGTATTCCTCAAGTGTTTCCAGCGGTACCCGTGGTAGAGTTTTGGTTGCCCAAATAAGGGTGTGTAAGAAATGACACAGTGAAGGGGCTATAGAGGCTTTGCAGTCATGAGGGTACTATGGGAAAGACAAGAGATTAAGCTTTCTGAATGTTATCAGCAACAATAACATCTGCACCTTATTATAGAACACTGCAGACTCTCTCAACCTTCCAAACAGAACATTAAAAAAGTTTCTAGATAAATAAAACTAAAGGATAATAACAAAAGGACAGATTTAAAAGAACGTTCCTTGCAACGTTCACAAAAAAATGCTTTACTACGGTATATGATAATAGCGTTATGAAAAGTAATTATTAAACATTTCTTATTGAATTTGAACGAAACATTAAACCCATTTAGTATACACTTAAAGTGTAAACATTTTCCGCACAAATCTAGAGAGACAAAAACGTTTAAATCAAACAATGCTAACTCCAGTAACAAAAAAAGTAATGAGAGCGACTACAGCACGCAGATATGCAGAGGCTTTAAGAATCCTATGTACAGACTCTAGTCCCCCAATTGCTATTGCTTCGTCCACATTTTTTAAATGGGCATGGGTAATTCGTATGCGATTAATTGCGGCCGAGACCTGAATACTAAGTATCTATCACCTTTAATTAGTTGAAAATTATGGGGGATGCTTTATTTATATGAGTTACGTGCAATAATACCCTGGACTGTATGAAAAATGATGAGTTTTTTAGGATTTTATGAAATTGTGAAAAATTATATTCGGCAATAGTCTATAGTAGTTTAATCTTTTCTTAATATTTATTGTATTGTTTTTAATGGATTTTATATTGAAAAACTGTAGATTTTATGTATGCTTTTATGACTTAACTAGCAGCCCGCCCCAGCGTTGCCTGGGGCAGAAGGGGGCTGGGGACAGCATTTCCGGATTGCGGCAGCGTTGCCCGGGGCAGAAGGGGGCAGGGGGCAACATTTCAGGCTTGGGTGAACTCCCGCCCCGGCCCCCGCCCGCCCCAACATTGTCCAGACCGACTCCCGCCTCCCGCCCGCCTCCCGCCTCCCGCCTTTGCCATTGCCTTACCCCGCCCGCCCCGACATTGCCCAGACCACCTCCCGCCTCCCACCTCGCCTTTGCCTTATCTGAGCCGCCGCTCTTCCCCGCGCTGCGGACTTCACCGCCACTCTTCACTGCTCGTCACCGCTCCTCCCCGCCTGTCGTCATCACGCACGTTGCGGACATTGCTAGGTCGCGGCCAGCGCTACGTCGCGGCCGGCGCTACTTTTAGGGGACTACTTTGTTTTTAAAGTTAAATTTTTTAATTTACGTTTTATTTTTTATTTTATGCAGCCTATGTCCATCTACACACCCTGAGGATTACAACAATGTATCGGGTGTGTGGATTGGCGCTGTGGTTCCCGAGTTTACCTTGCCAAAAGGTTTCTGTTCTCTCTTTATAATAGTAGTATAGATTGTTGAATAAAGCTTTTGAATTTGACTACAGCACCAATATTCGATGAAGTCGTAATGTTGATTCTTTTTTTTCCCTAACAGTCCAAATGTCTACTATTGTAATATTTCCATATTCCAGTACATAGCCAGGGCCTTCTTGGCTTACTCTTGAAAGTTATGAGTAGGCCAGAAGCACAATAGGACTTACTCAGACACCAATCTTTGTGCATGTGGCAAGGTAACAGGTGTTTAGCATTGGCATGAAGATCCTTCTCATGTCGGCATTTGGGGACCGGGGCCCAGCCTGGTACAACCAGCTGCAAGCAAGGGGTGAGAGCAGAAAGCAAGACTTGGTTGTATCAGCGATCAAAAGTGCCACTTACATGCAACCATATGGTGGGGAGGGTGGGGGGAGGGCTCCAGGTGAGGTGGGGGTGGGTGGCACAAGGGTGGTGGTGGGGGTGTAAGGCAGAGGCAGGTGCTTGGGCATATACAGCACACGTAGTTTCTTTTATGATTTTTCTGCATGAATCTCGAGAAAAGAGTATAATTTTGTCAAATTTAGATCCGTATTTGGACTTGAGTTTATTTCAAAAGGGATAGGAAGATTAAAATATGTACAATGAATTTTAATGGCTTTAACGATGTTAAAAAAGTAGGGGTTTTGTCCAGAGTAATCCAGCTGCTTCGCCTCGACATCTTATGTATACAAGAAACCCATATTTCTTGGGATAAATAAAATATATTAAAAAATTTGGGTCTTGAACTTTTAGTGTGCTCGAAGCAAAAATATTTTTAAATGAAAAAATGAAAAAAACAAAACAATAAAAAAAAAATACATGCAACCATAGATGGAAGTACACATCAAGCAATCCACATATAAATCAGGGGACTTTCCATTAGAATGCAAATCCCGGCTGCACCCTATTTCTACATGTCTGTCATCTATCATTGGACTATCTTTAGAGAGCCATACATACAGATTGTCTGTGAAGCTATGTTGATCTCCAGCGCCTTCCCCTTTTGCCTACGTATAGGCCATGCACACTGATTAATCGCGGGTCTCCCTTCATTCCCTTTACATGGTTATGGTACAGACCTGGAGATAGATAAATATATATTGATGACAAATACTGACAATCAGGTTCATCAAATGTGCTCATTGTCGTACCCTCTGCAACACCAAGAGCCTGCTTCATTTCCAGGTCTCTCTTTTCTTTTACATCGTGCTACCATTTCATATCCAGAGGCACAGATATACTGTAATGTTGAATAATTATGACACTCGGAGCAAATGCATTCTCATCATGTCACAAACAAGAATTCATGAAACATACATCAGCCTTCAATTTCGTTCCTAGATATAAGCGTTCTTTCACTAAATCAGATTGCATGCAATTTCTCTGAATCAGGCGCTTGCAATTTGTTTGATTTTCTCACACTTATTATGCAGCATAATTCGTGTGTGAAAAACAATTTCTTCAGCAATTGCTAAAGCACAAACTATAGCCTAATTTATGCTTCAGCTTTTGCTGTAGCAAGTCTAGAATTGCTGCAGTAAAAATCTGAGGGAGCCAATTAATAAGAAAAATGTATCACAGTTTGCTAAATGCCAAGGGGGGAAATCAGGAGGTCCTCTGGGATGTAATAGTCTCTAAGATATTTAAAAAGATTCCTTTGGTGCAGAAGGCCCGAGCAGCATGTGCCAAGACTGCAAACAGCCTGGAACTAAGCAAGGGCAGAGGGGTTAGTTGTCCCTTTCACAAAAATAAAGCTGTTGAAAGGGAGATGTGCCCCTGAGTTTTTTTGATGAGTGGTCCAGCCCGGTAGATGACAAAGGCAGTAATTGACCAAGCACGGCTTTGGGGTGAGGTTTTTGGGGTTAAGTGGATAGTCCACCACTGTGCTGCCACCTTTATCAAGGACTGATTTGATGGCAGTGATTTTTTTCTAGCAATTGGGAGCCAGTTATTAGCCGTTTTGGTGAAGTAAGACCGTTTAGATGATATACTGCTGCGAGTCAACAGTTTAGAGAAAGCGTTGTGACTTATCAGGGAGGCTGGCAGAGAAGATTTATAGGTTCCTGGGATGTGGGAGGAGAAAAGACCAGGCCAGTGTGTCCTTTGTGCAGACTAGGTTTCGGGGTTGCGGTGGTGGCCCTGGAGTACTCGCTGCCATAAGAGAAAGTAAATAAAGTTAGGCATAGGTAAAAGGTACGGGAATGCACTCCTGTCTAAGGTCTTCATAGGACATTTGCTGGTAAAATCATCAGAGCATGCTGTCAAAACAAGGAACTCACTAGTCGTTTTGCAGGCAGCACTCGGCCTGCTGGAGCAGGACAGGATGCTTTGACCAAAATTGAAGAAGGAAATTGGGAAGGGCAGGCTGTCATGACAATTAAGACGGTCAGGGAGGCTAGGGCAGGAGCTTGTGGCGGAAAGAGTGACATTAAGGCTGATGCCCAATTGTTGCAAGTGCGCCTCGACGATTTTGAGTTCCTGCAAATGCAACGAAAAGGCCAGTAGTTTGTAGATAAAGCACTGCCAATGGGATGTTCGGTATACTGCACCATGTTTGAAAAATTCAGCTGTTTTTTTTAAATGGTTATTTACGTTTACAAAATGGATTAAGGCAGTTACCTACTATTTGAACAATGTTTTCTTTGTTGGTGCTGCCAGTTCAATTGACTGTCAATGGATACAGGTAAGTTTTTAAGGTGCTTATGGCAGACCCTAGGAGCTCAAGTGCGAACCTAACATGGTGTTTTCGTTTATGGGTATTGACATTGATGTCAACACTCTAATATATCCTGAGCTAAATTCCACAACAATCAATGTTCAGGCTAGGCTCGAGTTTGAAGATCATCATTGAAAAATAAAAATAAATGAAGGATACAAGAAGGATGCGTCGACTTTGATTTACTATGAACATTGATTGTTGTGAAATTTAGCTCAGGATATATTAGAGTGTTGTTGTTTATAGTAGTGGATTTTTCCACACTATTTGGTTGATGGTAGATGGCCATCACTTTATCCTTTGAGCTTGGAGATTGTGACTTACCCTACTAATTACTACCCTGCGCAACTATTACCCAGCCATCTGTTCGTGGGTTCTGTATTAACATTGATGTGTTTAGTGATTTGCAGGTTCTGTAAGGCTACTGATGTATCACTTCTGCATCATAGTGGGGGGTTATCAGCTGGGGTATGGGTAGGCTCGAAGATGTGGAGAACATTTTTGCAGCAATTTGATGGACTTGATCTGTGGGGATTCAGTGAAGAAACAGTGTTTAACATTCTCGTTTATTATGATGAGGCAGGGGGAGCATCTTTTGCGCTTTTTAGACAAGGCAAGTGCTGCATTGTAAAATGGTGAGAAGCTTGGAAGATAGGTCACAGAATTATGATATTCCTGGAGTTGTTTCAGTTAGTGGTAACATTGGTACTGTTCCAAACAAGAAGGTGTTATTCAATGTAAACAATAGGCCAGTAGTCAATGTGGTTAATGGACATTCTGCAAAAGATCTTAAGGTGGTCAAGTTTTTGAAGGTGCTTAATTTGGGTTGCTTGAAAACATAATGTCATTTTTAAAGCCAGACATGTCCAAGGAATTAACAATGAAATTGCAGTTACATTACCTTATCCGCAGTGGAGGAAGCTCCGTAGGCTGGCATTGGGAGCAGATGAATAGAAAACGCAGATGCTGCAGAGTATTTGGCAACTAAGCAAATGAGGATATAGTGGAGTTGGTGCTACACTCATTGGTGATGTCAATGGGAAAGCGCACAGACAGGCGTGGAAGGAGTTCATGGGCACAGAGGAGGAATTATAAAGATGAAGACAAATGAAGGAAGATGGAGGATGTGGTACATTTCAATATGTCCATGATTGAAAAAGATTGGGCCGTGATTAACAAAGGCAGATAAGTTAGCTGACATTGCATTCTATGGTAGGTTTCTGTGGTATTACACACCATCAGTAAGGCAGGTGGAGGCCGGAATTTTGGAGGGTTGAAGCAGGCAGAACGGAAATGGTGGAGTAGTTCAGCGTCTGTTGGAAGGTGATGGCTGTGTAACCCAAAGATTGTTTGGATGAGGGCGCCATTTCACTACAAAAGGATGCAGATGATATTTAGGGTCTTTTGAGTGTCAGAGCTGTTGGGAGTTAAAGATCAGGTAGAGGTGAGTAGGGAAGAGGTAGAGTGAACGGGGAAAAAGCTCATGATAACTTTGCAAAAATCAGATAGTGAAGAGGAAATAGTATTGCTGATAGCCTTCTAGTACATTGGTGAAAGTGTTTCATAGAGGTGGGTATACCACAGTGAAGACACGTCTTTAGACATAAGGATGGATCCAGAGGAACAGCATTCCAGCTCCTTGGGATGTTTAGTAAAGCATTGCAGAAATTGGGTTTAACAGGTGAGAAATATTGTGCAGGAATGAGGCAGCAATGGAGGCAGGTAGAAGAGGTTGATCAGGTGACTACATTTAGAAGTTGGGTTGGTGGTCTTCAGACTGGTATAGGCAATGAGATTGCAAGGTACAGAACATTTTTGGCTGGTGGCATGAAGTTGTTCTGTTTGCGTTCCAGGTTCTGTGTCCAGCCCCTCTATGGGACTTATACCATGTGAATAAGCGAACATTCCTTTGTGAAGACACAGGCAGCACTTGAAAGTCACGGAGGCAACTAGATTTCAATGAAACAAGGATACAAGTGAAAGGGAGGAAGCAGGAAAGGGGGGCCGTACTGGCACATGTTATTACGCACTTGAACAACATGTTGGGCAGGGATGACTGTTCAGATGTTTTCAGAGACTTACCTTATGGGTTTGTTGAAGGGCAGTTTATATTCTGAATAATTAACTTTGGGCAAGAATTTAAACATGGAGTTTCATCCTGTAATGGAACAAGCAAAATGTTTGTGTCACAAAGAGTTAATCGACTGATCCCTTCTGTCAAATGCAGTGGGCTCATTCAAGAAGCAAGACATGTAAGGAAATGTGAGCCTTTCAAGAATATATTGGGCCCAGGAATCCTGGCTGCAAGTAATTATTTCTGAAAGATATCCCACTCATGAATCCCTGCACAGAACTCTTTAAACCCTTGACTTGTCTTATCTTTCCATTTGTGGTGTTCGCCAACCTGACTGTTGATTCTTCACAATTGAGAATCTTAATATTAACTCATAGTTTGTGAATACCAACATTTTTTTAGATTGCACAAGAGTGTAATGCAATATGTATTTATCAGTTAATAAAAAAACTTACAAGCTGTCACGTTTGCAGTATTCTTATGTGAAATATCTCTAATAAACAACGTATTAAAACACCAATAATATGCAAAAACGTTACATAATAAAACCACAATTCATCAAATAAAAAGAAGATAAAGAAGCCCACTAGGAGTCACCCAATAAAATTGCTCCATCTCCTGTTTCCACTTTGTCCCAAGTGCCTTAATTAATTCACAATATTCCTGGTGATATTACCCCCTAGTTTAAAGTAAGACGAGCTTCACGCCATATTTCTGTTAGGAACACATTTCGGGGCTTGACCTTGTCTCAAGTTCCTTAATTGTTTCACTCTCTTCCTAGAGGTATTTGCACTGTCGAGCTTCCCACTATAAGGTTTGAGGTGCCATGTTTCTGTTAAAACAGATTTCAAGGATTGACATTGCTGTACCTTAAGTATATCATGACCATCCCACTGTTACCAGGCCTTCTTATTTGATACAATTTCTATTCCTAAAGTAACAATGGTTAATGTTTTCCAGACTTGTGATCAACATAATTTATGTGTTGGGGATTGATATATCCAAAGCCTACATCGCAGTTATATATAATATGACTCCATATGATTTCAATTTCCATGTTTGTCTTGTTTTAGGGAACCAGAGACGGTTCAGCATATTTAAGAAGCATATAATTTAGCTTTAACTTGGTTAGAGTATTTTACCAAGATTCTTATGTGTTTCAGTGTCAAAATATTGTCTTTAATAATTCTTAATAACTATTTCTAAATCCACTTGATTTAATGATGTTTTGATCTTCCCTTTTCTTTTGCTGACTACAGCAATGTATCTCTAATAAATGAGTTTCCTCCAACCATCGTATCCTATCTGTAAAACAAAGCTATTAACTGGTCGTCATTTTTGGTAAATGCTCCATGCACACACAATGACTGTCTATTATTTATATGTAAGAGGGAAATATGGAAAGTTCTCCATGGATAGATGAACTGTGCTTTGGAACATACTTCATTATTTCTCAATCACTGCAATTAGTTTACACAAGGCAAATCAAGTAAAGGGTCAATAGTTGATATCCAATCACACCCAATAGTCTTAGGAATTCATGAAAGTCCTGGTAGCAGTCTATTAAAAATGTAATACAAGCAGAAATAATATAATTGGAGCTTAACTAAAAGTAAGCATTAAGTTCCTATCACCAATATGTAAAAGTATGATATTAGCTCTTCCTTAAACATCCTAAATTTTCTGTTTGAATATGGCTACCATACACATTTTTCATTTTCTCCTGCAGCCATGAAATATTTTACCTACCCAAATTCTTTTTAAGATAACTTTGTCTGCTAATGAATAGGTTTCTTTCTACCCCAGAAAACAATGATTATGTTCATATACTTAAAACAATTAAAGGGATATATCTTACTATTTAATTACTCACAAAGTTCAGAACCGCAGTCCAGCAGGCCCTGCTGTAAGCCTGCCTGTCATGCACTTAAAACTATTTGGTATAAAATAGCCACACTGGAGGAGTGTGGCTCACTGCTTAGAGCGGCAGTCCCTGGTACAGAGGTCTGATCGGGACCAGGATTCAAATCCCGCCTCGGCTGATCTCTGCTGATCTTGGCGGTTCTCGGGCTCATAATTCCTCGGACCTGATTTCTCGCCTCAGTGCCTACTCTGAGCATGAGTCCTACGCTGCAACTCTGGGCAATAGCTTGCTTAGCCTCCACAACGGCCCCCTACAGCGCTGGGGATGCCTGGTTGCACCCCGGGGATGCCCAGGAGTGGACATTTCACGGGGAAGAGCCAGGACGGGTTCCCTAGCGGTATGAGTACAGCGCCAGGACACACTGCTTGCCGGGGTATCAGTGCGCTTTACAAATACGTCTACATTTACATTTACATTTACATCTACATTTTCCTTTTCCACTTTTCTTCCTTTCTTTTTTCTTATCGTCTGATTTATATAAAAACATTTTATAGTCAAATAAATAAATAAAAATCTTTTTATAGAATGAATGTTCTCTTTATTTTCCATTCCTTTTTTACTTCTCTCTTTTCTTTGTTAATCTTATATCAGAATTGTTATCTTTTAGGATTAATAATCAAAACTATCAGAACAACTAATGGAATATGGAGAAATGATAATAAATGGACAAAAGCCAAGACTTACTCTATCTCCAATTTCTCATTATTTCATTATATTGGAAATGATGGCTTTGGCTCGTATCTATCCTACAATAATTATCATCTCACCTTCACTTCTCACTTTACAAGCATAAACAACTATTGACTTGTTGACAGTGGACAGTGGATCTTAACTAGGAATCCTTGACATGAGTCTTTTGCCTCATAGGTTAGAGTCTACTGTTTTCTGAAGTTCGAAGGTTCATCCCCAAAATCTAGTTTCTGCAGCATAATCTAGCTTGACAATCTTGGTAGTGACAAATATTTTACAAATATTAAGCAAAAAACTAATTAGCACCTTTTTGCAAATCTATGATCATCACACTCAAAACTACATCGTTTCACTCATCATTGCTGTGGGAAAATCTGTAAAACTACACACTATATTATCTGTTTGTGTCAGGCCAGTTTTTTTTATGGTTGGGCATGTTTATGGCAAAAACAAAAAAATGTAATGTAAAGTAAATTTCTATAGCGCACTATCACCTCACGGGTATCTTGGTGCTGAGGGAATACCTTGTTGTTATAAGCGTGCTTGATCAGTCACCCTAAAAAAAAATATAGGAACTTGGTTAAGGAGAGTGGAAAAACCAGAAGAAATCAGAGGAAGGATCAGTAACATTGCGTCTGGGTATTATTTCTCCCTCTGGAATAACCACGTCTTCAGTTTCTTCCTAAATTGCATTACATTCTCAGTCTGTTTCATGTTGGATGGGAGCTCATTCCACAGTCGCTAGGCCACTGAGCTAAAATCTCTCCCTCCTGTCCTAGCTCTTATAAATTTTGGGATGTTGATCAGATTTGTTGTTGACAAGCAAAGGATTCTTATAAAAGTACACCATATACATTTTCTCTGAAGTGGTCTAGGGCCCAGACCATGTGCTGCCATAAAGACAGAGATATTTAAAGTATATCCTCTCCTGAATTGGCAGCCAATGAAGATCTCTTAGGGCTAGGGATGCAGAAGATCTGCACTGCCAATTTAAGGCCAGCTTTGCTGCTAATATTTGGGTTCTTTGCAACTTCAGTATCATTGAGTTCGGGGCTCTAAGACACAGGGAGTTGCAATAGACCAACCTGCTCAAAATAACACTCCTCATCACTTGTGTTCTGGTAGAGACTGGTAATAGCAAGAGAATCTTTCGTAGAGCTCTAATCAAGAAAAAACAGGCTGTTTTGTTAACTTGTCAGACCCATTGGAGATTATTATCCATCAGAACCCCCAAATCGCGTACTGTTTTAGTTGGAGTTAATACACTATCTGTAGTGGTAAGCCGGAAATCAGCAGGAGGAGGACAGGCTATTTTGTTTGTAGTGCAAAAAACAACTTCTTTTTTTGTCTCCGTTAAGTTGGAGAAAGTTGTTTCTAAGCCAGTTTGTAGTGCTTTCCATGCACTGGTGAAATGTATCCATGGAAATCGTTTTATATCCTTCCAGCAAGACCATAAGCTGTATATCATCAGCATAGTTGACCAATTCGACTCCAAAGGATTTAATAATGTGGATAAGTGGGCACAGGTAGATGTTGAATAAGATCGGATTAATAGCGGAGCCCTGAAGGACCCCATGAAGGACAGCTGTCTTTGATGATGTAAAAGGATGAATGCTCACTGCCTGTGTACTGTCCAATAGATATCGGACTGATGCCATTTTAATACTTGGCCTTTAACTCCAATATTTCCGAGTCAAGATGCAATGGTTCAATGTATCAAATGCTGCTGACATGTCTAGCAGCACCAATACGACCAATTGTCCGTTGTCAGCTTACATTCTCATGTCATCGAACATGGTCACTAGGGCTACTTCTGTTCTGAGCTCAGGACGGAACTAGAATTGCAGTTCTTCCAGTAAATGATCAGCCTCTAAGTAGTGTGACAGACTTACTCACTACTCGCTCAAGACTTTTTACCGGGTAGGATATTAAGGAGATAGGTCTATAGCTAAACAGACCAGAAGGATCAAATGTTGGTTTCTTGAGTAGCAGGGTCACTATTGCCTGTTTCCAGTATTCTGGGACCTCTACATCCTTTAGTGATTGGCAGCATATCTGACGCAACTGGGGAAAAAGTTCCACCTTAAATTCTTTCCACACCCTCTAAGGGAGGGGATTCAGTGGTGACCCTGAGGAGACGGTCAACGCTGTATTAAATGTTTCCTCCAAAGGCAATTGGAAACACTCCATAGTAGGCCGATGGTTACTATCTAGATCTTGTTCTGTATCTCCAACAGTTGGCCCCAGTAAATCATTCTCCACCTTCATAGGTGCATTATTATCACTGTCCACTCCACTCTGATTCTTTGAATTAAGGCAGTCGATAATTTTATCAATCTTTTCATTATAATAAGTTGACAAATCATCACATAGCGTTTGTGTGGCTGCAATCTTATTACTTACACAGGCTGGCTTAGAGAAGGTCCTTTACTATATTAAAAATAGTTCTAGCCTTATTCGATGCTTGCAAGTTAGTCTTTGCAAAGTATTCAACTTTTGATCTGCCAATTGCCGCCTTGTACTTATGCAATTGAGTTTTATATGCTTTTTTGTCTATTTCAGTATATATCCGCCTCAATTTTCTTTCAGCCAATTTGCATTCCTTCTGCTGTAGCCTCAAGTCCTCGCTGTACCAAGGGGCAGAAGGTTTATCTCTGTTTTTTAGCCACTTTACTGGGATTCTTGATCTAGGATTTCATTTATTTGAGCGCAGAACGTTAAATAATTTTCTACCACTGAATGTTTTTGTGTCAAATAATTTTTACCCTGTAAATAGTTTGTTTTTTTAATAATTTTGGCCATTCCCTACCCTGCCGAAAATTCCCGGGGCAAGTCCCTTTCTTATTCGCTCTAGGTAGCACCAGCAGAAAACGGACTAAAAAATGATTAGTCGAAAATAAAGGTAGTACTTCTACCACTCTGGCTTCCATAGGTTGGCAAATTATAAATCCAGGATGTGGCCTCTTTGGTAGGTGGATTCTAGCACTAATTGTTGCATATTGATACTCTGACATGTTTGTGCTAGATCTCTCTGAGCTGAATTCAAGTCCCCCTCATCCCAGAGGTTAAAATCACCTAATAGAATCAGCCTAGAATGAGTAAGTGACATATTGTACACCAAGTTATTCAGTCCTGTGGGTGGTCTTTAGCACACAATGCCTGTGAATACTTGTCTCTTATCCTCCTTGAGGGAGAATCCCAAAAGTTCTGCACCCTCAACCACGTCCATTTGAAGTGGAGTAAAATTAAATTTCTCTTTAAAAATTACTCCAACCCCCCTCCTCTCCCATGCGTTTGGGGTTTATGGAAGGCTTTATATCCTGAGGGACAGGCTAGCCCTAGTTCCACTGTAGAATCAGTCTGAGTCCATGTTTCCATAATAAACAAAGCGTCAAAATCGTGGCTTTCCAAAATAATAAAAATCTCTTGATGAGTCTTAACTAGGGATCCAGCATTGACTAGCCCACATTTTGGGTTGTCTGAGTGTAGACCTTTCAGAGGGTAGTTTCATTCCCCCATTTATTTACCACAGAACCCTTAACATCTCGCTTACCTATATGAATAAGTTATACATACAAATCTTGAATGGGCAAGAGTCAAGTGCTCATTGATTTTCTACTGAAGGTTGGAAAGGAGCTTTTAAGTCTTCTGTTTTTTAACCCCTTCGATGCTCATGACGAGCTCAGCTCGTCATGAGGCACAGTGGAGCTGTGCTGATGACGAGCTGAGCTCGTCATGAACAATGGGAGTCATGAAATATCAACACAGGAGGAAAATATCAATAGCAGCGAAGGTGTTAAACATTAACGGGTCATCTCCTTCCATTGTGCCTAGGATATCAACAAAAAACAAATTTCTCTTTTATTTCTATCTTCTAAATATACATACCATTGGCCTCATTTACAAGAAAGGGACGCATCTGCATCAATTTCCTTGTGTCACCATGAAATGCACTTGCAACACCATGGATGCACTCTATTTATATTCAGAGCTCCATGGCACAAGGATTAACAGATGTGTCAGAAATGTTGATGCATCTGTTGGCACACAAGTGACACATTGCTGGAGTTCGTAAAACAGACGAAACTCCAGCAATGCATAAAAAAATAGGTGAGTCCCATTGTTAAAACCCTGCAACAATCCTTATGCCTGGTCTGGGCAGACATAGGGATTTTGATGCAGTTAAGTCATAGAGCGATGCAGTAACAAGTCAATCTTGCTGCGCCACTTTTACGTGGCATTTTGCGTGGGAATGCCTATCCTGCATACATTATACCTGGCACTACAAACTGACGCAATAGATACAGTTTGTAGATAGGGAGGAGTGTGAAGCACGGATTGAGCGCCACTGCATCAAAAAAGTGATGCAGTGGCAGTTTAAGGGGCTTGTAAATGGGGCCCCATGTTTTCAAATCTTCCACTCTTCATTTTATATATGTTATCTTGCCTGTCTGGTCTTCCAAGCATTAGATACCTAGTTCTATTTCTGTAATCCTCACATGAAATTACTTAATCTCATCTCTCAGTTCTTGAAAAAACTCATCCAGATAAAAAATCTGGAATCCACTTGTGAGAAGGCATGATCATTAGCTGCTATTTGCAATAAATGAGTGCCTGTTTGCTAGTTTTTATTGTGCTTAAAAGCATCAGCTTCTGCTTTCCTGGCCTTCAGCAATTTTCAGGCAACGATTAATATGTCAAGAAATCCTCAGTGATTAATGTTCTTCCAGGCGAGATCGGAGTTTAGTCTAGTAGACGCTTTGACTCCTGGAAGTTTTGATGAATGGTAAGGTAGCACAGAGGGTTAATATGCCTACTGCAAAGAAGATGTACCATGCAGATCACAAAGGGAATGTAATGTAAATAGGTCAGTGGGTTACCGCTTTGTCAAAGGCTTCCTTTTGTTAGTTGCTGTTTACAGTGAGCTATTAGCTGTCAAAGAACTATGTACAGACTTCAAGGTATAGATTAGAGGGTATGGATTTTTTCCCCAGACTTTCAATATTCTAATACTGCAAAAAGGGTTCATTTGGGTACAAATCAAATCTTGTTATTAAAGAGAGACACAATCCATTGTGTTACATTTTAAATTCAGAGTTTGTGCTTTTCCACACCAAGTACTCTCAATTATACTGCCTACCTGTATGGATAATATGTGAATACACCTCTTTTTATTCTCTGACTTATGTAACATTTCCTATACACTGATTTACACACCTATGATTGATAATCTCTGTGTAATATGTGTGTTATGTAAATGCTCTGACACCCTTCACTTTTATGAGTGACGCCATAAAATTCTTTAAATGCATCTGAGAGAGAGTGGTTATGGATACTGTTAAAGGGTGGTGGAGAGGCAATCCGTGGTGGAGGTGGTCATTGGGGGGCGCTAAAAAACATTGTTGCACTGGGGGCCACCAGTGCTAAAGCCGGCCCTGCCTGTGAATTCCATTTACATTCATGCAAAGGCATTTCTGCATACCTACTTGTGAGAGAGTGCCTCTTTTTGCATGGTCGCCAACATATTTCGTAGGCTGATGCTGCTGGTTTTTTACCTAAGAGCAATGGGGTGCTACTGTTTAGTATATAAGGTTTTGTGCTCTAATGAGTAAAACATGTCAAAATTGGCTAATCCCCAATTGCCAAATTTAACTTTTCATTAAGGCAATAGCTCATGTTTCAGGAAAGTACGCCAATGTTAAAGAAAGTTAAATATCTCCTATGGACTGTAACACCCATTGTGCCATTTCGTAGACCGACTAGGAAATCATGGCATAAGGCTTACATGTAGGGCCTGGCTGCTGTAGCGTTTTACCTTTTCATCCAAACCTGTTAAAATAACTGTTTCTGACATGAAGAAACCCTACTTTTAAATATTAAGTAAGTCTCACTAAATTGGTCATGTAGCCTACAAGATTATTATGAAAATGGCAAAATGTAGTTTATGTGCTAATTCTGTATCTTTGGTTTGGAATAGGCTACAGAGAGTGTTCCATCACTGTTTTTAATGTTTACTAAAAATCTAGTTCAAAGTTGAAGTTGTATTTTTGATAAACATTCAAGAAAACTAACTTTTAAAATGTTGTACTTTCCCTGCCTGAAGCCCCTTTAGACTAATTAGCATTAGCCTGCCTTCAGCTGGCCCTGTCATTGCTGCATTGATAAGGCGTATGTGATCCCCTGCTCAATCTAAGTGGGAATTCCAAGATATCTATCAAAGGCTACCTGCAGAATGTTATGGGTAGCGGACCAGCACGCCTATCACACGTGACGGGAACATCGCCAGATTTGCCTATGAAGGCAGAAGGGGAAGACATAGAAGAAAACACGGAGGATAAGAATAAAGAAGAGAGCACCACAAAAGGGAAACATCCAGACCAAGGAGAGGAGACGGCAACACAACTCATGACGGTAACGTCAAGACAGAAAAAGGAGACCGGTAAGTGGAGGACGGGAGTAGAGGACCTTACAGTGAATAGGCTGCCTGAGATCGGCCCGGAAATGCAAGTAGCCAACCAGGATGCCCCAGAGGAGGAGAGAATGCCAACATACCCCCTGCCATGACCCAGATGGGCTGAGGCCAAAGGCAAGTGCCTATTTCTTTTTGTGGTCATTCAGTAGGTGGTGGATAGGAAAGGGAGCGTCTACACCTAACCAATGAGCACCTATGCAAAGACAAGTGTGATCGCTAAACACAGGTGTGGTGGTGGTAGACTTCAAGACTAAAAATTGAGAAAACCAAACCAAGGTTCCTGAACTGATATATTTTTTTTTAGGGACAAACCTGTGCTTTTTAATTCCCCAAGAAGGAGAACCTATAAAGGAAGGAACACAGCAGCTATTAATATGCCTATAAAAAGACAAGAAGCTAAGGTTAGACATTATCAGTATATGTTACTTTTGCCCTGATTCTAAAAAGGACATAGAAAAGTCTGGAATATAAATAAAAGGCTTTCTGACACCATATTATTCGTTTGGGCATTGCCTTTGTCCCAATCATTGCGCTCTTTTTGGATTACAGTGTGAAATACTCTTTTTAGTGCAGACACAATGGCTTGGACCTGGTAGGATGTTTCAAGTGGAATGTGACAAAGCAACACAAGAGCACCAGTTAAGGATCATCTAGGAGCTTCACTATTTGGAAATGGACCAGTGGAAGAACTGTGCTGCTATAGTTTAGTCATAGGGTAGCCTGGAGAAGAGGGCTATGCGATCTCAAAATACACTTTAGCTTCCTGGCTTTAGTCTCAGAGGAAGAGCTGGCCCTAGAACCAGTTTGGAGTGGTTGAGTCTTAGAGAACTCCTACTTATCTCAGGCACAGACCTAGGAGTACCACCTGCTACTCCAGGGTCAGAGATTTACTGCCATGATTGATTTTACTGAGAATGGTACACTGTGGGATAATTAGCAGTGAGGCAAACAGGAGGTGCTGCAAAAAGGGAAAGGTCTATTCCTGGGAATTGTTTTCCCATTTGTGAGGAAATGTTTAAGAGTCAGCCTTACCCACTCGCTAGTGAATTTAACAAATGTGGCATGTCACCCGTAGCTCCCCAGAATACTGGACCTGTGGCAGAACAGAAGAAGACTTGACCTGTGGTGTGTGACCTCTGTAGAGACATGAAACACTGGACTTGCTTACACTTGTACCTAGGATTAAAAAGCTGCAAAAGGCCTTTTTCTGGAGACCCAGTGGACCAGTTACCACTTGACCCCTTGCTGGTGGCCTCTGCTGGTGTACGTCTATGTCCTTAAGAGCTGTCCTTCAACTTTACAAGTGACTTAGGTGATCTCCAGGAAATCTAAAATTTAGGGCTTCCAAGTCTCTGAAGTGTCAGGAAGACATTGTGGCAAAGATGTCTAATTTTAGGAGTACTTCGTCAGATACAACTTCGGCTTTGCCCCACTGCGTAATTTTGAAATTCAAAAAAGAGACCATGGGCCCGATTCACAGAATTAATCTGAGACGAAAGTCTAACTTTACAACTTTCAGTATTCACAAAGGGCATTTACTAATAGTAAAGTTAGACTTTTGGTCTAAGTTTAGATTAAAAATCTAACTTAGTCCAAAAGTCTAACTTTAGAAGTAGTAAAGTTAGACTTTTAGTCTACGTTAGACTTTACTACTCGTAAATGCCCTTTGTGAATACCAAAAGTCATAAAATTAGATTTTCACCTCAGATTACTTCTGTGAATGGGACCTAAGTCTGTGGTTAGAGACCTTGATGGGACTCAGGCTCAGAAAGTATTCACCTGACAAGAAGACTTATGTGGCTGCAAAATATAAATTGTTCCACTTTTAGCTTTTCCCACCAAAACAATTGGCTACTTTAGGATCTCGTTTAGTGGCTATTTCACTCTGACAGACTTTCGTTGGACACAGCCTTTAACCTTTTCCTCTGGACGATTTTGACTTCCATAAAAAAAAAAATAGTAAGTCGGTAAGTAAAAACTTTGACCTGGATGACCAACTTGGTGTATCTGCTTCTGCTTTATCATGGTGAGCCACAAAGTATGCTTCTAAGGTCAACCGTTAACAATGGGCTTAACTTTTTTCGAAAAATCACATTTTCGGGTCTCCTTATTTCATTTAGTCATTTGATGTCTTTATTCTTATGTCATTTTCTTGATATTTAGAAATTGCTTGTCGGAGTACCCTTTTGACTTTTTAGTCAGTTTTAGTATTGCTAAATAATTTTCATATTTTTCTAGGTAAAGCCTGTCTACTGTGTGCCATAGCTACCAGTGGTTGAGCCCAGATTTAAATTACTGAAACTGTGTGTTGAACCTGACCGGATATTGGGGCTTAGTACTTGGGTAAGACTCCTGTCCTTCCCAACTAATAACCCATTTTCATACCCTAAATGAGAAAATGCTTAGTGTAAATTCAATTACCCCAGGTACCATATTTTTTGTCCAAGGAGAGCTGATTTTTCATCATACAAAAACACTTCCTCATACAACCTCACCAACTGTGGAGGTTTTTCTTACCGTTCCCACCCTATAAAGAGATCTATTTACACCTTTTTGCAAGAGTAAATCACCAGAGTTTTAGAAAGAAATGGCTGAGAAAGAACTTGTCAAAGCAAACAAACAAGGATGCTTTAAAACTTTGTCAGCATTCACGCTCTTAAGTACCTACTCCCATCTTTGGCTGAGTAAATGTTTAGTGAAAAAACATATCTTCTGAATGGCAAACACAACTTTAGATTAAGGAAAAAAATCTATTTGAATAAGTAGTTGAACTAGAATTAGCAAATTAGTGACCTATTAAATGCCAGTCAATGGACTTTCAGAATGTTAGTTACATGATTAACTGAAATCCAGCCTAAACATATTAATAGAAATTCACCTTCAAACATCAACGTGCAACTTGAGAAATTGTTTTATTCATGAAATGTGTTTTTTTAAAGAAAATGTATTTTCTTCAAAATTGAGCTACACACAACACCCAATACAACATGGCTACCATGCAAACGTTAAATCATGTGAGATCCTCTTTAACCAGGGAAAGACTTCGCTTCCATATGGAGTCAGTATTTTTTTAGTTTTCATTTTTCTTTAATTTAGGCATAAGCTCCTCCCTTCTCACCTTTATGTCATTTATGATCCTCCTAGAGATGGTGATCTAGGCATACAGGATAAATCAACAGTACCAAGTCCCCAGTATCTTTGTGTATTCAGAACTCGGTTGTTGCCAGGGTGAAGCTGCCATCCCAATGGTCCCCTGGCTGTTACTTCTTTACAGCATATCTCCTGAGTCATACCTAATGTGTCCTACTATGGTTTGAAACTCATCGGTCTGTAACAACAGCTCTTCTCTGCTCTCTCCCCTCTACATCTATTGTGGACTGCTCCCAAACCAAATCTTCTCACCCCATGATAGAATGCCTTCTCCATATTCCTCATGCTTCGCACCAAAGACGAACACGTGATTGCTACTGTACCTCCCTAATGCCTTCAGGTAATTTCTGTCTGTGATAAATGTTCATTTTAAAAGAAGAACGCTTGCCATCCACTGCTAGCAACTGTCTCACTAGTATTGTAAATGCTCTCCTTTATTTGCTTCACATCATGCTTTACTGAGCTCATGTTCGAGGGCAAGCAGAGGAGCCATTGAGCAATCAGCCATCTTGTTGGGTACTAATCACAATACCCTAAATCGTGTGATATACATTTCCTTAAAATTGAAATCACAAGATCTGTTTTTGTCAACACTTAATGAATGCAATGTTGATTTATAAAAAACGTCTCAATAAGGCGAGTAACCTTTTTGTGTTTTAATCCAGGTACTAATTTTGGGTTACCTCACTAACCCTTACTACACTTAGAAAAAAGCACATTAAAGACTGACTTCCTATCAGTGTAACCAATGGCGCCTCAGCTTTATGCGAATTTCGCTGAGACACCTGCTAAGCAATTGAAATGAAACATTTTGTCTGACTCGAGCGAACATTTGGTGTCATATTACCGAAAATTATTTGCAGGAAGACCCCCTGGGTGAAAGGAAAACCGGTTTTTGCATGAGGTAAAAAATGCATTCTATTTGTCTCACGGCCATTCCTAAACACTATATTGAGCTGTACACACAAAAATGTGTTTTTAAAAAGGTCTTCGGATTCTTTAATGAAAGCCTGCTACAATTAAACTATGGTATTAAATGGGCTTTCAGCGTTTATATGGTTCTGTTTGCACGTTTAAACTCCTCTTGTGTTTGTTGTGCCCTTCAGAAGTATGCTGTGGCAGTATTACAAGTATGTGATATTACATTGCACCATATCCCAAACCTGTATTTCACGGTTCATTAATTGTATAGATTGTTCAAACCCCAGTTGATGATAGCATTTCAGAGATGCCATTAGCTGGTTCTTTTTGAATGACAATCTTTTAAAACAGGTTGTATATTTTAAATAGCATTTCGTTCAAAACTCCTTTTATTTGTGTGAAATACAATTCAAAACATACTAAAATAAAACGGAATGCTAATCTGAAGAGGCAAAAGACATTCATTTTCCCCGGGATTCGTTCTTCAGTCAAGTGTTACTGTAGCTATTATTGCCTGCTAGATTCATTTCAGACCTGGATGGATGTTTTTCCTGTAAGAACAATTTCGGAATGCCTTCCTCTTCACTAAATATTGAAAGACAAATCTGGAGGGACTTGAAAGCTGGTAGTATGGGCACACAGCTGTGAAATCAGGTTTCCAGCTCCGCAATACACTCACAAGGCACTTAACTTCCCAGTTTTTTGTTCTTGCATCTCTTGTCATTGGTGTTTCTTTTGCGCTGATTATGTTTTCATCAACGTTTTGTCATGCTTTGTGGCATAATCTTTGAGTGAAAACTAACTAATAATACAGCTTGACTAATCTTTGAGTTTAAAGTTAATTGTAAATACTTTTTCAAACACTTAACAGCAAATAGAACAGTGGTCAGTCATGCTTAAACATAAATATTTAATGGCATCAGGAAAAGTACACTATTTAAAGGTGTGCATTATTACATTTCTGGAAGTTTTCAATTTTTACAAAGAATGTATTCTTCTTGACACTGCACCTCAAGTTGGTGTGTTGTGGAGTGGTCTGGGTTTAAATACCACTGCTAGTTTTTTATTGCTCAGGAATAAGACCAATAAAACTCCACATCATGTATTACATGACATATATTTTATGTCCTCAACTTGTCCAAGACTCTGTCCCAGTGATAAAGAGGACTTGTTTTTTTCGCGTTCTCCATCTGTGATGCCTATAGGCAGTGATCGTCCATGCAACAAGGAAGGATGTATAAAAAGGCTGGAAGATTGGTGTTTCTAACCTCCAAAACTTGCCTTTTCAACAGGAAATAATTAGATACACAAAGGTGACACGTTTTTTTTAACCTTCTGGCTGCTAGTACTACGTCTTTGATTGTCCTATTTACATTTTTGACAATTGGAAGTGATAGTTCCGCCTGTGCTGGCACACTGATTGCATGCTTATCTCAGAACTAGGTCAAAATGTTCATGTCTCTTGGAACTCACCATCGTTTCTTCTCCCAGATTTCCTTTGCTGCTTAGACAGTGATTTCCTACTCTTGTCCTTCTTGCTAGACATCCAGCTTGGTCTCCTTTCACAACACAAAGATTTAGTTTATCCTATGTAAGACCTTGCTATCAAAACTAGACATACATCAGCTGGTTTCCACCTCGGTGTGCCTGCAGGTCAAACCCCCCTCCCACATCTTCCTGGATTACATTCCCTGTCATACTCACTCTTTCATGCATACAAAATATCTCAGCACACATCTCCCAAGCTCCTCTTTTAGAGATAAAGGTCTATGTTGCCACAACTCATTCCTAAGTTTCAGCAATCTTAGGTCATCCAATTTTCAATTGGTCAAGAACAGCTAGATTTGTAGGTAGAGCAAATTATATGGAATTCAGTCTATTACACCCTGAAATCATAACACAGCTACAACATTGTCAACATCAGACCTAACTTCAACACTCTCTGCCACATCCTAAAATTCACCAATGGAGAGGGCCTTAAAAACCTGAACAACAAAAACATATGCTGTAAATGATGGGCATGCTTTTCTGCCCTAGGCCCTTCACTGATGTGAGTCAAGATTGCAGTAATCCATTTAGGTCTCTTCTGTTCCCGAGAATTTTAGAATATCCTGTGAGCCTCATAGCAGTAAAAACAGAGGCTTTACTGAGCCACACATACTACTTGATTGGACAGGTTTTTGTGGAGATTGCAAATTCCTGCCAGACCCTAGCAGGATTATTTTAGGTGAGGTCCAAATTTGTTTCTGAGAAATCAAGAAACACAAACATATCGTGTCTACACATCATTTGTATTCAATACTGTGGAGTAGCGAAAATGGCAAGCAAGCAACTGGAAAAAAATCAAATGTAAATATAATGCCTAACTGTTAAAATCAATTCAAAAAGAGTAACATCCAGGAGGTATCATTATTTCCAGCAGCACAGTACTAGTCCAAATGAATAATGCCATAGTTTAGGCTTCCTCTTCCAGATTCTACATTCCACTCTAGAATATCAACAGCCAACTATTCATGACATTAAATAATACCATGCACGGCCCTATACCTCATAATGTAATTTAAGCAATGATAGGATATAACACATCCTTCCCCTGTAAAATACAGCAAAAGATAAAACACAAAACCACAAACTATATATAAAACATATACAGCAAGTAAGCTGATGAACATCTTATGCACACACAAGAACTAGGTTCAGAACATTGCACAAACCTTTCCAGCTTACTTGATAAGTGTCTTACTTGAGCACCCAATTTCACATGTGAAACTTTGGACTTATAACTTCCTGTCAACTTGCAGTTATTGACATTGACATCAACTCTGGTCAACATATTTTATTAAAGCAAACACAAGGAGATAATGGACAGAGTGCTGAAACTTCTCAAACACTCACCCCTAGTCACAGATTTGGGTTGAATCCATCATCTTTCTTTAGCTTACTTCGCCACCCCAGTTCAGACACAGCTATATACAAATCAGTCTTGACCCTGTGCCTCATGGGAACAGTCCAGCACGAACTGCTAAGTCATGTCTTCCCTGAACAGGAAACAAGCATTCTGGGACCGGTTTCGGGGTAACACCCCTCATCAGCTAGGCTACATTGAATCTAGTGGCAAAGTGAGCAAGGGACCGACGTCTAGGCATACCCTGCCAACTTAGGGTGAACAAAGAAAACACAAGGCGGTAATGAACAGAGCGATTAAAGTTTTTAGACACTCAACTCGAGTCACAGATCTTGGTTGAATCCATCATCGTTCTTTAGCTCACTTCACCACCTCATTTCAGACCCAGCTATATACAAATCATGCTTTGGGATTTTCTTTTTGAATAATAAACAAAAAATATTGTAAGGTTGACATATGGTTCTGTCATGTTGATGGAGCTGTATGTGAAACATATGATGCATTGACAGGAACCAATGTGACTGCCATTCCTGTCAATGCTTAAAAAGGCCAATGGGCTTGTAGACATTTTACAATTTGGTGGGCAGTACCTCTGTCAGGACGACAGGGCAATTTACTACATTGCCCTGGTGGAGGGCAAGATGTACATCAAAAAATTAATTAGGTCCTATATGCCTAACATTTATGAAGAAGTAACAGGACAGATATCCTCAATGCCAAATTTAAAAATAATTATTACTAGAACCAGAAGAATTGTAACAGAAACTCAGTCTCCAGGAAGATTTGAGGAAATAGCTATTCCTGTCCACCTAAAATGATTTTCACAATCATTCGATAAAAAGAACAATGAATAAGTATTATTGTTTAATTTGCAGCAAATACCATGCTAAACCCTGAGACAATGTACTACCTGGTTAATGGCCAGCACTTTCATCCATCACCATAACTGTCTTTAGAGTATTATGAGTAGCATCAAAACACTAATATACCACCCATTCGTGCATCAAATAACCAAAGCACCACATATCAGGAAGTCCTAGCTGTAAAAGAGAAAAATAATAACTACTACCTCCCAAAAATTGTTATGGAGCTTTTGAATAGGCGATTATTTAAACAATCTTTAAGATGTATACTCAGACAGCAGTAGGACTCTAGTTTTGTCATTTCAATCAATTCTTATGGAGAAATATTACAAAATGAACATTCAGGGGCCTATTCACAAAGGTAAATATACACAAGTATATTTACCCATGTATATTTACTAGTAAACTAGGTTACTAACTTTATTTCTATTCACCATTTCACAGTGTAGATTTTCATTTAGGTGCAGACTTATATGTAATCACCCCTCCTCCACCTACTATGGTATTTTTGGCTAACTTTATGATCATATTTTACATTCTGCCTTGACTGAGGATATTAGACATTGTATAAAAGTATTGATTAGTAAGCACAATAATTTTGGATAAGCTGAAATAAATGTTCAGAATCCTTCAATGGAGCATTTGTAATGCGAACAAGTTTAATTTGTAGTCATGTTTTGATTTAATTTCTTTATTGTTGTAATTTTTACTATGATCAATTCTGTAAAGCCCTTGTATAGAAAAAGGAAAAACAAAGAAAAGGTCAGCCAAAGTGTTTCACCCTTTGTGGAGCACAGACCTGGGGATTCTTTTAAGGCAGTATACAGGTCATACAGGAAAGGTGAAACCACACAATTATTAAAAACATTAGATAAAAGAAAAACACAAATTTGTCAATGTTGTACAGGTGCTGCAAACTTGTGCCAAACTATGAAAAGCACCACACTGTGTGCTTTACTGGTTATTGTTTATACTATACTTTTATAGTATTATGCTGGTGTGTGGTGAAAGTGAAGAAAGGTGTTAAGCCAATATCATTCATTCATTGCTTTATTTTCGATCACAAAGGATCCTTAAAAGAACACAGCACAGTATACAATAAGAAAGAGACAATTGAATATAAATAAGTATTAACATATAAAAAAGTTAAGATAGAGTCACAGAGATTTAAGAAAGTGCAGTGTGTCATAAGGTGCATTTCAAACGCTTTATCCATAGTGCCTGTCAAGATCTAGATAGACCAAAAACCACAACTCTACGAGTATCAGTACACAGAATTTTTAGGACTTCTAGATAGTGGCCCCTGCCAACTACTTTACAAAGTGGTATTATCCATTTTTTCCTTAGAAATTTATAGTTAGGACAGAAAAATAAAAGGTGAACAATAGAATCAGGGGTAGCATTACATGCCGGAGAGAGGTCATCCATAGGGATATCATTTCCCAACTTTTTGCTAAAAAATTTCATAGGTATAGTCTTATATCGAAACTGAAAGAATAATTTATGAGCCAAAGGGGAGAAAAATTCACCTAGTGTTTCCTCAAAACAGGGAACCGGTTTAAAATTTTAAAATTCAGTAGTCAATGGACCCTCTGCTTTAGCCAAGATTTGCAATGATGTTGCTTCCCAGAACTTTTCTTTCAGGCTCTTTCGAGATATATCTATCAAACTGTCTGGGACAATCTAAAAGTTCTCCATACTAAGTCTCACCAGTAACTCTCTTAGTGTTCTAAACCAGGGGATTGAGGTTACTGATGGTGACTTCAATAGCTCAAGAAGTAGCTCCCTATATGGAAAGAGTTTGCCCACAGTCCACAGCCTTTATAGCTGGCGTATGTGCCAGCTGCCTTTGTGCCAGATCGGTATAGTGGCAGCTGCAGGGTGCTTGCAGGTAAATCTACCAAAGATCTAATGAAACGGTGCTCAATTGTGGACAAACAATTCGTCATCCCAATGCCTCACAATTCGGCTCCATAAAGTGCCCCACCTAAATATTTTGTGTTATAGATTTTCAGAGCCGGTGCAAGTTGTTTTGACAACTTTTTCCTTTCTATTTTAGTAGTGTTGGAGTCTGGTGTATAAGTTGCATTTTAACTTTCTTGATATGTGTTGCTCAAATAATTGTTGGTGATAATAAAGGTAATAAAAGCCATCAACTCGCTCCAGATTAGTACTGCCAGCTAGCACAGGCATTTAAGTGGCATTTGCCGCTCCTCTTCTAAAAATAATATATTTAGTTTTAGATTTATTTAGCACTAGCCTTGCCCATTGCAGAATTTAATAAAATAATGTAAAAGCTGCTGCACTCCCTGCAGCGATTTTGAGATTAAAAGTGTGTCAGTGGGCACTCTCTTATTGCCAATTTTTGGGGCATCACACCCATCTCTGTCCAAAAAATTAACAAGATCATCAATAAAAAAGAATAAAAAGTGTGGGGGCAAGAACACAGCCCTATCTTACTCCACACTAAACTGGAGACGGATCTGTAACTTGGTTATTCAGGCCCCATCTCACCTGTGCTGTGTTCGATGAATGTAATCTAATTAAAATGTTTACAAGATTTCTTAGAATGCCTGCTCCTTTAAAACCCTCCAAAGACTTGCCCGCGGGACAAGGTCGAAGGCAGAATGCAAATCCACGAAGGCCACATAGAGCTTTCCTCCCTTCACGTGCACTTCTTTCCAGTAGATACACAATAGGGGAAAAGTTTGATCCAGGGTACTTGTTTTTGCTTGAAAACCTACTTGAAGGTCACTCAGGGTTCTAGATTCAAGAATCCAGTCCGGTATACAACCCAATATTTGCTTACAAAAGATTTTCTGCAGGGAGTCTATTAAACTAATTGGCATATAGCTGGATGGCCTTGTTCTGTCCCCCGTTTTATAAATAGGAACACACTCTGCATTCTTCCATGATGAAGGAATAGGAGTACCATTGAGAATTGAGTTGGTCAGGAGATTTATATAAGGACCCCAGAATGTTGTATTCTCCTAATAAAGATCATTTAGGATCCTGTCTGGTCCAGGGGCATGGTACGAGATACAGGAGAGAATTGCAGCTTGCGTTTATTCAATGGAGAAAGAAAGACCTCCACTCTCATTTACAGACCCCAGGCCTAGACCATAAGATGTCTCGTCAACAATAGCAGCCCTTGATTTATTTATTTTATTTTTATTTATTTAAATTTGTAAGGCGCACAGCTACCCGCAGTGGGTTTCCCGGCACCAAGGGACAGACTCAAGAGGAAAAGGACTAGCAGGCTGGACTTCTTGGACAAAAATCTTCTACTCACTGCTAAAAGAGCCAAGTTTTGAGTCCCTTACGTAAATGAGGAAGAGAGGTCTCCGTCTTTAGGGACACGGGAAGGGAGTTCCAAATTTTTGGGCCCAAATGAGAAAAGGAACGACCACCCATTTTCACTAGCCTGAACCTGGGGACCACAAAGTCACCACTTCCGGAGGATCTCAAATTGCGGGTTGGCTTATATGACTGTATTAAGCCCTGAAGGTATTTCGGAGCTGAGCCTAGTTTAATCCTGAAAACATGGCAAAGGGCTTTAAATTTAATTCGATTCGAGATCCTGAGCCAATGAAGGTCTCGAAGAGCATGGGAGACAGATGTTCTTCGCGGAACATTTCAAAGGAACCAAGCAGCCGCGTTCTGGACCACTTGGAGCCTATTTATCATTGCAGAGTCTGCTCCAAGATAGAGAACGTTGCCGTAGTCCAGGCGGGAAACAACCAATGCCTGCACTACGGTTCTCTGTGTGGAAAGAGGCAGCATCCACAAAATTTTCTGAAGCCATCTCAGGGTGGCAAAACAGATGGACGCTACCTTGGCCACCTGTTGCCTCATAGTAAGATTTTCGTCTATGAGGAATCCGAGGTTCCGAACTTGGGTGACGGGATGAGGGGTGGGTCCCATGTCCATAGGCCAATGGTGGGGGCCCCACAGATTTTTGTCATTGCCCAGTATCACCACCTTGGTTTTGTCCCCGTTCAATTTAAGAAAATTACTTTTCATCCATTGGGACACACGGATCAGACCTGATTTCAGCGTTGAGATTTTATTGCACTCTTTGTTGGAAAGAGAAAAAATTAACTGAGTGTCATCAGCATAAGAGTATAACGTAAGACCGGCTTCCTCCACAATAGTGGCCAGGGGTCTAACATAGTTGTTAAATAGCAATGGGCTAAGTATAGACCCCTGGGGAACGCCGTACGTTGATGGACAAACTGTAGAGGAGGCTTTGGCCGAAAAGACCTGAAAGGTGCGGTCACTTAAGAAGGAAGCTATCCAAGTCAGAGCAGGGCCCTCCACTCCCAGGGACCGAAGAGTCTCAAGAAGGATGGAATGAGACACCGTATCGAACGCCACACTCAAATCGAGTAAGATGAGTGCCGATGTTTCTCCGTGGTCGATACCTTGTCGCAATCTCTCGGTGACTCCTAGGAGAGTGGTTTCGGTCGAATGATGCGCCCTGAAACCTGACTGGGATGGATGTAAAAACCCAAGACTCTCAACAAGGTGAGTTAGTTGAGTATTATTATGCCTTTCCAGGATCTCAGAAAGGACGGGGAGCAACGAAATAGGTCTAAAATTAGATAAATTTGTCACATCAGCTCCGACCTTTCTCAATAAGGGAATGGCCATCGCGTGTTTCCAATCCTGTGGGACGTGGGACTCAGACAGAGAAGAGTTGAGAAGCTTCATTAGGACACGGCGAGAGCTCAGGTCCAATTGTTTTAAGATTTTGGCCGGTACCGGATCACGTGGAGAGCCAGATTTGATGCTGTTCAAACAGGAAGCAAAAGAGGCATCATCAAATGGTGTCCAGTTAGTGAATTTGGTTGTCAAGGAGGGCAGATTGACTAGAACTAAAGTTGGCCCCAGCGAAGGCTCAATATTAAGAGTGGAAGGACTCAGTGAGTCGTAAATACGTTCCACCTTCGCTATAAAAAATGTATGTAGAATTGCATTGAGCCTCGTCCAGGGTAGGGGGGCCGGAATTGAATCTGCTCCCTTAGTTTTCTCACTACTGAAAAAAGAATACAAGGGCAATTCTGAGCTTTCATAACAGTGTTAGCTACATAAGTCGATCTTGCCATTTTGCGTTGTTTGTGATAGTCTCTTAAAGCTTTCTTATAGGCTGTTTTTCGAGAGACGGAGTACGAACGTCTCCACTTTCTCTCAAGAGCTTTGCAGTTGGATCTAATATGCTTTAAGTTGTCCGAAAACCAGGGCGCAGGTGGACGATGGAACAAAGAATCCTTAGGTGTTAGGGGGAGAAGTTCCTCAACAGTGATACTCGGCCATTTAAAAACTGCAGTATTCAGGACAGACACCAGTACATTGGGATCCGGTTGAGTGTCCAACAAATGCGAATTGAAATTGGTAATATCAAGTTTGCTCCACCTGTGTATATATTCCACCTTTCCCCCACTACTACTAGCCATAATGTTAGTATGGCACATAGAGAAAGATACAGCATAATGGTCAGACCAATCCAAGGGACGAGCACTCAATAAACACTCATAAGGAAGATTGGAAAGAACAGGGTCCAATTAGTGCCCTGCAGAGTGAGTTGGCCCTGAGTTACATAATGAGATATTCAGAGCTTCTAAATCAGATAAAAAAAGTTTACTGGCAGAGCATTGCAAGTCCTCAAGATGGAGATTTAAGTCGCCAAGGATGGTAAAATTGGCAGCCCTCAAGAGAAGAGGGGCAATAGTTTCTGAGAAGGACGACATCCATGCATTAGGATTCCCAGAAGGGCGATAAATCAGGAGTCGCGATAGAGTGAACTGAGGGCTAATTGCCAGTTTAAAATGTGCAGCTTCACAGCCTGGCAGAGAAG
This sequence comes from Lissotriton vulgaris, assembly GCF_964263255.1. NCBI lineage: Eukaryota > Metazoa > Chordata > Amphibia > Caudata > Salamandridae > Lissotriton > Lissotriton vulgaris. Next base: position 1,544,586,856 of record NC_141691.1, on the reverse strand, counting down.
AGGCTTCAAACTTACAACTGTACTTAGATTTAAAAACAATTGTGATGCCACCTCCTTTACCGGTATCTCTATCCTTTCTGACCATGACATAGTCACTAGGAATAGCCATGGCAATGTCAGGGCCTGAGCTCTCATGGAGCCAGGTTTCAGTTAGAAACATTGCGTCAGGTTTTTCGTCCATTAGAAAGTCATAAATGTTGTTTTTATGCTTTGGGAAAGATCTGCAGTTTATGCTCCAAAACTGGAGTTTAGCACAAGTATGGGGCAATTTAATGATCCTAGATTTCCCGTAATTCCTTCTTTGCAGATTCAATTGCTCGCTTATATTTAGCTCTGAAGGCCACTATCTCAGTGTGTACCTTTTGCTTAACTGCCTTTAAGAGCACGTTCTTAGGGAGCCCACAATCCTTATTATACCAGACACACTGCTGGGCTGACCTCCTGTGAGTATTAATGTTTGCCTTCTTTTGAGGATTTGGTAATTTTCCAAGTAGTTCCCTTAGTTCATTATATAGGGATTCATGTCTACGGCCCATTAACTACACAGCATTGTCAAAAGTAAAGCTGGCTATTTCTTCCAATGGCAAACAAACCTTGCTCTTGGCCATATCTAAGACCCCTGGATGGACCTCCACCCATTCTCATTTACTTGTCTTCTGATTATTGGAGATTGTCAGGGTACCTAGGTCTGGGCAGCCCATTTTAGCCATATTAGGGTGTCAGTGGTGTCTGCCTTTGGGGGCCTGTTGCAGGCCCCCATGGTGTTGGGGGATAGGGGTGCACTTGAGGTATCCCCCCACATTGGCATGCACAAGGTGACAGGCAACAGACATATTTGGCATTGTGGCGGGTGCTGCACAGAACACCACCTGCCACAATGTTATATATGCGGGATTTGACTGCCAGGGTGGCGGTCACATCCTAATGGATATAAGGGGACCGCTGCACCTCTGGCGGTCGGTCCCGTTCACTGTTACGGTGGCAGGCGCACTTTGTCCGCCCGCCATCGTAATAGCTCCCTAAATGTGCCGAAAATGTTTATTTCTTGACCTTTCTGTGAGTACATTTCTCATGATAAATAATTGTTGCATAATGTTTTCATACATTTTCGTAAAATGTTTCTAATCACAAAGATCACTCAAAAAATATTAAAAAATTAGTCTTTTACTAGGGTAACGAAGAGTTCAAATATGAAGAGGCAACATTCTTAAGAGAATAAATGGTTGCTGTAATTAATATTTTTCTTAAAAACATAACTAAATCTGATATATGTATCTCGTTTATATGTGGGAAAGTAGACCTGAAAGAGTAAATGACTTACTATGAATCCTAGAATTGATACAACCTTATTAAAAATGTAACATTGCTGTCTGTGGACCATTGCATTTCTGTGAGAAGAAGAGGAGTGATCTTGTTCCGAGGAGAGGATCAAAAGCTGATTGGCTGAATGGCTGAAGGAAGGAGCAACATCTTGCAAAGCTTCATGAAATGTGTAGTCTATAATAGTGTGTGTTCCTAGAGTAGGTTCCTACATTTTCAGACCATTCTTTCATGTCATTGACATTGTCCAATGCTCATTTTGCTTTGATACTCTTTTGAGATTCTTGAACCTCGCTTTTCTGCTTAAATAATTTTTAGCTGACGTTAATGCCAAAGCTTTATGCTTTTTCTCTAACGCTCTCGAACTAGAACTCTTCATGAGTTCTGACTGACACCATTTTTCCCCATTCCTAGAATAGGGATTATTTCCTTTATAGAACAATATTAGAGTGTGTAATATGATTATTATTGACTAATATTGATTATTGATTTCTATTCATATTTGAAGAAATTGAAATTAATCGAAATGTATTTGTGACCTTAATAAAGATGAATTACCAAAAAGATCAGAATAATGAAACCCTATAACTCATACCAAACTCTCATTATTTACTGAATATCGACTGAATTATTGACTGAAAATAGATTAGTGAGCATAATCCTTATTTATGTGATGTGCAACTCTTGATCTTCTCTAAAACAATGACAAAGATCCATCTCAAATTCAGTGAGTGGTGGGGGTTAGCCCTGATGCTGGTGAAGAAAGACTTTTTAAATTGAAAACAATTCCCAACACTCCAGCAAAATTTGGTACCAGGAGGAATGTTTATGTTATGAGAAGAAGAGCTATAAATAAATAGTTACCGCAGTTAGAGTAATGTCCAAGTCCCATAGCCCAAAGCCCTGAATTTGAAGACTGGCAAGGTGTGGTTTCAAAGGTATTTGCTTTATTGGAGGTGTTAGTATTAAAAGGGTTTTGCGTTGTAGTTGTAGTTCTTCTTTGTACTGTTGAATGAATTGGCGATGTTCATATGCTTATTGTGTAGAAGCTGAAGAAGTTAAAGAGGTTAGGAGATGACTCAACAGAGCCTAAAATCCCAGGATATTGATATAAGTGTAGAATGCCCTGCATGGTTTTCTTGTCCGCTAAAGATTTGTGGTGTAGGTCGTAAGGTACTGTTGACTACAGAAATTGAGATAGGGACTACAACAATTTGCTGTGATTGAGCTAATATTGACTCATGTTGGCAGAAGTAATTGTGCAAAGGTTATGCTACATTGATTAGGGTGATTTCCCATTGGATTAGATTTCATTTGTGTGTGTGAATGATCTTTCTGTATGAAAAAGTCCAAGGACATTACAACCTTAATATTCTGATTGTTGAATTGTCTTTGGTTTCCTTCAGCAGGAGCATACAAAGATTGAATATTTATGTTCACCTAAAGTTGTAGAATTGTGTGTATGAGAGAAAATGGTAAAGGAGGGTGAACTGCTGAATCCGTGCTAAGATTGGTGTCTTGTCACACAGCTGATTATGACAGTGACGTGCTGCTATAGGTCAATTGTTGAATACGTGCCACATTGAGATTGGTTAATGAGTCTTCAAGAATTAAAAGAACAGAATTGAAGTAAAGACAAGGTTTTGTGAGAGATGATGTAACAATCCTATTATGGGAAGTTGAAGTGGAGTCTCCTGAGCGTACACCAGCACATTATATGGCAACTAATATGAGATTACATAAATATTTGTGGCTTCAGCAATGGTGCAAGATTACTGAAAACAAAGATCTTTTGAGTTTTCCAAGATATGGTACATTTGAACTGAGAAAAACTGAAAGATTGAGAGGAAAATTAAATGAGAAGAAGCCACCACCTCGACCCATACATTACATAGCATTAAATATTTGGGAGAAAATAGCAGATGCTAAAGGGAAGAAGAAAAATACCTGAATGAAACTAAAAAAGCAGAGCGTAATCATGCAGATGCTCGACGGCATGAGTAATTACAGCAATATCAAATGAGTTGCGAGCATGTAAAGGCAGGTCTATATCAGACAAACAGGGTGAACCCACTGTCACAATTTTGATTATATCCTGATCACGGATTGTATGTGGGATAGATTAAAATAGATGAAAGAGAAGAGAGTGACCACTATCCCCACCATCTCAAGCTATCAAAATGCCTGGGCAATAACTCTTATGCTCCTGTAACAGCAACCCTAAGGCTGTAAAGACCATGGCAGTGATTTTTAACTTATTTGTAATGTTTTTTTCCAAACCTAGCCCTCCTATGCCCTCCAAGTTCCCAATGATCGATATCCATGCTAACTTGGTAGGTTCCTTGAAATTGGTTTTTTCCCAAGCCCCTCATAAGGAAACACTCTACCTCTAGGTCCCACAGCAATGACAGCAATCTGTGCTACATAAAGGGCTGTAGTTTAGCCAAAAAAGCTCAGATGATTGCATTGAAATCTATAACCCCACTTGAGGTCCGCGTAGCGAGGGAAAGGTATAAGATGACAGTAAGGTGCAAGTGGGATGATGCTAGTTGGAGTGATATAGTGGTGGTTGCAAGGTCTGGTGTTCTGTAAAAGTGTTGCCCATGGGAGCGTGCACTCTGCAGCACAGATCAATTGCTAATTGAACCTGGGAGCCCTGGTGGATAATTTCACCAAATGTTATGACCATGCTCCCCGTGAGCACTAAGCATTCACTGACCTCACAGCAGACACCTCCACCCCACCCTTAGACATACGCTTCACATTTGAGGAGCCAAAGCAGCTATTGCTGTCATCAACTTGGGCAAGGCCCCGGGTCCAGACAAACCTCATGGTAAACTATTACAACATGACTTTTCAGTTTCGATTCCATATGTTAACACCTTCAGCCATAGCCTTAGGAGGTCCAATCCCCAATACCTGGAAAGGAGCACAGATAATCTCTATTTATAAAAAGGGGTATCTGAAGAATACTGCTAATTATAGGCCTCTAAGCCTCTGAACATCTTGCAGAAAGTGTTATGTGAGACAGCTATTAGGAAAATATAATTATTGGATTTATGACGCAGAAATTCTGTCCCCTAGCAGGCTGGGTTTAGACCCCAAGTTAGTACCATAGATCAAGTCCTGAGGTTGCGTCTCATTGTCCGGAAGTATGCAAAAGCTGAAAGAAGGTCATCTTTATATAGCATTTGTTGACCTTTAAGCAGCCTTTGACCTAGTCCCCAGGGGATTGCTAATGGACATTCTTAAAGAGCCTAGGGGTTCCTGAAGTCCTACTTGGCCAAATAACAAGGTTACACCATAATATTTATGTCCACATGCGATGGGGTCCCCAGGGACAACTGACCGATTAAATTCCAGGATGCAGAAGGGTGAGACAGGGGTATGTGCTGGCCCCTATTCTATTTCCCCTTTTTGTCAACAATGCATAGCGACATTTCATCTAGGCAATATTGACTCTCCCAAACTGGAAGGGGTTCGTTTAAATGCTCTTTTATTCACAGACAACACTCTCTAATTCTCCCAGGCTACTATGGGACTGTAGCAATTTCTGTATAACTTAAAATGCCTTTTGTGCTGCTAGGGATCGGGAAATTAATGTAACAAAAGCAGAATTCATGGTAGTTAGTCCCCACAAATCATTTGGAAATGACCTGACGTTGGATAATGGGACACTAGAGCGAGTTTACATATTTGAATACCTGAGTACTATGCTGGATAGTAGGGTTTTGTGGTCCCCTCACATTCAGAAGTGAAGGGCAGTGCTCCAGCACCAAGCCTCGAATATCAATAAATAATACCAGGGAACAACATCAAGAGCCCTATTCCCCACTATAGAGATATACAAACTAAAGGCTTAATCAGGAATCCTATATGTAGTGCCGAAACCAAGGGTCACGTGAACGTTAATTCACTTACCTTAAGCAATAACAAGTTTATCCGTTCACTTCTTCACCTCCCCAAGAGCACTCCCCTAGGACCCATGTTTTTCGATGTGACGTTTAAAAGGGTGGGACATATTGCCCGGCTGAGGCCTCTTTTATATTGGGTGAGAATATGGACCACGGAGGAGTTCAAACTGTACCGAAATGCAGTAGAGGACCTGCTGGCATTTGACAAAGACCTCACCTTTCTCTGGGTCAGACACGTCCATTCCTGGATTTTAAGGCTAAGCCTCTGAAACTTCTGGTCTGACTCAAGTTCCCTAAACACAGCTTCAAAGATCCTAGCTAGCCGCCATCAAACTCCCACCCTAGGGAGACTGACAGACCAGTTTCTGCTTACCAAAAACAACCCCAAGTATGAAGCCTTCCTAGACACCCCACAACTGCAACTGGTGAAATCCCTGTACTTAACATTTCGATTTGGCACCCTCAAGATAGTGTAATTCACGTTCTCATGAAACGAAGGCTGGAGTCCCAACGCTAGCAAGAACAACTCAATGTGTAGCCTGTCTCCAAAGAAAAGGTAGGTCATGTTTTGCTCTTCTGTCCTGCTTACATTAAGCCCAGAATTGAATGGATTCACCCACTCTATAAACAGTTAGGCACCATGAAGCTTTTAAGGGTGCTGAAGGGAGACATATCTACTTACACTGAGGCTATCTTAGGCAAATATTTATTTGCATAAGGGTTGTTGAGGAAAGAAAAAGACCAAAAATGCTATGTTGTGATGAGCAGATTGGCCTGTTTTATGCTGGATTATATTATGCATAGCAACTCCCTCTCTCCCCGCCAATCCAGCGGAAAGAACTGCTTATCTTTGTACTCTAAGGCAGCTAACAGCACTAGGTGTGCTCTTATTTTCCCAACGTTTAAGAAATGTAATTACATTGTATATAATGTATGAACCATATTACTTGCACTAGTAGTTTAGAGTGCACAGATTAGCCGGGTCGCAGTTATTTCTTATCTCTGAATTTCCTCTTATTTTTAATCTGCATACAGACATTGTAGCTTGACATTTGATGGGCTGTTTGACTGGTTATTATCCCAGTCTGCTTAAAATACAAAAGCTACTTTACTTCGGCCAGTCCAGAGACAGAACAGCTCAACTTTACACAATTTACTTGTTAGCACTTAGTGTGTACTATTTTAATCTCCCTACTCGTTTTTCAAGAAGAATACACAACCCTTTAGCACGTAGAAAATACAGCAATTGTGCTAGCACCTTACTTAGCATACTGTTCTCTGAAAGGTTGTCATAGCTTACTTATGATATTTTATTTATTTCTGTTTAGTACACTATGACTGTTTAGTTTGCTGTTAGACTGTAAACAATACTGCTTGATCATTTATTTTTAATAGAAATGTTTAATGAATGTTCGTACATTTTATGGAATGTCATTTTCGAAATAAACATTATTACTACCACTAAAAGGACATGTTCAACTCAAAAGTGCATGTTAAACTTTTGTAATGTATTGTACCCTGCCCTCAGGGCTTTCTAGGGCTACCGTAGGAATTACTTGTATGTAATAAAAAAAGTTTGAAATCTGGCAAATGCTTTCTTATGCCAGGTCGACATGGTAGTTTAAATCTCTGCAATGACAAGCCTGACACATGTTTAAAGGACTACTGAAATGGGTGGCACAATTAGTGCTGCAGACCCACTAGTAGAATTCAATTTGCAGGCCCTGGGCACATGTAGTACCACTTTACTAGGGACTTGTAAGTAAATTAAAAATGCCAATTGGGTATAAGCAGTAGTTAGTAGTGGCAAAGTGTAGAGTCCTTAGGCCAACTAAAATGAATTCAACAAAAAGAGGAGGGTTAAAGGCAAGATGTAAGGGTGTGACCCTGCAGAGAGTGCCAGGTCCAACAGAACCCCTTTCCAGCCTAAGGCTAGGTGAGACTAACCAATACCTTTGTGGACTTCCCTTTTTCGGAGGTAGAATATGGACACTGGCCATCTACTTCATAGGCATGTGCCAGCTCTATTCTCCTCTAAATTAATTTGTATCCCTCTGTCACCAATTTCTTGAGCCAATGAATTGGCACCAGGGGAACCCTTCTCCTCTCCTGTGGACCCCATCTGTTCAGCACCTAACCTTATTTTGCTCACGGATGTATCCCAGTAAGCAGACAGTGCCACCATGACCAACAAAGTGATGTGGCACTTTCCACCCCTTGGATCAGACTTCTGTCCCCAACCCAAGGAACATTTTGCCCGTAAGGACAGCAACCAACAGAGGCAATTGACAGTTGTCAGTGTCAACATCCAAGCCCCAGGCCATCTAAGGGCCACTGCCCTCTGTGGTTTCACAGATTGGGGGGCAACTGCCCCAGGTTTTAGGTACCCTTTTTCCACTCTCATTCAAACCAGTTCAGGTGTGGTATCCTTAGACTGGTCATCCAGCCCAGGATCGATACCCTAAAGCTGAACTTGAGTCAGGGGTGATTCTTCCTCCACCCGCCCCTACATCTGCCCCCCCCCCCCCTTGAGAGTGGTATTCCCAAATGTCTGAACATTTAGGGAGCCCTGGGTTGCAGTTTCTCCTAGATTTTATATCACTGGTGGCAACTCATTTTACAGAATAAAGTCAATGTGCATCTGGGGATAAATATGCCCTTCTCTGGGTTACACCCCCACCCCACTCCAGGGATAGCTGAGTGAATGGGCGGACAAATACCTGCCCCTGGACCTGAGTTACCCTACACACCTGACTGGTGCATTGCTCTAGAAAAACCATCCTTTCCACTAACATGGTCTGGCTGGTTCTGGTGTCCCTCAGAACAGTGACAGGGACTCCATCCTCCTTGGCCTGGTGGAAGGGACAACTCCCCTCCCCCCCCCTCATGGCTTACCAGTCTACCCTCCTAGTTCACCCCTAACTAAGAGAGATGAGGGCATGTTCTTCTCCCTGTCCCTTGGGACTACCTCACCCTAAGGCCACCTGAGCCAACTCTGTAGTTGTCCTACCAGTGGGTGGTTTCTCTGAATAGACAGAGTCCCGCTGCTTGTGTCCTACCTTTGAACAATCAAAGCAGAGGGGCTGGAAATGGGGCGCTCTGAGCCACCACCCATCAGAACCTCCCTCCTGGCTGGAAGGAAAATTAAAACCCTTTCCTTCCCCATTAACCAGGGACGTTTGTGTCTCCCTTGATCTTCCCCTCATTCTGCTAGGGGGTCCTGAACCACCCTTCTTGGGTGACTAGCAGGTACTTTTTTGGACACTCCGGTGCTGACACAGAGATAGTGGTGGGTGGAACTCCCAGAGTTTATTGCTCATCCCTACCCAGAGGCCCATCTCCTAAGCAAGTTTACTGGGCTCAGCAAGCTGCTATTCACTAGGGGTGGGCGGAACTCTAGAAGTTTCACTCTACAGAATACATAAAAAGGCTGTGAGATTCTGTGAAGACCTGGCTTGACAGTTCGTGCTGGACTATTCCCATGAGGCACAGGGTCAAGACTGATTTGTATATAGCTGGGTTTGAAATGAGGTGGCGAAGTGAGATAAAGAACGATGATGGATTCAAACCAGATCTGTGACTGGGGTTGAGTGTCTGAAAAGTTTCAGTGCTCTGTTCATCATCTCCTTGTGTTTGCTTTGTTCACCCTAAGTTGGCAGGGTATGCACAGACGTGGGTCCCTTGCTCACTTTGCTACTGGATTTAATATAGCCTGGCTGATGAGGGGTGTTATTCCGAAACCAGTCCGTGGATGCTCGTTTATAGTTTAGGGAAGACCTGGCTTGGCTGTTAGGGCTGAACTGTTCTCATGAGTCACACAGTCAATACTGATTTGTAAATGGCTGGGTCTGAACTGGGGGGGCAAAGTGAGCTAAAGAACGATGATGGATTCAACCTAGATCTGTGACTGGGGCTGAGTGTCTGAAAAGTTTCAGCGCTCCGTCCATCATCACCTTTGGTTTGCCAAGTACATAAAGACTCATTAGGAAATGATTTATTTAAAAACAATATTATAGGATATGGGCAAATATTATAACATAAAGACAAAATACATTTTGTGAGTGCTCTAGAATTTGACACCATACAAATGTAGGGGTAGGGTGTCAAAATGAGAAAACGGGACTGTCTAACTTTTCATCCCAGCTCTTAGATACATAGCACAACAACGCAATTGAGACACACTAAGGTCATGGTGGGGATCATTTCTAAAGTTTAGAAGACCCTTATTCCTTGGTAGTTTCTGTTCGTCAGTGAAGGGCTCTAATGTTTCAATACTCATGCTATACTTTAGAAGTCAATTAAACAAGCATTTGCAATGCAATCGGTCTCTCTTTTGGGACCTTATATGTATTGTGTTATACAGCACATAACCAGGGTTCTGAAACATTTACTGTTCTTTAACATGGAGGGAATTAGAAAAGGCAAACATTTGTGGTAGCTTCTCTGGTTCTGGGATTTACAACATAGATCCATGTGGGATCGATTACTCTAGCGCACGATGGCCACATGACTCTACGTCTGTTTAACCCCTTCGATGCTGGTGACGGAACCATTCCGTCATCAGACACGGTTGAGCTGTGCTGATGACAGAATGGTTCAGTCACGACCACACCCATTATTATTAGGGCCCAGCACAGGGGGGAAATATCAGCAGCAGCGATGAGGTTAAACAACACGCTTGTAGAGCACCAGTGATCACTGACATGGTAAACATAATCTCTCCTCCTTACATTGCTGGGTCAGGTGGCTCAGTGGACTAATGCGTCTACTGCAGGGGCCTGTGTTTGACCTCATGGTCACAGTTTCAAATCCCGGCGGGTTCACTGACCCTTTCATCCATCTGAGGTCGATAAAATGAGTACCATTGAGTTGGGTAACAACAAAAATCCGTTTTTCAACGCCAAGATACCTTAAGTGGTGAGTGTGTGCTTTACAAATACACAATTTATGTTATGTTATGTTACAACAGTCAGATAGTTCTTACAAACTGAATGTTTGTTCTGCTACCCGATCAATGAAAAAAAATTATACCAGATGTTTAAAAGATCGCCAGCTCATGGGCCGTCTACTAAACAAAACAACTCTACAGATCAACGTGATTTTTTAACTTTGTTAATTAACCTCTCTGATCAATTATACACGTGTGTTTTTTCAGGCAGAGCCAAATGACAACAAATATTCGCTTTGCAAAAGTCTGTAGATGCTAACACTATTTAAAAGCATTAGCCAAACGACCAATACTATTTCAGAAAATGCTTCGTGCATAAGAGAAATTACCCCTTTTCGTCCTATATAAACGTTTGCTTTGTCTGCTACTCAATGACATGCTCTTCACCTTTGGGTTCAGGTTTTTTTGGTAAATCTCTCTGGTTTTCATTAATGTGAAATCAGAGGAAGAGCACCAATCCAAAAAAGCCTTTAATTTTCTTAAGGTACAACAGCAGTGTTGACACTGAGGCCCAAACAGGGAGATGAAGAGGGGCGCACTCCGTGACTCACCTTCTTTCGCTGAAGGGCTTCGGAAGTCCCCAGGTTTATGGAAAGTGATCCTAGCATACGGACTTAGGTCCTCGGTGGAGCTGGCCGTCCAGGGCATTCCAGAGGACTTGTGGTGCAGATGTTACTGCTCCCTGCCCACGGGCAAGTGTATATATTTCAGAAACGTGTCACCAGTAGGATCCTTTGGTGGGCTCATGTTCTCGAAGGAGGCTGGGCTGTGGCATTTGCCATCCTCGGCTCAGGGTGGTGTGGCTGGTGCGTGGGCGGTACTGGCGGTGCTGGAGAAAGTTTCAGAGCAGTGCCGCCGCCGACCCTGCGGGTCCACCCGTACTATCCTGGCGTTGCAGGGCTAAGGTTGTCCCTGGTGAAAGCGCTGAGACCAGAGCCATGGCCTGGCAGCGGGGCAGAAGCGGCGACACCTGGATGGTCCTGGAGGGCTGCAGGCTTGGGAAAGAGCAGCTTCTCTGAACATCTTCCGAAAGCCATATTGACATAAATACTGTGCACCCAGCCTCAGGATAGCTCATCATTGTAACACGGTACTCTGGCTTTGTCCAAGAGAGTTTGGTAGGCCTGGGCAGGTGGTGGCTGTCTGCACTCAAGGGTCCAACTAGCTTGTTTGGTCCTGGCCACCCAGGATGTTGCTGCTGGTGGAGGATGACAAGTCTTCGCCACCAGGCCGTGCAGATCCTTGAAGGAGTGCGGCAGGGAGTAGTAGGCGCAGGTGGCCTAAGTGGCCACCTCTGCTGGCAAGTAGCTGTCTGACAGCATGCCGGTGCTAGAGCAGCTGGCCGAACTCATGTTTATATAGTCTCTGCAGGGCAGCTTGCCATTGCCGCTTTCCAATGACAGTCGGGTTCAGCAACCATTGGGGGAGCAACTGTCACTAGGAAACAACATCATGTAGCCGCTGGGGTCGGTGTGAGGCCGCAGGATCTGTTGTGGGCCAGACATGCTGGTGGGGCTCATGGGCATATATGCTCCGTGCATAGGCGGGCGCCACCTCGGACTCATGGGCATGTATTGGTCGTCCTGTGGCTGTTCTGTGGGTTAACAGGAAAGGGCAGGAAGACAGGAGGCCGGCAGGGTTTGGCCATAACATTGTAGTACTCAGGGGCAGCTGTTGGGCAACAAGAGGCAGTGGGGAGGTGCCGGTCAAGTGTGTCCAATTCCTGTAACGTGGATCCTGTGCTGGCGGGGTTCGGCGAAGTGGTTGGGCCCCGTGGCCCATGCGAATGTAGGCCAGCCCGTTGGCAGATGGAGTGTGGCAGGGGGGAGTCCGGCGTCACTCTGCGAAAAGAACCCCTGAAGTCGCTAGGGCTGGATCTGTATATGAAGTCGCAGTCACTGGGGGAGCTGAACACTGGGCACTGGAGCGCTGGTGGCAGAGCTCCTCCGATGTGGAGTCATGGCCGCTGGTGCTGCAGGTTGGCAGGGCTGGCTGCAGTCGAGGGAGAGCTGCTGCAGGCTGACGCTGGAATGGATTGGCTGAGGCTGAGGGGCGGGTGCAGTTGCTGCTGGGAATGCCACTGTTTTGTCCCACATGCATACGATGTAAGGCATTGCGGGCATGCGAGACAAAGAGTGCAAATCCATCCACCAATCACACAACAAACAAGCCTTGAAAATGCAATAGGACTCGTATTAACGCAAGACCTATCGTATTTTTAACAGAAGTGCAGGCGTGAAAGAAGCCACAGACGGGAGGGTTTGGTGTGGGTAGTGATGGTCCAAGAAGTTACGGACTACGGGAGGAATGGGGAGAGGCTGAGGAACAAAACTGTTGTAGAAGTAAAGGGGCCGATAGTCTCGGAAGGAAGAAAATTATGACATCGCCGTCAGGAGGCGGGATTAAGTTCCCGAAAACCAATGAAAATGCAGCATTTAGAATTGCGGCCAATCAAAATGATAGGTGGAAAGTGGGCGGAGCTTCCGAAGCAGTACTGTATACAGCATCTCTCGATGAGACAGCGCATGCCCTGCCTAGCCGAGACCTAAAAAATTGAAAGGTATGGCCTCACACCCCCATGGTTTCATGCATCATCATTGGACATCCATGCTTGCCAGAGAATACTCTGGATGTGGGCTGGCTCACCTGTGAGATTACAGGGAGCACATATTGATGAGAGGTTTGGATCCAGAAACATAGAAACTAAAAATCTTGGTGACCTCCAATAAGGAACTTCCTTTATTTGATTTGGGAGAATGCAAGATGATTAAAATAAAAGGCGAAGTTTAGAAGTTTTAAATACTCCTTCATCTATGGATTGACATAATTCAGGTTGTGGCCTCATCCAGGCCTGTGGCCTTCTTCAGGAAAAGGATCCCTAATCTCTAGCTAGTTATTATTCATAAATTTTACACACAGCAGGCTCAAACACAAAGTACCAAATGATTTAAAAAAATCTGTTTTGTTAGATGTGGGAGTTCTTCATTAGCATGTCTTTTGGAGGTTCTGCAGTGACATTTTTACTATCGAGCATTAAATATTGTTAAACAAAATACACAAAATATAAAAATAAATAATAAAAAAAGCTATTTTTGATTGCCAAGACATTGAAAGCAGTGTACAGTAGATAACAAAACAATAATAAATAGTTTCACAAAAAATTATACTTGGCTGCATGGTTAAACCTTTTGTATGAAATTCTAATTACTAGTCGCACTAGCCGTAATAAAGACATCCTATTAAGTATGCAGTTGCGATTCAGAAGACGATCAGAGAAAGGCTACAAAGGATAACCTGTTGTTTGATAAGTAAAGACATTGCAATAGTGATAAAAACAGCAATTGCGTTTTTTACAGCGCACTGCTCCCATCACAGGCAAAAAGTATAACATTTATATATTAATATATACACTGGGGGAAAAATCCTTTCTAAAAACAAGTCATCTTATCAGAGCAAAAGCAGTTTTTATTCACAGTCCAGCAAGAACAGAGAGTTGAATTGCTGCGCTTCTCAGAACCAACTGGCCAGTCTGTTTGTTAGGCCAGCGGAAAATGGTAAAGAAGTGCTCTAAGGAAATCAAAGATGTTCTGCATTTTGCCACCGCAGGGGTATCCAGATGGCAATCTACAGAACAGGTCATTGGTTCACTTAGAACGGTGCTTATCGGCTAGCAGAGATCGTTCCGAGGCACACTGCTTGCTTTTTTAGCCTGGTTCCCTGTAGTAAACTGAGATAGAGATTGCCAAGCTTACCGGTCGGGACAGCAGCTACTTCTTTTGTGATCCAATTGTTGTGACCACCTGTGGGGATTACCTCATTTTGCAATGGTTTTATTAATACTAGTGGGTTGCTTGAACTTACGATATGCCAGATAGATAAAAAAGCATAAAGTTAATGTTTAGAGCCGTATTCTCTGGGTTCAATGCAGCGATGATGCCCTGTCTACAGGTCCGGACTCCCAATTTATTCCACTCAGGCCTCATCTTTGATTCAACATGCACCCAGTCTGATTTTCCACAGCCCCCGCAAACAACCTCACCTGAAGAATGCCGCCTGGGTGGTTTGTGTTTCAAAAAAATGCCACTCACACAGCCTAAGCACCAAAATCTCTGTTTTAGGTATAGGGAGAATATGCAAGCAAGATGAGGCAAAGGAGGGGCCAACTGATAAGATTTAGATTCGCTAAATTCTCTCTGTCAGACAAAACGGAGCACAGTTGGATTCACTTCTTAGTGCTTGATTTAAAAGCAGTTTTACTTGGGTTGAGAGACCACAGTTCACTTGCTGATAACTGTGGCAAGCCTTCATTAAAAGATCGTTGTGTGACCCACTGGGGTTGTTGGAGCTGATAACAGTCCCTCTCTAGCCTGCCTCAACTTGTGGCACTGGTTAAGAAAGGCCACCACACTTTGCAGAGAGTAATTTATGGGACCAAGCTCAGGACGAATCTGGGCGGGGTCGAGGTTTTTAGTAGCGGCAGCACCTTTTTGTAGATTTTAGTCACATGTTGATTAAGTGCAATGCGGAGCTTACCCAAAAAGATCTCATAACCTTACAAGGTGGGACATATCTTGGCCAGCATTACCTCCAACATTGACGCTAAGAAGGGACCTGTCAGTTTTTTAAAGAGTTTGGAAAGACTGACTTCAAGAGCCTGGGCTTTCATGGCAATTTGACTACAATGTGTTATTAAAGTGCTCGATGATTCAATGAAAATACACAGGTATGAAATTTGAAGGTTGTTGTACGACTAGTCGCCACCTCTGTAACACTTCCTGTCAAATATGACTACTTGAGTTTTCTTTAGGTTTACCTCCAAGCTGTTCATGGTGGTGTAGCTATATAATGTATTCAGCAGGCGTTGCAGTCCAACTCTCGTGAGGCAGAATAGAGCTAGGTCATCTGCATATATGAGGTTGATCTGCGCACTACTGATCCACGGACCATGGCTATTTATTATATCCAACTCTGCTGAGAGGTCAGATAGAAACAGGTTAAAAAGCAGGGGAGCTAACACACATCCCTGTTTTACTTCCCTTGACATCGGTATTTTTCTGGATAGGTGTGAACCAGAGCTTATCTTGCCTTAAATCCAGGTGTTGGTATGGAGCTGGACGATTGACTCCAGTAATTTGATGTCCACAAAGCAGCAAAAGAGTGCCGTAGAATAAGTGTTTGCTTTATCAATGTGAATGGAGAAGGCAGGGAGATTTGTCAGTGTGCCGGAGTTAGTCACAAAACCCATTTTCGGGGGGAGGGGGATCAGGCCCTTTGAGTCGACCCAGCTTTTCAGATCTTCCAGCAATAAACTGGTGAAGAACTTTGTCTCAGTATCCATTAGGGCTATCAGCCAATAGTTACTGGGGCTGATCAAGAGCCAGTCTTATGAATTGACTGGATAATCACACAGCGCCAGGAGTCGGGTATGGTTGAACTTCGTATGGTGTAATCAAACAGGTTAGCTAACTACTTAGCCCCGAAGGGAATGTTTTTTTTAAACAAAGCGTGTGGTAGGCAATTTGGGACTGGCACTCCTTGAGATGTAGCTTTAGTTAATATTTTGCCCAGCTTTGTAGGTGAGAAGGAGAGTTCTTCACTTGGATGTTTCTGTGTTCTTTGCGGGCCAACAGAACGCTCCCTATAGGTATTAGTCGTTCTGCGTGGCTTTATCTCATCTGCCTGAAAGTGACCTTCCATAAATGTTACCCATTCCTGCTCTGAAATGTTTGTGGAACCTAGGCAGAGATTTTTGTTGGTTTGCCTATTTACTATTTTCTGGGGTTCCGGCTCTTACTTGCATAGTGGAGAGAGCACTAGAGGTGTTGGAGATGCTGTTTGTTTGTCAATACAACATGCACATCTATAACTAGTTTGTGTGATTTTGAACCATCAACAACAACAACAATTAGGACCTAACTTCAACCAGCGTCCTTTTTTAGGAGGAGGCCGTGCCCCACAGAGACAAAGGGGCAGAGGCGTGACCTGGTCCGATCAACCACGCCAAGTACAGACCAGGAGTGTCACCAAAGCCAAAGCAGGGCCGAGCACAGCGACCTGATTGTAAATCTTACAGGAAAGATACTCACTCAAGATCAAGTGAAGGTACTTAACAAAGGCCTAGGGTTCGTACCCACACCGAACCTAGATATCTTCAAAACTAAATGTGAAGTATCTGAATTCTGTCGGAAGTTGAAACTGAAAGCCTTCTTTGGAGGAGAAGGAGCAGCTACTAATGATGGAGACACTACGCTCAGAAAAAAGTCAAGATACTGTCCTACGAATTCACAGATACCGATAGAAATACAGACCTTCGAACAAGCAGTAATGCATGATCTTGATGATCTTACAACTCTGACAAAGAAACCATTCCATAACATCACGAAGAGAGAACAACTTGCTCTTCAAGAACTAAAAAATGATAATGACCTGGTAATTAAACCGGCGGACAAGGGTGGAGGGATTGTCCTACTCACAAAAAAGAGATACCAAGAACAATGTCTGGAACTGCTATCTGATAACACCTTCTATGAAATAGTAACTGAGGATCCCACACCCAGACTACAACAAACCATAACTCTGATGATTGAGGAAGCTGAGGCACATAACTGGCTCTCCAGAAAAGAAGCTGAGTTTTTACATACTGATACCCCGAGAATACCATATTTTTATTCTCTACCGAAGACACACAAAGCAAGGAGCCCTCCTCCGGGACGCCCCATAGTGTCCGGTATTGGTTCAGTACTGGAACCTTTACCCCAGTTTGTGGATGAATATTTAAAACCTCTAACTCAGAAGACTCCGACGTATCTTAAGGACACGAGAGACCTGCTGAACCATCTTACCTCTGTAACTTTTTGTGAGACTTCCATGATCCTTGTAGGATTGGACGTGGAAAGTCTATACACAAGTCTCCCACAAGGAAAAACTCTGGATACCTTGGAGAATATCCTATTCAATATGGATTGGAATTACAAGACACCCAGGCATTTTATTTTGGAGTGTTGTAGACTGGCGTTAACAGAAAACTACTTTCTTTTTGATACAACCATGTATAAACAGCGACACGGCACCTCGATGGGAAGTACCTTCGCCCCGAGTGTGGCCGGATTGTACGTCAGTGATTTCGAAAGGACATTTGTCCACAATGTATGTAACCCCTTCCAGAGACAGATCCGTTTCTGGAAGCGTTACATAGATGACGTTCTTCTTATCTGGGAAGGCAGCACTGAAAGCCTGGCACAGTTTCACAAATGGCTGAATGAACAAGACCAATGGCTGAAGTTTACATACACCTCAAGTAAAGAGAGTCTAGACTTCCTGGACATCACCATCTACGTGGATAATGGCAGGTTACAAACAAAAACCTTTTTTTAAACCAACGGCTAAGAACAGCTTGCTGTCATTTAATAGCCATCACCCACGACCTCTGAGGGAGAATCTCCCATTCAGCCAGTTCTTACGTTTACGGAGGAACTGCAGCAAGACTGAAGAATACCAACTCCAAGCCAACGATCTATGCAAAAAATTATCAGCAAGAGATTACCCACAAAGAGTGATTAAGAAGTGCAAAAAAAGAGCACGGAACCAGAACCGTGAAAGCCTCCTAGAGACCAACCCAAGAAACCAAGAAGAAGATCTCATGACTTGTGTTACAACGTACAGTCCGGCTTCTAATCAGGTCAAGAAAATTATCAATAAGCACTGGCGAATCCTCACCTCAGCAGATCTTTCATGGCCAAAACCAAGATTCTCTAATAAACGAACACAGAACTTAAAGGACATCCTAGTGCATACTAGACCGCGTTTGGAACAGGGAACTAAACAAACACGTCTCTGGGACTTACCACCTGTCCAAGGACACTTTCCATGTGGGAATTGTTCAGTATGTCCACTAACAATGCCCACTAAAACAATTCAACTATTACCAGATCTGAAATGGTATTTGAAATCCCATACAAATTGCAATTCCAGTCACGTGATCTATATGATCACGTGCCCCTGCAACATGCAATATATCGGAATGACATGCAGGAAAATACGGCAAAGAATCTGTGAACACAGAAGCAAAGTCAAATGCAAGAAGGCAACAACCAAGATGGCCAACCATTATTTGGAGAAAGGACACACTGTGGAAGACCTAAAATGGGTCATCTTGGAAACACTGACCATCAAAGACCATAACGCTGAACGCATCCTGTTCGAAAAAGAACAGAGGTGGGTTCACCGTTTGAGGACAGATCAACGGGGACTGAATGATGGTGTCCCATGGCTAAGCCTCTGCAAATGACTCATGCTTCCATGATTTTTAAGAAAAGATCAAGAATCACATCTAATGAATAGTTAATTCCAATGTTCAGTGTATGAACCTAGAACACTTCCCCTTCTTTCCTACCATACCTCTAATCTCAATGATAGTGCCCCAAATTAATCAGAGTACCTGAACTAATTGGCTAGCTGCAACATATACAAGATAGACCCCAATACGGAAGTCTGTTTTCTGTCAGCATGATTCTCCTGCTTGAAATTACCACCTATTTCTATATGTAAATTATAAACTTAATTCATAATCCCAGAAACTATCACACTCTTGTGATATAACTTCGTATTAATGTTTAAACCCATTTCGCTTTATCAAAGACTGACTAAATGACTTTCGTTAGTCTTTTTTCCACCTCTACGCGGAACTTGGTCATTTAAACCGGTACTGCAGGCTACAGCAGTATCCGGGACCGCGAGAGGCAGAGACAGCACAAGCTGCCGGTTTTTCGAGTGGAGCTACAAAGGTATGGCGCGTCCCAGGACGGAGGCTCGAACCACCTGATAGAGTTAAGTACTCGCTAGGCACCATAACTGTAACCTTGTTATCCTTGTAGGAGCCCCTCTTCCAAGCCTCTGGGTACCCGAGGAAGGTTACAAAAAGCCAATGGAAGGTATGTGTTTTAAGGGGAGTGTTCTGGTTTTTGGAGACAGTATAAAGTAGCGTTCTTTTAACACAAGCGTTTTTTAACATTATTTCGCATGCCTGGAACCTATACAGGGAATTCCTAGTAGCTGCCTTCAACAGAAATCTTTGCATTTTTCACCAATTTACTCATGATCAAATGTACCGAAGGGTAGGAGC
The DNA here is from genome assembly GCF_964263255.1 of Lissotriton vulgaris. NCBI lineage: Eukaryota > Metazoa > Chordata > Amphibia > Caudata > Salamandridae > Lissotriton > Lissotriton vulgaris. Next base: position 1,544,567,553 of record NC_141691.1, on the reverse strand, counting down.
ATCTAAAAACCGGCACCTACCTCTCAATGAAATACCATTTAAAAATTCCCATTCTTACCTAGTTTTTCCAGTACTGAGTAGGTGGTTTTCGTCCCCTACAGTCAGGGAGTCTGACAACGTAGTTTTAATCTGATAAAAATTACACTACATTATCTTTTCTTTTATTCACTAATTGTTATGACCCACACCCTAGCAACACTACTTCTTTTTTACTTATAGGTCCATTTTCGACCGACAAGAGAGAGTAGGCCTTAGCCACCTCCTTCACCAAAATCACCTGGTCCTGAAGAAAGCCGTACCGACCCCCAGGGCGATAAAGGCTGAAACATGTCGACCATCTTTGTACACAGGAGGATTGAATATGTATGAATCCTAATAATTCTTCTTACACGTATTCAATTGTATCCTCCACTGCCAATTCAATCCCGACTAATAAAATTATCTCTTTCTCGGCAAGATTGGATTGCTTTTAAGTAGAGCACTGTCACCTCACCAAAATCACTGATCACTACTGTTCTAACCTAGGGTGTTCTCCTCCGGGTGGAGGGTGCATACCAACTGACCACGTGATTCTGCACAGACGTGTGAACGAAGGCGGAGAATCAAGATACACCGCCCTTACCACCATGATTGCACGTGTATGAGGGTCTTTTAAACAAGGGTCATTCTAGTTAGAACTGTGCCCAGGTTACACAGGACAAGTGATCTCCCCTCCCCCCCTTTTGATTAACGGTGATTTTGAAGTTAGTCAAGAAGTCTTCAGATTCAGGGTGTCTCCTTACTGCCCTAAGAGCAGTGTTTCTGGTTTTCCTTAGCGCCATTGTTTCATTTGAATGTGAGGTCTGCTTGTTACTAGGCCCCAAACAATGCATTGGTCATTGGAATTGGCTTAAAATATGAGTGCAGAAATTTGACCAATCTTCTATTGGAGAAGTGGAGCACAGTTTATGACGTATGGTAAGTTGTTCGCACTCTTCCCTGATCATTATTCAAATTCTTTGTTCCATCTTAAACGTTTTAGGTTCTCAGAATAAACTCCTGTTTGTGTAGTGGAAGGTAGGTCAAGATACGCTAAGATCAGAGTTATAGTAGTGACTCGTGGGCAGTGATTGCTTTCAGAGCGTTCTATAACGCTATAGTTTTCTATATATGGAATCAGTTCTGAGTTGAAAATAGTAGAATCAATGTATTAGCACTTTCTGCCATTTGTCCACAATCAGTTTGTGGGGATATCTTGAGGGAATTTCCCATTCAGTACAGTAAAACCAGCGGTGTAAATTTGTAAAACCCAGTGTTCCCAAGGCTACAGCATTTTTGAGATATGGGTTTTTACCGTGCATTCAATTCAGGTATGGAGAATGGAAGCAGGCTTTCTGAATCCTCTGTAGACCCTTGGAAGAGGTTTGTGTTGAAATCCACTGTAAGCAGGCAATCTGCAAGCGGAAAATCCCCTAACGGGTCACACAGGACAGTGGATAGACGATTCAAATGACACCTTTTTGTACAGGCATTCGGATTCATGTAGGTATTAATAAGTAGCATAGGCCCCGGCTGTCTCCAACGGTTAATTTTAATTCCAAGGAGCCAGTTCTCCTAAAAGTGTATTGGTTCTATAGGGCCTTTTAAGCTACATGAAGTATAAATGGACAATCCCCCCTTAGGCTGGCCAAATTTCTGATCTCTTACAGCATGCATCCAGTGTTCAAGTATCCCTTCAAGGGGTAGTTATGGGTGGCCCTTGTTTCCTGAAAGGTGAGAAAGTCATGTCCGGAAACAAAGTTACATATCCCTGGTATGATTATTTTGTATTGGAGACCACTGATGTTCCGGGAACACAAGGCTGATGGGAACCACAACAGTAAGTTATGTGAATTTACAGAATTTGAGTGACGCTCTTTTGTTTTTGGCAACTTTGTTTTCGGTTTGTAGGCATTCTAACTGATCTTCAAGGCATGCTAAGGTTTTGTTAGACATGGCTGCTCGGAGCCAATCACAATCATGCTCTGAAATTGCACTGAGGGTCTTGGACTGAGAGATAACTTTAGTGTTGTTCTGGCCTAGTGCGTTTTTTAAGATTGAGTACTGCCTGTTTCTATCTCTGACCAGAGTCCGGCTGGCACTTGGTAGTGAGAGAGCGCAAAACCGAGTTAGAAATTGTAGGGGTGCATCATATTCACGAGTAGTCAGCACCCACATATATAGAGGACTTACTAATTGTGTTCAAATATAATGTAGGGTTGAGAACTAATGTAGTTGGTATTAGAATTACACTAAGAGCTAATGTAATGTGCTTTTTAAAATCAATAATGCTGTTTTAACATAGGGATACCGTTTGCTGTGGAGTATTTTACTAATAAGAGATGTGTTTAATAAACCACTGTTGTGCCTTTGGTTTCGCTTTATTAAACTCACAATTGTAACCTTTAAATGCGATTGAATGGCTTAGGTAGAGAATTGTATTTTGCAATAAAGATTGATGTTAAAGAACGTAAATGTATTGCTTATGTTAGAATGTTGGTGCACATAAACGTGCAGAGGCCCATTTCATGGAAATCGTGTAGGCCTGATTTGAAATACCTTGCTTAGCATTAAATCGTAGAATTGTTTTTGGAGAAAGCTGCTTCAGCTAAAGTCAATTGCAACATTTAGAATTTGTGAGCCGATTCACATGCGTTCCTTTGCAGGTGCAGAACCAAGTAGATAGTGGAGTAGAAGGGCCCATTGTGTATGAGAGTTAGGATGCTAGGCTCAGATGTGGAGGAGTAGCCGAGGAATTCAAGGAAGCAACTTGAAGCGAAGAAGAGCCTGGGACCCAAGGACGTTTTAACGGACAAGGATGGAGAGGTGCCATAATGGAAAAATCTGAAAACCAACACCTTCTAGAGGGGCGTACCTGAAGGCGTGTTGTTCGCATTGTGGGGTTTTGTATTAGGGACAGCACCCCGAGGGTGGAGGTAGAACAGATGGGCTGAGCAGTCAGAGAGAGCGGTTGGTTAGGCAGAGAGCTTAGCTAGGACTGAGTAGCCTGAAGATTGAGATTGAAGGAAAGTGAGTGAACTCTTTTGAGAGTCACCACTGCTGACACCTTTTTATGAATGGGATATTGTTAAGTAGGGATGTCATCTAGAGTAGTGTAGGGACAGACTAACCTGGATTTTATTCCTTTTATGAATGCTTACTAAAACTCAGGTTATAGCAATCCTTGTTAGCCTGATGATTCTTGAATTGGTTCTTGTATTATTTCTGAGTCGTCTGAGATTCTTCCGTAGGATTATGTTTGTACTATGCCTGTTTATCTTTTGAACCTTTTGCTGAGATGTTTATACATCCAGTTGTTTTTGGCTTTGTAATAAATCTTTGAACTTAGTTCCTAGTCAGTGGTTCTTTGGGGGTACAACGGGATTGTTGAAATTGACTAACCATTGTTCAAATAGATTTCCTAATTAACTCTATGACAGGTAAAAAGGTCTAGTCGACCTGTGTCGGGATTCTGGAGAATGGTAAGCCGACTCTAGAAGTAAAATCCCGCCCTTTCAGTTGGAAGCAGTGTAGGATGGTTACCTTCTAGAGTGAGGGTAATCTAGATTAGGTTGAGATTTCCCCAAGGGCCATAGAGACCTAGTGATGAGTGTCCAGAGAACCGCGGATGGAGGATGGCGTTCCATGGAAACTGGCGGAGTGTAACGGTGCGGCGGAAAGCAGCAGGTCGTAAGAGAGTGAGTATGAAAAGGGTCATGCGTTGTTAGATTGCGGTTACGTTTGTATTTCTGTGTTGTGTTGAATTGTCTTGCGGAGTTGAGTGTCTGTAGTGTGAAAGGAGATCGGGTTGTGAGTGTGCGCAACCGGTGAAAATCTTAGGCTCAAGGAGAGTTTAAGTGGTTCGGGTGTATCGAACACCCATAGTAATTGTCGACCATTGTAAGGGGGTCATGAGGTACCATTGATCGACCGCAAGACCGAGATAGGGGGAACGAATGTGTGAGTGCGTGGGTAACGGACGCTGGTCGAAAGTTGCCGTGTGTTTGTAACCTATCAGTTGAGGCGATTGTCCGGTCGTTTCGTGGACAGACATTTGCCAGTTCGGTGACAATTACAGTCAGACTGTGGACGTACAGTCGAGGAAGTGGTTGCTTGGTCGGAAGTGATCATTTCAAGTGTATGATTGGGACACATGCGTGACCGGGAGACGAGCTGAGAGAGGAGGGGAACTGCTGCGAAGCGGAGGCGAGTGATGTCAGAAAGCGCTGCGCTGGGATAGGACGGTTAGTGTGGAGCCGTGCTGGGATAGGGCGGTTAGTGTGAAGCAGCGCTGGGATTGGTGGAAGTAAAAGAGCGCTATAAACAAAGAAACGTTGTGGTTTTCATCATGAAATGTTTAAAAGTGTTGCAAAATTGTTTCAAAGGTGAGAAGAAGTTAGAACCTCGGGGTGGGGAGGAGGCTCCACCCGAGGATACTCCAGCCCATTACATGGCTACGAATGTTGGGTTGCATACCATATTGTGGCTTGAGAACTGGTGTAAGATGACTGACGGAAGCGAGGAATTGACCTTTTCTAGATACGGAATGTTTAAAGTAGAAGTGCTGTATCAGTTAAAAGCGACTATGGCTTCTTTGCGGCCTTTGCCCAGACCAACACAGTTTGAAGCATTGAATGCGTGGATCAGGGCAGCCCATGAAAAGAACAGAGATAGGAGACAAGAAAGAGTGAAAAGATCAGCTAGGGCGGTCCAAGATGCGAGAAGGGATGCACTGGCTAAGAGGTGGAGAGTGCAGACCATCGAAGGGGACAGGTTGTACCCGTTGTTGGTCAATACAGGGGATGCGCAGAGAAAGAGTACTGAGGATGAGGACAGTGAGACAGACGACAGCCTGATAGAGAGACTGTTGTCAGAGAGACCACCTCTGTATAATCCTGAGATAGAGAGAAGACCAGCATCAGCAATGGACAGGGAAGCTTCTGTCGTGGACGGTGGCGTCCCACTGGCGAGCGGCTTGGGCCCCTTAGGGGACAGGTCCGGCTCGGTGGAGGGAGAAAGGGCACCTCAAATTTCTTCAGAGGCGAGAGTAGTGGGAAGATTTACGGTACAAAATGTACAAAACGAAGAGGGTGTTGATTCTCAGAGACTGCCAGACGCTCTTACGGTACCGGTTACCATAAGTCCCATAGTATCAGTGTACAATCCTGAACAGAGACAAGGCGAGGGTCTGCCACAAACAGACAGGAAGAAAAGTGTCAGCGAAGGGAGGAGTAATGTGGCGGACGGATGGAGCCAATTGCCAAGGCCTGTGGAAAGGAGCACCCCTTTGGCAGCATCAGGAGACTCATCTAGAGAGCAGGGGGGTTTCAGAGGACCGATGGATCTGAGAGGACCACGGCCAAGGTCGCTTAGGGAATTAAGGCCAGATTTGAGAACGTGGGAGACGATTGTGGATACCCAGAGCGACAGGTCGAGGGATGATTTTGATCATAGAAGTCAGGAAAATAGGGGGGTGTCTCACTGCACAACTAGCGGAAGCAGGCAGGAATGGGATCGCGGAAATGTGGAAAGTAGGGGGGTTTCCCACCACGCACCTAGCGATAACAGATCGGAGTGGGGCCGCGAAGGCTGGGAAAACCGAAGGGTTCCCCATAACACACCTGAAGAAGACAGACGAGCGAGTCAGGACTGTGGCAGAGGGGACTCTAATGGAACATCTAGTCAGGGTACATTGAGGGCGGCAATAAAGGCAAGGAGGATTGATGTGATGAGACTCAAATCAGAAGTGGAGGAGATAGTGGAAGGGACGTTGCCACTAGAGAGAATCGAACTCTACGAACCAGATGAACTGTTGTTTGTGGCGAAAGATGTTACTCGAAGGGCTAGGACAGCTCATGAGAAATTGTCTGAATTAGCGAACAAGTATGCTGTGGATTTGACAAGGATGAAAGCATTACAGGGTGGCCATAGGTTGCAGTACTCGGACCAAGATCTAGAAGAGAAAAGGGTGATCGGATTAAAAACCCACATCAGGGAATTGGTTGTGGGACTCCGAACATGGGTCCAATTGGACAAATGGGAGGAAAGGTGGTCAAAGAAAAAGAGTGTTAGGCGAAGCGCTGTTGAGACATCTCCGGGAGGAGGGTTGATGCATATGGAGGCGTACCCCTTGTGGGAGGTGGCTCATGGGGGATATGAGTTGCGTGAGAGTCCGGTGGAATGGTACAAACAGGAAGAGAGGTTTGTTAAGATCTCAAAGGTATTGTGGATTGATCTGAATACTCTGTTTGACATTGTGGTTCCAGGAGATCTGTGGATAGCATGTAAGGTAAGTGTTGAATGGCCCACAGTGGAGCCAGAACGAGATCCTGCCACAAATGGACTCTCACCCAGGGTGATGATAAAGTATGAGCAGGTGATCACGTGGTTGAAGACTAAGGTACCACCACAGGACATCGACTGGGTGAAGATAGATCGCACTAGGCAGGAACCAAAGGAGATAGTTCACGAGTACTATGAGCGATTATTGCAGATATTTAAGCAGTACAGCGGATTGGATGTGATGGATCCAAAGGACATGGGACAGTTTGTGACTAAGTTTGTCCTAGGACTGAGACCCGATATTTGTCTCATGATACAACAAAATTTGATTTGTTGGCAGAACAAGCCCCTAGATGAGATCTTGAGGTACGCAAGTTACTGCAGTGACGAGATAGACTCTAAGACAAGGAAGCTTAAGGATAAGCTGATGTTACTTCAGATGAAATTGGGAGGACTGGGTAAGTCAGGAGGTGGAACCTTAGGGAGAAAATCAGGTGGTCAGAAAAGGGACAATGAGGACGGTACGAGACCGAGGATAGATCTGGCGACTCTGAAGAAAACGACCAAGTGTCATCGGTGTCACGAGATCGGACATTGTAGTCGCGAGTGTCCCCATAACCCAGAAAATCAATGACAAGAAGAGGAAGAGGTTCAGGCCCCTTCGGTGCAGAAAGTAGCAATAGCGAAGGTTAAGACGGCTAAAGGGGGGACTTCAGCTCCTAGTGTTCCGGTTCCCCAGCCACCAAAGATTTCGGCAGGGAACAAGGTTTACAAGCAGATGCCTTTCATAGTTGAAGGGGACGAGTGTTATTACTTTGACCCAGTGATAGGAGGACGCCTGAGTGGGTGGGAAGACTGTACCCTCGGGGCAGTTCTGGAGGTAGACCAGAGAGGACCATTCGTGGAGGCTGATGTGGATGGCCATCCCACCACTTTTCTGGTCGATACTGGTGCTACCCGTTCTACTGTACGGTCTGCAGTAGTCCCCAACCTACCCCTTTCAGGACAGACTATCCAAGTTGTAGGTGTTGCAAACAGAAGAATGACGAACCCACTGACTGAGCCAGTCCCAGTGAAGATAGGAAGTTTCAGGGATAAACACCAATTTGTAGTGTGTGATTCCAGTCCTGTGTGTCTGTTGGGGAGAGATCTCCTGTGTAAACTCAATTTACCATCTATTGTACCCCCAAGGGAGTGGAGTTGCAGACGAACGATGATGATGCTGCCTTTAAGGTTGCAAATGCGCATGTGTGCATAGAACTATATCCTGCTTTAACTGTGGAGGAACTCCCTTGGGATTTGTGGGACACAGTCTCAAAGGAAGTGTGGGACTTTACAGGAGAAGAGATCGGTTTGATTAAAGGAGTAGAGCCAGTTAAGATTCAAGTAAGACCGAATGCTGAGTTCCCGAGAACACCCAAATACAATTTGACTCCGGAAACTATTGCAGGGATAAAACCTGTGATCGAATCCATGAATAGACAGGGAATTCTGAAGGAAGTCATGGGCAGTCCATGTAACTCGCCAATCATGGGTTTGCAGAAGCCTAGCGGGAAGTTTAGGATTGTGCAGGATTTGCGAAAGGTGAACAACATAGTTGTTCCATGCTGTCCAGTGGTACCGAATCCATCAGTGATACTGTTTCAGATACCGTTGCAAGCTGAGTGGTTTACTGTGATTGACCTTTGTCGGGCTTTCTTCTCGATTCCATTGCATGAGGAGAGCCAATTTCTTTTTGCGTTTAAGCTGGAAAATCGTGTATTAACGTGGTGTCGTATCCCTCAAGGGTACACAGAGAGCCCATCGATCTTTAATCAATTGCTGAAAAAGAATCTTGAGAATCTAGTACTGCTGCAGAACTCCGTTCTCGTACAGTACATAGACGATCTCCTTGTTGCGTCAGAGACAGAAGATGCTTGTAGAATTGACACCATTGCCTTGTTGAACCATTTGGCAGAAAATGGACACAAGGTATCCCCCAGCAAGTTACAGTACTGTTTGCCTGAAGTACAGTACCTGGGTCACAGGATATATAAGGGAAAGAGGAAAGTGTCTCCTGACAGGATTGAGGCGATCATGAAAATGATGGTGCCTTCGACCCAGAGAGAGGTTAGGATGTTCTTGGGGATGGTTGGCTACTGTCGCCAGTGGATTGCCAACTTTTCCCTGAAAGCGAAACCATTGCAGAAACTGACGCACAAGGATGTAAGTGATCCGGTACCATGGAACAAGGACTGTATGATGGCTTTCCTTGAGCTGCGAGAGGACTTGTGTCGCGCTCCGGCTCTGGGAATGCCTGATTACACAAAATCATTTTCACTGTTCTGTTGTGAGTGAGAGGGATGTGCTTTGGCAGTTTTAGCACAAGATCATGGAGGTGTCCGTAAACCAGTTGCTTACTTCTCGGCTACCTTAGACCCAGTAGCCGCAGCGTTGCCCGGATGTCTCAAATCCGTTGCCGCAACAGGTGTCACCATTGAAAGGTGTGAAAGCATTGTGATGGGTCACCCTCTGACGGTACATGTTCCTCACTCAGTAGAATTGTTGATGACCAGGACCAAGACACAGCACTTGACAAATAATAGGCTCACACGCTACGAGCAGGTTATACTGGCTGCGGAGAATGTGACCCTTAAGAGGTGCTCGGTCTTGAATCCTGCTACTTTGATGCCATTACCAAATGCTTTAGACGATGATTGTGAAGACCATGATTGCCTTGATGTGACTGAACTGTGTACCAAACCCAGACCGGATATTGTTGATGAGCCATTGGTAGACCCTGATGAAATATTCTTTGTTGATGGTTCATGTGTAAGAGACAATACTGGTCAGTTGAGAGCAGCTTTCGCTGTTTGTACTATTTCTGGAATAGTGGAAGCGGCTTGCCTGGAAGGAGTACACTCCGCTCAGGTGGCTGAGATAATTGCGTTGACGCGTGCTTGTTTGGCAGCCAACAAGATTCGGATCACCATATACACTGACAGCCACTGACACTGACAGCCAATATGGGTTCGGTGTGGTTCATGACTTCGGGCAGTTGTGGTCTCAAAGGGGTTACATGACATCATCAGGTTCCCCTATCAGGAATGTTGAATTTGTCAGATTACTGCTGGAGGATTTGCAGGGTCCAGCAGAGATAGCCGTTGTGAAATGCACTGCACATAGTAAGAGTACTGACTTTGTGTCCCTGGGAAATCATTATGCTGATGAAGTTGCACGTTACTGTGCCGAGCAGGGATACACGTTTACTGAACAAACTGTTGAAGGGACGCAGGGAAGGACTGAGTTAAACATGATACTGGAAGTGGCTGATACCTGGGATGAGTTGAGGTGCATGCAGGAGTAGGCGTCAGACTATGAGAAAAAGGTGTGGGGGACAGCTGGTTGTGTCAAAGGAGAGTTGGATTTGTGGGTTTCGGCTGATGGGAGAGCTGTGTTGCCGAATGAACTGGTGAGTCCGATGGCACAACAGATACATGGTCCTGTACATCTGGGAAGAGATGCAATGATGCGTGTGTTCAGACAAACGTTGTATAACCCGAAATTTCGAGCGGCTGCGGAAGCGGTATGTCAGAGGTTTGTTACATGTAAACAAATGAACGCTGGGAAAAGAACACCCGTCACACTGAGTCACATTGGAAGGTCCAGCGGACCCTTCAATAGTATGCAATTGGACTTCATTGAGATGCCGAGGTGTAATCGCCTCAGGTATGTCTTGGTGATCGTGTGTGTGTTTTCCAGGTGGGTTGAGGCATACCCAATACGTAGGTGCGTTACACTCACAGTAGCAAAGTTATTGTTGAGGGAGCTAGTGCCACGTTTCGGGGTTCCGACCTCTTTGGAATCAGACAGAGGGACGCATTTTAATAGCGAGATTGTGAAAATGCTCTGCTCTGCACTGAACATTGACCAGAGACTGCATTGTAGCTATCGACCAGAGGCTTCTGGCATAGTGGAGCAAGTAAATGGAACACTCAAGGCCCGAATGGCAAAAGTGTGCTCATCTACGTCCCTGAAATGGCCAGATGCATTGCCGTTGGTGCTAATGAGCCTGCGCAGTACACCAGACAGGAGAACAGGTTTCTCACCTCATGAAGTACTGATGGGGAGGGCTATGAGGTTACCCTCTGTTCCTTCAACAGCCTTGCTGAATATCACAGATGATCTGATTCTTGACTATTGCAAGGGACTTTCTGATGTCATCCATTCTGTGTCTCTTCAGGTGCAGACTGCTGAAATTCCGGTTTCTACAGACTTTTGTCACGGCCTGGGTCCTGGTGCGGAAACACATAAGGAAAAGCTGCCTGGATGTGCACTGGAGAGGACCGTTTTAGGTTATCTTGGTGACAAACACTGCTGTGAAGTGTGTAGGATTGCCGAACTGGGTCCATGCTTCTCACACCCGACGAGTTCCAGCACCTCTGGAAGGAACAGCTCATCTCGTAGATGAAAATCCAGCTGTGGAGGAAGATCCACTAGAGGGGACAAGTCAAGCTGTGGCGGTGTCTGAAGAAGCTGGTAGCTCATCTGATCGAGCTGAAGGAAATCACGACGACAGCGACTCTGAGTCTACCTCTGAATGGGGAAGTTGCTGTGAAGGTGATTCGAAAACAGAGCAAGCTGAAAGTAGTGATGAGCAGGGTGTGCGAACGAGAAGCAGAAGAGTGAGAAGCGCAGAGACACGTTGGCCTGAGAGGCGGAGGCGATTGAACCTAAGACTGGCTTCCGAAAGAGATCTTGCCCCTGTTTCTCAAGATTCGGACCAAGAAGAAGGTGTACAAGAAATAGAGCAAGGAGGTCCAAGAAGATCAAGGAGGGTGAAAGTACCTTGTTGAAGATACGCCACTCCTGAGTGGACCTACCCTGTGACAGATGCCCGGTGTACTGGGATCAGGGAGGGTGAGGGCTGTGACAGTGACCAGTACAAAGCGAAATGTTAAGTTGGATGTGGTGTTGTTGGTACCAGGACTTGAGATCGAAGGCATTCTGACACTCACCGTTTCGAATCCACCTTATCTGATACGTGATTTAATCCTGAATAGACTGATTTTTCCTACATTTGGTCCAAAAATACCAACTCACGAATCGATTGTGCTTTGCATGGAACTTTTGGAATACGTGCTAAGTGCAGTTGGAGCAAGTGTGATCATCGATTATTAAAGACTTTTGTAAATAGCTGTTTTACTAACTTAGAGCCGAGTGGAAGAAGAAGAAATTTAGGGACATTCCACAGAGGACGGAGAAGGGTTAGGGTTGTTTGATGTTGATATAAATAAAGAACTAAAAACTACAAGGGGATTTCTGCTTCCAGGTGTGGTTCGAGAGCTTTCAAAAGCCAAGAAAGAGACTTTGTGTTGTTGCTGGGAACGAACTACACTGTTCTGAGACCATGGAGGCTGGAAACCTGACTCGTAGAGCTAAGTGCATTGTAGGCACACTTGTAGGAGGAGTGATACTTTTTATTTTCTTAGTAGTTATAGTTTCATATTTAGTGCCACACGAGCAGGCAGTGGAGGTTGAGGGAACATGACACCTACCACTCCTAGAAAGAAAGAGGTCAAAGTAGGAGCTGAGAAAGCTTTCCTATTAGAAGAGAGTCGTAGGTTACATGCAGATCTGTCTGAAGGCAATTTTAAGCAGAATGCGTATGCAAAGTTGTTGTATGAGTACATTGATGCGATGGATGCGAAAGATTGGTATGTGTGTATGCAATTGCCGGCAAAGGTAGATGAGGGTATTAAAGACCATCACCTTCCATTGACATATGGAATTTCATGTAGTTTGCTGCTTAGCATATTTTATGGGCGAAATCATTTTGAGTATTTCTTTTTGAATTATGACGCTGTGCTTCCAGAAGTCCCTGCTTATAAGCACCTGAATAAGTTTGATTATTATAAGTCAGTGGACAGACTTGGACATTTTTTCATTCCAACACAAGAGTTAGACACCTCATATGCTCACCAACACAATTTGACATGTTTGCTATCAGAGACAGAGAAAAGGTTCATAGAACAAGTAGAGGACAGGTACAAAAAGCAAAAACAGTTGCGAGATTCAGGGCAAGGTAAAGTTGATTGGACGGATGAGGAGAAGCAGCACAAGTCAAGAGGGAGCTATGGCCCGATAGCTCTAGATGAGGTACAGAAGGGGAAGCTGTGCATTCACAGACCACAGACGTATTATGAGAATGTGTATGTGGGTCATACTACATATGAGCACACTTTCACCTTGGAGTATTACACAAAGGATTTCTTGCAGGGTGTGGTGCAGGTGATTCCTACTGTGTATTTTGTTTGCGGTAGGAATGCGTATGTGCGATTGCCAGGGAAATGGTATGGGACATGTTATCTAGCGATTATCTTTCCCAAGATATACCATACTGAGGATTTTGCTCTCTTGGAGGGAGGACATCAGACGAGGGTGAAGCGAGGTGAAAGCGCTGGTGCAATAGTTGGAGATGTGTTTGGAGCAGTGATACCCATGTTGGGGGTGATTTTGAATGACCTGAAGATACGGCGGTTGGCAACTGTGGTGGATGAACTGTCAATGAGTACATCTAAGTCATTAGTGTTCGTTGAGGGTGAGATGTTGTCGATAAGGACGATGGTTTTACAAAACCGTCTTGCCTTAGACGTCCTTCTAGCAAAAGAGGGAGGAGTCTGTAAAATTTTGAAGGTCCAGGAATGTTGCACGTATATTCCAGACAATTCTAAGGATCTGGAGAAATATATAAGTAACATTACTGCCATTCATTATGAAATCGAGGATTTGACGCAAAAGAACGTGTGGGAGAAGGTTGGCAAAGGATTTGGAAAGGTTGGAAACTGGTTTGCAAACTTGGGAAGGAGTTTCCTTGGGTTTGTACTAAAACCCCTCATCATAGTTGTGGCATGTGTGATTGGGTTGTGGGGTTTGGTAAGAGTGTACAAGTGGTATAGGTCAACTAGGTTGGAAAGATCGATGAGAGCACAAGAGCAAAGAATGGAGAGACTGCAGGACAGTCAATATCAGAGCTTGAGAGCGATGGAGATGTTCAAGCGAGGGAAAGTGGCGACAGGCTCTGTTTAACTCGGTTCTTACCTTTAGGGATGGTGTGGTGATGGTGATGACATAGGTCATCAAAGGGGGGAACTGAGAGACCGCAAAACCGAGTTAGAAATTGTAGGGGTGCATCATATTCACGAGTAGTCAGCACCCACATATATAGAGGACTTACTAATTGTGTTCAAATGTAATGTAGGATTGAGAACTAATGTAGTTGGTATTAGAATTACACTAAGAGCTAATGTAATGTGCTTTAAAAATCAATAATGCTGTTTTAACATAGGGATACCGTTTGCTGTGGAGTATTTCACTAATAAGAGATGTGTTTAATAAACCACCGTTGTGCCTTTAGATTCGCTTTATTAAACTCACAATTGTAACCTTTAAATGCGATTGAATGGCTTAGGTAGAGAATTGTATTTTGCATTAAAGATTGATGTTAAAGAACGTAAATGTATTGCTTATGTTAGGATGTTGGTGCACATAAACGTGCAGAGGCCCATTTCATGGAAATCGTGTAGGCCTGATTTGAAATGCCTTGCTTAGCATTAAATCGTAGAATTGTTTTTGGAGAAAGCTGCTTCAGCTAAAGTCAATTGCAACATTTAGAATTTGTGAGCCGATTCACATGCGTTCCTTTGCAGGTGCAGAACCAAGTAGATAGTGGATTAGAAGGGCCAATTGTGTATGAGAGTTAGGATGCTAGGCTCAGACGTGGAGGAGTAGCCGAGGAATTCAAGGAAGCAACTTGAAGCGAAGAAGAGCCTGGGACCCAAGGACGTTTTAACGGACAAGGATGGAGAGGTGCCATAATGGAAAAATCTGAAAACCAACACCTTCTAGAGGGGCGTACCTGAAGGCGTGTCATTCGCATTGTGGGGTTTTGTATTAGGGACAGCACCCCGAGGGTGGAGGTAGAGCAGATGGGCTGAGCAGTCAAAGACAGCCGGTGGTCAGGCAGAGAGCTTAGCTAGGACCGAGTAGCCTGAAGATTGAGATTGAAGGAAAGTGAGTGAACTCATTTGAGAGTCACCACTGCTGACACTTTTTCTGAATGGGATATTGTTAAGTAGGGATGTCATCTAGAGTAGTGTAGGGACAGACTAACCTGGATTTTATTCCTTTTATAAATGCTTACTAAAACTCAGGTTATAGCAATCCTTGTTAGCCTGATGATTCTTGAATTGGTTCTTGTATTATTTCTGAGTCGTCTGAGATTCTTCCGTAGGATTATGTTTGTACTAGTGCCTGTTTATCTTTTGAACCTTTTGCTGAGATGTTTATACATCCAGTTGTTTTTGGCTTTGTAATTAATCTTTGAACTTAGGGGCATATTACCAACCATTAGCGATAATTATCGCTAGGTAGGCTTAGCGGCAATAATTTTATCGCCATGTAGCGACGATTTTTATCGCTTAGGAGCCTTGATATTATCAAGGTTTATCTCCTAAGCGATAAAAATCGTCCGAAATGCATGAATATCGCTGAAAAGTCAGCGATATTCATGCATTACCGAGCAAATGCTCTTAGCCATGTTATCCACCTCCCATTGGATAACATGGCTAAGAACTGCTCAGGGCAGGTGTTAGCTTTTGGAGATATTCGCGCTTAGCGCGAATATCTCCAAAAGTTGGTAATAGGAGATAGCGATGTTAGCGACTGTTTCTAGTCACAAACATCTTGGCACGCCCACTTTGCATGTCATTAATGATAAATATCACTGACTTGCAAAGCGGGGCCCAAGATGGTCGCTATCTCCTACTAGCTGTTGCTAACTGGTGTTAGCGACAGCTAGGTAATAGGGAGATAATTTTATCTCCGCTTTCTTGGCTTTTAAAGCCAAAAAAGCAGAGATAAACCCCCTTGATAATATGCCCCCAAGTTCCTAGTCATTGGTTCTTTGGGGGTACAAGGGGATTTTTGAAATTGACTACCATTGTTCAAATAGATTTCCTAATTCGCTCTATGACAGGTAAAAAGGTCTAGTCGACCTGTGTCGGGATTCTGGAGAATGGTAAGACGACTCTAGAAGTAAAATCCCGCCCTTTCAGTAGCATAATCGGTGAGTTTGCCAGCACAGTTGGATAGCCCAGTTTAAAGTATGGACGGCTTTTAATACCCCATGATTGAAAAGATTCTGTGCTGGCTAAACAGGCATGAGCCCAAATGATGGATTTAAATGTTACCAATTTTGCCTCTGAGACCTGTGAGCCTCTAGATGGAAGAAATTCTGTGAACTTGATGTCACTGAATGTCAATGCGTCAAACCCAGAAATAGTTTTTAGAAGTTTGATGATGTTGCTCTTATAGAGAACATCATGCTGGCCTTTTGAGCGATACTCAGGTTTAAGAAGTATCTCTGTGTTTTGTAGTCACAGGAGGTTTCCTGCTGCTGATTGTATGGCAGTTAAAGTCAGAAATTTCAGCTTGTGGTCCTGATAAGGTTCCAAATCTGGATGTGTGGTTTGCTTGGGGGTCAAACTGTTTGAACAGGAGTTCTCCTGGTGGGCGTTGGACATTTTTAAAGGCTACCTTTAGTTGATTGACTCCATTACTGATGCTGGGGCTCTTAGCTCGATGGTGAGTAGAGTGAAGTGGAGCTGAAGGTATTTCAGTTACCAATTTTTTTTCAGCTTGCTGGGGACCACTTAATTTGTCACTTCCTTTTGTGGATCCTACCTTTGCGTTACTGTTGGCCTTTTTGTAGAATATTGGTGACTGACTCTGTTGGCTTAGGGAACGAGTATACAAATCATAGATGGCAAATAAACAGTGTGCCCTGCGCTAATTCTCAGTTTCCCGTTTTCCTCACATGGAATAGTTCATTAGGGGTTCATGAGCTGAGAAAAACACATATCAGGATTTGAGTGTCCATATATAGTCTTTTATTAATCTTATCTTCAAACACTTGAAACATTCTTTCTTCAATTACTTGATTAGAATTCTTCATAACATATTTAAACACAAACAGCCAACTGGTGTTTAGCGAAAAAGTTTAGCTTCTTTAGGGCTTACAGTGGCTGTAGTCATTATCAATAGGGTCCCTCAATCACTTTGAGAACGTGTATGTTGAGATGAATGTGGTACATCGGTGATCTGCGGGGCCATTTGACATTGGATCTGCGACAGAACCTTGTTGTGAGCCTTGATAAGTACTTCTCCTCTTGCGTACGTATGTTTTCGTTGACAGGTGTTGGAATTTGAGTGTGCTGAGTTCCAGACCTCTGGTCTGTGTTTGGAGCCTCCTTGGTATTTTGGGATATTTTGAGGGGGCATCTTACTGGTGATTGTAGCTGCCCTGCCCTTCCTGGGCTGGGACTTGGAACTACGTCAGTGTTTGATGCTCTAAACAAAGGGTATCATTTGAGAGAGCCAGCTCTATTTTTTGTGAGTTATTTCTTTCTTTGCTTACATTGCCTTTTCTGTACTCTCTTGCTGAGTGGACCGGATAGTTGTACATCAATTCCAGAGGGCTGTATATCTACCATAGATGGCTTTGGCACCAGCTTTGAGTCACCTAGCGAGATTTGGACACTCCTAGCTTGCGGGCTTTGCGGCTTGGTTCCAGGACTTTTGTCAGGGAGTGATGAGGCTTCAGCTTTAGGAGTTATGATTGATACTGCATAATCAGAAGCTATGCAGCTAACTTTCATGCAGTGATCCAAAGGAGCCAGATTGTTAGTTCCTGTTATGGTTGTTATTAAATCAGTGCACTTAGGAGATTCCTGATCCGGGGTCAGGGTGTTCTCCTTTTTCCTGCCAGGCGCTCTTGATAGATGCTTAACTTTGCCCATGACACAGTTAAAGAATGTTGGTCAGGTTGATAGACTATCTATCATAGGTGAGCAACCAAGTTTGAAGCTGATAGGGCCCTGATTATTAAATTGTTCAAGTCTTCAAGATTGCTGTCAATTCCTGCTGTGAATAGCGCTAGGGTATTCAGGAGGTCCACTTGAATGTCTACTTTGTCTGAGTGTTAATTTAAGACTGTTACTGTTTGAAAGGTTTGCAGCAGTTGGGGCCATACCACTGACATTGAAGAGGGGTTGGAGTCTTTAATGATTTGTTCTAATTTCTGGGTAATTGATTGAGCTGTGTGTATTAGAAAAAAGGAAAGCTCCAAAAGAGATTGAATTTTTACATCAGTACAAGCTTTTTGCTGTGGGAGAGATGATGCTGTTCCCATGTTAATTTGAATTTGAGGCGAGGGTGATTTAATATCTCCAGTTGGTGATCTTGCCCACTCAGCAGCTGGGGAGATGAATGTATCAATACTTAGTAAATATGATTTTGGTTTTACTGAAGAGTATGGTCTAAGGTGATGTTGCTACTCCACATAAAATTGTTCTGTTTGTTGCAATGGAGCATTGGTAGAGGGCACACACACTTTGCTCAGTGATTGTTCGATTGGAGAGTGTAATTGATGACACTCCTGAAGCACAGGTGTGGATGATTGAAGCTTCGGGTATGCTCCCATAGATTGACATGGAGAAGATCTTATGCTTTCCACCACTGGGCTGCTGCTAGAACCGACCTCTGATATTACGTTCTATTCTTTGGAGACGGATGGACTGTTGCCTTGGTTGTTACCTGCTATGAATTTCCCATTGGTACTTCTGTCACCGGAAGTAGAAGTTGAGCCCCTAACCCCTCCTGAAGTTTTTTTTTTAAGTAGGCCAATATGGAAGGGGCATGCACAACGGTGGGAGCTAAGTTCCCAGGTGCTTATGTTAGTGAGTGTGGGAGCAAGTGAGGGAAAAGACGACAATTGCAAAATGGGCGATACCATAGTTTGTTTGGGGGAGGCTGCTGAAACCCTCCATGGGCCCTGATGCTCTTACCCTTGCCTTTTTTTGCTCTGGGGTTGTGAGGGCCTTTCTTCTTCTACCAGATCTCATTCATTTAGTTAGTTGGATGCCCTTGATGGGACCTCACAGATCCGCTTGCAATATTGCCTTCACAGAAGTGGAAGGTATTGCCTCGTTCCGTGGTCACAGCTGCCCCAGCTCTTTCCAGAAGAAGACACAAGTTCAAACACAATGGAGTCTGGACAGTCTTAGTAGTGCAGTCTGATGTTCCTGACAAGTGGCTAAAGTACAGCAGTTTGTTCTTGCTGTTGGTTTGCGATGGTACAGTTGCGGCTTGTGAAGGATTGTCAGGCAGGAAGCACAGAGACAGTGAACAAAAACTCAACCTTCTAAGCTAGACAGCCTCTACCCCTGCCTACACGGATCCCATTTCAATCACAGTTGGCTCCATTTGTCCTTTATCCAGGAAGCCAGGGCTCCAATAAACACCTGAGTTTCCACAGAGAACAATTACTTAGCACAAATCCAGCACTTGCTAGCAAACCAACTGCAGTGACATAAACAAAACAGAAATTAAATAACAAACAGAAACTGGCACAAGGTAAACTCCTAGGGCACCTTGCCTCTGAAAGTAGCATGATGGTTAGCTATACATGAAAAATCATGCTACACACGTTTATAGACTATTTTGAATTCCACTGTATATTCATAAAACACTCCTTGTGGAAAAATGTGGGTGAACACTCTGTGATTCACTGAAAAAGAGTGCACAAAACATGTGGACAGTAATCACACACAGACATGCATGGTATATCACACATAGTTTATCTACGGACCCTCAACTGAACTAGGGAAAACCTCATGGAGGAGTATGACGAGAGTTGCCTTATAGTCACACACTAAAATCTCACCTATCTACAACAAGGATCCATGTCTAGCCAATCAGGCTTATGAAGACTGGATCACCCAATCTCTCGATGACACCCTCCCAAAAAGGAAAACCACGCTGAAACGCTCTCATAAAACCGCCCCCTGGTACTCAGAGACTCTCAATGAAAAAAAAACACCATTGCAGAAAAACCGAAAGACGATGGCGCTTAGACTATTCTCTAGGGAATAAAATTCACTACAGAGAGTCAATTAATAAATATAAAGCAGAAGTTAAAGGCGCTCAAGCTGCCTATTTTTCGAACCAAATCATCCTAGCAAAATCAAAACCAAAAGAAATCTTTCAAATTGTTAAAAAACTCACTAAAATCCCATCTAGCCCGTACGAATCAAAATCCACAACCCATTGCAATAATGTAGCTGAATTTTTCCACCAAAAATTAACAAAATATATTAATCCTTTCCCTCCATTATCACTCCCTCAGTCCGTACCAATACAACTATGGCCACCCCCCCTCTTCAGCCTCAACCGACTCTAGATCATTTTCCTCTCCTTGATTATGCCTCCCTGGAATCTGCAGCTCGGAAAGTCAAATCCGGCTCCTCTGACGACCCAACCCCACCCGATATTTTATTAACAGCATCCCAGATCATTCTGCCAACCATCAAGGATGTCCTGAATGCATCTATTAACTCCGGTACTGTCCCTCCTGCCTGGAAACGGGCCATGGTCCGAGCGTTACTAAAAAAAAACAATCTGGACCCCTCAGATTTTCGTAACTACCGGCCTATCTCCCCGCTCCCGTGGGCAAGCAAAATTCTGGAGAGATATATCAATCAGCAATTTGTGAGCTTCCTAGAGAACCATCAACTGCTAGACTCCACCCAGACGGGTTTTAGACCCAAACACGGTACTGAATCCGCCCTCCTCATGGTTACCGAGGAATCCAGAAAGATCCTGGATCAGGGAGGATCAGTGGCAGTGATCCTCCTTGATCTCAGCGCAGCATTCGATACGGTCAGACATGACATCCTGCTGTACCGTCTGGCTAGTGTCGGAATCAAGGACAAAGCCTGGCTTTGGCTTAAATCCTTCCCCGAGGACAGATTCTTTCGAGTCTTCGATGGGGAATCTGTGTCCACAAGTAGGCCACTAAAGTGCGGAGTCCCTCAGTGCTCCTCACTAAGCCCTGCCCTTTTCAACGTCTATATGAGGCCACTGGCTGAGGTTGTCTGTCCGTTCGGGGTTAAGATCATTTGCTACGCGGATGACACCCAGCTGGTGGTCTCACTGGTGCAGGAGGCCAATACGCCAATGAATGGCAGACTTAAAGAGTTCCTACAGGAAGTAAAGAGCTGGATGTCTGCATCATCCCTTAAGTTAAATGGCGACAAAACGGAGCTGATGCTCCTGGGCCCCTCCGACCCCAGCTTCTTCAACTCTCTGTGGCCCCCCTGTCTGGGCACCCCCCCCTGCACCCAAGGATTACATCAAGAGTCTAGGAGTATGGCTGGATAGATCCCTCTCATTTAACACCTAGACCACAAAACTCTCGGCCACCTGTTTTGGCCTCCTTAAGATGTTAAAGAAAATCCTCCCCCTCCTACCCATGGAGGCCAAGCAGGTGGCCATCCAGGGCTTAATACAGTCCGCTTAGATTTTAACAACGTGCTCTACCTTGGCGCCCCTGATTATACTTTACGCAGACTACAGACAGTGCAGAACTGCGCGGCCCACACATTGCTTGAGCTTCCTCGCAGGCAATCAGTAAGAGCCGGTCTGGTCATCCTTCACTGGTTACCAGTGCGCCAGAGAATTCTCTTCAAAGCCATGTGCTTTGCCCATCAGGCCTTCTGGGACACAGGTCCTGTGATTTCCCGGGACTTAGTCACCCACTACCAACCTAATAGAAACCTCCGCTCAAGCCAGACCTATATGGCCACGATTCCAAGAATAAAAAAGTCTAGGTCTGGCGGCAGGACATTTGCCTACAATGCCTCCAAAACCTGGAACACCCTCCCCCTTCAGCTCAGAACCAACCCCAACCTCTCCTTATTTCGTAAACAGCTAAAGACATTCCTTTTCCACCTCCCTCTTTAAAACCCCTGCTAGTCACTTACGAGGTCTCTTCTGTTACTACCAGCGCTTGGACGCCCCCGGGCAGCAATTTGCGCTCTACAAATTTACATCCATTTCCATTTCCATTTCCATAGTAAGGAAGTGCTAAATAATAAATGCTCAAGGAATGGTAGAGTAAAGAAGTGGAAGCCAATTTAAAGTAATATATAGTCTGAGGTGACCAAGATGTCAGGGTACATATGTGAATCCCCACAAAGGCACATACAATCAACTAGGGAGAGGATGTAGCCTTAAATGTAAATGTGTGTGTACTTGTAAAGCACAACTGTCACCCCATTTCGGGGTCTCCTGGCGCTGTACGTATACCGCTGTGGAACCCTTCTTGGCTGTCCTGTGAGATGTCCACTCCTGGGCACCCCCAAGGTGAAGCCGGGCATTCAAGCACTGCTGGGGCCGTTGTGGAGATTTAGCAAGCTATTGTCCAGAGTCACAGAGTGGGACCCATGATTAGACTAGGCACTGAGACGAGAATTATCAGGTCCGGGGAGATTGAGTTCAAGAGCCACCGAGGCGGGAATTGAACCCTGGTCCCAGGCCAGACCTCTGCATCAGAGTCTGCTGCTCTAACCACTGAGCCACGCTTCTCCACAAGGCTAGAGCAGTTGAACTTGAAGCTCGAGTCTCGGCACGACCCTCAAAATCCTGTGATTCTAGGCAAATCACTTAATCTCCCCGTGCCTAACAAAAATGTATGTATTCTTCTGTAACAAAACTGGTGCTATGTAACATGCTCTGATTCCCGATGTCTCGGGTCTAGTTCACGCTATATAAAAATAGAAAAAAACTTGAATCAAATAGGCGGTCTGCACTCAGAGTAGCGATGTGACACAATGCATATCAAAGCTGTGTACAAAAGAATGAAGGCCCTGAAATTAAGAGGGTCAAAAGGGGAAGGACGTGTGTATCCACAGAGGTGTGAGGGAGACTTATGTAAAATAGAAATGGTCATCCAAGAATATAGTGAAAATAGAACCGGAGTCTGGTGGGACAAATGTCAGGGACTGGGATGCATGAAAAAAATTAATTAATAGCAACAAAGATGTTGTATGTCAAAATAGGTAAACAATGCTCAGGTCAGAAGTTGATTGATCACTAAGGAAATTCCAGGGGTCGTAAGATATCCAAGTATGCCAAAAAATGAAAGTTGAGACTGGCATTTGACGGCAATAGACAGAAGTACAAGGACAGCTGCTCTATACCATGTGATAAATATGTAGTAAAGAGAGACAAACAATGCAGATGGTTTCTACAGAACTGGGGGCCGCTCCAGTCCCTTCAAACTCTGTGAAAAGTTTAGGTATACAGCTTGACGAGAATCTGTCCATGAAGAAAAATGTGAGTAACATTGTAGGCTCATGTTATTACAGCTTACGACTGCTGCGGAAAATTATTCCATATCTGCCCCTGAGCCATCGCAGAACAGTAGTGCAAGCCCTGGTAATCAGTAGGATCGACTATGGGAATGCACTGCTGGCCGAAGTAGGATCCACACAGCTGGCAAAGCTCCAAGTGATCCAAAATACGGCAGCAAGGATGGTCCTGAATCGCCCACCGGGTACCCCTTCGCTCCCTTTACTGAAGAAACTGCACTGGTTGCCGGTGAAGAAAAGAGCCTTTTTCAAGACCTGCTGCTTGGTCTTTAAAGCAATGAGGGAAATTGGCCTAAAATATCTACAAAACAAAATTCGCAGATGGACATCAGCTTGTAATCTGAGATCAAATGGTAAAGCCCTACTCGCGATCCCACGTATCTACCGTAATCGCTTGGGAGGTAAAGCCTTCTCGTATGTAGGCCCTAAATATTGGAACTCCCTACCCAAAGGGCTGCGAAAGTCTCCTTCATACTTGACTTTCAGGAAACATCTTAAAGCCTTCCTTTATTGCTGGTTCACTCTGGTATCCTAAGTTTCACTCTCAGAAAAAAGGACTAGGCAGTGCGGAGATGCCCCCGGGTGATTCAGGCGCTTTACAAAAACCCAATAACAATAACAATTATGGGTAGAAAACATCTGAAATTTAGGCCAGAGCAACGAGTTCCAGAAGCCCCCAAGCCGAACAACGACTTGCCCGAACAACGACTTTGCCTTAACCACGCATGTGTGTAGTTAACACAAAGTCAGTCTAGTATTCGAGATGGGCAGGGAGAGAGAATCATCGGAAAGTGAACAGGACAAGTAAGAGGAGTTTCAGGGTAGTTTTCAGGGGGTAGGGGGTTCAGAGAAGTTTTTAAGGGGTGGGGAGCTTGGGGTAATTTTCAGGGGTTGGGGTTCAGGGTATTTCTTATGGGGTGGGGATGTTTGGGGTAGTTTTATAGGGGGTGGGGGGTTTCAGGGTAGTTTTTAGGTGGTGGGAGGGGTTAGGGGTAGTTTTTAGGGGGTGAAAGGGGATCAGAGTAGATTTTAGAGGGTGGGGGTTTGGGGTAGTTTTTAGGAGGTTGGGGGGTGTATTTAGGGCTCAGTGGGGGAGGGCGGGGGTTGTAACCTTAGCCACGGATAGCCATTTACCATGCAGCCTTTACAACGAAAATTCTTGGTAAAGAAATGAGTGGTAAAGCAGTTTGTTGTTAAGACGCAGTCGTTGTAGAGATCATGTCGTAAAGGTAGGCGTTGTATGTTGGAACATTGTTCTAACATACAACCATTATAGGCAAAACCACACTACTCCATTTGTCCATAGGGTAAAGCCAATTTTGACCAAACTGCATCAATTAATCCAGCAACATTCAAATCAAATCAAATCAAAACCAACTTTATTCGGTTTTTCATATTTGTAGAAATACCATAAAAGCTAAAAAAAAATGCATTTTATACAATTATCTCAATTAAAAAGATCAGTTCAAATTTGATTATTACTTATACAATTAAAACAGTTTTCATAGAAATCACAATTCATAAAATTACAGTTCATTAAGTTATGACCACAACATGCATTCATTACAGTAGGTTCAGCGGCCCTCTATTATGCAAAAAAGATGACTCGTCTTTGTCAAAGATTTAAACAGTGACGAATACAAAATTTAAGGAAACGGGCCATCATTTTTGCAATTACTTCGTCTTCGAGGTATTGGAGCGCCAGATATGCTGGACGACATTGGCACAAGCCCCAGTTTTCCAGTATGTGCAATAACCAGCGGGTTTGTGGTATTGTATAAAATTTGCAGAAGAGAATTGTATGTATGGTCGATTGTGTGGAGACAGAGTCACAAGGACATGGAATTGATTTTGATGACCAATCATTTTGGGAGGGAAAGGAGACCATTAAATGAAACATATTAAATCTAAAACGTGTCAGCAACAATTTTTCAAATTGAGTTAATCTGTACATCGAAAAAAGGTTCAAGGGGGGCGTGGCTTGGGCGCCGATGGCGATGGTCGCCTGAGAGCTCGGCTCCGGGACTAAGCCCGAAATTATCCTGAACATCGGTGGCTGAGGGGCACCCCGGACCCCGAATTCGGTTGAGCGAGGCGACGACACCCTGCCGAGGGCCCTGGTGGAGTTTGGACGGAGGTGGCTTTGAAGAAATGCCGAAGTTTGCGGAGTGGCGGAGGGCGACCCAATATGGCGCCCGGACCCCTTTGTCCCCTTGAACGGACCTACGGAGTTGAGGAGGTCTCGCGGATGTCGCCCGGCACCCGGCTTCACCAGCCTCAGTGGCTTTAGGCATTGGACATTGACTGGTTCGGACCCTCCACAGCGGGACCATACTCGTTTGGACGACCGGGCGGGTGCCCACGCGTTAGAGGGCGCCGGGCACGGGTGCCCTCAGGTCCAGGCGGTGGTCTGCACTGCGACTCCGCAACTAGCTGCGAGTTCCTGGCCACCCCGACTACATGGATGGCGCGACACTCGGGCGCCACAGGACAACCGGGGGAGTTGGTGGCCCTTGCCCCGGAGCTGTAGTGGGTGATCGGGCCTGCCCGACTCGGAGACGGGTGTCTCCGCCCCCTTATCGGTGCCCTCGGACGCCGTGGCGGTGGCGTGAGCCGCAACGGCGGAGTCTCCACAGGCTCTGGAGAAGGAGGTTGCCCATTCCGGACTTGCGGGCGAAATCCCGGGAAAGTCGTGCTGGACACTTGCACACGGAGACGCCTACTCCGGGACCTTTGCGGAGAGCCCCTGGCAGCATGGGGAAACCTAAAGGAGCCAAGGGATCCAGCCAGGCCACCTCGGACTCTGAGGCCCAGGACAAGGAAGAACATGGAGATCCTAAACGACCTGGTGGCGCACCACTCCAGCAACAATTCGACCGTGTACTGGAAGCCATAGAGGCAACTCGGTCGGCTCTACAACAGGACATTGCCCAGGTGGCGACTGGCCTGGGCCTCCTTAGGGCAGACCATGGTAAACTCTCAGACCGGGTCAAGGAGGTGGAGAGCACGGTGAAGACTATCGAACCGGCGCAGAGGACCCTGGCTGCGACGATCAAGGATGCCATGTCCCGAATCGAGACCCTCGAACGGAGGGCGGAGGATGCGGAAGGCCGAAACAGGAGGAATAACATTCGGGTAGTGGGCCTGCCGGAAAAGATCGAGGAAGGCGATATGGTGCGCTACTTGGAGACCTGGCTCCGAGACACGGTGGTCCCGGAGGGCCTGTCCTCCTTTTACACTCTAGAACGGGCCCACAGAGTTCCAGCGCGGCCCCCAGAGCTGGACGAGCCCCGAGGCCGGTGGTGGCGCGGTTGCTCCATTTCCGGGACAGAGATCTGATCCTAAATGCCGCCAGACACAATGGCCCGTTCCAGGTTGCAAACAGTCAGGTGAATATCTTCCCTGACTATACCTACGAGACGCAGCGCAAGCGGTTCTCCTTCCTGGCGGTTAAGCGTGAACTCAGGAGTGAGGGCATCCAATATTCACTCCTATTTCCCGCGAGGCTCCGAGTCATTGTCGACGACAAAACCCAGTTCTTCGACACCCCGGAGGAGGTCTGTGACTGGCTCGAACTGTACCGAACGGGGAAGGATGGTTATAACGCCTCGACCCATCAGGCGGAGGAGCCGGAACAAAGGAGGCGCTCTAAAAGGGTCAGGAACCGCCGCGGCCGCACGGGAGGGCCCTCGACAGCGGAGACATCATCTGAGCGGAGGGGAGTGTTGGAAGTTCTATCGGAACTGTCGGGAGCGAGGGGCGAAGACATCGAAGAGGAGGAAGAAAACCCGGGTGCTCAGGGGGCACCATCGGACTCGGAAGACTCAGTGGCAGACAGTACCCACACACCGGTGATCACACCGAAATCGGTGGAGGACCTTTTGGACGGACAAGGGTAATGGGATAGGTTGCCTTGTTTTGGGTGGGGGCCCGGCAGGGGGGAGGCGGCTGCCGTTCTTTATTGCTGACTATGGGAGAGGGAGGGTTGGGAGGCTTCTGCTCTTGCCCCGAAAGATTTTGACACAGGGGGGGGCTTATTATAGTCCTGGTGGCCTGGGCGACGAGGGCCCACTGCCTCCGCTCAGCCCGCACCTGGCCCGTAAGGCCTTCCTACGGTGGCGACCGTGGGACTAGTGGGGTTTTTGGGGTTGTTCTCCATAGAAGTTTGGATGGGATCTAGATGGCGCAGTTTGGGTCCTGTTCTGGGGTGGTTGGGAGGGGGTTTTGTTGGTTTTTGGGGGGTTTGGTTCTGGTTGGGGAAAATGGCCGCCATCAGCGCTGGGAGGATTGATGTCCTCCTTTTTTTGTGGGGACCCGGACGGGGAGACTGTGCAAGAACACTCTGGGACAATGGCTGATGTTGCTAACTTGAAATGTATTACTTGGAACGTGAGGGGGCTTCACACTATGTCCAGGCGTCACAGGGTCCACGCTTATTTAGTGCGTAGGGGAGTGCAAATGGCGCTGCTGCAGGAAACGCATCTGAACAAGGCGGAAGGGGCGGCGCTTCAGCGTAGGTGGCGAGGGCAGGTCTTTTCCACGGCGTACTCTGCTTATGCGTGGGGGGCGCTAATATGGATCAGGGCAGGAGTCCCCTTCCAGGTCACGAGGACAGTGTTGGACCCAGAGGGGCGTTTCGTGGCCATATCAGGCACGCTGGGAGGGAGGGACTTGAATGTTTGCTGTGTGTATGCCCCTAATGTGGACCAGACTGCCTTCCTTTCCAGGTTATCGGGCTCGTTGGCTCACTTTTTCGCCGGTCCCCTCCTGCTGGGGGGAGACTTTAACTCCGTGGTAGATGTAGACATAGACCGCTCGCATCCCCCGCTCCCCGATTCCCCGGTCCGGCGGACGGCTAAGGGCCGTCAAGATTGGCAGACCCGCTGGGGATTGACGGACATCTGGAGGGCGCATCACCCCGCGTCTAGAGATTATTCGTACTTTTCGAGCCTTCATGAGCTGCATGTCAGACTGGATGGCTTTCTTGGTTCGTCCGAATTAGTCTCGGCAGCGGCCCGATCGGAGTATTTATCGCGGACCATCTCGGACCATAACCCCCTCCTGCTGGACATTCGCTGGTTCCCTGGGACGCCGGCGGTACCCACCTGGAAGATGCGCCCCGAGATCCTCGAGGACAGTGTCTTCAAGGCAGACCTAGGGGAGAGAATCACGGATTATTTTGCATCCAACGGCGGCTCCGCGAGTACTAGGGCGTTCGAATGGGACGCTTTCAAGGTGGTGGTGAGGGGGTACTGTATCTCTAAGAAGGTGGGCATGCGGCGTGTTATCCTGGCTGATCTAGACGCAGCGGACCGAACGCTCCGCGAGCTCGAAATTAGCCGACCCGGACACCCGGAATTGCAAACACAAACGGTAGAGGCGAGGGAGAAGGTGGCGGTGGAGGTCGAACGGCTCCGCTGTTTCGATTATAAGGCCTACACGGTCCGATCTATAGCGGAGGGCGACAGATCGAGCGCGTTACTGGCGTGGTTGGCCAACCCTGCGCGCCAGTCCCAAACGACGACTAGGATGCGTAGGGCGGATGGGACTGAGGTGGGCACCCAACCGGAGATTCTTAATTGCTTCCGGCATTATTACGAATGCTTATACCGCAGTCGCTCCGCGCGTGACCCAGACCGGCTTGATAACTATCTTAGCCCGTTGGAACTCCGCACAGTGGAACAAGAAGTGGCAGACGCCCTGGGATCTGACATCGGCTTGGGGGAGATCCGCGGGGCCATCAAACGGATGGCGAGGAACAAGACCCCGGGCCTAGATGGCCTGCCGGTGGAGTTCTATGCAGCTTATGCTGACCTCCTGGCCCCTCGTTTACTGGTGGTCTACAGGGAGGCGAAGAGGCTGGGTCGCCTCCCCGGCTCGATGTGTGAGGCGTTGGTGGTTCCTCTCCTCAAGCCAGGCCGAGACTCGTCTGACCCGGGGTCCTACCGTCCCCTCTCAATGCTGACGGTGGACTACAAAATATTGAGCAGCATCTTGGCCTCGAGGCTGTTAGGACATATGAGCTCCCTAGTACACGAGGACCAGGCCGGTTTCATCCCACGGCGAAATACGACCATGAACATCCGAAGGTTGTTTCGCTTGCTTGGGGAACCATTCGTGGATGCCCCGTCCCCGGTAGTTTTGTCGGTGGACCTGGAGAAGGCTTTTGATAGCCTGGAGTGGGACTACTTAAGCGCGGTATTGCGGAAATTCGGCCTCGGGGAGGGATTTATCAAATGGACAGCAGTTCTCTACGCTTCCGCTTCAGCCAGGGTTAGATCGGGCCCTTTGATTTCATCGCGATATCCGGTGGAGCGTGGCACGCGGCAAGGGTGCTCCTTATTCCCGCTTCTTTTTGCACTAGCGGTGGAGCCACTAGCGATGCATCTTCGCTCGGGAGCCCACTATACGGGCTTACGGACAGCGGCGGGCCCGCATTACGTCTCGCTCTATGCGGACGACCTGTTGCTCTTCCTGGAGGATCCGGTCGACGCATTACGGGGAGCGGAATTAGCGCTTACGGAGTTCGGAGGCGTCTCAGGCCTACATGTGAACTGGTCTAAGACCTGCCTCTTCCCGATGCGTAGGGGTGTCCCCACTCCGGCGCTAAGTAAGGAGATCAGATGGGAACCCGACTGCTTTAAATACCTTGGGGTATTTGTGTACCACGACCAGCCCGACCTCCTAGACGGAAACATTGCCCGTTGCATACGAGCACTCCGAGGCAGCATGGACTTTTGGGCCACACTGCCGCTCTCCGTGGCAGGACGCATCGCCCTGCTCAAAATGGTGGCGCTCCCCCGATTATTGTATTACTTTCGGACTTTGCCGATCTGGGTCCCGCCGGCTACGTTTCGCCGCTTGCGTTCTATGGTGGTCGGGTTCCTTTGGGGCACGGGCCGGCGGCGAGTGGCCCTCAATACCCTGATGAGGCCGAAGGACGAGGGGGGGCTCGCTGTGCCGGACTTCGAGAAGTATTACCTAGCGGCGCAGCTCCAGACATACACCCAGGAGATAGCCAGGGAGTTCAGAGGCCCGGAAGACGGTAGAGGGACGGGTATAGCCAGGCACGTCCTCTCCTTTATCGCGCTGCGACAGCGTTTGGTCCTTCGGGACCTGTCGATGGAGGAGCGGACTATCCGACTCTGTTGGAATCGGGCTCATAACAGAGGTCACCTGCGGACCCCATATGCACCTGAAATTCCATTGGGGATGCTGACGGCCCTCCCCCACGGAGGAGACTGGTCGCGACTGGCGGACTGGGAGGATTCGGGTTTACAGCTCGTCGGGGACCTGTATGAGGACGGAGTGCTCCTGTCCTTTCAGGATCTCATTGACCGCTTTGGGATCTCCCGGGGCGACTTTTTGCTGCACTCGGCCATTGTGCGAGTGATCCAGGCGCACTGGCAAAACGGACTAGAGGAACCTCAATTGTCCCAGGTGTGCCAGTATGTAATGATGTCGGCGGGCACAGTGAAGGCGGTCACTTGCCTTTACGGCAGGCTGATTACCGAGGGGTTGGTCCCTCTCGCCACACTGAAGTCCCGCTGGGAAGAGGACATCGGTAGGGAGATCCCGGAGACGACCTGGTCCCAGCTGGTGAGGCGAGCATGGAAGGGTACACGTAGCGCCCGTTTCCAACTGGTCCACTATTATGTTCTCCATAGGGCGTACCTGACCCCGGTTAAGATCAGGCGTTATTTTGCCACGGCTTCGGCGGAATGCCCTAGGTGCCCGGCTCAGGAGGCGGACCTCCTACACATGCTATGGGCCTGTCCAGGATTGACGTCCTACTGGCAGGAGGTGGCGGCGACTTTGGAAGAGGTGACGGGGAGGCACTTATCATTCGATGCGGCGGTAGGGCTATTGCACTGGTTCCCCCATACCCCCCGGAATAAAATCACCAGTAAATTTATCGACCTGGGGCTCCTACTTGCTAAGCGAGAGGTGACCAGGAACTGGAAGGCACGTGCTGGTCCTGCGGGCAGCAGATGGCACGGTGAACTTTTGAAATGGGCGGCGGGGGAGAGCGCGCTGCGATATCAGTTGGCTTGGAGGCAAAGCAATGAGAAGGCGCAGGAGGCCGCGTTAGAATGGGAAACGCTGGTGCAGGCCCTCAGGGATTATTGTGCCCCCAGCGACTCCGAAAGCGAAGAAGCAACTAGACCTGAGTCCCGTTAGACACTAGCATTAACAGCACTATTACCTTCCCCGTGGGTCAAGCAGTGGATCCTAAAGTGATAAGCTCCCTGGCGCTGATGGTGGGGGGGGGGGGGAGGGGGGAGTTTCACAATGACTGGAAGTTTGAGGGGGGGGTATCTTTTTGGGGGTTGGGGTTCGTTTAGAAAAGCAGAGGACGGACAGTGTGTTATCCGGACCAGCTCCCGCATCCTACTGACCCCAGCTACATTCGCCGCCCAACCCCAGGGATATGGGCTGCTTGGCTGTATAGCAATGCTATGGAAGGGGGTCGGTGGGCTATATCTGGTAAAAGTTGGCTATAATATGATGCTGGTCGTTACTGTATTGTTGTACTGATTCCTGCAATAAAAATATATTTAAAAAAAAAAAAAAAAATCGAAAAAAGGTTCAATGGAAAACACAGTCTGAGCTAATAAGCCCTGTTGGACAGAGGGTTTCTCTATCTCTTTTAACAGGCGTATCTGGCCCCAATGTGCCAGGCATGCTTTTTTTTAAATCCGCCTTTGAGATCTCAGTTAATGTTAAGGGCTCAGCAAAAAAAAATTAAAATCCTAGATCTGTTAATAAAGCTTTGACATATGCTAACCATTTTATTTTTCCACAATGATCAAGTGTCTGAATATCTTGTATAATTGATCTTGTTAGATGACATTGTTCAGTTACCCAAATTCGGCGCCACAACATTATTGGTTGAATTTTTATGGTGTCTGATATGTAGTCTATGCCCAGCTCTAAATGCAGGCATATGTAGAAGAGCTCTTCTGTACTCCAAGTAAGTATCTTGCAAAAGAATTTTCTATTATTTGCAGTTTGTCCACATTCACAAAACCCCATATCCCAGCTCCGTACGTGGCAGTACTGACACATTTTGCGTTATATATTTTTAACAGTTCTGATGGTGGTCTCTGACCCAATCTTTGTGCAAACGATTTTAAGGCTGTTGTTGCTCTTAAGAAGGCCAGTTTCCTTGCATTAATCGCTGCCTTCCATTTAAATTTTTCATCGATTACAATTCCCAGATATGGGTATGTTACAGTCCTGTCTAGTGACTCGCCTTTTACATACAGGCTTCTTGTCTTTTTAGTTTTTTTCCCTGCATGCATAGTGTATGTTTTTTTACATTGAGGGTCAGGTTTAGACTCGACATAAAGGCACAGTATCTATCTAGTGCTCGCTGCAGCTCGACAGGAGTTCTTGCTAGAATAACCGCGTTGTCGGCATATAACAGGGCCGGTATCTGCCGACGACCAATTAAGGGGAGATCTTTACTTCCTTCTAGCATGGCGGCCTCTAGCCCATTTGTATACAGGGTAAATAAAAAGGGGGCCAGAACACATCCCTGTCTGACCCCCTTTTCCACCCTAAAGCTTTCCATGAGCTGTCCTTTGGTCCCGAATCTTACTCTTCCTGTTGTTCCGGTGTATAATTCCCGAAGAAAATCCACAACCGGAGGTTCGACGCCCATTGATAAAATGATTTTCCACAGCCTTGAGTGTACTACGCAATCGAACGCTGCAGATAAATCAACGTACACCATATGCAGCGCTGTCCCCTTGGCCACCACGTATTTTCCTGCCAATAAAGACAGGTTTAGTGCTTGATCTACTGTACCTAGTCCCTCGCGAAACCCATATTGTATTACCGAAATGATGTTCTGGGTAGTTGTCCACTTCTGGAGTCGGTAGAGAAGAATCCGACCTGCCATCTTCCCGAGCGAGTCCAGGAGTGAAATAGGTCTATAGCAAGATGGGCTATTTCGGTCCCCTTTTTTAAATATAGGGACCAGTATCGAGGTTTTCCAAGTTTCTATTAAGCCCTCATCTATGGTGGCGTTTAAGACATTAGTCAATAACGGGGACCAAAGATCTGCTGCATGTTTAAAGATATCCACTGGAACCCCGTCTGGGCCTGGGGCTTTACCTGTTTTCGAGGATGTAAGTGCTTTTTGCACCTCGTCGTGTAAAAAATGCAATTTTATTGGATAAATAACCTCGGTCAGGGGATCTGTATACTCCATGCCCCCTATATTCCCATCACTAAAAACTTTAGAAAAATAACTCACCCATTCGCTGTCGCTAATTGCAACTTCGATGGATGGTAAGTCCTTTCTGTCTGTTAAAAAAGGAGATCTAACTATTTGCCAGAAAGTTGCACTATCTTTTAATTCTGAACTTCTACTTAGACGCTCCCATAGGTCAGCTTTTAGCTCTTGTTTTCTAGTTTTTAAAGCTAAGGCATATTCTTTTCTCAGTCTGATAACCTCCCCTCTGTTTCTCTTTTCCCTACTTAAGGCTTCCTTCAGTTTCGAATAAGCTTTTGGACAAGCCGGACTGAACCAACCCTTTTTCGCCTGTCTTTTTTTTTGTTTACATGATCTAGTAAGTTCTTTCTTTATATTTTGGGATATAGTATTAAAACTAGCCAGAGCTTCTCTGGATTTTGTCCTTGAGTCAAGACATTTTATTTTGTCTGTCTGATTTTGTCTGACTATTTTTACAGTTGCAGCTCCTTTGTCAATGTTTCCCCATTTTAGTGTGTAACCATTCAAAGATCCTAATTCGAGCTCTTGCTGGTCTAAGATATTTATTAGGTGAGGCTTTTTATGAGATTTTGATTCGCGTAATGCGATGGTATTTGGGAAGTGATCACTCAATGGATTTTTGATTACTTCGAATAATTCGATATTAGGGCCTTTGCATGATGAGATCAGGACATAATCTATTAGGCTCGTCAAACCTCTGCCGTTGAATGTTGGCGAAAAGGGTACTGGGGAGGTCTTTATCTCATTAGCAAAACCCAGTTCCAGTTCTGTCATAATCTCATTCATTTTCTCACCCTCAATCGAATGTGAAAAGTGTGTTATGCCATTGCCGTCATCCTCCTTGATGCCACATCTATCAATGTTGTTAGTTTTACATAGATGAAGATTGAAATCACCACCCCACACTATTGTACATGACTGCTTAATGTACTGTTCTCGAAGATCTTGAAGGGCTAGGCAGATCTCTGAGAGAAGGTTGGTCAAGTCGTCTATATTCAAGTTCTTATAAAAATTTACTATAACATATACATTTTGTTCGTTCTCTTTAGGACTATTAACTGATAATTCTCTTCCAATTTTAGGGGGGAGAATGTCCTCACTATGTAAAGTATTTGCAATATAGGTGACTAGGACACCCTTACTTCTTCCAGAAGATGATTTTTTGGCTGCAGAGAAAAAAGTCTTATACCCTATTATATGTGTGGAGTCAATAGCCCAAGTTTCCTGAAGGCAGATGATGTTTCTCAGATTAACCTGATTCAGGAAGTTAGGGTTTGTCTGTTTAACAGACAAACCAGCTATATTCCAATACGTAAAATGAACTTGAGGAATAGGTGGATTGAGATTAGGGGGATTAGTGTATTTGTTAAGTTAACTGTTAACCTAGGAATGGGATGGGCTAATGAAAGATTAGCCAGATCACCCGGCCTACATTGCGAAAAAACATTAGAGGTATATTTGCCAGGAGTAAATGTTATATTTTTATCCTTTATATCTGGCATTTTATATGTTAATATTTCCCCCTTATTTAGAATGTGCCCCTCTATTCCTTTGGCCTGGTCTTGAGTCAGTCAGTCGTTGAAGTCCAAACTGGACAGTGCGCTAAATCTGTTATGGGTTGGGATGCTATAAGAATTGCCTGGTGCCGCGGCAACTTGGCGCCATCGAACGTCTCTGTGCTCATAGTGTGGCATTGTAGACAAATAAGGATGAGTTGTCGGGTGTGAGTGATTTTGGCCTTGATGCCATTGTGCAGGACCATTAGGGTAAGTGAATTTAGAGTTTTGATGGAAGTAAGGTGTATTACTTTCAGATATCAAATGTTGATCATAGAGAGGAATAATCGGATTAGTTGCCATGATTGGTTGGGTGGTGATTAAATGCCTATAAAAATAGCCCAGAGGGAGAAGAGTGGTATTAAATTTCCAAGTAGAGGGGGGGGGGCCTAGCCAAAGTTTTTTCAGCCCATAACGTTTTTTTAAAATTGACAATTATGCAATCCCCCTCGAACTTTTTCTTCAGAGGACCTATCCATCCTACTCTCTGGGTGTGAGTGATTTCTCCAGAGCATTCCATTGGAAAATTGCAATTGGCTATCAACCAATGTAGTGTCTTATTTTTCAGTGAGGAGGAGGTTTCATCTTGGTCATACCTGAGTTTCGGGATGTTAACCAAAACTAACACGTATGCCCCACACTCAGGTGGCAGACTAATGCGTGGAGGTATCTGCCTTGAGTTGTAGGGGGGATCATGAGGCACCCGGGGTCTTTGGAAAGTTGGCATAGTGTCGCTAGTTTGATTTGGTGTTTTTCTACCACTTTGGGATGTTATATACATCTTCTCTACCTGCGTATTTGTGATATGGGTGTTCGTATCAATTCTAGGAATTGGGCTGCTGATTGGTACAGGTTTATTTGTGACAGTTTCTTTACTTAAGGACGTCGTAGGTTTTGATTTTGTCGCAGCATCAGAAACTGGGGTATCCTTTGATTTGGATAATGTAGGTTTACTAATACTTGTCTTTGAGCCGGCATTCGTTTTTGGAGCAGCACTAGCATCTTTTTTATTATAAGCTGTGAGTTCTTCTAACTGTTTTTCAATGCGGGCAAGCCTAGATTCAATTGGCGACATAAAGATACTTAGTAGGTCACCAAATCTTTCAACTAGTTGGTCGTTTCCTATAATAACGTCAGGCTTGTCCGCGCGCACATGAGGGATCTCCTGGATGTCTTTGCTTAATGTCTCTATGAATGGATTTGGTCCATTAGCGTTTAAATGCTTGTTTGTGCCTTTCTTATGTCGTCCTTTTGTTACATTGCGTTTTCTGACAACAGGGGGAATGGGTTTGATCATTTGTTTTGTTTGCTTTCGAATGGCACCCTCTTGCCTGTCTCTTGGTTGTTTCTCGTTGTTTTCCACTACAATCTCTGGTGTGAGATCTATATTCAGATCTGGTGTCCTCTCTAGTTCGCTGCTTATATCAAGATCGGAGTCAGTTAGAGGATTTGTTGCCGATAGATTAACCTTGTTAGGTAGGGTGTGAAGGTCGGCTTGGATTTCATGAGTACCACCTGTGTGTAAATTACTATCTAAATTTCTAGAGCTAGCTGGAGTTCTTGTTAACATAATGCTCACAAGAGAAGAACGTTTGGCATTTTCTAAATCTTGCGAAACCCTACGCTCGAGGAGCGAAATGCTACGATCGATGGCATCATTAGTCCTTTTAATAAAATTGTCTATTGGTCCAATCACAGACGGCCCCCCCAGCCGCTGTCTTGCTTCTACTGCCTCTGGTGGACAAAGTAGAAAAGTTATTTATCTTAGTTTGAGACAAATATTACTTGGAACCAGAAGCCACAGAACAGTGTAATACCAGGCTAATAGCCTACTAATATAGCACCGATGAAGTAGAAAGAGATCCCAAAAAACAAAGTCAGAGTCTTACGTGCTGCGGCAGTAATGTCGTTAGAGGGGTGCACCCAACCCGACCTCCTCTTCCTCTGAGGGCCTCAGAGGGCCCGCCCTTTGCCCGGGTTTAGCCCCGGGCGCTCCCGCGCTCCCGCGACATGGATGCGAGGCTCGATTTATGGTGCCTCCAGGCGCATGATGCGACGTGAGCGCCGCTAAGACCCCTGGGAGTGGTAGTCCTCCCCTCGGCTGCCAGTCTGATGGAAGTGTGGCAGCGGGAGGACTACACAGCTTAGAGGGCAGGTAGGGCTTGGAAACAGCAAGAGCAAGTCCACGGGGTCCACGGGGTCCACCAGCAACATTCACATTTGTTTAATAAGAGCTAACGATTACCACCCTTTGGTGGTAAAATGGCTTGCGAATAGAATGGCCATCCATGTTCACTCTATTTGTCACAGAGAGTAATGTAATGTGTGACATTTTTAGTTTTGCTGTAAATTCCAGTTTGGTACTGGATAATACATTGTTTCCCTTTTTTGTTTTCTAGACAATTTAGACAAGGTTGCAAAGACAACAGATCGCATGAACTACATTTGAAAAAGCTACAGTTCATGTATTGTGCTAAGGTATGGCTCCCTGGCACTCCCTCGGAGGCAGGAATCATTTTACACGCATATTTTAAAATTGTTTGTCTCGGATCTTTTATTGTTCGAAAATTGTGTGAATTATTGGTAAAATTGTTAGGCTTACTTTTGCACCGCTATTATTCCAGGACTTCCACATATTAGAGTTCAGGGCCGGCTAGCATTCTAAGGGCCGACTTAGGGCCCCGGTCGTCTCACACTGTCCTCCCGGGTGCAAGCTTTTTAGGCGCCATCTTGGGGGTAGTTGGAGGCTCAGCGCTCTAGTGCTCGGGCTAATCTCGAACCGGCACTATAAATCCTTTCTGGTGCCTAACCTCCGGTTGACACTTATAGCTCCCTGGCACTCCCTCGGAGGCAGGAATCATTTTACACGCATATTTTAAAATTGTTTGTCTCGGATCTTTTATTGTTCGAAAATTGTGTGAATTATTGGTAAAATTGTTAGGCTTACTTTTGCACCGCTATTATTCCAGGACTTCCACATATTAGAGTTCAGGGCCGGCTAGCATTCTAAGGGCCGACTTAGGGCCCCGGTCGTCTCACGCTGTCCTCCCGGGTGCAAGCTTTTTAGGAGCCATCTTGGGGGTAGTTGGAGGCTCAGCGCTCTAGTGCTCGGGCTAATCTCGAACCGGCACTATAAATCCTTTCTGGTGCCTAACCTCCGGTTGACACTTATAGCTCCCTGGCACTCCCTCGGAGGCAGGAATCATTTTACACGCATATTTTAAAATTGTTTGTCTCGGATCTTTTATTGTTCGAAAATTGTGTGAATTATTGGTAAAATTGTTAGGCTTACTTTTGCACCGCTATTATTCCAGGACTTCCACATATTAGAGTTCAGGGCCGGCTAGCATTCTAAGGGCCGACTTAGGGCCCCGGTCGTCTCACGCTGTCCTCCCGGGTGCAAGCTTTTTAGGCGCCATCTTGGGGGTAGTTGGAGGCTCAGCGCTCTAGTGCTCGGGCTAATCTCGAACCGGCACTATAAATCCTTTCTGGTGCCTAACCTCCGGTTGACACTTATAGCTCCCTGGCACTCCCTCGGAGGCAGGAATCATTTTACACGCATATTTTAAAATTGTTTGTCTCGGATCTTTTATTGTTCGAAAATTGTGTGAATTATTGGTAAAATTGTTAGGCTTACTTTTGCACCGCTATTATTCCAGGACTTCCACATATTAGAGTTCAGGGCCAGCTAGCATTCTAAGGGCCGACTTAGGGCCCCGGTCGTCTCACGCTGTCCTCCCGGGTGCAAGCTTTTTAGGCGCCATCTTGGGGGTAGTTGGAGGCTCAGCGCTCTAGTGCTCGGGCTAATCTTGAACCGGCACTTCATTTATGGCAGCCAATTCCCGTCCGCGCAGCGGGCGGGCGCAGCGGGCGCGCCGATGGCGCGCCGGAGGCGCGCCAGAGGCAAGCCCGTCTGGGCCCGTCCGGGACAGTACGGACCTAGGGCCTACACCTCTGCCCGATTGTACCATATTAGCTACAGGTACATTGCTTCCTTCATCCTACTCTAGGGACGAGTTGCTGTCACTCCGTCCTGTTACCAATCAACACTGCCGGTACACAGTTATATCTGAGGCACCATACAAACGGTGTGCTCTCTGCCCCAAGCATGGTAATGGTGCCAAAAAGGGAGAGCTTATGACCTCTTCCCTGTCCTTTGCCCTATTGAACTGCCGTTCTCTGGTCAAGCATTCGGATGAAGTCAATCTAATGATCCAGGATCATAAAATTGATGTGCTGTTTCTTACAGAGACATGGCTCTCTGACAGCTCGGCGTTCGATATAGTGAATTCGATGCCCAAGGGCTATGCGATACAGTGCCTGCATAGGCCTCGCGGCATAGGTGGAGGACTAGCTATAATTCATAAGGAGACACTAGCCTGTAGGATGGAAAATGGCAAGATCTCTGATGCAGAGAGCATTAGTTTTTCCATCCAACTCTCCCCTAATTATTCGCTGTCAGGGCTGCTGATCTATCGACCTCCAGGTGGGGTCAAGCAGTTCATTGGTTCCCTGATGGAGACAGCACTCACACAGGCAGCCTCAGCCCCCAACTTCCTTCTTTTAGGAGATTTGAATCTCCACTTGGAGGACCGGGGAGATAAGGTGGCTGCTGATTTGCTGGCTGACCTTGAAGCATGTAATCTGATCCTGCATAATAATGAACCCACGCATTTGAAGGGTCATTTATTGGACCCTTTGTTTTCCAATGTTTCACTCCTGAAGGCCTCACCGCCATGTCCCCTCCCCTGGTCAGACCACTTTCTTATTCCTTTTAATTTGACAATTATGACGGATTCTAGATCTGAATGTAAAGGCTCTAGTCGTTCTTCCCATAGACCTTGGCCTAAACTGTCCTTTGACGATTTAACCACTGCCCTTGAACAATCTATTCCCGCCCCGATCTTGAACCCCCTTGAAGCAGACCGCAGTTTCCATAATTGGTTACTAAAAGCACTGGATTTGGTGCTTCCTAAGAAGTGTAGTACCAAGAAAAGTAATGGGTTTAAAAACCCCTGGTACACAACTGAACTGCGCAATCTTAGAAAAGTCTGCAAACGTCTGGAACGCGCTTGGCGGAAAGACTGGTCTACTAATAGTAAAACTACCTATCAGGAAGCCATGAGGGCATATAAGTTAGCCTGTAACCACACGAAAGCAACCTTCTATGAAGAGAGAATCAGGACTGCTTCCAGCTCCTCAAAAGAAACATTTATTATAGTTAAGGAACTCCTGAATACTCCCTCCCCTTCACTGCCACAAGCTACGAGCAAAGCTCGATGCAACGAGCTTGCACATTTCTTTGATGATAAGGTCAGGAAAATTTTACAAAGTATTCCTCTTAGTACTCCTCCCTCTGAGTCTTCCTCGCTGGTCGTGAGTGGTGTGAGCCCTTTGTGGGAAGTTATTACTCCCATAACTGAGGAAGACTTCCGTATAGAATTAGCTAATCTTAAAAGTGGTTCACCCTCTGACCCTATGCCCATCCATATTCTTAAGAGGATCGCACAGACCATCTCCTCACGGGCTACGGACCTCCTGAACGCCTCCTTCGGCGGTGGGGAAGTTCCCCCTAGCTGGAAGAAGGCGATGGTTAAGGCTCTCCCTAAAAAGCCGGGACTTGACCCTGACGACCTGGCAAATTTCCGCCCAATTTCTTTATTGCCTGGCCTGGGCAAAATTGCAGAAAAGGTTGTCAACCGCCAGCTGTCCACATTCCTAGAAGGTCATAACCTGCTCAAGCACTCGCAAACAGGCTTTCGCCCCGGGCAGGGTACTGACTCTGCCCTGATTGCAGTAGTGGAGGAAGCCAGACGCATTCTTGACGGAGGAGGTTCAGCAGCTGTGGTCCTCCTAGACCTCAGCGCGGCTTTTGATACCGTCAATCACGGTATCCTTATTCAGCGCCTTACTAGGGTGGGAATATCTGGCCAGGCTCTAAGCTGGATTACTTCCTTTCTGAACGACCGCTCTTACCAGGTCTGCGATGGCACCAACCTGTCTGAGCCGATCCCCCTCCAGTGTGGAGTCCCGCAGGGCTCCTCGTTGAGCCCTACGCTTTTTAATATCTATATGGCCCCACTGGAGGATGTGGTTTCACCCTTTGGGGTGAAAATAGTGACCTACGCGGATGACACCCAGCTTGTCGTCTCGCTATCCCATCATGAAAATGCGGCAGAAAGATTCGGGTGCTGTCTGACAGGTATCATGGCTTGGATGACAGAATCTCGGCTAAAACTCAATGGTTCCAAAACGGAACTTATGATGGTAGGCAACCTTTCCACCTCCCTTCCCAAAACCATGTGGCCCCCCTGTCTGGGTGAGGCGCCCCAACCCAAGAATGAGATTAAGAGCTTGGGAGTATGGTTAGAGCCCGACCTGACGTTCAGAGTACATACGAAGAAAGTGGCAGGGATCTGCTATGGTTTGTTACGCTCGGTCCGAAAGGTGCTGCCTCTCCTCCCTTTTAGTTCAAGGAAACTCCTGATTCAGGGGCTTATACTGTCAAGGCTGGACTACAGTAACGCCTTGCTGCTCGGTGCCCCTGAATCAGCCATCAACACCCTCCAGCGAGTACAAAATGCGGCGGCCAGGGTTTTGACAGGCACTGAAAAAAGAACTTCGGCCAAGCCTGCTCTTAGAGCTCTCCATTGGCTCCCCATCCGGGAGAGAGTTAAATTTAAGGCCCTTTCCATCGCCTTTAAGTCTCTCCAGGGAATGGGTCCCCCAATCCTCAGGGACCTTATATGCCCCTACAAGTCCTCTCGTCCCCTTCGCTCTGACGGGAGCAATTTACTGACTATTCCCAGAGTAAAGAGAGCTTGTTCAGGAGGCAGGAGGTTCTCTGTGAATGTAGCCAAGATCTGGAATGATCTTCCTGCTGCTCTCCGTCTGGAACCCTGTTTCCAGAGGTTTCGGAAATCCTTAAAGACATTCCTTTTTCCACGAGGAATATGAGTCCGCTGTCTGAGGATCTAGGAAGCTAGCTGTGTGTATCAGCGCTGGGACGCTCTC
This sequence comes from Lissotriton vulgaris, assembly GCF_964263255.1. Classification (NCBI taxonomy): domain Eukaryota; kingdom Metazoa; phylum Chordata; class Amphibia; order Caudata; family Salamandridae; genus Lissotriton; species Lissotriton vulgaris. The sequence goes on along the minus strand of NC_141691.1, from coordinate 1,544,526,190 downwards.
GGGCAGCCATGCGCTTAAGAAATCCAATTCATTCATTCATGGGTATTAGTCGCTTGGCAACAAACAGAGCAGTTTTGGCATCTATAGTGTTCAATTATTGGAGACTAACCCCAATATTTCATAAGAGAGTTGCTGAGAGAGTTACTCTTGGGATCCCAGCAGATGGCTTTACAAATGGTCCTGGAGATTTTACATCTTTTATAGGAGACAGAGGAGGTCACTGACCAAACCTTAAGAATTGAAATATATTTCTCGATTATTTTAATGAGCTTGCTGGACCAAAGGTTAAAGGTAGTAAAGCACTGGATCAGTTGGTTTTTCTCTGTTCAATGAAGTCAGTAAAGATCCTGAGGTCAATACTATCCCCTTTTGAGCACTCTTGATTCAAGGCATCTAAAATATACTCTGTCAGCCAATTTGCTATAAGGGCTGTTGCTTCCAGATAATAGTCTGCAAATTCCGCAAATGTATAAGAATCGCCTTATCATTAAAACATCTAAGTTGATTGCTTTTTCTAGTATCAGACAGCTTTTTTCTGCATGGTTGTTGTATAGGCAAGTACATAGTCTACGGTTAAATCCTAGAAGGTCAAATCAAGAAAAGGTAAAAAGTCCATCTTAGAGGCAAACATGAACTTGAGGTATTTAAGTGTTTTTTACTGAGCAAATTTAAAAAACATGGGCCCGATTCACAGAATGAACTTAAGACTCAATCCTAAACTTACTACTGTTTTGGTATTCACAGATTGCACTTACTACTTTTGGTATTCACAGAATGAACTTACTACTTTTGGCATTCACAGAATGCACTTACTACTTTTGGTATTCACAGAATGAACTTACTCATTTCGGTATTCACAGAAGTTAGGACTCCTAACTTTAGGACTCCTAAATGCCTTCTATGAATACCGAAAGTCCTAAAATTAGGATTTTTCTCAATTTAGTAGTAGTAAAGTTAGGACTACTAACTTTAGGTCTCCTAAATGCCTTCTATGAATACCGAAAGTCTTAAAATTAGGATTTTTCTCAATTTAGTAGTAGTAAAGTTAGGACTACTAACTTTAGGACTCCTAAATGCCTCTGTGAATACCGAAAGTCTTAAAATTAGGAATTTTCTCAATTTAGTAGTAGTAAAGTTAGGACTCCTAACTTTAGGACTCCTAAATGCCTTCTGTGAATACCGAAAGTCTTAAAATTAGGATTTTTCTCAATTTAGTAGTAGTAAAGTTAGGACTCCTAACTTTAGGACTCCTAAATGCCTTCTGTGAATACCGAAAATCCTAAAATTAGGATTTTTCTCAATTTAGTAGTAGTAAAGTTAGGACTCCTAACTTTACTACTACTAAATTAAGAAAAATCCTAATTTTAGGACTTTCGGTATTCACAAAAGGCATTTAGGAGTCCTAAAGTTAGGAGTCCTCACTTATGTGAATAACGAAATGAGTATGTTCATTCTGTGAATACCAAAAGTAGTAAGTACATTCTGTGAATGCCAAAAGTAGTAAGTTCATTCTGTGAATACCAAAAGTAGTAAGTGCAATCTGTGAATACCAAAACAGTAGTAAGTTTAGGATTGAGTCTTAAATTCATTCTGTGAATCGGGCTCCATGTCTCTACAAATAAGTACAATTTTATTTGCATAAAGCTTCTATAGGGAGATATTCTGATAGTATGGGTTCTGTATTATTAAGACATGATTGGTTTCAGAGACATCCACATATAGAATGCCAGAATTAAAGATAAACAAGCACAGAAGGTACCATCTTTCTTATGTAAATAGAATGGTTCCTGAAACAGGAAAGGGGAGGCTTATGTCAAGACGTTCTTTAAGAAATGAAGGGGCATATTTACAAGCTCCTCAAAGTGACACTCCTGTGGCGATATGGACCTTGCCAAATTTACAAGGCAGGATTATACTTAGCATGAAAGGGACGGGCAATGGGTGAGGTGGTGGGCTTTCCACCACAACAGCCATTAATTTTGAAGCTGCCCTATATAGGGCAGCATAAATATGGGGCAGCGCCAAAATTAAGAGTAGGAAAAACCTGGTCTTAACTAGAGCAATGAGGACAAATGTTTTGCTTCTCCTCGTTTTTGCTGTTTCCATGTGTGCTGCGTTTTGCAGCACACTTAGAAACAGCAAAAGGCATTGATTGTTTATGTACAGGAAGGTGACCCTTCCTGCACATAAACAATCAATAAAAAAAATAACTTTGTGCAACTTCTATGTGTGCTTCATTTAGTATCACACTAGACGTTACAAAACACCATCTAAACATTGTTTATGTACAGGAAGGGACACCTTCCTCTAGATAAGCAGATAAACAACTTTCCCCTACAATGCTGACACTCTTGCACAATGGTGCAAGGGTGTCTGCATTGTCATTGGGCAGCTAAAATTTTGCACCAGCACAGGAGGAAACACAGGGTGGCACCGCATCCTTATAAATACGGTGCAGCCCTGCGTTTAGGAAGTGGTAGAGCATGGTGTTAAGGCAGGGAGGCTAACACCACGTTCCACCACTTCCGAGTAAATATGCCCCAAAGTATGCACCCTACTTGGAGATGGTCTAGAGTCAAGTAATCTTTCGACTGTGCACAAGCCTTCAAATTAAGAAATATTGGTATGTAAGGACTGTATGTTCACACCAACCAATAAGTCAGTTGTGATTTTATTTGGAATCTTGATTTGTTAAATGTGTCCAAATATTTGCCCAACCTTTCCATGATTGAGCTACATCCAGAAACTATGGGACGTAGATTGAGCCTGGAACTCCGGGGTGTTCCATGGACTGTGGAATGTCCTGGAGATTTGGAGGGTTTGAACCATTATAGCTGGTACAGTGAGGGGCTGACAGTAGGGCGTCTACTGAAGAAATAAAAAAAGCACTAACCTATTCCCGGCAAAGCCTCTTCTTTTCATGTAGGCAGATTATTTGCTATTTTATGGATCTAGGGTAAGGTTAAATAACTGGTGTGTGTTGAGTATTGTTGGTTAAGAAAAATAATTCATTATGGCTCAGTATACCCTTGTTCTCTGCTTCTTTATGGATTCTGGAAATCGGTGATTGTGTCACACGCAGTCACCAATTATAAAGAAAAGATGTCAAAGCTGGACTCTAATAAGTTATTGCAGTAGAGTTCTGACGTTACAATGTCCGCTGCCAAAGCTGGCAGCCAGGTAAAGAGCAGGTCAGGTCACGGGCATAATTAATGTAGCCCTTTAAAGAAACGAAAAATTAAGTGTAGCTTTTCTTTCTTGTGCTGTTTTTCAGTGACAAGCAGAAAGAACATGTTTACTTTTTGTACTTTTGCAGTTTTTTTTATTAAAAGCGCACTATTTCTAGTATCTTCTTGAAGTAAATATCTAACAGGTTTATCCTCAATTTTGTAAACGGTATTTATATTTGCAAAAATACATTCTCTTTCATTTGAAGGAGGTATGAAACAAGGGTTTAAGTGCCATATGTATCAACAACCTGATTTGCGATTCTCAAATAGCGATTTTTTAGAAATCGCTATTTGAGAATCGCAAATAGGGATGTATGTACAAAATCGCATTTTTTTTAGTCATTTCTTAGTATTCCTAAATTGCGATTCGCAAATTGCGAATCGCAATTAATGAATACTTTCCCATTCATTTCTATGGGCCAGGAGGCCCATAGGAATGAATGGGAAATTTCTATTAATTTGCAATTCGCAATTTGAAAATCGCAAATTGAGAATAATGTCAAGGGAGCAGGGGTGTCCAAAGGACACCCCTGTTGCACCCCTGAAATTAGCATGGGTGCACATGTGGCGCACATACATGCCCAAAGGGCAAAAAAGTGCATTTTTCAAGGAATTCGCAAATTACAACCAACTCGAAGTTGGTGGTAATTTGCGATTGCTTAAAGCCAATTTGCATTTTTTGTAATGCTTCTTACATTGCATTTAAGGAATCGTAAAATTGGCGATTCCTTAAATGCAATTGCAAAATAAGGATTCGCAAATTTTGCGATTCCTTATTTTGCTCGCAGATTTCTTTCATACATACTATTTAGCACTAATACGTTCTCAAACACCGAAATTCTGAGAATTTCGGCATTTGTGAACGCATTAGTGCGTGATACATATGGCCCTTGGTGATTTGAGGGAAAGATAATGATGTGACATTGCCCTATATGGAATAAAATAAATCTTGACATATAAAGTACCCCATGAAATACGTAATAAGGATATTGCAAGTCACCTCGAAGTTACATAACCTTGTAAAGGAACTCAGCCTTCTATATTGTTATGAACTCCTGACTGACTTGCAATTTCCTTATGTATGGCAGTGAGTTCTTTATCCTTTATATAATACTCCACTTTAAAAGTTTTCTTAGAATCTCATTTCATTAGTCATAAAGTGACATAAGCATGAGGTTGTCCTCATTCAGCTCACTTGGTCCTAATGATGACCCGTTGAGTTACCTAGGGTCAAAACTAGATCAACACCAATATGGCCACAAAGTCATTTGTGAAAACAGGATGTGGAGCGCTAAATAAACTTCACTGTTATTAAGTGCCCAGCATACTATGATCTATATAGACTATCACTGTAACATGGCTTGATCAACTTTTCAGTCTATTTGCATACTTTGATCTATATAGTCTATCGCTGTAACCTTGTTTTATCAACATTTTGGGCTATTTGCTTCAACAGTAGTACAGTGTACTCACTTGGCATAATCAGCACATACACAGTTATTTTGTTTACTAATTATATTGTTTATGTATATCCTAAAATTCCATTATATAAATAAATTCTTCAATCATAGTGTATGTACATGGTCATGTTTTTTATGTATGCTTTTAATTTGTCGTTGTCATAACATATTAACTACATCATCTAAATAATCTGTGTTCTCCTTGTAATGACTGGTAACATCCTCCACCTTGTTCTACAAGTCAATTCTGTGTTTTTGTGCTTGTGAGCCTGTTAGCAGTGCACCTGAGCTCAGATCATGCATCTAGTTGACTCTCCTGCAGAGAACGGAAAGAAAATAGGTCACTGATAATTTTATTTTTTTATTTATTTACTTGCTTTTTGTGATTTATTTATATGTTTATTTTATTTTTCTAAGGTGCACTTTTACTAAAGCTTGGTATCATAGTAATATAGTCATTATAACAGGACCGAGGGAAAGGCACAAGGCTAAGCAAGGCAATAGAAGGGTGACATAGATATAGTGAAGACATTGACACAAGTAGGCAAAATGTATCCGTAGAAGCAATTCATTCCTGAATTTGTAACAAGGAATCAAATAATCATCTGTCGCATTTGGCTCTGTGTACCTGATGGAACATAAGTAGGACCAAGTTCGTTTCTGACTGTGACATAGGGCATAACTAGGTACATCAGGAACAAAGGTTCACTTATTCACAAAGGTTGAATAGGAGAACCTTAAAGAGGATGCATTGTTTCTCTGGAATTTATCTTAATGACCAACAAGCAGTAGTGAAGTGTTTGAAAGTCCTAATCCTCAAAGCTACCCTCACAACCAAGACAGGAATATCACACTTAGGTATGTGACATGAATCTAAAATCTTAATTGTTATTGTTTGATACTAAGGATTGGGGTGAGAGTCACTATTTATAATTGTTGCAAATGTTCATTTAAACCAGTGTGTCAGAATGCATTTGTATTTTTTTACTGCATTTTATCTAATTGAACTTGGGTTTGGGCTGACATAGGAGTACGTATCAGCCGAAAGTGAAATGTTTCCTTTCCTTGTCTTACACATTCCTAGGCACCATTGTTGTTCACACTGTAGCCTCTGGTCCAGTCATATTATCCTCACCAGGGAACTATAAAAAGCCCTCACAATGCACCAGCGGGTGCATGCTGTGGGCAAGTCCATCTGGCACACCAATGGCATGTCAAAGGTGCATCAAATGTCTGCTCTCACCAAAGGATGGGACACACACAGTGCCAGCCATACTGGTTCTCAGGATTCTGCATCCCTGGGAGACTTGGAGTTTAGTCTTAAGCGAATTATATATTTAGGACATTTCCGGTTTTCCCCCGCTGTGTCCACATCCTCATTCAATGCTATTTGCACTTGTTTCTCTGAGGATCCACATCTACTCTGCTGCTCAGTCTTGCTTGGTGAACACCAGTTCTTTTCAAACACACAACATGAGCTATGTACCAGCTATGGACTTAAGATGTTTGTTTCTGAATCAGGTACCACTGATTCATCCACATCTAATGTTTCCCTTGCCTGTTCTTTTGACTTTCAAATACTTCACATTCCACAGGCTAAAAAGCATGATGGTGTTCGTGGCATTATATTTAATGACACTATTTAGTCAACTTTATTTGAATCAAGCCAGTTTCTATTTGGAGATTTCTTGGCAGAACTAAATACTGGTGGCAAAGTGGAATAGTGTGCATAGTAAGATTGAAAGAAACACAAGGAAGTCTTCTGTAGCACCACTCTCTCTAAACTCATACCTTTTATCTCAGCAATATTATCAGCCAATATATATTAGGAAGAGATTGTATCTGTATGTAAGAAAATAGAATATAAGGCTTTAGTAACACTAGTTAACATAAGGAACCTTTTAAGATGAGAAAACACCACAATCACTTACAGGTTTCAAGATAGTGGCCACAATGTATCTTAGCTAAACTCTAGAAGAAGCTGTTAAGACAGTTGGTAAGCAAGGCAATAAATCACTGCAAGGCAGGGAAGCAAAGCAAACGAAATAGCAGCAATGAAACAAAGTCAAATTGAAATGCAAGTGGTAAGTGGGAACAGCAGGCAAATGTCATGATTACAGAGCAAGCCAAACGGGAGAAAATTGACGAATGTGAGGGATGAGACGATGAATAAACGTTCATCAAGCAATAGGTCAATGCAACAAGAAATGTTGCTAGGCAGCATTCATTTGCCCAACTGTTGTTGAAATACTGCCTCTTCTTTTCTCGACCTGGAAGTTCCGCTCCTTAACCTTTAATGGCTTGTAAACATGTCACCCCAGCTTCCAATGGAAAGTACATCACAGCCTTAATGGAGAATGCCTCCATGATCTTCCACCAAAAACAGGTCTCAAATACAAGGCATCAGTCTCAACTATAAATTGTAGATCATGGTCGGCATTCCTATGAATTGGAGCTGTATTCAAAGAAGCCTTAAGCTGATCAAATGACTTTCGTAGTTGAAATAGTGCCTCTTCTTGCCTCAACCTGGAAGTCCTGCCACTTAACCTATAGTTTCTTTTAATTACGTCACCCCAGCTTCCAATGGTAAGTCCATCACAGCCTTAAAGGAGAATGCCTCAATGATCTTCTGACAAAAGGTCAAGACATCAGCCTGAACAATTAATGTTTGATCATGGCCAGCATGCTGGAGACTTGGAGCTGCACTAAAAGCAGTCTTAAACTGATCATATGCCTTTTGTAGTACAAAGCCCCAGTACAATGCTGTACTTTTTGTAGTACATTGTACAATAGGTGCGCCTACAGGGGAAATGTATAAATCCCAGAAACCTTTGTATATCATTTAAATTAAAAAGACATGGCCAATCTACAACAGCTAAGACTTTTTGAGGATCCATGCTCAGTCCTTGAACTGACAGACCAAAGCCCAGAAATGCCACTGACTCACTTTCAAAAATACATTTATGCAATTTTGCATACAAGGAGTGCTCTCATAGTCTGCGTAACACATCACTCACATGACTCTGTTATTTTAATGATTTTGAGAGGAGGATAATGTCATCCTAAAATATGTTGGAGCACATATCCGAAATATTATAACATATATCATCATCAATATATTGAAATGAAACAGACACATTGTATACTCTGAAAGTCACCACCAGATATTGAAAGTGGTCTTACCAGGCCTTAAAAGCAGTTGTCCTTCTTCCCCTGTTCTCTTAATTGGTGCTGCATCTTTTTCATGGAACACGTCTTTTCAGTCAAGATAAGCTTCAGGAATCTGATAATTGCTCCCCAATGTCTATTACTCCAAGAGCAGCAAAGGATGTGTTGAAACGTTAATGCCTTAAGGAAAGCAAGTCTTTTTGCAAGGCTCTAAGTTGAATTGTACCTGAGAGGCCTTCCAGTCGATCAAGACTCTTGAGCTATCATTTTAAGTGTGGAGATCTTCACCTTTACTGTGGAATCTCCGTACTCATAAACTTACTATTAAAATGCAGTTTCGTAAATAGGGAAAAAGCATAAACTTACATAAGTGCGTAAGTTTACCTTTGTGAATCAGGCCCAATGTCTTTAGATCATAGTCAGAGAAATTTCCTACATGGGCTTTCTCTGTAGTCTAATTTTGACCGAAAACAGTCTTACACTGCTCCTTGAATATGTAATACTGGTATTGACAGGGGCTTTTGTTTAAAATCAGAGGTATTGCCCACACTAGTCAATATTTATGTATATATCAAAGTATACAACAGTGTAATCCAAATCATTTGTAAGCTGCCACAGCTGTGTAATAAATGCAAATGATACTGGTACAGAAATGATTTAAAGTATTGTGGATCCCCATTAAATTTCTCAAAAAATCCCAAAAGCTTGGTGGAGTGTCCATAAGTTATCATTCAGAGATCGTGGTAGGATCGCATGCAGGGTCAGTACTGAATGGAGAAGAGGAGTGGGTACCTGCATCTCCTACAATTGTAAAAAGCTGGTTTAAGTTATTAAATAGGTAAGTTCTCTTGCTACAAGCTGTTTTAAGATTTTCTTGAATGTCTGTGATGGCTTGCACTACAGCATTCAGCAGATTGGGATCAGAAGTCATGCTGGTATGGTAACTTGGCAAACTGTTGCTATTACTGGGTGATGTCTGACAAGTTCTGATGACAATCCAGTCCATTCCCCAGAATATAGGCCTGCCCGGACCAAAGAGGTAGTTTGAGGCATAACTAACTGCGGGAGGGAAAGGGGAATTAAATACAGAGAGAGAAAAATAATAGCATGCCAATGTCTTCTGTGGCACCACTCTCTTTCTCATCATGGTCTACCATGAATCTTTTCTAAGAGGCTCAGTGTCCCTTAAGCAAGGGATGATGTTGAGCACATTTGTCCAGTTGCTGCATGACATTGAATAATTTAGATTCATCAAGCTCCCCCGCCAAATCAAAACCATGGGAGTAGACTGTAGTTTTCAGGTTGATACCAGAGTGTGGAGGAGAAAACATGATGATGACCATGATGAAGAAAGAGTCCCACCTAAAACGACAAAGCAAACTTGGCAGCAAGAAGGCCTCATGGTTCAACGATGATCTTAAGAAATCCAAGAAACTCTGCCGCTCTCTTGAGAAGGCCTGGAAAAAAGACCCAACCACCAGCACCAAGGACGCCTTCAAAAACGCCACCCGCATACACCATCAACTGATCCGTAAGGCCAAGAAAACCGCCTTCAAGGAACGACTAGATAACAACGCCCACAACAGCAAGGAACTTTTCAACATCGTCAAGGAATTTACCAATCCCTCGGCCAACTCTAACGACATCACCCCCTCTCAAGCCCTCTGCGACTCCCTAGCCTCATTCTTCCACAACAAAATCGCAGACATCCACAACAGCTTCGACAACCAACCCGAAGACCAACCCACCCAACCATCTACTGGACCTTCACCCCCCTTAAACATCCTTACTGAATGGAACACAATCTCCACTGAGGACACCATCCGCCTGATGAACTCCATCCACTCAGGATCCCCCACAGACCCATGCCCTCACCACATCTTCAACAAAGCAGACTCCATCATAGCACCGCACCTCCGAGATGTCATCAACTGCTCCCTCAACTCCGCCACCTTCCTGGAAAGCTGGAAACATGCTGAACTCAGCGCCCTTCTGAAAAAACCCACAGCGGACCCCACCGAACTCAAAAATTACCGCCCCATCTCGCTCCTTCCATACCTGGCCAAAGTCATCGAGAAAGCTGTCAACAACCAGCTCGCCGCCTTCCTCGAAGCCAACAAATCCCTCGACTCCTCACAGTCCGGCTTCAGAGCAAAACACAGCACTGAGACCGCCCTCATCGCAGCAACAGACAACATTCGAACTCTACTGGACAATGGAGACAGAGTCGCCCTCATCCTCCTCGACCTCTCCGCAGCTTTTGACACAGTCTGCCATAGCACCCTTCTACAGCGCCTCAGAAACATCGGAATCCAAGGAAAAGCACTGGAATGGATCACCTCGTTCCTCACCGGAAGAACCCAGAAAGTCCGCCTCCCACCATTCAAGTCAGAGGCCACTGAAGTCATCTGCGGCGTACCACAAGGATCTTCACTCAGCCCCACCCGTTTCAACGTATACATGAGCCCCCTCGCGGCCATCGCCCGCCAACACAACCTCAACATCATCTCCTACGCGGATGACACTCAACTGATCCTATCACTCACCAATGACCCTAGCACCGCCAAAACTAACCTACACGAAGGAATGAAAGAAGTAGCCGAATGGATGAAACACAGCCGTCTGAAACTGAATTCTGATAAAACAGAAGTCCTCATCCTAGGTACCTCCCCCTCCGCATGGGACGATTCTTGGTGGCCAGAAGCCCTTGGAACAGCACCCATCCCGACAGACCACGCACGGAACCTGGGCGTCATTCTGGATTCCTCACTTTCAATGAACAGACAAGTCAACGCCGTCTCCTCATCCTGCTTCAACATTCTTCGCATGCTCAAAAAAACATTTCGTTGGATCCCCACCGAAACTAGGAAAACGGTCACCCACGCCCTGGTCACGAGCCGACTGGACTATGGAAACACCCTCTACGCCGGGACTACCGCTAAACTCCAGAAAAAACTCCAACGAATCCAAAACGCCTCAGCCAGGCTCATATTAGACATCCCGCGTAAAGAACACATCTCTGGTCACCTGAAAAACCTCCACTGGCTTCCCGTCAATAAGAGGATCACCTTCCGGCTCCTAACCCACGCACACAAAGCACTCTACGAAATCGGACCAGAATGCCTCAACACACGACTGTCCTTCTACACCCCCTCCCGCCAGCTTCGATCTTCCAACCAAGCCCTTGCCACTGTACCTCGCATCAACAAGGCCACCATGGGAGGTAGATCCTTCTCCTACCTGGCAGCTAAAACCTGGAACTCACTTCCCACTTGCCTTCGCCTTACCCAGAACCACCTAGCATTCAGAAAGCAACTTAAAACGTGGTTATTTGACAAGTAATTCCCCACCCCTCCTTAAGCGCCTTGAGACCCTCTGGGTATGTAGTGCGCTATATAAATCCTTTGACTTGACTTGACTTGACAATTTAGAGTACCTTCCCAGTGAGTACCATAGTGCCATAATGCATTTGGTATTGTGTCTAACCTCCAGTCGGATAGGGTATTGATGTCTGTGAAGAAATGAGGATCCTTTTTCCTCCTCATGTAGAAATACCAAAATGTTAGTATATGAGTTTATAATCCTTAAAAGATGACATCTTAACTAGTGTTTGGATAAATTATCTTAAATCCTGTGATACAAGTAGTCACCTAAAATACTTCCCAATGTCGACTTCAGTCTCTTGTCAACCCCCAATAATAACAATATTCAGCAAAGTTTAAAAGACTGTAGCAACAAGGTCACAACTGCATTAACTAAAGGTCTAATTACGATGTGGTCATAAATGGCTCTGAACATCGGTTGGAGCCGTTCCAACTGCATCATAATATGCCGGTTGGATTGCTTTCCAACCGCCCCATTACGATGGAGTCAGTCGAAAAGGAATGTGAACTTTTATTCCGACTGGAGAGACCATCTGTTACTCGCAATGTGGCCAGTAATCCTAATTCAACGCTTTCCACCCTTGGAATTACGATATTGGGTTTACACAGCCTTTCTGTGCCGGCCTTTTTGACACAGACAGGATGCCAGAACTAGACTTTGTGGGCTCCCAGCAGGGCTTCCTTCAGTGCGAGGCCTCCGGTTGGAGGCCGAGAGATGAACTGCATCTCACATTTTACAATCAAAGGATTCATTCCAACTGGAATGCATGCTCCCATTGTGAAGTATAGGAGTGCGTCCAAACAGTGTTTTGTTGGATCTTAATTAGTCAGTCGGGATGACCAACTGGGTGATGGTCAGTCTCTTTACTGAGGCGATGTTGGGCTGAGGAAACTCTGCCAGACATCGTAATGAGGCCCTGAGTCTTACTTGTATAGCATTTACAATCTTCACCATGAGGAACCAATACTATGTGACTTGAAAATAACCAGTGGCACTTGCAAATCTTGGGAGGGTAGTGTGGCATCATAGGACAAACCGTTCCAGCCTGCACCCATGCTTCTTTATGTTACACATTTAGCCGAAATGTGAAGAATCTCTTCTAGGGAAGTAACCACAACCCACACACTGTCAGCCTTTCCTGCTTCTGAATGCTCTCACTCTTAAGGCAATTCGTAGTGTGGAGATGTTAGTGGGCTCAGTGGCTCATGACAGACCCCAACGTCTGTCAATTCCACAACATCAGGTATTAATTATTTAGTAGTAGCAAATGGATGCCTCTCCATGCCTTCTGTATTCGTTCCTGTACCTGTAAGTATAGAATTATTATTGATATTAAACAAGATAAATCACCAGGAGTGTTCTTTGCCTTTACTTCTGGGAAAGTAGCCACCATAGAGGCAGCATTTGGTGGGAACTTGTTCATCCTCCTGCAATCTGTTATTAGCAGATACATTTTGGACCTATTTTCTCTACTCTCCTCCCTTTCCTGAGTCATCCTCTTCCATATTAGCATATTGAAGCATAAGATATATGCCCATGCTCTGGTCACCAAATTTTCACCTTCCCGTTTGGTTAAACAGATTGGTGATCTCCATATTGAGGTACAGAATGTACTCATGAGGTACCAGATAGGATTTAATCTTCTGGGGGGTGCTTTGTCACGGTCAGAATCTTTACCCCTGCCATCTTTTCTAAATCAAACTTGTTTGATTAAAACACCACATTTATTCCTTCAAGACTGTCCTGATCACATGATGATTGTGACTCATCTGTATCTATGTTCCTCTGATCCTCTCAGCACACATAGTGCTGTTGACTTCTAGAAATAGCAATTACTTTTACCATTCATCAATTGTCACGCATATGTCTTAACACTGCATGTCTTTACCGTGTAATGTTTTACCAGGCATATATCTTTACTACGTATGCCTTTATAACAAAATGCCATACATATATATATATTCACTGAAAAAAACCACAGGTTTCAGAGACATTAAGGTTAAGGATTAGCATTTAAAAAACCTTAGAAAATCAGTGAAAGAACCACAGGTTTCATGGACGTTATAGTTAGTTGGACATTTCACTCCTATAAAACCAGAGAAATTTGTCTGTTATAGTTAGTTGAGCTAACTATAACTCGTGCCTCCGCAATGCACTACTGGTGACGTCACATATTACATCACTTATGACATGGTCAGTGACATCACTGATGACATCACGGATGACATCTCAAATGACATCGCTGATGACATCACATGCAGAAAGAATCGAGAAGTTCAGAAAGAAACAAAAGACATGCAGAAAGAAGGAACAGAGTTGAAGAAAGAGGCAAGAGGGGTGCAGAAAGAAACTAAAGAAATGCAGAAAGAAGCAATAGAGGTGCAGAGAGAGGCAAGAAGAGAGCAGAAAAGGGGAAGTGGTGTGGAGAAAGAGGCAAGAGGTACATAGATAGTAACAACAGAGGTGCAGAAACGGGCAAGAGGGTGCAGAAAGAAAAAAAGGGGTGTTAAAGAGGTATGAGGGGTATAAAAACAAGCCAGAGAGTTGCAGAAAGAAACAAAACAGGTACAGAAAGAAGGAGCAGAGGTGCAGAAAGAGGCAACAGGGGTGCAGAAAGAAGGGACAGAGATGCAGACAGAAGCAAGAGAAGTGCTGAAAAAAGCAAAAGAGGTGTGGAAAGAGGCTTGAGGGGTGAAAAAAGGTAGAAGAGGGGTGCAGAAAGAGGCACAAGGGGTTCAAAAAGAAGCAAGAGACGTGCAGAAAGGAACAAAAGAAGTGCAGAAAAAAGGAACAGAGGTGCAGAAAGGGGCAACAGGGATGCAGAAAGAGGGAAGAGGGATGGCGAAAGAAGCAACGGGTGTAGAAAGCAAGAGGTGTGCAGGAAGAAGCAAGAGACATGCAGAAAGAAACAAGAGAAGTGCAGAAAAAAGGAACAGAGGTGCAGAAAGGGACAAGAGGGAAGTAGAAAGAGGGAAGAGGGATGGAAAAAGAAGCAATGGGTGTAGAAAGCAAGAGATGTGCAGAAAGAAGCAAGAGAGTTGCAGAAAGAAACAAAGGAACTACAGAAAGAAGAGGTGTGGAAAGAGGGATGAGAGGTGCAAAAAGATAGAAGAGGGGTACAGAAAGGGGCACGAGGGGTGCAGAAAGAAGCAAGAGACAAGCAGAAAGAAACAAAAGAAGTGCACAACGAAGGAACAGGGGTGCAACATGGAGCAACAGGGATGCAGAAAGAGGGAAGAGGGGTGGAGAAAGAAGCAACAGGTGCAGAAAGAAGCATGAAAGCAACAGAAAGAAACACAAGAAGTGCAGAAAGAAGGAATGGAGGTGCAGCAAGAGGGCCGAAGAAAGAGGCAAAAGGGGTGTAGAGCAAGCGGTATAGAAAGAAAGAAAAGAAGTGCAGAAAGAAGGAACAGAGGTACAGAAAGAGGCAAGAGGGGTGCAGAAAGAGGGAAGAGGGGTGTGAAAGAGGTACGAGGAGTGCAGAAAGATGCAAGAGGAGTGCAGAAAAAAGCAACAGAAATTAAAAGAGGGGGAAGACCGGTGCAGAAAGAGGCAAGAGGGGTAAAGAAAGAAGCAGGAAAGATGTAGAGAGAAACAAAATAGGTGCAGAAAAAAATAACATAGGGCAGAAAGAGACTAGAGGAGTGCAAAAAGAGGGAAGAGGGGTACAGAAAGAGGCACAAGGGGTGCAGAAAGAAACAAGAGAGATGTAGAAAGTAGCAAGAGAATTAGATAAAGAAGCAACAGAGATGCAGAAAGGGGGGAGAGGGGTGGAGAAAGAGGCAAGAGGGATACAGAAAGAAGCAAGAGTTGCAGAAAGAAACAAAAGAAGTGCAGATAGATGGAATAGAGGTGCAGAAAGAGGCAAGAGGGAGCAAAAAGAGAGAAAAGGGATGCAGAAAGAGGCACAGGGGTTGCAGAAAGAAGGGGCAGAGGTGCAGAAAGAAGTAATAGAGGTGCAGAAAGAATCAACAGGGGTGCACAAAGAGGGATGAGGGGTGGAGAAAGATGAGAGAGAAGTACAGAAAGAAGCAACAGAGATGCAAAATCATGGAATAGCGGTGGAGAAAGTGGCAAGAGGGGTGCAGAAAGAAGCATGAGAAGTGCAGAAAGAAACAAAAGAAGAGCAGAAAGAAGGAACAGAGAAGCAACAAGAGGGAAGAGTGGTGCAGAAAGAAGCATGAGTGGTGCAGAAAGAGGCAAGAGAGATGCAGAAAGTGGAAAGAATAGTGCAAAAAGAAGCAACAGAGGTGCAGATTCAGGCAAGAGGGGTGCGAAAAGAGGGAAGAGTTGTGCAGAAAGAGGCATGAGGGGTGCAGAAACAAAAGCACGGCAGAAAGAATTAAAAGAGGTGCAAAATGAGGCAACTGGGGTGAAGAAAGTGGGAAGAGGAGTGGAGAAAGAGGCAAAGGGGTTCAGAAAGAAGCAAGAGAGCTGCAGAAAGAAACAAAAGAAGTGCAGAAAAAAGGAACAGAGGTGCAGAAAGAGGCAAGAGGGGTGCAGAATGAAACAAAAGAAGTGAAGAAAGAAGGAACAGAGGTGCAGAAAGAGGCAAGAAGAGTGCAGAAAGAGGGAAGAGGATTGCAGAAAGAGTCATGAGGGGTGCAGAAAGAAGCAAGAGAGGCAGAAAAACAAAAGAGAAGTGCTGAAAGAAGCAACAGAGATCCAAAAAGGGGAAAGTGGTAGAGAAAGATGCAAGTGAGATACAGAAAGAAACAAGAGAGGTACAGAAAGAAATAAAAGAAGTGCAGAAAGAAGACTCAGAGGAGCAGAAAGACGCAAGAGGTGTACAGAAAGAGGTAAGAGGGATGTGAAAGAGGCACGAGGGGTACAGAAAGAAGCAAGAGAGTTACAGAAAGAAACAAAAGTAGTCCAGAAAGAAGGAACAGAGTTGCAGAAAGAGGTGTGCAGCAAGAAGAAGGAGGGGTGTGAAAGAAGCACAAGGGGTACAGAAAGAATCTAGAGAGTTACAGAAAGAAACAAAATAAGTGCAGAGAGAAGGATCAGAGGTGTAGAAAGAGGCAAGAGGGAAGGAGAAAGTGGCGAGAGAAGTGCATGAAGATGCAACAAACATGCTTAAAGGGGAAAAGGAGTGGAGAAAGTAGCAAGAGGGGTACAGAAAGAGGCAAGAGAGGTGCAGAAAGAAACAAAAGAAGAGCAGAAAGAAGTAACAGACATGCAGAAAGAGGCAAGGGGGTGCAGAAAGAAGCACAAGAGGTTCAGAAAGAAGTAACAGACATGGAGAAAGAGGCAAGGGGGAACAGAAAAAAGCATGAGAGGTGCAGAAAGAAGCAAAGAGGTGCAGAAAGAGGCAAGAGGGGTAAAGGGGTGGATGAAGAATCAAGAGAAGTGCAGCAAGAAACAAAAGAAGTGCAGAAAGAAGGAACAGAGGTGCAGAAAGAGGTAAAATGGGTGAAAAAAGAGGGGAGATGGGTGGAGAAAGAAGCAAGGGACAAGCAGAAAGAAACAAAAGAAGTGCACAACGAAGGAACAGGGGTCGCAACATGGAGCAACAGGGATGCAGAAAGAGGAAAGAGGGGTGGAGAAAGAAGCAACAGGTGCAGAAAGAAGCATGAAAGCAACAGAAAGAAACACAAGAAGTGCAGAAAGAAGGGATAGAGGTGCAGCAAGAGGGCTGAAGAAAGAGGCAAAAGGGGTTTAGAAAGAAGCAAGCGGTATAAAAAGAAAGAAAAGAAGTGCAGAAAGAAGGAACAGAGGTACAGAAAGGGGGAAGAGGGTGTGAAAGAGGTACGAGGAGTGCAGAAAGAAGCAAGAGGAGTGCAGAAAAAAGCAACAGAAATGAAAAAAGGGGGAAGACCGGTGCAGAAAGAGGCAAGAGGGGTAAAGAAAGAAGCAGGAAAGATGTAGAAAGAAACAAAATAGGTGCAGAAAAAAATAACATAGGGCAGAAAGAGACTAGAGGAGTGCAAAAAGAGGGAAGAGGGGTGCAGAAAGAGGCACAAGGGGTGCAGATAGAAACAAGAGAGATGTAGAAAGTAGCAAGAGAATTAGATAAAGAAGCAACAGAGATGCAGAAAGGGGGGAGAGGGGTGGAGAAAGAGGCAAGAGGGATACAGAAAGAGGCAAGAGGGAAGGAGAAAGTGGCGAGAGAAGTGCATGAAGATGCAACAAACATGCTTAAAGGGGAAAAGGAGTGGAGAAAGTAGCAAGAGGGGTACAGAAAGAGGCAAGAGAGTTGCAGAAAGAAACAAAAGAAGTGCAGATAGAAGGAATAGAGGTGCAGAAAGAGGCAAGAGGGAGCAAAAAGAGAGAAAAGGGGTGCAGAAAGAGGCACAGGGGTTGCAGAAAGAAGGGACAGAGGTGCAGAAAGAAGTAATAGAGGTGCAGAAAGAATCAACAGGGGTTCACAAAGAGGGATGAGGGGTGGAGAAAGATGCAAGAGAAGTACAGAAAGAAGCAACAGAGATGCAAAATCATGGAATAGCGGTGGATAAAGTGGCAAGAGGGGTGCAGAAAGAAGCATGAGAAGTGCAGAAAGAAACAAAAGAAGAGCAGAAAGAAGGAACAGAGAAGCAACAAGAGGGAAGAGGGGTGCAGAAAGAAGCATGAGTGGTGCAGAAAGAAGCAAGAGAGATGCAGAAAGAGGAAAGAATAGTGCAAAAAGAAGCAACAGAGGTGCAGAATCAGGCAAGAGGGGTGCAAAAAGAGGGAAGAGTTGTGCAGAAAGAGGCATGAGGGGTGCAGAAACAAAAGCACAGCATAAAGAATTAAAAGAGGTGCAGAATAAGGAAACAGGGGTTCAGAAAGGGGGAAGAGGAGTGGAGAAAGAGTCAAAGGGGTTCAGAAAGAAGCAAGAGGGGTGCAGAAAGAAACAAAAGAAGTGAAGAAAGAAGCAACAGAGGTGCAGAAAGAGGCAAGAAAAGTGCAGAAAGAGGGAAGAAGATTGCAGAAAGAGTCATGAGGGGTGCAGAAAGAAGCAAGAGAGGCAGAAAAACACAAGAGAAGTGCTGAAAGAAGCAACAGAGATCCAAAAAGGGGGAAGTGGTAGAGAAAGATGCAAGTGAGATACAGAAAGAAACAAGAGAGGTACAGAAATAAATAAAAGAAGTGCAGAAAGAAGTCTCAGAGGTGCAGAAAGAGGCAGGAGGTGTGCAGAAAGAGGTAAGAGGGATGTGAAAGAGGCACGAGGGGTACAGAAAGAATCTAGAGAGTTACAGAAAGAAACAAAAGAAGTGCAGAGAGAAGGAACAGAGGTGCAGAAAGAGGCAAGAGGGGTTGAGAAAGTGGCAAGAGAAGTGCATAAAGAAGCAACAAACATGCTTAAAGGGGAAGAGGAGTGGAGAAAGTAGCAAGTAGGGTACAGAAAGAGGCAAGAGAGGTGCAGAAAGAAACAAAAGAAGAGCAGAAAGAAGTAACAGACATGCAGAAAGAGGCAAGGGGGTGCAGAAAGAAGCACAAGAGGTTCAGAAAGAAGTAACAGACATGGAGAAAGAGGCAAGGGGTGCAGAAAAAAGCATGAGAGGTGCAGAAAGAAGCAAAGAGGTACAGAAAGAGGCAAGAGGGGTACAGAAAATGGCAGGAGGGGTGGATGAAGAATCAAGAGAAGTGCAGCAAGAAACAAAAGAAGTACAGAAAGAAGGAAGAGAGGTGCAAAAAGAGGTAAAATGGGTGAAAAAAGAGGGAAGATGGATGAAGAAAGAGGCAGGAGGGGCAAAAAGAAGCAAGAGAGTTGCAAAGGTACAGAAGAGGCAAGAGGGGTGCAGAAAGAGGCAAAAGGGATGAAGAAAGAAGGTAGAAGTGCAGAAAGAAACAAAAGAAGTGGAGAAGGAAGGACATAGTTGGAGTAAGACGCAAGAGGAGTACAGAAAGAAACAAAAGAGGTGCAGAAAGAAGCAACAGTGGTGCTGAAAGAGACAAGAGGAGTGCAGAAAGGGGGAAGTGGGTGGAGAAAGATGCAAGAGGGATACAGAAAAAAACAAAAGAGGCGTAGAAAGAAACAAAAGAAGTGCAGAAAGAAGGAACAGAGGTGCAGAAAGAGGCAAGATGTGTGCAGAAAGAGGAAGGAGGGGTGTGAAATAAGCATGAGCGGTACAGAAAGAAGCTAGAGAGTTACAGAAAGAAACAAAAGAAGTGCAGAGAGAAGGTACAGAGGTGCAGAAAGAGGCAAGAGCGGTGGAGAAAGTAGCAAGAGGGGTGCAGAAAGAAGCACGATAGATGTAGAACAAATTAAAAGAAGAGCAGATATAAGAAACAGACGTGCATAAAGAGGCAAGAGCGGTGCAGAAAGAAGCACAAGTGGTGCAGAAAGAAGCAAAGAGGTGCAGAAAAAATAAGAGTAGTGGAGAAAGGAGCAACAGAGGTGCAGAAAGAAACAAAAGAAGAGCATAAAGAAGGAACAGAAGTGCAGAAAGGGGCAAGAGGTTTGCAGAAAGAGGCTAAATGGGTACTGAAAGAAGCAAGGAATACAGAAATAAACAAAAGAAGGAACAGAGGTGGAGAAAGAGGCAAGATGAGTACAGAAAGAAACAAACGAAGTACAGAAAGAACACTCAGAGTTGCAGAAAGAGGCAAGAGGAGTGCAAAAAGGGAGAAGTGGGGTGGAGAAAGAGGCAAGAGGGATACAGAAAAGAAACAAGAGAGGTGTAGAAAGAAACAAAAGAAGTGCAGAAAGAAGGAACAGAGGTGCAGACACAGGCAAGGGGGTGCAGAAAGAGAGAAGAGGGCCGTGTTAAAAAGGCACAAGGGGTGCAGAAAGAAGCAAGAGGTGCGCAGAAAGAAGCAAGAGAGTTGGAGAGTTGCAGAAAGAAACGCAAGAAGTACAAAAAGAAGGAACAGAGGTGCAGAAAGAGGCAAGAGGGATGCAGAAAGAGGGAAGAGGGATGCAGAAATAGGCACAAAGGTTACAGAAATAAGGGACATAGGTATAGAAAGAAGCAAGAGAAGTGCAGAAAGAAGCAACAGAGGTGCAGAACGAGGAATGCTGAAAGATGGAAGAGTGATGCTGAAAGTGGCACGAGGGGTGCAGAAAGAAGCAAGGGGATGTGCAGAAAGAAACAAAAGAAGTACAGCAAGAAGGAACAGAGGTGCAGAAAGGGGCAACAGGGATGCAGAAAGAGGGAAGAGAGATGGAGAAAGAGGCAATGGGATAGAGAAAGAATCATGAGAGCTGCAGAAAAAAAAAGAAGTGCAGAAAGAAATAACAGAGTTGCAGAAAGAAGAAAGAGGGGTGTAGAAAGAGGCAAAAGGGTTGCAAAAAGAAGTTAGAGGTGCTGAATGAAAGAAAAGAAGTGTAGAAAGAAGGAACAGAGGTTCAGAAAGAGGCACGAGGAGTGCATAAAGAAGCAAGAGGAGTGCAGAAAGAGGTAACAGAGGTGCTGAAATTGGCAAGAGGGGTACAAAAAGGTGGAAAAGTGGTGCAGAGAGAGGGACGTGAGGTATAGGAAGAAGCAAGATATGTGCAGAAAAAAATTAAAGAAGTGCAGAAATAAACATCAGATGTGCAGAAAGAGGCAACCGGGCTGCAGAAAGAGAGTGGATGGGTGGAGAAGAAGGCAAGTGGGTACAGGAAGAAGCAAGAGAGCTACAGAAAGAAACAGAAGAAAAAGAAGGAACAGAGGTGTAGAAAGTGGAAAGAAGGGTGCAGAAAGAATGAAGAGGGGTAAAGAACGAGGCGAAAGGGGTACAGAAAAAACAAAAGAAGTACAGAAAGAATGAACAGAGGTACAGAAAGAGGCAAGAGGGGTGCTGGAAGAGGGGTGTGAAAGAGGCATGGGGTGCAGAAAGAAGCAAGAGAGGTGCAGAAAGAAGCAACATAGGTGCAGAAAGAAAGAAGAGGGGTAGAAAAAGAGACAAGAGGAGCGCAGGAAGAAGAAACAGAGATAAAGAATGGGAGAGGAGTGGTGGAGAAAGAGGCAAGAGGAATGCAGAAAGATGCAAGAGAGGTGCAGAAAGAAACAAAATAAGTGCAGAAAGAAGGAACAAAGGTACAGAAAGAGGCAGGAGGGGTGCAGAAAGAGGGAAGAGAGGTGCAGAAAGAGGCAAGAGAGGTGCAGAAAGAGACATGAGGGGTACAGAAAGTGCGTCGGGTGTAGAAAGAGGCAACAAAGGTTCAGAAAGAGGCAAAAGAGGTGCAGAAAGTAGTTGAGATTTGCTGAAAGAGGCAAGAAAAGTACAGGAAAAGAAATAAAGGTGCAGAAAGAAGCAACAGAAACGCAGAAAGAGGCAAGAGAGGCACAGAAAAAAAGCAAGAGATACTTGCACACAGTACCAATTTAACACCACATTTAGCAATAAATAACAGGTAATCATTCTAGGTAATCATTCTAGGTTTGTAAAGGCATTTTTGGTAATGTTTGAGCCAATTGAGCTAGAAGCAAGGCTTTTTTTTGTTCAAATCTGCAGATTAGCAGCAGATGATTGATTATGTGGATAATGTAGAAAATGTATATTTGTTTGAAAGTCGGTGCAGCCAAACTGTTGCATAATTCCAGTGGCCCTACTCATACCCCTGACTAGGTTCAGAAGTGCTCTTCAGTGATTCCTTCTTTTTTTCTCACATTGAGTTCATAGTTAGCTTCTATGGAAACAAGGAAGTTACCAATCCACAACACAGACTACCATACCACATAAATACTCTCCATAACACATAATCCCACTCTACATATATACTGTACACTAAATACCACATACTTCCTATCCACATATTTTCACTGCACAACATACCATATAAATACACTACACCCAATGTACATACACTCCACTCCGAACATTAGTAAAAAACGTTTACATTTGCAGTGCCAATAGCTCTAACTCTTGCAAATGCGAGGCCTATTACATTACACATACTTCTTTAACTCGAAGTCATGTTTGCAGAGTGGTGGAGAAAGTGGGGCCTCTAACCAGCCCTCAGGAATTCCACTGCGTAGGACTTAAAGGAGGTACCAGAATGGCTTCTCTCCCCCCAAAGTCCCTCAGGAGTTAAGTGGACTTCATCCCCCAACCAGTACTGTGCCAGGAGGGGGTTTTCAGAGTGGTGAGAGAGGGGGGTGTGGCCTCAAAAGATCTCTTAGCCATCCCACTGTGTGGGATTTAGTGGAAGTAACAGGAGGGGTTGTTGACCCCCAAGGACATCCTTGGGGCCAACTACCCCTCCTATTACCTCCAGTAGGTCCCACGCAGCAGCAATGGTAAGTTCTCATAGCAGGCCACGCCCCTTTTCCCCACCACTCTGCAAACGCTCTCCCTGGCGCACTCTTGGATGGGGATTAAAGTCCATTTCGCTGCTGGGGTCCTTCAATCAACCAATCAATCAGAGTACTTGTAAGGCATGCTACTTATCCGTGAGGGTCCCAAGGCGCTGAGGGGAGGGGGTGCTGCTACTGCTCGAAGAGCCATGTCTTGAGGAATCTTCTGAAGGCGAGTAGGTCTTGGGTATGCCGTATGTGGGTAGGGAGGGTATTCCAGGTCTTGGCGGCGAGGTAGGAGCAGGATCTGCCACCTGAGGTCGTTCATTGGATTTGGGGGACAGCGGCGAGGGCGAGGCTGGCGGAGCGGAGCTGGCTGATGAGGGTGTGGAAGCTGAGTCTGCTGTTCAGGTAGGCTTGGCCGGCGTTGTGGAGTGCTTTGTGTGTGTGGGTGAGGAGCTGGAAGGTGATCCTCTTGTCGACTGGGATCCAGTGTAGGTCTCTCACGTGGGGTGATGTGGATGCGGCAGGGGACGTTGATGATCAGTCGGGTGGAGGTGTTGTAGTCGTCGTAGGTGTTTGGCTGGGATTCCTGCGTAGAGTGCTTTGCCGTAGTCCAGTCTGCTGCTGACGAGGGCCTGTGTCACCGTTCTTTTTGTTTCGGACGGGATCCACTTGTAGATCCTGCGGAGCATGCGGAGGGTGTTGTAGCAGGAGGAGGAGACGGCGCTGACCTGCTTAGACATGGAGAGGGAGGAGTCGAGGATGAATCCTAGATTGTGTGCATGGTCGGTGGGTGTTGGTGATGTTCCCAGTGAGGTCGGCCACCAGGAGTCGTCCCAGGCTTAGGGGGTGGGTCCGAGGATGTGGACCTCTGTCTTTTCTGAGTTCAGCTTCAGACGGCTGCTCCTCATCCAATCGGCAAAGGCCTTCATTCCCTCATGGAGGTTGGTTTTGGCGGAGTGTGGGTCCTTGGCGAGGGAGAGGATGAGCTGGGTGTTGTCAGCGTAGGAGATGATGTTGAGGTCGTGATAGCGGGACACTTGTGCGAGCCATGTAGACGTTGAACAGCGTTTGGCTGAGGGATGAGCCCTGGGGAACGCCGCAGATAACGTCGGTGGCTTCAGATCGGAAGGGTGGGAGGCGGACCCTCTGGGTTCTGCCGGAGAGGAAGGAGGTGGTCCAGTCAAGAGCCTTCTCTTGGATTTCGGCTTCTAGGAGGTGTGTCTTTAGAGTGCGATGGCAGACCGTGTCGAAGGCAGCTGACAGGTCCAGGAGGATGAGGGCTGATGTTTCCCTGTTGTTTAGTTGGCGCCTGATGTGGTCTGAGGCAGTGATCAGGGCTGTCTCGGTGCTGTGGTTTCATCTGAATCCGGACTGGGACGGGTCCAAGATGTTGTTGTCTTCGAGGTGGCGGGCCAGTTGCATGTTGACAATTTTCTTGATGACCTTTGCCAGGAACAGGAGCAGGGAGATGGGCCGGAAGTTCTTGAGGTCCTTAGGGGTCCGCTTTGGGCTTCTTGAGGAGGGCAATGATTTCGACCTGCTTCCAGCTTTCCGGGAATGTCGCTCTTTCGATGGAGATGTTGATGACCTTCCGTAGTTGGGGTGCGATGGCTGTATCTGCTTTGTTGAATACGTGGTGTGAGGCGCGGGTCAGACGGACATCCTGAGTGGATGGAGTTAATGATATTGCGTGTCTCGTTGTCGTTGACGTTGGATCAGGAGGTCAGGCAGTTGGCGCTGGTGGTGTTCACAGGGGAGGTGGAGTCTGGTGTAGTCGGGCGGTCATGGTGTTGAAACTGTTGTGTATGTCAGTGATCTTGCGGTGGAAGAAGATGGCTAGTGAGTCGCACAGTTATTGTGAGGGCGGGATGTCGTTGGCATTGGCGCTGGGGTTGGAGAGTTCCTTTACGATGCTGAAGAGCTCTTTGCTGTCATGTGCATTGTTATCCAAGCGGTCTTTAAAGGAGGATCTCTTGGCTAATCTGATGAGGTGGTGGCGTTTGCGGGTGGCGTCCTTGTGGGCTGCGTGGTTGTCTGGTGTCTGTGTGCGTTCGTGGAGCCATGTCTTCTCCAGTCTCCGGCATGCGTGTTTAGAGGTCTGGAGCTCGTCTGTGAACCAGGTGGCTCTCTTGTTGGCATGGCTGTTGGAGGGTTTCTTGAGCGGGGTGAGGGTGTTGGCGCAGTCATCGTCCCACTGTCTGCAGCGTCTGGGTTGGTGGGGTCAGTGGGTGGGTTCTTGGCGAGGGAGGTGATCAGCTGGCCTCCGGTGACTTTACTCCAGAAGCGGCGAGGCAGCTGTTGGGTGAAGTGGTGCGTGGTTGGTTTCTTGAAGGTGAAGTGGATGCACCGGTGGTCGGTCCAGTGGAGTACGGTTGTGTGGTCGAAGGTGACGTGGGAGCCTGTGGAGAAGACGGGATCCAGCGTGTGGCCGGCAGCATGGGTGGGTGCGTTGACGAGTTGTCTGAGGCCCAGGTTGGCGAGGTTGGTGATCAGGGTGGCGGAGTTGGCGTTGTTGTTCTCGAGGTGGAAGTTCAGGTCCCCGAGGAGGATGTAGTCTGTGGAGACGAGTGTGTGAGTGCTGGCGAGGTCGGCGATGGAGTCGCTGAACTGAGCCCGAAGTCCGGGGGTGTCTGTAGATGAGTGTTCCTCTGAGGGTGGTGTTGGGGTCGGTGTGGATCCGGAAGTGTAGGTGTTTGGCGGTGTTGAGGGCATCATCTGAGTGGGTGGCGACCTTGAGGTTGGACTTGTGGACGGTGGATATTGCTCCTCCGATTCCCTGCGGGGCGATCCCTGCGGGTGATCTTGTAGCCGTCCGGGATGGCTATGGCGATGTCGGGTGCCGAGGAGTCGTTCCACCAGGTCTCGGTCAGGAAGGCCACGTCTGGGGCAGAAGTGTCGAGCAGATCCCAGAGCTCGACGGCGTGTTTGCGTGCAGAGCGGGTGTTGAGGAGTATGCAGCGGAGGTGGTTGGGTCCAGTCGTTGAAGGTTTGGTGGTTCTGTCGCAGGTGAAGCTGCAGGTTTGGCAGGACAAGGGTCCGGGGTCCGTTTTGGGGTGGCCTGGAAGCAGGTGTGGTTTCAGCCGGCATTGAGTGCGTGGAGGATGCTGGCGTCTTAGTGGATTGTGGTGTTGTGGCGTTCGCGGGTTCTGGCGCTGGGCGCAGTCCAGATGCGGCACGCCAATGGCGCGCCCGCTGCGCGCGTACGCTGCACGGCTGCTTCTCGGCCTGCATATGAGGTGGCTTGGGGGGGAGGAGCAGCTGGGAGGCAGGAGCGGGGAGGTGAATGGGTGTGCAGTGGGGGCGTGCCGCAGGGATGCAGCGGCGGGAAAGGGTCGGATCGGGAGCTGCAGGGGCAGGGGGAACTGGTGCACAGGGCAGAGGGGAGGGAAAACCCAGGAAACAAGAAGGCAGCAAGGAGGCAGGAACCAGGCCGTCAGGTGACGAGCAGCGGTGTGGGGGTGACCTGCCTGCAAGCAGGGTCAAAGGTCACAAAAAAGCGCAGAAAGGTCACAAAAAACGGGGGTAAATGAGAGGCACAAAGGTCACAAGAAAGGGCAGAAAAGGTCACAAACAACGGGGGGAAACGAGTGGCACAGAGGCAGAAAGGTCACAAGAAGGGGAAAAAAGGTCACAGAAAACAGGGGGAAACGAGTGGCACAGAGGCAGAAAGGTCACAAGAAAGGGCAGAAAGTTCACAAAAAAACGGGGGAAAACGAGTGGCACAGAGGCAGAAAGGTCACAAGAAAGGGCAGAAAGGTGACAAAAAACGGGGGGAAACGAGTGGCACAGAGGCACAAAGGTCCCAAGAAAGGGCAGAAAGGTGACAAAAAACAGGAAGAAACAAGTGGCACAGAGGCAGAAAGGGGAGTAGAGGCAAGAAAACGAGTACAATCAGGGGAGCAGAACGCAAGAAAAACGAGTGCAATCAGGGGAGCAGAAGGCACAATAAATGGGTACAATCAGGGGAGCAGAGGCAAGAAAAAGAAGTCAGGGGAGCAGAAGACAAGAAAAACGAGTACAATCAGGGGAGCAGAAGGCAAGAAAAACGAGTACAATCAGGGGAGCAGAAGGCAAGAAAACGAGCACAATCAGGGGAGCAGAAGGCAAGAAAAACTAGTGCAATCAGGGGAGCAGAAAGCCAGAAAAACTGGTAATTCAGGGGAGCAGAAGGCACGAAAAACGAATACAATCAGGGGAGCAGAAGGCAAGAAAAAACAAGTACAATCAAGGGAGTAGAAGGCACGAAAATCGGGTACAATCAGGGGAGCAGAAGGCATGAAAAACGGGTACTGTCAGGGGAGCAGAAGGCCCAAAACACAAGCACAATCAGGGGAGCAGAAGGCAAGAGAACGGGCACAGATAAGAATGCAGGCACTGTGGGTAGAAAGGCAACAGCGGTCACAGACACCAGAAGACAGTATGGCCAGTACAGGGAAGATAGACAGACAGCGACAGTGATACAAACCTAAGGCCTACCACTGGCCACCAGGGATGAGGCGCAGGTGGTAGCCAGTGGGTGGAGGAGGGCCTCAACTTCTACAGCAGCGGCAGCTAGGGCAGGGTCAGGATACACAGGCGGAGCTGTGTGGTGGGGGAACGACCTACCAGCAAAGTCAAGGGTGCTTAGGGCCAACTAGCCAACCTTATACCTCAAGACACAAAAAAAAAACAAATTTATTAATTTATCCTTTGTGCAATATCACTTGTTTGTCCTTCTTTCTTGAAATGAAATTATATATCTAAATTGAAAATTGAAGAAAATAAATACAAATGTATATTTTCCTAACATGGTGTGACTGTGTCTATGTGGTCTGGTTTCTGGTTTCAGTGAGCTCATCCCTGCATTTTGTAAATATAGGACTCTAGTCGAGCCGCCAGATTAACTACAGGGGGCAGACAACTTTTGGGTGTCTTGAAGTGACAATGGTGCGATTTGCTCTACTCTAATTAAAGCACATTGTCCCTGTTATGTTCTGAAGTGAAACAGTGCTCTCAATGCCCACTATTATGTAGCCTCTCAAGACCTAGCCCACCACTGCATGGTGTCTTTAAGGCCATCAGCAGGCACTCTCACCTTGCACTACTGCAACATGGATTGCAAGCACGTGACCAGCTTTCACTCTTTTAAATGAACTCTGTAAAGTGTTTATAGTATAATAGTATAATATGACTTATAAGAACGTAGTTCCCAGAGTTTCCTCCTATTATGTAGAATGTGGGTGGTTCTATAGGGTATTCACTCCCAGTACCCTCAAAACTACCACTACAGTGCCCACCTGGGTCCTGTTACTATAGACCACTTGACCTGAATTGACTCTAACTTCCTCAGCCAGCGCTCTTGCGTAGAGGCCCCCGCGCCTATTGGAGGGTCACCCTTAGTCACGCCAAGGAACCAAGCCTCCTCCAGGGAAGCTGGTTGAGGAAGGGTAGGATATCACAGCTGTCGTAGGCCTTAGACGTATAAGAAACCAAAACTTACCTTAGCTTACAAAATATGACATCCCCAGGGTCTAGTCCTCTTTGTCTTCTTGGATCCCAGGGAAGCCGCAGGACTTCGTAAATCACCCTCCCACCTGGCAGAAGTGCAAGGCGGAGCACTAACAGATAACAGCAAAGGGGCTTGCGCAGCAATTGAGGTTCAGCGACTGGATGGACCCCAGGAGGGAGTAGGATGGACTGTGAAAAGATTATGTGGGGAGGAGACTGACCTGCTGGTGGTACTGGACTCTACTGCCGAGGGTAGGCGGGGAGGGGACTGACCTGCTGGTGGTCCTATGCTCTACTGCCCTAAACCGTTATGTATGGACTGAGTAGAATTTTGGGGAGGCTGCATGTGTTCAGGTACTCCGGATGGATCGGTGCGCTATGCGGTGCCCTGGAGTTCAAGTAATGCAAACGTTTGCTGTAGGGCGTTGGGGCCTGCTGGCACAATGGGCGCAGCTGAGTGGGTCGGCCGAGTCTGCCAAAAAATGTATGTACATGTTGTGCCTAATGTCCTTGTTGCCTTTACCATGTGGATGTCGCTAAAGTCTGAAGCTTTGAATAATGACATATATCAAGTAGAATATTTTACTCTCGTAGTGGTTTGTGGTGAATTATATGATTTGATGTGAATAAAAGGCTATGCCTTGGACAATATAGCTGATTCCGGAAAATTTGTGGGTTCTGGCGGGTGCGGAAAGGTTTCAGGAGTGGGGGGGGGGTGAGTGTTACGTTGTGCATGCACTAAATACCTTAAATTTTACAAAACTCCAAACAATATCAATATCACATTTTTAGATTTGAAAAAAGCATGAACGCTTTAAAACTTTTATGCTTCTTGATGTGTGTGTCTGTTGCATTTCATGCTCCTTTAAAACGAATAATCCCACTCACAGTCTTCTTCAGCCGTTCCGTTTTTATTAATGAGGGATAATATTCGATAAACAAACACTGTCAGAGAAACTCAGACTTCACTTTTATTTATCACTTCTAACTCCTGCGAAATGCATTAGACTTAATTTACTTTTCACGAGGACAAAGTGTCAATGTGTTAAACGCTAATAAAAAGGATGGATATACTCTTGCAGGAGAGATAATGTGTTGGCAATAATTATAGTTTCTGGCGAAAGTACAAATAACAAGGTATTTCAGCAGTCCTGCCTGAAGTTGTTCATTGCTCATTGCGATTGATTTTCTGTTTATTTTGCACTCCCCGTATACTATGTTAAACCAGCAAAGTACATCTCTTAATAGGGATGTGTAGCGTACCGAACAGTGACTGATATTTTTCAAATATATGAATGTATTAGTAAATAGCTTCACCGTGTTCCTTCCAGCAGAATTAGGTAGGAATGAATACAGGCCATTGTAAACAAACTCTCTAATGTTGGTGCTTTATACGGCGCCATTCGAACAAAATGGGAACACGGAACTCATTTTTCTTGCCTTTAGGAATCTGTGCACTTTACCACTGACAACCTATTCTAAAGACACCTGGTGCTCTCACCTTCAGACATGGTACAATCGCCATACATCTAATGGACACATTTCATTTGTGTCTATGTCCCTAGAGTAAATGGTGCTACATGTATCCAAAGACTGTAGAATAAATGCTACTAGTGGGCCGCAGCACTCATTGTGCCATCCACTAAAGAAGCACCAATAAAACATGTCTCAAGTCTGCTTGTAGTGACGTTTTAAACTGCATTTTGTCCTTGCAAAATAAACCTTGAACCAGGGCGAAACCTTCTTTTTTGATACGTATCACTTCTAAGGTAGGCCCTAAAGGTTCATAGGTCATGGTGCATTGTATTTAAAAGTAGGACATGTTTGTTTAAGTTTTTACATGTCCTCGCTGTTGAAAAATACTAAACTCGTTTTTCAGCCATGTAAGACCTTTCTTTCCCATTGACTAACACTGTGTTAGTTTAATACATTTAATAAGTAAGAACTTTGGATTGGGAGCAGAAAGGGAAATGATGTTTACACTCAAATGAATCATACATTAAAAATCCTATTTAATGGTAAAGTTAGATTTTAAGTTAAAATTCTGAAAATACTACTTTTAGAAAAGTTAGCATTTTCTCCTCCCAACCATTGTTGCCAGTATCCTGGATCACATGACTGTGAATGACTCAGCAGTTGCAGTTTGTGTGTTGCCTCCAGGCAGTGACACACATGGGGGGCTTAGGTGTGAACAGAATCGGCCATCCTTGTAGGATGATTAGGGAAAAGCTGCATCCAACCTCACTTCAAAGGGCTGTACCCCTTGTACCCAAAAAGGAACCACACTTTTTGTCACCCCCAGACATGTTTGAGCCTTGATGGGGGAGCATTGGGGGTATGACAGGGAATCCCCCACAAAGGCTGGTACCAGGTGTAAATATTGAACCTTCAGAGCCACTCTTTAGAACACTCCTGGATCTGTGGAAGTTACATAAGGACTGCAAAGGAAGAATTGACCTGCTTGCCTTCATCCCAGGCCACCTAGAGTAGCTCCAAGGGTCGGTTGCCTGACCTCCTATCTGAGCTAGGGAGACAACAAGTTTCAATGGCCTGCCCAGCAACTGCCCATATGACCTGCTGAAACTGGACCTGCCTGGACCTGCAACTGGACCTGCCTGAGCCCTGCTGCTGTCCTCTACTGGAGTCTGTCCTGACTCTCAAGGGGAGCTCTGGACCTAAACCGTTGGCTGGCATCAGTGATAGCTCCTCATAAGATAAAAGGTGAAAATCCTGATGTTTGGGCTTCTCATGAACAAGAATAGACCCGCTCACACCAAATCCATGATGCCTGTCAAGAGCACCAATGCGAAGTTCTGGTGTGACCTGCCCTGTGCACCAAAAGTAACCGGCAGATACAATCGGCAACACAGACCTACAATTCCCACTACACCAATGCCCGGTTCTTTGTGCTACAGTGACAATGTCTCTGATGGCCAGTCTTCTCTTCACAGCCACCTCTAACATTCTTCTCATGTTGTGTTTTCACATTATTATTTTTTGTTTGCTGCATAAATATTGAATCTCAGTTAAGCATGACTGATTAAGTCCCAAGCTGCCAGAGTGTTAAGCATTGGTTAATTAACTGGCTTTCACCCCCCTAAACCAATCACCCAATTCTTCCACCTCCAAATCAATAAATGCATTCATCAAATTAGATAAGGAGCTCAGGTATATTAAGATGGCAGGAAATGCCCTAACACAGACTAAAAACCCAGCTGAAGAAAAACCCTCTACGATTTTTCTCTCACCCACAGCTTATTTGTGGCATGTGTTATCACTGAGCCCCTCACCCAGAATGGTGGTGCATATGGTTAATCTCAAACTGTTTCAGCGAGTTCTTCCTATTGATAGGTATCAGGTAGAATACAATTATCTAGAGTGTAACCCAAGTTATAGCTTTATTAGGTGTTACCCTGTTAAGATTAAAAGCACAATGGTACTAAATGTGTACCTAATGGGTGCTGAGAGTTGTTAGTGCCCCGGTGTTGCTTGTCTACATCTACCTATGTTACAGCCATAGGTATGCCAGTTTAGGTCCAAAAAGTGCGCCTAACAATAGTACTTGAATCCAATAGCTATTCACTATGCACACTCATGCACTCCTACATACGTTCCTTTCTTGGGAGCGTGTATGCTATCTCCGGATGCGTTCATGTAGTTCCTCATAGGTTGCATGGACGGGGGGAACTCTGTAGTCACACATTGTCAATATTTGCAGCTGGTAAATACACCTACAGTCCTCCCTGTTGCAACTCATCTAATTCATCTTTTTTTTGGCACCCCAAATTCAGATTAGTAAACTACAAGGAAACCTAATACAAAAGGAGTGAACAAACAAGGACCTAAAGCTGCATGCAATTCAAGGGATTAGCACTAAAAATTAAGAGGCAGAGAAATATATAAAGTCGACATTTTCTGAAGTTAAGTCTCTCAGTAATACTACACTCCAAGATGTAAACTGCCAATAGTTTTTGATACTTGTGTATTTGCGTAAACAATGGTTGTGTAACAAGGTGATCTGATGCAATCAAGGCCAGATGGCTCTCTGCATCGTACACATTAGATATCCTTCTTTAAACATAAGAGTCAACAGCTATCTTTTGGCTAAAAATACCAACAGTTTTCATTAATGATTGATATAAAGATCATAAGGCTAGACTCCAATTTGAGCAGGCGAAGACTCAATTATCTCCCTGATCATCAGCAAGCCTTTTTTTGTTGTCTTCATTTTAGATTTACAACAACAAATACCAATATGGAACAGGTGCTCTCTTGAGCTGCATAATAGAGAAATGTGAGCTGGAGAGGAGATCATAGTAGGAAATAACTCTCAAGAGGGACGCACAACCCGCCTCAGGGCCCAGCGCTCCCAGTCCCAGGCCCCAATATAAGAGGATCCTGAAAGACAGAGAGAAAAAAAGAGAGAAAAATGAAAGAGAAAAGGAGAGATTACAGAAATCCTTCACCCAGGTTGTCGAACAAGATGCGGCAAGCAGAAACTCCTACACTGAGAGCTGGTACTTAGCCTGGGAGGAGAGGAGCTGAGCTCTGCTTTTTTATTTTTTTTTATTTGAGGGAACAGTCTACTTCTTGCTGTAAAATAGTGTCTATCCTAAGAAACTCTAGATGCAAGTTGAGCTACTCCATGCTCTCATAGTATAGCGCATGGAGGTGCTTACACAGAATATCAGAACCTAAAAATATCATGAGCAAAAGCATTGTGTCAAGAATATCGAGCACACAAATATTTTCAAGGTAAGTTTCTAATGGTTAGTAAAGTTTCTCTATATATAACTCCACATACATGTACCTTGACACTATATATATCTTCAAGGTACGTAGATATGAAGTTAAAGAATAGTAAATCTATACTTATTTACTTGCAATTACCCTCCCGCTACTTTGGTCCTCAATATGTTTGGCACAATATTCTGTTCACACAATATTTCTGGTTCCGATATTCTGTCAGTGATCTGCGCTTAGAAGTAGTCTTCAGGGTTTTCGGCAGGTAATGTTTTTTTGAGACTATGATAGAAGCTTTCATATTATTCTCATGCTGCTTTAATAACATCATGTGTCGTAATTTTACATATGCTAAGCAACAGGACGACACTGTTAAAATGAAAACTTTTAATTCAAGTGTCTTTTCTGTTAGTGCATAACTTGTGTGTGATATTCTAAACAATAAATTGGGTTTGAATTACCATTATGTTCCTCACCCCTTTCGTAGAGATAGTTAGTAACAAAGAAAGCAAAGAAATCACACCAACACTGTACTGAGTGGGGTTGCGTGGGGTTAAAACAATGTGCACTTTCCGTTTCAAGTGTTGATGCTCTGAAATAAATTCAGGCATCCATGGGTTGGAAAGCAAGCCTTGTAGACGTACGTCAGAGTCTTGGTTTATGCAACATGGCATCCAACGTGGGGAATTCAGACTTTTTTTTACCTTTGAGTAATATTTTAATATGCACAAACAAAAAAACCCATCATTACAGATAGACAGAGACATCAGTTGTAAACATAGACGCTGGGATCCGAGTCAAGGCTCTGGACGGGACCACCTCCTTCCTCTCTGGCTGAACCCAGAACGTCCACTCCCCCCTTCCGCTCCAAAGCTACAGAGATCATCTGCGGCATACCCCAGGGCTCATCCCTCATCCTGACATTGTTCAACATCTACATGGCACCACTCCCCCACGTCGCCCGACTACATGACCTCAACATTATCTCCTACGCCAATGACAACCAAATGAACCTTTCCCTCACTAAGGACCCCCTCACCGCCAAAACCAACCTCCATGAAGGAATAAAAGCCATCACCGAGTGACCGAGCTGTCTGAAGTAAAACTCGGACAAGACAGAAGTCCTCATCCTCAGCTCTACCCCCTCAGCCTAGGAGGGCTCATAGTGGCCAACCACAGTGGGAACAGCACCAACACCCACCGACCATGCACGCAACCTGGGGTTCATCCTCGACTCTACTCTCTCCATGACAAAGCAGGTCAACACCGTTTCGTTCTCCCGCTTCAACACCCTCCGCTTGCTCAGCAAGATCTACAGATCGATCGCCACCGAAACAAGAAGAACAGTCACCCAGGCCTTGGTCAGCAGCAGGCTGGACTATGGAAACGCTCTCTATGCAGGAGCCTTAGCCAAACTCCTGAAACGACTGCAACGCATTAAGAATGCCTCTGCACGCCTGATCCTTGACATCCCTCACCGCAGCCACATCACACCCCACCTGGTAGACCTGCACTGGCTCCCCGTTAACAAGAGGATCACCTTCAAGCTCCTCACCAAGGCACTCCACAACACTGGACCGGCATACCTCAACAGTCGACTCAGCCTTCTACACCCCCAACTTCCAGCTCCGCTCCACCAACCTCGCCCTTGCCACCATCCTCCGTATCCGAAGAGCGACCTCCGGTGGCAGATCATTCTCCCACCTCGCCGCTAAGACCTGGAACACCCTCCCCATCATCCTATGGCAGACACAGCAGCTGCTAACCTTCAGAAGACTACTCAAGACCTGGCTACTTGAGTGGTTCAGCACCCCCACGCCTTAAGACCCCCACGAGTAAGTAGTGCTCCTTACAAATGCTCTGCTTGATTGATTGATTGATAGTTACCTCCTACAGAAAATAAGGGAGCACCTATTGCTGTAGGTTTGAAAAGCTCGACTTTTAAAAGGCTTTTCTTCATCTGAAGGTTATCTGAGTCTTTTGAATCCCATGACTTTTGAATCTGTTTGGTGAAAATGGCAGCTCCTGTTGCGATAGAAGTAAATTACTGAGAGGCAGTCACACAAGATCTCAAGAATAAAGGTGTTCCCAATGCAGGGTGGGACAGTTACATTTTTAATAGCTGGACCCGCAGAATAGGCCCTTCTGAAATGTTGCTTAATGGTGGAGTTCGAGGCTATAGACGCTGATTCAGGGCAGTTTCAGGCTTACAAAACGGTAGTATTGCCTGCACACTATCGGGCATGCCAGTATCTAGAAATCCATTTGACTTACCAAGATGACCAACATTGTTTTGCTGGTGAACTAACATACACACACTAGCATGTTAGATTGGTTCCCCTGAGTAATGAAGGGGCTACATTTCTAGTACTAGCTGATACACAACCTTTCCACTGTCTGAAAACATACCCTTCACTGACTTTGTGGGGCTTTTGAAGTATACACACTCTTTATACAAGAAACTGATTCAGTATGTGCAATGATCCATGAACACTAGACCAGCTCTAGCAGGACCAGTAGTATGGGGGCATGCTGCTGTGCAAGCAACAAGTCCACAGTAAGCGTGGAAGTAAATTCCGTTTCTCGGACGAATTTGCGGATTTTTGGCAATTTCGCGATCCACGAATCGCGCGAATTTGCCCAGAAATCTGCAAATTCGCAAGCTGTGAATTATTTTGCTTGGTTGTGCTTGAAAAATACAATATCGCGCGCGCGGCGTTGACTTACCGTGATTCTGAGTCCGCCGAGTTGTTTTTTCTTGCACAACGAGAGTTTGACATCGCAAGTACGTCATAAGGGCCCGCGATCACGCATTGCGGGAGTAAACAATGCTGAACACGTAGATACGGCGCGCAGCTGACTTCCGGCAGGAGATTTGAACAGCTTGCGTTCCCGAAATTACAAAAATTGCAATTCTGCACAAAAAATCCACCGCAGGAAGCATAAACCTTGTGTAAATGATGATTTTGATCCGAATAACTCCTCAGATTGAAATTTGGCTGCACTTTTTGGTGCAAGGAGTCCATTTATTTTGGGGGGGTGGGAGGAAGGAAGTGCACCAGAGTTCCAACTTCCTGTTCCGGTCCAGCAGGCTCCTCCCAGTGCTTTGTCCATGTCCATGGCACTTTTGATTTGGATCTGGAGCTGGAAGGATTACTTTTTGTGGCTGCTGCTGGACAACTACAGTTTTCAAACTTTTTTCACAACGTAAAAAAAATATATATTGTGGGTAGCCATAGTATCCAGTAGGCCCAGGGTTAGTCATGGGTGCATGATACAACTGTTTCTGTGATTTTTTTACTTAATTCTCATTTATGTCATGGAATTTTAGCTCACTGTTATATGTTGATTTTTTTACAATTTTGGAGTGCCTATAAAGCCTCACTAGCCAGTAGGCCCAGGTGTAGTGAGTGTTGCATGGACCTAGTCTTTCTGTGGGGTGTCCTGAATTTAAACATCATCGAGGGCATGGATGGCATTGGATTGTGGTGATTTTTGTCTGTTTTTTGACTTTTTGTGGTGGTGTTAGGGCCTGGCCATTTGGGTGGGGGCCATTTTGAGCCCTGGTACAGGCAGGGACTGGCCATGTGGTGGGGGTCATGGGGCCATTTTGAAGCCAGGCAGTGTGCTCAGGCCTGCACCCAGATTGCCTTGCTTTCAACCATTATGCCCAGGGGTACTCAGTGGTGCATGGACCTAGTCTTTCTGTGGAGTGTCTTGAATTTAAACATCATTGAGAGCATGGATGGCATTGGATTGTGATTTTTGTGTGTTTTTTGACTTTTTGGGGTGTTGTTGGGGCCTGGCCATGTCGGTGGGACCATTTTGAGGCCTGGTACAGGCAGGGCCTGGCCATGTGGTGGGGGTCAAGGGGCCATTTTGAAGCCAGGCAGTGTGCTCAGGCCTGCACCCAGTTTGCCTTGCTTTCAACCATTATGCCCAGGGGTACTCAGTGGTGCATGGACCTAGTGTTTCAGTAGGGTGTCTTGAATTTAAACATCCTTGAGGGCATGGATGGCATTGGATTGTGGTGATTTTTGTGTGTATTCCGACTTTTTGGGGTGTTGTTGGGGCCTGGCCATGTGGGTGGGGGCCATTTTGAGGCCTGTTACAGAAAGGGCTTGGCCATGTGGTGGGGGTCAAGGGGCCATTTTGAAGTTAGACAGTGTGCTTAGGCCTGCACCCAGTTTGCCTTGCTTTCAACCATTATGCCCAGGTGTAGTGAGTGGTGCATGGGCCTAGGCTTTCTGTGGGGTGTCTTGAATTTAAACATCCTTGAGAGCATGGATGGCATTGGATTGTGGTGATTTGTGTGTGTTTTATGACTTTTTGGGGTGTTTAACTGATGTTCCTATGGCTTCCATTGCTTTTAGGTGCACAAGAGAACCACCAGTGCCAGGGAGAAGTCCTGCAGTGGTGTGTGCAGCACAACATCACTTGATGTCACGTGTGGCCACAGACAAGACAACTCTGCAACTCATGCAACTGCGGCCTGCTGTTCTGACATCTGAAGAAGATGGCCCCAAAGAAAGGTGGCCGTAGCGCCTCAGCAAAAAAAGTTGCCAGTGCAACTGCCAGTAAGAAGGAGCAGAAAAAGCAAGTGGCACCACCTACCAAGGAGACTGGTGTGCCCACCGACACCTTTTTAGGGATAAAAAACTACGCCTGCAGCAGCAGCGGTGTCCGCCGGGGACCAAGCTGGAGGCAGCACCTCCGCTTCTTTGGGCTCAGTGCCACCACGCCAAGTTAGGTCCAAGAACATGAGTGCTGCTGCAGCAGCCACTTTGGTTGTTCAATCACCATCGACCAGTGATCTTGGCTCATCACAAGAAAGTACCATCCAATCAACGATGCGGGAGTAAACAATGCCGAACACGTAGATACAGCGCGCAGCTGACTTCGGGCAGGAGATTTGAACAGCTTGCATTCCCGAAATTACAAAAATTGCAATTCTGCACAAAAAATCCACCGCAGGAAGCATAAACCTTGTGTAAATGATGATTTTGATCAGAATAACTCCTCAGATTGAAATTTGGCTGCACTTTTTGGTGCAAGGAGTCCATTTATTTTGGGGGGGTGGGAGGAAGGAAGTGCACCAGAGTTCCAACTTCCTGTTCCGGTCCAGCAGGCTCCTCCCAGTGCTTTGTCCATGTCCATGGCACTTTTGATTTGGATCTGGAGCTGGAAGGATTACTTTTTGTGGCTGCTGCTGGACAACTACAGTTTTCAAACTTTTTTCACAACGTAAAAAAAATGGTGGCTCATCACAAGAAAGTACCATCCAATCAACGACGGGTGTTACTCAGGTGGCGAGTGTTCAACAACCACAGCGGCAACGACAACCACAGGTGCAGCTAGTACAAGCGCAAGTACATGGGCAAGGAGAGGCGCAAGGAGAGGCGCAAGGAGAGCTGCAAGAAGAGGCGCATGGACAGGTGCATGGAGGGGTGCAACTAGAGGTTCATGGAGTGGCACAACTGCCTACAACGCCTGTTCCTCCAGAAGTAGGGGCACATCAGGAAATTGATATTCAGGAGGAGGTATTATCCGAGGAAGCCACTCCTCCTGATGATGATCCATTGTCTTCCAGATCCCCAGCCAGAAAAAGGTCAAGGAGGGCTACTACTACTACAAATTCTTCTTCAAGCCCTCTTCATTCAGATGACGTTGATCTTGATTGGAACCCACAAATGCAGTCTGAGAGTGAGGCACGCCATGAGCCGACAAAGGTAGCTAAGCCTTAAAGGAAGGTTCCCGCAAGGCTTCGACTTATGGGTGATGACGACGAACAAGAAGTGGTGTCTTCTGCTGCTGATGAACAGTCTGACGATGACCCAGTCATCACAGTCGTCACTCCAGCGGGCATGCAGCAGACAGACATTTTCACGCTATCCCGTATGGCTGCTGAGCGGGATGTGGGCGGCGTGGCACTGGTACCACCACCAACGCAGTTACCTACAACACCAACACGACCTACAGCTTCCATATTTTTTAGTCAGAAGGGCCGGCAGGGACCTCCATGCAGCTCGACCTCAAGTAGTGGTGCTGTAAGTGAACAACAGAAACGAATTCAGCCGCGCCCATCCTCCACTTCATCCGGCATTGAAACTCAAAGTAGCACCTCCACCACCAGCAGACATTTCCAGTCCCCAGTTTGGGACTTCTTTACTGTTAGCCAAAGTGCGGAAAACATGGTTGTTTGTTCGATTTGTAAAACAATAGTTAGTCTGCGTAAGCTGGGTACCAACTATGGTACCGGAGGCCAGAGAGGTCATCTCAAGAAACACCACACTATCATTTGGGATGCACACCTAAGGTAGATCGAGGAAGGCAAAAGAAAAACAAATCCAAATGTATCCCTTGATATTGCATCTGATGATGGCGAGAGGCTGATAGTGTAGGGGGGAAGTGAAGAAGCGACAGACATCTTTTCTGGTACACCCAGTACCCCTGGCTGCAGCACTGCAGTGGTATCGCCCACACCCTCTACCCCTGCAACATGTCTGGGAGAGTCTGGGAGAGACACCAATGCAAAAAACTACATCACTGGGCCTAACTGGTTTGAAGAGTCATCATCATCATCACGTAAAATTATCCAGCCCACCATTCGCCGAAAGTTGTGGTTGGGAGCGCCATTTGAACGCAACCACCCAACGGTATGTCTGTATAACGCAAAGCTGGCTTAATGCTAACGCTGGACCTTCTCCCTTTTTCTTTCGTGGAAGCGGTGGGGTTTCTAGAATTTGCGGCAACAGTCTCCCCTAAATGGAAGGTTCCTAGCCGGTCCTATTTTGCCAGAGTTGCGGTTCCAGCACTACATCAAGATTAAGCATGGGCGAAATTTGCGAATTCGCGTTCCGCAAAATCGCGGATTTCCCCCGCGA
Source organism: Lissotriton vulgaris (assembly GCF_964263255.1). Classification (NCBI taxonomy): domain Eukaryota; kingdom Metazoa; phylum Chordata; class Amphibia; order Caudata; family Salamandridae; genus Lissotriton; species Lissotriton vulgaris. The sequence goes on along the minus strand of NC_141691.1, from coordinate 1,544,486,684 downwards.
AATCGCTAAAAAATCAGTGAATTCACAAATGTTCCCGTGAAATCACGGATTGTTTTGCGATTTGCCCTGGAGTACTTTCAACTGGCGAATGCAGTAAGTGCTCCCTCATTGGGTATATGTATAGTGCTTTTACTACACTGCAGCTGCGTAAAGGGCCAGAAGACGTGTCTCCAGTGACCATGTGTGCCTGTAACACAGGCGGAGGCACACATGGTCACTGGAGACACATCTTCTGGCCCTTTACGCAGCTACAGTGTAGTAAAAGCACTATGGGGCAGATTTACAAGCCGCTTGTGCCTCTTTTGGGCCGCGGTTGCGTCACTTTTGTGACACAGCGGCAGCACAAAAGATGCGCCATGGTGCTGGGTATTAACAACGTGACGCAATGAATCACGTTGTAAAGCCCTGCACCATCAGGAGGCAATCCGGTGCAGGGGAGGGCGTTCCTGTGCAGGAACGCCTCCTAAAAGTGGCTGAGTGAAATCTGCAAGATTTCACTCAGTCACTTTCAGGCCAATGCTGCGTCAAAACCCTGCACCTGCTTGAAGCAGGCGCAAGGCTTGATGCAGCATTGGGGAGAAAGGGCCCCCCAGAGCATTGCTGGAGCTGTGTCGCACTTGCGACGCAGCTCCAGCAATGCGCTGCTTTTACGGGACAGCTGCGTGACGCATCTGTGTCATTTTTGCCACATGGTGCGCCACATTGTAAATGCGGCGGACGATGGGTGGCGGAGCTACGGCGCACAATAACTGGCGCATCCTTGGGATGCGCCAGTTATTGTAAATCTGCCCCTATACATTTAGCCAACGAGGGTGCACTTACTGATTAGACAGTAGAAAGTACTCCAGTTGAGTAGAGGTATTGCACAAAACGGTGGCATCTTCGTGGACAAACAGGCAGACTCGTCTTTTCCTTGTTTTTCTGCCCTTCTGCCCCCTGTTAGACTCGTTTTTGTGCCCTTCTGCCCTCTGTTAGACTAATTTTTCCCTTGTTCTTCTGCCCTTCTGCCCTCTGTTAGTCCCTTGTTTTTCTGCCCTTCTGCCCTCTGTTAGACTCGTTTTTCCCTTGTTTTTCTGCCCTTCTGCCCTCTGTTAGACTCGTTTTTTGTGCCCTTCTGCCCTCTGTTAGACTCGTTTTCCCCTTGTTTTTCTGCCCTTCTGCCCTTCGTTAGACTGCTTTTTGTGCCTTTCTGCCCTCTACATCACCACATCATCACTCAGCGCTACCCCAGCATCACTCAGCACCACCAAATTATCACTCAGCACCACCACATTATCACTCAGCACCACCACAGCACCACTCAGCACCACCACAGCATCACTCAGCACCACCACATTATCACTCAGCACCACCACAGCACCACTCAGCACCACCAAATAATCACTCAGCACCACCACAGCATCACTCCGCACCACCACATCACCACTCAGCACCACCACAGAACCACTCAGTGCCACCACAGCATCACTCAGCACCACCACAGCATCACTCAGCACCACCACATTATCACTCAGCACCACCACAGCACCACTCAGCACCACCACAGCATCACTCAACACCACTACAGCATCACTCAGCACCACCACATTATCACTCAGCACCACCACAGCACCACTCAGCACCACCACAGCATCACTCAGCACCACCACAGCATCACTCAGCACCACCACAGCACCACTCAGCACCACCCCAGCATCACTCAGCACCATCCCAGTATCACTCAGCACCACCACAGCACCGCTCAACTTTACCACAGCACCACTTAGCACATCCACAGCACCACTCAGCACTACCCCAGCATCAATCTGCACAACCATTCAACAACAACTGGTTCAAACATGTTCTCTCAATGTTTCAAGCTTTATTACAAATGTCACAAAAAGATGTTAATATTTCACTTCTGTTCTTGGATTTTCGTCACAATAAGATACACTGAACATAATCTTCACAAAAGTTATTTACAAAAGTTTAAGCTATTGCCATTATAAATTAAAATCACTTTTATTTAAGTATTAATTATTTAAAAAGCCATTGTAATTCGTAATATCAATACATCTAAGTCACGTAAATACAAAACATGTTGCATTACAAATGCTGTAGGAGTCACATTTGCGAAATTTATAACTATTGGCATTGTAAATGACAAGGCTATTAATTTAGCTATTTTCAAAACCAACACATAAATTAAAAAAAATGTAATTTACAAGACCAATAGCTCAAACTTTCCTAATGCGAGACCTATTGCATTGCAAATGCTTGTTTTTATATCTGTCAGTGCATCCTGTTGAGGTTTAATTTTCGTGACAGGCGCCTCATTGCCTACTTGTAACTATTCTCTAACCCTGCTTCAAGGGTCAGAGCAGGGTCAGAGAATAGTTGCAAGTAAGCAACGAGGCGCCAGGAAGCACCTACAGGCTTACAGCAGCAGGTGCCCAAGTTGAAGTTAATTTCTTTGTAACCCTTTTGTAAAAGCTTACAAAAAATTAGCTTCAACTTTTGCACCTGCTGCTGTAACCCTGTAAGTGCTTGGCTGAAAATTATTCCTCACTGATTCGCGTATTTTACCGCGATTTCGCGAGATTCGCGGATCGCGAAATCGTGGAAAATTCCACAAATTCCCCGAGCGGAACGAATTTTCAGCCCATGCTTAGTCAAGATGTGCTGGAGGTGATTGGGGCAGCTTTGCAGAAGAGTGCTGTTCACACTATCCACTTGACAACAGACATGTGGACCAGTTGCCAAGCCCTTGATTACATGTGCATCACTGCACACTGGGTCTCTTTTGCAGGGGCTAGAGACAAGTCAAGTGCAGGTGTTGACCCGGACACACTTTTTCAAGCTACTCCATAACATGCAACATTAGCCATGTTTGCCATGGAGAAAAATCATTCTGCACCTAACCTTTTGGAGGAGTTTGATAGTAAGGTCTCTGAATGCTGCATCCAAGAAATTGCATAGTTGGTTATGTTTCCACGGATAATGGCGATAATATATGTTTAAGGCCATGCAGCAAGGTGACTATTTCAGAGTGCCGTGTTTGGTGCACAGTATTAACATCGTGGTGCAAGATTTCTTGAAAAATGAAAACATAGTCAGCAAGCTACTGACCACCTTCCCAAGAATCTGCACACATTTCAGCCATTCTTCTAAGGCCGGAAGCAGCTGAGGGGCATTCAACATGAACGTAGGCTGCCAGTCAAAGGACTCATCCAGGAGGAGGCAACCTTTTACATGCTTGAGGGTCTGTCTGAGCAGTGAATGGTAATCAATGAGTATGTCTTTCGACGGGGTTCTACTATGAAAGACATGAAGCTGGAGTTGGAGGAATGGAAGCTAGTTAAAAACCTAGTTAAAATCCTTTGGAGGTCTTCACGCTTGAAGTCAGCAGGGAGGATGTTCTTTGAGCAAAGCTATCCCATTGTTGGTCATGCTAGAGCACCAACTGAAGGCGGTGTCTTCAACGTTCAGAGATGCTGCTGAAAAGCAAGGCGCATATCAGTTGGCAGAGAGGTTATTAAGCCGCCTAGTTGACAATGAAAGGCTTTAAAACATACATACAACATTACATTTGTGCCATTATTCTGGATCCACGGTACAAAAAGGCAGTGGCCAGCAAAGCATTCATTCCTTTTGATGAAGCAGATGTTTCAAAGTACAAAAATTGGCTAGCTGTGTCAGCCACTTGGTTCGAAAAAGATCGGCAGAAAATTCAAGGAGCCGGCAGAAGTCCAACTGAATCAGCAGGCCATCCGGCGTCAAGTTCCACTTCTGAATCTGTGGGCGAAGGGAGTCACTTTCCCTCACAGCCGTTAACGACACCAACAGCAACTGTATCATCATCTTCACCTGCACCAGGCCCAGCCATAATATTGTCGGAAGCGGATTGGCTAACTCATCAAGGGTTTGCTCGTTGCAGTGCTGCAAAGGCCACAGAGGGTACGCAAAGTGGAGCAACCGTGGAGAACCTTGAGTCGATGGTGCAGGCCTATCTGGATGACCCAACAGAGGTCTTTGTTAATAAGAACCGATTGCTGTATTGGTACAGGAAAATGCCTCTATGGCCACTGATCCCCAACCTGGCTCTAAATTATTGTCTTGCCCACTCGCAAGCGTGTCTTCTGAACGTGTTTACAGTGCTGCTGGTGCCATTGTAGCTTCAAAAAGGTCCCGCCTCTCGGCCAAAAATGTGTAGAGGTTAAACACTGATCAAGATGAATCAGAACTTCATACCATCAGATTACAAAGTACATGAATGCACGCAGGAAGAAGAGGACACCGACTTAGGTGACCAAAGTTCTTCTCTGTTAGCTGACCTACTCCCGTCTCAATTCATGGAGTTTGAGGACGAGCTCTACTTCCCTGACACCGAGACCTGAAAATTACTTCCTTTTTTTCATCCTTATTCACTTTTATTCCTGTGTTTTCTTCTTTGTTTTGCAACTTTTGCCACAACAAAACTCTAATCACCTAATCACAACAAGTCCATCAGCAGCACTGTCCTCATCTTATATTCCTTATTGATTTGAAGGTGCCGCAGTCCGCATTCCTGAGGTTCACAAGTTCACAACTCATTCATGATCCTCTATACTCCTCCTCCAGACTCCCCCTATCCATTTCCCTCAAGGCAGATGGATGGATTACGATGAGTCCCCTCAAGTGGGACTGAAATTACTGACTGACTACATGCTTGCTGATTGCTGACAGAGTTACTTCTGATATTGACAGGAGAGGCTGCCCTGTGGGCCCTCACTTTCCGAAAAAGATGCGGACAAAAAGTAGAACAGGTAATGAATAATTGAGAAGATGGCATGCTGTGGACAGCAATGGCTGTCTGGCTCTGATGAACCCAATTACTGTTTGTTTTTTGTGCATGAAATGATGAATCATATGTCTTGTCTTAGTTATTATTTAATCTTTTGCCCAGTAATTGTAACTCATGTCAACTACTCTGTTTTTTTTACCTTGTTTAATTCAAATTATACTTCAAATTCAGGGGCCACTATGTTGCATTTCACAATATGCAAAATGTCCTTGGAGCGGACTCATTCGCCAATATACCATGATGATTGATTAAATAATATATCTTTTTTCTTTACAGTCACTCACTGGGATGGATGGATCATCAGCGTCGGTTTACAGAAGAACTATGGCCAATTCATGAGTGGCAAACAGGTAAACCAGTCTACAACAACTACTACAGCAGAACTACATGTCTGCCTATTCGTGGAATGTAGTGGTCGAGGGCGAGGCAGTGTAAGGTTGTTGTTATGCCAGGTAGAGTCCACTCCAGACAGCAGTTCATGTAAAATTGGGGCTATGTGGCTTGCTGCATACAATTAGATATGCTTTGTCTGTCTGATAAAGAGCCTAGGTATGCTACATCAGGTTTCTTCACTCAGTGTTGCCTGCCTTGACCGTCTGCATGGCACTGCCTCAAGCTTGGGCCACACATCCGTTATGTTTGCAAAATTTGCTGTTTTTCAGTATTTTGCAAATCTCGCTAAATTACCGAATAATCGCAAATTCTTGAGCGGAACGGATTTTTGGCCCATGCTTGCGGCAGGGCCATGCAGATGGTCAAGGCAGGCACCACTGAGTTAAGCTTCCTCCGGATGTAGCATACCTAGGCTCTTTGACACAGACAGACAAAGCATATCTAGGGTTTAGGGTTCAGTGCGATTTACTAGGGTTTTTGGGTTTAGGTTGGTAATGGTTCCCGCTGAGTCTAGGGCTCAGGGCCCAATGCAGGCTCGTTCATAATGATGTTGACAAGGTTTTAGGGGGGTTTGGTGTTCTTTGGTCCAGAATTGGCAGAATTTTGGCCTTTTTGGGTGTTTTGCGGGCGCGTGTGTTTGGGTGAAAACTAAGTGAAAACTAATCGTAGACCATCTTCTTCTTTTTCTTCTTCTTCTTCTTCTTCTTCTTCTTCTTCTTCTTCTTCTTCTTCTTCTTCTTCTTGTTTTTCAAAGAGCGCAGTGGTTTGATGTTGTTCTGCCTTGCTGAGATTCTTGGGAATCGCTGGAACAAGTGTCCAGGTAAGTTTCAAGAGGATGGAAGTAGTGGAAGTGCTGAAAACAGCAATGTTTTGTGAACAGCGCAATTTGCATTGTTTTGAATATACCAGTATTGCATGTTTTTGGGGGGCTGTTTGGGGGTGTTCTAGATTTGTGGGGGTGAGTCGGGGGGCTGGGAGCACTACTGGGATAGTCTAATTTTGATTGCGAGTGGTTTGAAGAAAATCCATGGTGGAAAAGGGGGGTGTGGGCCTAGTTGCAGACAGCATTTTGGCACAATTTAAACTGAGGCCTAGCAGTATTGCGTGTTTTGGGGGAGCTGTTTGGGGATGTTCTAGATTTGTGAGGGGTCTGGGGTGTCTGGGAGCTCCGCTGAGATAACATAATTTTGATTGCAAGTGATTTGAAGAAAATCCATGATGGGGAGTTAGGGCCTAGCTGCAGAGCGCGTTTTAACCGATGTTGACTGGTTGGCTGAAAATTTTCTGAGTATGAGTTTTTGCATTTTTGCGTTTTGCCTGTTTGGGGGTGTTCTGCTTTTTTGCGGGTGGCTGCAGGGGTCTGGGGGCATAGCTGGGAAGGTCTAATATCGGAATCAAGTGGTATGGACAAAATCCATGGTGATAAAGTTTTTCACTTTTCAGACTTTTCGCTCACTTTCGTGTTTTCAGGGGACTGTTTGGGGGGTTGCTGGTGTTTGGGGGGGTTGGGGGCTTTTGGGCAATGCTGGGCATGCCTAATTTTGGTTGCAAGTGGTTTGGAGAAAATCCATTGTGGAAAAGGGGAGTTAGGGCCTAACTGCAGAGCGCGCATGGAGTGATCTGGGAACTAGGCCTACATTTTTCTAAGTGCCCGTTTTTGCATTTTTGCTTTTTGCCTGTTTGGGGGTGTTCTGCTTTTTTGCTGGTGGGTTCAGGGAACTGGGGGCATAGCTGGGAAAGTCTAAGATCGGAATCAAGTGGTTTGGACAAAATCCAGGGTGGAATTGTTTTGTTTTTCCGTTTTTGCTCAGTTGCCTGTTTTTGGGGGGGTGTTTGGGGGGGCTTATAGGTTTTGGGGGTGGGTTTTGGGGTCTGGGAGCACTGCTGGCACAGTCTAATTTTGATTGCATTTGTTTTTCAGAAAATCCATGGTGGAAAAGGGGACTTAGGGCCTAGCTGCAGAGCGCATTTGGACTGAAATGAAGGTAGGCCCATTTTTGCTTTTTGCCTGTTTGGGGGTGTTCTGTTTTTTTACGGGTGGCTGCAGGGATCTGGGGGCATAGCTGGGAAGGTCTAATATCGGAATCAAGTGGTTTGGGCAAAATCCATGGTGAAAAAGTTTTTCACTTTTCAGACTTTTCGCTCACTTTCGTGTTTTCGGGGGGCTGTTTCGGGGGGGTTCCTGATGTTTTTCTTAGAGCAATGCTGGGCATGCCTAATTTTGGTTGCAAGTGGTTTGGAGAAAATCCATGGTGGAAAAGGGGGGATTTGTCCTAGTTGCAGAAAGCGTTTGGCACTATTTTTAACTTAGGGCTTGTTAGGGTTAGTGTTTGGGGGTGTTCTAGATTTTGGCGACCTGGTTCTGGCGTCTTGGAGCATTCGTGGGAATGTCTAATTCTGGTTGCAAGTTGTTTGAAGAAAAACCATGGTGGGAAAGGGGGGTTTTGGGCATACTTTCTGAGTGTGTTTTGGCACGATTTGAAATTAGGCCTCTGCGAGGTAGGCAGGTAGCAGTATTCTGCATGTTTTTGGGAGGGTAATGTGGGGTGTTCTAGATTTTGGGGAGTGATACTGTCACCTCTGAAACTAGAAGTGTTATTTTTGCACTACACAGCGTACCTTATATTGTTTTTAATCTGTGGTATTTTATATCACTTACTGTTGTGTTTTTCCATCAACAATTACAGGCAGGCTTTTACCCTGTGCCATTGAACGATGTACTCAGGCTTACCATTAGCGATCCGCAATTCCGCATCAGGCAGGCAGTGGACAGTGTGTCTGGTAACCAAGATTGATCGATGGAGCATCCGATGGAATGATGGAGTACCACGAATAAGAGGAATGGCTGGATGCATCAACTTCACACAAATTCAACAGGACAACTACAACATACAGTTACAGTATCCTCTTAAATTCTCCTTATCTTTTAAATGATATTGTTGTGAACTTGAACTTACTTCTACAAGTGTGACTCTGTGCGTTTGTTTGATCTCTGCTTCAAATTCATTCCTCCAGCTATTTGATACGTCTTTGCTATTTTTAAAACTAAATTAATGTTCTGATAATAAGTCTTTATTCTCTCTGAGGGCAGAGAGGCAAGTGAAATTGCGTAATTACTGCAGCCCTGTACTGTAAACTTGTTTCTTCGTAGTTACTAGTAAGTTGCAGTAAGTAGTAGTACTACTTTTCAGTAACCTAACCATCCATTTAGCAAACAACTTCATGCATGCAGTAGTGCACTTCCTATATGTCCCTAAGATTTATCAAAATCTTCAAATCCTAAGATTTGTTTCTCTTCATTTGTTGTTTGTCCATGCTGTGTTTTTTCCTCTCTACCAAACTTTCCCAAAAAACCCCATTCCCATCCAATTTGCAAACCCTAACCCTCTTCCCCCGGGCTGAGTGGTATTTCATTGAGGTGTGACTGACAACAACAATAAATTCCACACACTTGCTGGGGAGGATAAGGTCAAAGCAACCAAAATCATTCCAATCAGAAGTTCATCCGCGCCATCGTGGATTGATGATCATCAAGAACATCCTCCTCCTACACGACGTGAAGAATCAAATGCTTAATGCTTACGTTACGTTGATGTGTCCTTTGCCTTAATTTCTTATAGCAGTCAAACTCCACGCAACTACTACTTATATTTACATTAATTTAGCACTGCTTAGGCTACAATTTATGGCACTTTTCTCTACCGTACTGTTTATAATGCTACGCTCAGGCCACTCAATGTTTCATTTCCTTTTTTTTCATATGCTGCTACTGCCAGTGTGTACCACTACTGCTACCAGCACAACAATGATATTGCATCCGTCGAGGATTCAAGTCAACAACCAACCTTAATCAACATTTGCAACAATGCAGGCAGCCCTGTGGCTACCCCTATTCTCAAACACAAATCACAGGTAAGATAAGCATTTTGGAGAGGTAGAACAATGGGCTAGGACTGGGAGGAGAGCAGAGACTGACAGTACTACTAGTAAAGTACAGAAGTAGGGCTACTGAATTCACTAACTCGGTTACTTGCATTTTGGTACATTTCAGGACTAGATGTTTCATTCATGCTGGTAAGTTTGAAGAAACCAAACGTCCAGTAACCACCGCCAACCCCAACCCCAACACAAAATAATATGAACGTGCATACTGTGTTTTGGTGTGAAAAATATAATTATTAAGAAATATATATTATTGATGTTGTTGCCGTCACAAAAAAAAAATAAATTACCCCAACTCACCCCCCTCACTAACCAAACCAATGTCCTAAAATCCAAAAGTTCCCTTTCCCAAAAACCCAATTCCTACCCCCCCAACAGTCTTTAAAAAAGGGGCAAGCGACAGTAACTTCCTCCGGTGGCGTAGTGTGGACAGCTGGTGCTGCACGTCCCGCAGCTCTTTGCGGAGGTCCCGGAGCTGGCGCTGATGTTTTTCGCCCAACATCTCCAGGTATTCAATTATTTTACGGAGCTGGCGCTGACGTACCATCCAGGATCTGGGGGGGGGGGCAGCTGATTTTGTTGCTGCTGTGCGGCGGCGGTGGGAGGCTTTCGGGCCACGGCTCCGTTTGGCTGGAGGCTTCTGGCTGATGGACCCGGGGGCACTGGAGGAGGATGTAGTGGTTGCTGTCTCCTCCTGATCCCAAGCCCACAGCCGCCGATACTCGGCACAAATAGCCTCCAGCTTACGGGCCCTGGACCCGGACAGCCATCTCCTTGCGGGTGAGCTTTTTTGGAGTAGCATCTATGAAGAAAGAAAGAAAAATACTGTAGCCAATAGTCTTTAACATAAAGTTAAAATAATTCAACGGAAAGTTGACTCTCAGTAACACCAGCAAGTAGAAAACACAGTATAACATTTTGGCATGTATCTTTCCCCCCTCTTTGTAAGCCTGTGACATTACTGGGAGTTTCAGGAATTCCACTAGCAGCACTATGGGTGGACTCACTGCTATATACATTGTCAGAGAGTCCTAAAAAAGTCCTTTTTTACTTTTTTCTCTTGTTTTGCAAAAGAAATTACTAGTACGTGAACTTGTGGTAGCCAGCATAATAGCAGCTCACTCAGCTTTCACCCAAGAAATACAGACACAAGCCATGATGACGCAGACTCGCAGTACATGCAGGTGGGGATAGGAAGGTCTTACTTTTCTATAGGGTTGGCACTGCCACTGGCCATACTTCATCCACTCAGCGCCTGCTCTACTTCATCATACACCTCTGCTATCGATGAGGAAAAAGAAGATAACATCCAGGCTTCTAAAGTACTTCTATGATTCTTCTTAATGTCTCAAATGTACCAAAATTTCTTTTTGTCAACAACTAACTAACACCCTTTCCATTACATTTTGGAATCCACTGTCTTCTTATTTTGACTTGCATTCAAAAAAGCCATTCTTTACAGTCATAAATATTAAGACTCGCTCGTCCTTCATTTCACCCTTCTTTCACTTTTTGTTCTTCACATCCCTAAACTACATCTGATATGACTTGGCTTCACAATAAAATGTTGCCAGCTGAGTTGAAGTGAAATAGAGGGGGCCATTGCTTACCCGAGAAGTACCACCGCTAATGCTATTACACGTCAAGGTTGACAGTCTTCTCCGTGATAGCCCAAAAAGTAGTTCTAAATTAGTAACTGTTCTGAACAGTACAGTGTACTTATACTAGTGTGCTGTGTACTACTGTACAGTACACCAAACACTCCTTTGGAAGCCTACTTAAAAAAAATTCAATAAGTAAGAAGTATAATAACTTACCACCGTCCGCTGCCGCTGAGTCTTCCCTTTCAGCTCCTCCTGTTGGCGCCGCCGCATCCAGCCCTAGAGTGGACCCCTCCGCACTGCTGGCCCCGGCACTGGTGGTCATCTGTGCCGCATCAGATGTTGTAATGTCTAGGAAAAACATGTCATATTTTCAGATGCCATTCACAACCCTCTATTTTGTCTCGTAATGGAAGAAAATGTTAAATAACACATTTTTTATTACTGGGATTGAAAAAAAGTAACGGTTTTGGGAAGGGTGTTAAGCTTTTATATGCTTATTCCATTAAATGCTACACTTCTTATGACAACTGATGAATGCTTGATTAACGTGCACCATTTTTCTAATTACAGAAAGAAGATTCCATTGCCCTTCAGCCAACAGGAAGATTCACCAACTACTAGTAAGTCCTCACCAGCAGTACTTTAGGTACTTTAAAGAAGGTGGGGGCTCCCGCACAGTTATTATAATAATTTTATGTGTCTGTTAACTATTATTAAGTTTGAGTAATACTAATTTCATTCATGGGAATGTTGTTTAAACTTTAACGTCATCTTCATCCATCACCATTGCTCACTCTGAATACTACGCTATTAAAAATAAAGAAATCATGTTTTCATTTCTTAATTGAAAATAAAACTTTAAAACTAGCAAACACTGTGTGGTTTTTGTTCACGAATGAGTGAGCGGAAGGAATTGAACTACCGCACTTGGAAGTCATGTTTCAGTGACTCAGATAGGCCGGGACTCGGCAGTAGTCTTCTTCTGTTCTTCTGGGTCGTAAAATCATTGGTCAGACACACTAGATAGTCGGTTAGGGGATTGGGGGTTCAACTTCTGTTTGGACTGAGGTATGTCGAAAGTCGAACTGCACATATCATCAACAATGTCCTATTTCTCTTGTCCATACTTCTTTATGTGCAGAATAGTCCCTGAAACACTAGTGGTATGGGATGTGCTCCTCTCAAATCAAAAAGGCAACTGCTACCTTTTACTTGGTGTAAACAATGACATTTTGTTGATGGAAATTGTCAAAGCACTTACATTAAAAAGACTGGAATAGACAGCAAGGGCAACCCAGAGGACTGCACTCACTGCCTAGAACTATTGCTGGATGAGAGTTTTGTTTAACACCGTTTGCCGACTGGGCAAGCTTAGCTACCTACACAGACCGACTCATAATCGTAAATAGTAGTAGCACAGAGAGTGATGGTAGAGGCAGGATAAGAATGTAGAAAGTATACTAGATTAGAAGAAGATCAAATACTATTTTGTAAAACATAGAATTAGGAAACAGTTTGTAATGAATAGGAGCTGTAAAAGTTAGGGAAGTATAAGTATTAATATAACAATAGAACAACTTACTTGGGCTAGCAGAAGAGCCTGCAAGGGACGGATCCTGTCCACCTTCATCCACCGGAGTCTCCGTCGCCTTGCCCCTGGGAGGTGCTGATGATCATGAAATAAAGAAACACAACATGGATGATTGTTTTTTGGAAATATTTGATTTATTTCAACACAATCTAAAATTATTTTGGGGAAACAAATGAACAACAATTGCATCTGATATGGTCAACTAGGAGGATAGTAGTACAGTATTGCAGGATTTGCAGACCGTCTAATAGGAAAGTTATGTAATTCACTAACTACACCAACAACAAAAAGGTTCTACTATGACTGCCATCACTCAGCAGCACGAGACGTCACGTGACAGACACAGTCCGTCATCATGATTGCAGACCACTAACAAATGTCCTATATCAAGTAATAAATAATATACTCAACGTATCAATCCACCCCTATCTCTTTAAAGTGGCAGCAGCAGGAGCACAAAGAAGGACTAGACTTTAGTCTACTGTCTCTAGCATTTTGCAGTAATGCTCTCAAATGAGCAAAAAGTTGCAACCAAGTAAGCATAGTAGCAATGCCAATAACCAGGCGAGGACCTGCAATGACAGAAGCTATTTAACATTAATTTACCTGCAATGTAATCGAATCAGCAGCATTCGTACACTTCAGGAAAAAAATAGATTAGCAATATAACAGAGAAGAAGAAAACAAAGTAGTTAATAAATAGCTACTCACCAAGGCCAGGGATCTCAAATCCTAGCAGGTGGAGCATGTCCTGCTCCCGGTCGAGGATGTCAGACCACCGGTGCGTCACTTGCTGGTAGGTGCGCTGGACCCCAGACTCCCTATGCATGGCCTGGCACACCTTCTCCCACAGCTGGCGACGCACCCAGAGGCCATAACCAGAAGCAATCTTCCCAAATGCAGCCACAGCCTTAGTGAGGTGTCGCTGAACATAAAACATCAAGGCGGACACCTCCGCCGTAGAGAAGAACTCCCTGGCCTGGACTTGCTCACCCCTCAAACGCCCGCAAGCGAGCCGGCTACGGGGTGCTGGGCCCTTCCCCTCCCCCTTGCCCTTGTCCGCTCCCTTTGCCATGGTCCTGGGCACAAGAAGTAAAGAATAGGTGTGAAAATGAAATAAAATAGGAGAGAGAGCTAAACAAATAAAGTAGGTAATAAAGTAACAAAAAGTTGAAAAAAACAACAAAATATAGATGTAGGAAAATAGAGAGATAGATAATATGCAAAAAAGTTTAAAAAAAACTTCAAACAAACAAAGGATGGCAAAGATTGAAGCTGGATAGAAAAAGCATGCCCAAAACCATAGCAATGAATAAATAAAAAACAAGATGGCCGCGCCCATAAAGGACCGCGCCCATAGAGGACCGCGTGGGTAAGTTCGCGCAATATTTCCCCCGCAATCACGCAAAAACGCCTGCGAACCCGTAAGCGTGCCACACCCACAACGCGAGCATGCAGAAAGCCCCCGGAACCGGAAATACGCAACGATAACAAGATGACCTCGCCCATGTAAGACCGCATGGGTAAGTTTGCGGTCGATGCACTGCAAGCGGCCTGCGAATACGCAAAAAAAAACACGAACACACAAAAAAAAGAAATCGCCCATACTTAGTCCACAGATAATAAGGACTATCATAGGAAAGAGGCCTATGATGCGTGACCAGAAGTAAATGGTCAAGGTGCCGTAAAAGCAATGAACCCAGAGATGATAAACGCTATCAATGGGAAGATGCCCATAAAGCTTTGACCAATATGCCTTCCGGATTGCTGGCAGGACCAACCAGTTGGAATCAGCTTACCCTCACACAACACCCTAAGACAAATATATAATACTGACTAAATGGAGTGTCACACCCGGGGGAGAATATTTGCATTCAATTCCACTAACATGCATACCACTCCTCCATTGGCAGTTCTCATTAAAGTATTAAAACAAGTCCTAAATAAGCATGGGGCTTCAGCAGCTTTGGAATTAGGCATGAAGTTAATGGGAAACTTCTCTACAGTGTCCTCTTCCATCCTAAGCAACACTTAGAGAGAAGTGTTGACTCTGACCATATGCTAGAGTCATGCAACAATTCCAGTTCAAGACAGCCACCAGGAATGACAGAAAATAAATGTTGAAAGTTTATTCCCCTGTGGGCTATGATACACTAGACACACAAGACATTAAACAAAACTTAGAACCTAAAATCAACATTGATGGCTCTGTTAAAGAAAAGCCTGTAACAGAAGATAAGAAGAAGCAGAGGGAGAGAGAGAAAAGTCAGACTAGATCTCCTGCATCTTGGGAGTTTAGACAGGATGGTTGTAATTTAACGGACCATTACAAACTCAAATAACGAAACAGTATCAGTATACTAATAGCCATTCTTCCCATTCTTTTCAGTACTCTGGCAGTAAACGAGCAAAGAGAAAGGATTGGACGGAGTCCCGAAGAAAGGAAGAATATAGCAAACAAAAAGATGAAACTGGACATGAGATTGAGATCAGAGACAGGAGAGAAGAGAATGGTTTGGACGGTAAAACTCAATTTAAAATAAAGAAGGAGTCAAGGCTTTCTTAGAAACATGCATTTCTGCTACTGATACTTCTGTGGAAGGGGCTTGGGTGAGAGTGCCTCTAGACAGCACAATAGAAGTAACAATAATGCATAAGACTCTCCTGAGGTTTCGAGTGGCGAGTCCAAATGATGAGTTCATACAAATTGAGACTCCAGATACACATTTAAATCCTCCTGATAGGGTTTACAATTTAGATATACTGATTGAAAGGGATATACCGTGCACCATTGACCAGTTTTCCCACCGCATTTATCTTAAGAATATAACACTATGCTAGCAGAAGATGATTAACCTCCAGTCTTGCTTGGGGAAGCACCCTGAGGAAAATAAATATTACAAGTAGGTTTTTTCTCCCATAGTACCTGAAATATCAAGCAAATTTGCATCAGTGAGTGGGCTTTTAGGCTCCAGCCTTATACAGAAGCCAAGCGGGTCGGGCTTAACACTCTAGCCTTTTTAAATCAGTCTTTTGGATTCCGCAATTTACTTCCCAAGCACAAGTATGCTTAGAATTTAGGTTGTGTAACCAAATCCAAGTAAGGCAAGCAGCGATAATAAAACTGTGCTGATAGCTAAGAGTTGCCCAAGAAGAGTCTTTGCTCAGGCATTGCTGGACAGAACTGAAGAACCAGCCAAAACGCAAGTAAGAGTGGCCAACACCACTTGAACATGCCTTAACCATGCTAAATCTATATGAAGCCTGGGAAAAAAACTACAGATTACCCGCTTTCAAAAAAATAGTGAACAAGGAAGCAAAACAAGTAGCCTGGTTAATTGATAAAGCTGAACTAACAAAGAAAAAACACAGTTGGATGGTTTTATCCTCCTATGAAATAGGTACCCCACAGCCATATCTCGTCCAACACATAACTCCATCCGTGCTGCACTGTCTACTCTGACCCGGCTGGAAGTTTTTTGCTCAAAATATCTGGTTCCAGCATGGAAACAAACATGGCCAACCACCCAGTGCAGACTTTGCGAACAGGCGCAAGAGACACTTGTACACCTTTTGTGCATTTGTCTGTGAGCAACTTGATATGGCAATTTTTTACTCCACGCTTTCCGTTCACTTCAAGTCAGATCATGCGACCAGCTGCAATGGCACTATTAAACAGCCTGACTTTGCAGTTTTTATGTAGGACAACTACATTTCTGCAACTAGTCAGCATACAATTACAAAAAACAATCAGATAATACTTATTTTAGTGTGTATTAACATATGGTCACCACAATACTTGTACATTTTGCACAAAACATTTCATCTGGTGGTTGCCATAAAGGGCTCAGCAGAGTATGTACAGCTTTCTATTTGGTATTAACAAACCTGCAGTACATTTTCTCAAAGTTAATATTCTGTTAGTGTTATGCTGACTTTGACAGTCACATGTTTACATGGGCACGTTTATTTGCATTTTTGCACTCAAACTCAAAATATGAAATGGTGGATGATCAGTATCTGGCATCAATTAGTACAATAGCTGTTATCTGTCTTGGATTTTAGATGTTTTATGTCTTTTTTTTGGATATTTAAACTGTAAATAGGAAAATGTCACACTGATGATTTTTAAGGCAAAATTTGTAATGGTTTTAACTAACTATACACAATAATATCTATGTATATCACTCTATTCCACATCTCATTCCATTGTGCAATGGGTCCCAAGCACAGGTTCAATATCCCTTGAAGCCAGAAACAAATCGTGGTTGCAAGACCTCCCTGCCTTGGGATGGTCTTCCTCCAAACATTTATGTTTGCCTGCTTTGCCTCTCTTTTTGTTGTTCTGTTTTGGTGGCTTTTGGACTCTGGGCACGTTGCCCCTGCAAACCATGTCTAGAGTTCAAATATTCACTCCCCTAAAACATGGTAACATAGGTATAACCACAATTGGCACATTTAATTTACTTATAAAGTCCCAGTAAAGTGTATTATATGTACCCAGGGCCCTTAAAATAAATGCTACTAGTAGGCCTGCAGCACTAATTGTGTTACCCTCTAAGTAGACTTTCAAACCTGTCTCAGGCCTGCCACTGCAGAACCTGTATGTGCAGTTTCACTGCCATGTCAACTTGGAATTTAAAACCCATTGCAATGCCTCAAACTCCCCTTTTATTACATATAAGTCACCGCTAAATAGGCCCCAGGTAGATCATAGGGTAAGGTGCTGTGTAAATAAAAGGCAGGACATATATATTTTAGATTTACATGTCATGGTTTAATTTTCCCTCCTGTGAGGCCTATCCATCTCATTGGGTTAATATTGGGGATTGCCTAATACATCTACTAAGTATAATTCCTGATTGAGATGAGTAGTATGGCCATATTTGTTACCTGTGAACTTGTTATGATGAACCCTCTTTAATGGTAAAGTTGAATTTTTTCGATACAAATGTGAAAATGCCACTTTAAGAGAGCTGCACAACGCCAAATATGCCTAAACCACACGTCTTTTTACACAATAGAATTTTTGTAGGTCAAAAACCGTTTATTGAGATTCGACCAGGTATTAATATTTTATACCATTCATTTTTTCTTTTTATTTAAATACTTTTTTTCAACACATTGATTAGCAAAAACAGGACCAACTGTACATTCATATATTTACACTATTATACATGACAGTTTACAAACATGAATAGAAAAATACATATATACACTAAATAAAATTTACAACATCATCCATATCAAAAACAATTCTTACACAAAAACAACACATGATTTATTCATGTATATTTGATATCAAGAAATGAAAGACAAAATCAAAAGACAAGGAATACAGTCAAATGAATGAGACTGATTAATACTCTTTAGACTAGCTAGTGCTAGTTTTTACTACAAAAAATTATTTATTCCTCCAAGTTTGCAGACGCGTTTCGAAACCAGGAAACCAGTTCCTGGAATCTCATCAGGGCTTTTTCTTTTGTCAAATCCTTTAAAGGCAGGGGACTGTGGAGAATCTTTCCTTGTTTTCAAAAAAGCCTTCTCTCTTGGACTCAAAAACGATATGCACTGGCTCCTTGTTGTGTTAGCCAAACAACTTTCTTTTAATACTTGTTCTTTTAGTACTTCTCTTTTTGTGCTTAAATAGATTCTGTTCATGGAACACTGGCGAGCGAGCTAGTTAGCCCAACGTGCTGCATCTCGAAAAACTGTGACACTGTATCTGTCTTATTTCATCTACTGCCTCAGTGTGATATTTAAGATGCGCTTGGTTTTAGTTTTATGCCTCATGTGCTGCCAGCAGGACCTACCCACGCCGCCAAAGTCCCGGACTTTGGCGGCGTGGGTAGGTATGTCAGTATAGCCAGCTTGGAACCATGGGAGGCAGGAAACTCCAGAAACTTAAAAGAAACTTTCTGGAAAACACCTCCCACCTTCTAGGATAAGGGCAGCAAGGTATACAAATAGAGCACTCTTCAGTACACTTTTGACCGGTGGATACTCTGCCAGAAAGAAGGACTATTGTGCTGCTGAATAACTGCTTCTCTGTGGGACTGCTGCTCTGGAAAAACTGCTTTTCTGCTGTTGAAAGCTGGCTTCTGATATCCCTGTCTGATTGAGGAGGACTGGACTTTCATCACTTGAAGCCAGAGGGACTCAAAGGGCTTAACTGCTTGCCTCCTGTTCTGCAGTCTCAGGGACATCAAAGACTGCCTGAAACTTTCCATCCAGCACTTGAACTCTGCCAGCTGTGAGTCCTAACATGCCAAGTGATGCCACCCCAGCCCTGGACAATTGTAAGTGGGCCTAAGGTAACCTACCTTCTATGGACCTCAACAGAACCAAAGCTGTGCTGACTGCACACCGGGATTTAAAGTACTGTGACCCAAGTGGGTCGCTGTAGCACGTCTGTGCTCCATCGAGAAGTGTGGCTCAAATGGTTAGAGCGGCAGACCCTGATGCAGAGGTCTGGCTCGGGACCAGGGTTCAATACCCAGCCTCGGCGGGTCTTGGGCTCAAAATTCCACGGACCTGATAATTCTCGCCTCTGTGCCTATTCCAATCAAGGAGTCCCACTCTGCAACTCTGGGCAATAGCTTGCTTAATCTCCACAACGGCCCCCACAACGCTAAGGATGCCTGGCCTCCACCTTGGGGGAGCCCAGGAGTGGACGCCTCACAGGGAAAGCCAGGATGGGTTGCACAGCGGTATTCGTACAAGCGCCTTGAGACCCTTGGGGGTGAGTAGTGCGCTATACAAGTATCAATTTACATTTATTTTTTTACATCGCTGCGGGCCTCCCACCAGCAGCATTTGGTTTACAAGCCCTGGGCACTCCTGGTGCACTGTACTAGGGTCTGGCAGGTAAACCAAATCAGTCAATCATGGAATCACTATTTCATACATTAATGTACAATAGGGAGCAATTGCACTATGGCACGGACAGCAGTGACACAGTGCTCAAAGCATTATAACACCAACAAAAACACATGAGTCAACAATAGAAATGGAAGGGAGACCCATGCCATTGGTGCCAGGTCTAACAGTGACTTTGTCACAGTCTGGTGCGGCCAGATAACTAAAGGTGGCGCTCTGCAATTTCTGTGCTTTTTTACCTAAACCTTTAAAATTGCATATCTCAGGATCTACTTATTGGATTTTTGTGTTTTGATTTTGTTTTATTTCTGAAACTTCTATTTTTCTAACCAGGTGCGGTATCTTTTTGTGTGGTGTTTTCACAGTTATGTTATGTTATGTTATGGAAATTTATAACGTGCACAGCTGCTCCAGCAAAGGAGTGTCCTGGCGCATGACAAGGTACTGTGTTACTGTAATATGTGTTGCACAAATTCTGTACACTTTGCCTTTTAAGTTAAGCTTTCCTGCTCTGTGCAAAGCTACCAGAGCGTGAGCACAGGTTCATTTAGGGAGTGTATCTGACTTACCCTGACTAGAGTGGTGGCTCTCTTGGACAGAGTGCATACCTCTGCCAATTAGAGACCGCATTTCTATCAGTGATATAAAAGCAATTTTAAATCAGCCAGTCAAAGAAAGTTTTATTTCGACCATAAAGGCCATAAAAGCACATACAAAACAATACAATACATTTTAGCAAGAAAAAAATAAAAACAATACATCATAAAAGCTACATACATTATTTCTGTATTTTAAAGTTAAAACACTTCGAATGTGCAGGTTTTTAGTGCATTCTTAAATTGACTTCCTCATACCTGCTCATTGTTCAATGGCTGGATATAGTACGATGTACTAATCAAAATACCAATACCTAGGCAACTTCAGGGTCCTGCTAAGATATCAGGTACAGAAACACAATGATAATAGGAACATAATGATGGTGTATCGTGGAGCAGTGTACAGGACAAATAAGCTAATATAACAATTTCATACAGTTCAAATTTATTTAACAAATTTCACAAAAAGTATTATATTTTGAAATAAAAAGAACATATACATAATTCATCAATAAACAAATTAATAAATACAATTTCAACACGTATGACACAATTAAAAACAATTAGCATAAATAAGATTATACATTTATAAAAAACAACAGCCAAGTGGATAAATGAGGAATCTCTACGCGCGTTTCGGCGTAACACACCCCTTCTTCGGGAGACCACTTGTGATTTCTAAAATTGCACGAAGGTGTGTGCAAAGTAAATAGTTGCAGATGTCGCATCAGTAACAACTTGACGGTTCTGCCACCCTATTTATGGACTTGTGATAATGCAGTCACAATCGACTAGCTGTCCTTACTGTTTAACGCACTAAGACTGACTGTCAACAAGAATGTAGTCAGTCAACATTACTTTAGCAATCTTTAAAACGTGAGGAACCGGCTGCCTTCTATGCAGTCCAATATGAATTTTAGTTAAGAAAGCACTTTTAGCTTCACCAATTGATTTAAAGGGTCAGCCAAGTTGACTGGTAAAATACTTATCCGACAAGGTGAACGTCGCCTTCGGTTTAAGTAGTTTAAAACTGTATTCGTAATGAGTTAGGTATCTGTTATTTATTTGGAAAGGGGCATGGATGGCCCTTTAAGCACATTGGCAGTATTTGCGTGCGTGCAATATCCGTGACGTCTAATAGGTTTCTGGTATAAGTCACGATGTACAACAAAATGTATAATTTCTACATTGGATACAAGAGTGGCACATAATATAGCAAATTACTAGTTCATTGTTAGATAAAACGCCTATTGGTTGCTAAAAACTTTGACTTTATTTGATAAATATTTCTAAAAGGATATTAAAAAATCCAAATTGAAACAACTAAAATTACATAATTTAAACACCTAGGGAAAGGGTTAATTACAGTGGGGATAATCATACAGTGCATGTGTGCAAACCGCATTATTCCGGCTGGTTCATAGCATGGTGTAAATAAAGGTTGCTGTGGAACTAAGGCCCACAAGCATCAAGTATTTTTGGAGTCGCAAACGGTGCGATTCCTTAAAATCGGCCATTTGCGATTCCAAAAATGCTTTTTTGGATGCATCAAGCAATTTTAGAAATTGCAAAATTTTTGCGATTTCTAAAATTGCGATTGCTTTTAAGAAATCGCAAATTTGCGATTTCTTAAAAGCAATGCATGATTACTTTTTAAATTGCGAATTCGCAATTAGAGGCATAAATTTACCGAGTAGTTGAACTACTCGGTAAATTTGCAAAAAGTGTAAATAACGCAGAAAATGCATTTTTAAAACATTCATGTTACGGACACACATGTCCTTAGGACATGTGTGTGTGCAACATGATGCGAAAACAACATTTCATGGGTGCAGGGTGGGGTTCATTTGAACCCCCCTCACCACCCTTGAAATGCAATCAGGATTTGCGATTTTCAAATTGCGAATTCGCAATTTGAAAATCGCATTTTTTATGGGATTCGGTAAAAATAGCGATTTCTACCGAATTGCATAAAAAATGAAAAAAATAATCATGCATAGGCTTTTGCGATTTCTAAATTGCGAATCGCTATTTATCGCAATTTAGAAATCGCAAAAGCCGATATTGATGCATGTGGGCCTAAGAGTTTCCTAAGAGGGTTTTCTTTAGAATAGCTCTATGGGTGTACCACATAATGTATATGAACCGGGAGATGGAAAACACAATAATTGTGTCGGTTTCATACTTAAAGAGCCTATATACTTCTGTGCAGTGTCTAATCCTAATTTTTCTGCACAATTGTTGCAAGCACTGAGACCTTGACTTCCCATAGGCTGGGCAAAAGAAGAGGACATGCATTTTTGTTTCCTCAGCTCGGGCACACCCTGGACAATATAGTACGTGGGCGCCCTGCCATTTATTAGTAAATGCTTGAGGCAGGAGCGCCCCATGTCTAAATTGAAGAAAATGCTTCCTTGCTAGAAGCGGTTAAATGTAATCTATAACTTATTCTAGCCTATATTGCTGCTTTATTTCCAGAAACCTAGAAGTTAAACAACCAGTCTTGGTCCCCCGCCATAGTAGAGCCGTTTTAAGTGCTCTATAGGACTCAAGTAGTGCCATTCTATAGATCGTAGTACAGATCTCTCTGGGGCTGTCCACATGTTTACCCTCCCTAAGGCCTGGCAAGTGTTCCTGATATAAGCCAACCAAGGGAGTTTCCCTCCACCTTGAAGTCTCATGACATCATTCAGCTCCTCTTTATATTCAGCTAATTTGGGTGTACTCCAAAGGCGTCGCCAGTATAGGAGTGGTCTAGAAGAGGCTACATCTGCTATAGGGCTAATCCCAAGGTCCATTCTGAGCGTTGTTAGTGGAGAGCTTGTTGGAAGTCCTAGCAATTGCCTACGAAATAGGTTTTCTGACATTGATAGGGAAGTGGATGGGCAGTGGTCCCATAATTCTGCCCCTTACAGTGACGCTCCCCTGGCCTGTGTCTTGTAAATTTCTGCTACAGGACCTATCACTTGGTGCGTGCAGCTCTTATGAACTTTTATGATACCTCCCATGGACGGAATCAGTTTTAGACTAGCTTTCTTTATTTGTGTATCCATTCCATTTTTTCAGTTAATGTGATCGCTAAATAGTCAAAAATGGACACCCACTCTAGGGCCCTTCCATCTAATCGGGGATATGGGCAGTTCGTGGTGCTAGCATTAAAAACCATATACTTGGTTTTTAGAAGATTGATCTCCAGACCCGTTTTTTGCAGAAAGTGCTGAACACATCAAGCAGGCTCTGCATTCCCAAGGGAGATTTGGAAAGTAAAAGCATATCATCTGCAAACATAAGAGCTGGAATTTTGCAGTTTGCCAACCTGGGTGCGTCAATATCTTTCCCACCCAAAAGAGTTTTGATTAGGCTGTTTAGAAAAAGGCAGAAGAGTGTCGGGCCAGCATGCATCCCTGTCGCACCCCTATCTCTACAGAGAAAGGGGCAGAGAGTTCACCATTTTTACCATATCTTATTTACGCATAGTTGTCTTGGTGAATACATTTCAGCTGTTGGCAGAGGCATTCTGGAACTTCCAGATCAAGAAGTATACGCCACAGTTGATCCTGCTGCACCAAGTCAAAAGCGGATTTAAGATCCATGAATGTGCGATAGAGGCTTTCCCATGGAGAAGTTGTTATCTAAAGATCCGGTCAATGGTGGAGATCTTGGCCCTAAACTCTGCTTGTAGGGGTGTTAGTGCATTGTTCTCTTCTATCCAAGATTGCAAGCGTGCAAAACATTTTTGAGTGACATCCAGGAGAATTAAGGGGCGATAGTTAGCTGGATTAAGCGGTGAACCCTTTTTATGAATGGAAATTATTATTTTAAATCAATTGCAATATCAAGGCATTATACAGACATATCTTGCTGAGATGAATATGCTCTATTTCCCATCTCAAACCCAGTCTGAAACTATAGAATGTTATAGGTTATAGGAATCTAAACATTCACACATGAATATGTGCAGAACGAAATGCTCATAGCATGGGTTTCATGACATACCTAGTAAGGAAAAAAAACTGGATATCTCCAATAGGTCTTTCAGAAACCTGAAAGTGATTATCTAACCGCATTTAGTTTCTATGGAGTGCATTACTTGTTCAAATCATTGCCATGCGGTATAAAAACAGCCCTGGTCTATTTTCCGCAGGAATAATGGAGCTTTTAGAACCAGATCCTTGATGACAGCTATCTCACCAATGACGATTTAGATGCAAACCTACCTAGGGTGGACCAGATAGTGACAAAACTAACATCAATAGGTTGCAAGATTAACTTTAATGTGACTGACTGTGACGTTTACCGGCTATGAGTCTTCTATTGAAGTCAAGGGTCTGGCACCTGATTTTCAGCAGAAATGTGCAGCCTCCTTACACACTGCGGACGTTACAGTCCCTGATGGGATTCCTTAACTTTGGACAAACTTACTTGCCACAGTACACTGAGCAAGTGAACAACTTTATTCCTCCTATGTTTTCTTGAAAACAATAGACGAACAAACACGCTGATATCTTCCGTGCACCTTAAGCAGACATACTAGAGACAAAATATTTACAAACTAGGGATAGCAAAACAAGTCTAGTCTTATGAGACATGGCAAGCTACTCATGTTAAACATATGTAATCTACAATGAGATGCAGTTGATTCCCATAGCCTACAAGTTACACCTATGCTCTCTGGCTGAAGCATGCTTTGCTTCCATCAAGAGAATTCTTGCAGCTGTGCAGCTAGCTACTTTGAAAGTGCAACTGATGTCGAGGGAAAAACATACAATTATGATTCCTCCCATACCAGTGCTAGAGGCAGCATCTAAAACGTGCATTCCTAATGCTCAAGCTCTACAAGTCAGATGAGTGCCGTTGTATTGTTCCTTAAGTGCAGTGGATGTAAAGTTTCAGTATGATCTGACTCTTCAGACACAAGCGTTCCTCCAATATGAACAGAATGTAACATCAACTCCAAAAACCTCTGAGTCATAGCAGAGCGTGTGCACAATATGTGGCAGGAATCAAATATAATTACTCCACAGCCTGTGCAGCAGTTCAGAGTGTAGTGAAAATTGGTGAGTTCCACCTACAGCACACCCATACCAAATTCCTAGGTGAAAGCACCCTCAACACGCAAAAATTCATTTCTTGGTACAAGCAATACAGAGGGATGACCAGTCAGTTCCCACACTAATATTGTATGATTCATCCTTCTACATGCAGACTTATATAGTATTAAAACATTGGTGCCTTAACGGACTCGCAGATGCAAAAAGGAAACCTATTGAGAATATTGAACTCTGAAGAAAGGTAGCTATCTTTCAAGACAAGCTGCCATTGGTCCACATGATGCCCACTTTATTCTATCATTATGAGAACAAAACAAATGCCAGTACTGCTCTTGTTATTTTATCAAAGATACAAGGAGCTGAGTGCGCCTTTCTCAGCTTCGTTGACCAATTATTCAGTCCACACCTAATGTTTATAAGAAGGAATTTTATTTTCTACTTCCAAGAATTCGTATTTTCTTTTTACTTTTTTCGAAAGACTTTTTCAAATTTATATATACATCAAAGAAGGACTAAATAACATATACAACAATTGAGCAAGGAAAATACGATAAATACAATCTAAAGTAAGAATGAAGTGTGAGTGATGCGGGGGTATTTACAAGACACAACAAATATCCACTACTGTTCTCTCAAAATTCGCAAGCTCACCAAACATACTGCAGTCATTCTACATGGAAACACTAAGACAAGTGAGGGAATTTATGGGGTTATGTACAAGGGACAAAGGGTCTTATCTACTATATACAATTCGAATAAGCAGAAGAAATCAAAGAAGTTCTATTCTACATGAAAAACACAATCCAAAAGAATGTATACTCGGTCAAATCAATTAGAATGCACTGTATGCACAACCTAGATGAATCTCAATCAGCCAGATGACACAAGGTCACCATGGGGAGAAATTAAAAGATTATTCTATCTAGAGGGGTCGACGCGTTTCGAATCCCATTATTTCTTGGGATTCTCCCCAGGACCAGGAAAAGGATATAGTTTCATAGAGACTAAATGCAGTCGGGACCTCATGGTCCTAACAATAGAGACGGCCCAGAGACTGTCAAAAGAACAATTGAAAGAGATCGAAACATTGGAATCAGCAATAAAAAACAATCAACAGATCACAGATTCAAAAACCTTGTTGGAAAAAATCGACAAAGAAATATTAGAGTTTAAAGACTACACTGTCACCTTAAAGGAGAGCAATTTTGAGAGAGATAAGAAGAATTTCGCCTTCGAAAAAGCATATCCCTACCTCCAACCAGACTTTTATTCCAGACCAGAGGCAAAAAGATTCCTACCAGACAATCAGGGAAGATCACGGAATAAATATATAACTTTCTCTGACACATCATCATCCGGAGGCAGTGAGTCAGAGAGTGGCAATTATCGACAAACTTTCCCACGGAGAGGAGGCTATCAACAAAATTACCAACAAAATTTTCAGTCCAATTACCAACAAAACACTTCACAATTACAACACCAACAACAACAGCCTTTTTTAGGACAAAATCACAACAAACCCATAGGAAAAACAAGGTATCATCAACCATGGGAAATGTCAACGAGGCGTCACAATTACAAAATTTAGAGGAATTACCCATTTATAACCTGTCACAGAGACCTCTCAGTGAGATTGAAAAAAGTATTTTAGAAAAAGGACTTACTTTTGTTCCAACAAGAGCTATGGACTTTGTAAGACTAAAAACAGAATTCATAGAATTTTGCAGAAAAATTAGACTGACTGCCTTCTTTTCAGGACAAGAATCAACGTCCAGTGCGGAAACAACAGGACTAAGAAAGAAGTCGACTTTTTGCCCTCCGGCGTATAAGATCCCAAAGGAGGTAGTTACGTTCGAAAAAACAGTACTCTCAGCCATCTCTTTTGAGGAGAAAAAGAAACGTAATTTCATCAAACCTAATATTTCAAAAGCCCAAAAAGAAGCATTATTCACTCTAAAAAATGACAACAATATCATAATAAAACAAGCCGACAAGGGCGGATCGATAGTTGTGTGGGGCACCAACGAATACATCGCGGAGGCCACCCGCCAACTATCAGATCAAGAGTGTTATCGAAAAATAGATCATGATCCAACTAAAGAACTACAAAAAGAATTATTTTTCATCTTGAACAAAGGCTTCTCAGAAGGATTTTTAGGAAAGAATGAATATGAGTATTTGCAGAATAGACATCCACGAATACCATTATTCTATGTGCTTCCTAAAGTACACAAGGATGAAAGGACACCGCCAGGAAGACCGATCATCTCCGGTTGCGAGTCGCTTTTTGAGCCAATTTCGAAATTTATCGATTTCTTTCTAAAACCATTCATGACACATGTGAAGTCTTATTTACAAGACACTACGGATTTTATTTCTAAGTTGGACACCATACCGTTCGCCGAGAATCAAGACCTACTCGTAAGTATGGATATAGTGTCATTGTACACACAGATTCCACAGGACCAAGCCCTAGAGGTCCTTGAAATATATCTGGACAAAAGAGAGAGACCTATGAAAATTCCAACAAATTTTATTTTGGAACTTGCCAAAATAGCTCTGACCAGAAATTATTTTAAGTTCAAGGATGATTTTTACTTTCAAACTAAGGGAGTAGCGATGGGCTGCCCCTTTGCCCCAGAGCTCGCCGTACTTTTTATGAGTCAATATGAGGAGTGCTTCATATACAATAACAACCCGTATAAAGACCAAATTAGAGGATGGGCACGATTTATTGACAACATCTTCCTAATATGGACAGGCAGTGAGGCAGAATTGAATAGTTTTCATGGCTGGCTGAACAATCGCACCAAAGATATTCAATTCAGCATCCAATTTTCAAAAACTAGAATCACCTTTTTAGACGTAGAGGTCTATTGTGTAGAAGACAAATTGGTAACAACACTGTATCGGAAAAAATCAGACAGGAATAAGGCCCTAGACTTTTCAAGTAACCATCCCCGGAGCTTAAAGCAAAACTTACCAGTGGGCCAATTCCTCCGCATCAGGAGGAATTGTACATTTAAGGATGAATATACCGAACATGCAAATGCCCTAAGAGAGAGGCTTTTACAAAGAGGCTATCTGTCGAAATTGCTAAAACAAGCACAGAAAAGAGCGAGGTCGACACCACGGGAAGAACTTCTAAAAAGAAGTAAACGTGAAAAGCTGTCCAGAGTAGTGTGTGTTTCAACCTATTGCCCATCTTCAAATTGGTTGAAGAAAACCATCCATCAAAATTGGCACCTATTAGAAGAATTGGATCCTCAGTTTAAAAACAAACCACTTTTTGCTTTTAAAAAAGACAAAAGCATTGCCAATCAACTTGTACGTGCAATGGTACCAAAAACATCAACTCCCACGCTGAGAGAGTATGTAGGTTTGCCACCGGTAAAAGGCCATCACAGATGTGGGACATGTGTTAATTGCCCATTAACATTGGAAGGATCATTGTTTGAACATGACGGTATTTTCTGGAAGCATGAGAATTTTTCAAATTGCAAAACTCGCAACGTGGTCTATGGAATTGTGTGCCCCTGTGGAAAGTTATACATTGGCAAGACAAACCAGGAGATAAGACAACGTATTTCGCAACACAGATCGAGAATAAAGATGAAAATCCTCACAGCTCCACTAGTCCAACACTGGCTAGAAAAAGGACACATTGAAACAGACCTCAAATGGACGGTCATTTCCAAAATTGACCGAGACAAAAGAGGAGGTGACCTAGAAGCCAGACTTAGACAACGGGAGGCAATGCTTATCCTCAAATTCAACACCACCACAAAAGGATTGAATGAAATGTCGGAATTGTACCATTTGTAGAGCATGAAGATACAGACTACAAATCCCAGAATCCTTAGACACCTGGATGACGCCTGTTTAAATGGCCTCAGTTATGACCGCTCAGTACGGCGCCCAATTCAATTGCCAAACGAAGGCCACAGACAGAGACGGCGGATGGTAAGAGCCCACTGGGAATGATTCACCATTTCAAACACAGAACGGCAACCAGAACGGTAATATGCAATCGCATTTACACGCTTTTGATGATCTATTGACAGATGGATCCTTAACTACAGGCTCCGCTTCCAACTCCTGATTGACATCAGACTCGAAAAACGTGAACCTCCCGAAGGAGACTACAAAATACGTTGCAGTAAGTTGAACAACGCCCTTTCTCCCGCCCTTTTCAGCCTTTTCGGTTTAGAGATTTAGTCATTCATGGCACACCTCTTCCTCTTTACAGCTTTCTTCAAAGAATTCATCAAAGAAACCCTGACAGGTACTACTAGTGTGTGTGTAAGGCCGAATGGACTGTTGAGTTTCCCGCTGGTGTGTAGAAAGTTGACTGAGTGTTTTCTATTTTTTTCTTTATGTTTTACAGATCCATGTCTGTTTCTGGTCCTGAGGAGAATCCCAAGAAATAATGGGATTCGAAACGCGTCGACCCCTCTAGATAGAATAATCTTTTAATTTCTCCCCATGGTGACCTTGTGTCATCTGGCTGATTGAGATTCATCTAGGTTGTGCATACAGTGCATTCTAATTGATTTGACCGAGTATACATTCTTTTGGATTGTGTTTTTCATGTAGAATAGAACTTCTTTGATTTCTTCTGCTTATTCGAATTGTATATAGTAGATAAGACCCTTTGTCCCTTGTACATAACCCCATAAATTCCCTCACTTGTCTTAGTGTTTCCATGTAGAATGACTGCAGTATGTTTGGTGAGCTTGCGAATTTTGAGAGAACAGTAGTTGATATTTGTTGTGTCTTGTAAATACCCCCGCATCACTCACACTTCATTCTTACTTTAGATTGTATTTATCGTATTTTCCTTGCTCTATTGTTGTATATGTTATTTAGTCCTTCTTTGATGTATATATAAATTTGAAAAAGTCTTTCGAAAAAAGTAAAAAGAAAATACGAATTCTTGAAAGTAGAAAATAAAATTCCTTCTTATAAACATTAGGTGTGGACTGAATAATTGGTCAACGAAGCTGAGAAAGGCGCACTCAGCTCCTTGTATCTTTGATAAAATAACAAGAGCAGTACTGGCATTTGTTTTGTTCTCATACTAATTTAGGCGTAGCCTTACTGCGCTCAAGCCGAACCCTCGTTTGTTTCACTTTATTCTATCAGCATGATGGGATTCATGCAAAAGGGGACTGTGCAGATGACGTAGCTGCAAGTGTCTGTGAAGGTAGCAATCTTGACAAAGATTGACACAGATATACTAACACCTCCAGATGGCTTTCTTCTCAAATACACCTACACCCTGACATCAGATAACACTCTCCTGTGGTTACTATACTGGAGTGGGAGACAGTGTTATTCCTAATAAGCTGTTCAGATTAGAATTAGGGGCTCATTACGAGTTTGGCGGTCCATGGACTTCTGTTCTGGCAGTGAAGGTCTGATGGCAGTAAGCTGTCCGGCGTATTGCGAGTTGGAATGTTGCCTTTGCAGAGACTGCTGCTGGACCGCCATCACACTGCCGCCCACCTGGGGTTGCAGTTGAGGAGGCAGCCTCCTTAGGGCTGTACAGAGGCACAACACCGCTGTCCGTATTACAAGTTAACTTTCCCATGAGCTGACCATGGAGGTTGGACCGCAGCCTAAAGGTCAACAACGACAAAGGATTTGGGGGCCATACTCACCCCTTTTCAGTTCTTCACAGCAGATTAAAAGGTGGATCCCTTTCTCCAGGTCCTCCTAAACAGCAGCATCTTTACCTCCATGGAATATGACCCCATCTGCGATGAAATACACGTAAGTGCTTTGGTACACATTACTGGGACTGCCCACATACGGATTGGCAATGTGTAAGTGGTATTTTTCTACATATATCGAGCATATGTGTGCAGACACATATGCAGTTGTAATGTACAGATATATATATATATAAATACATTGCCCAACATTGAAAGACCGTCTCAGCCACATTATCTGCCCCTCTGTAAACTCGGAATACAGTTGTTGGAAGGCCAAAGGCACAGCGGTCTCCTAGCGGATTTGGTCCATCAATGGTCAGACCACTAATCTCATGATAAGGCCTTTAATCAGGGAAGCCCATGAGGGGTTGGCATCTGCACATGCTGGGATGATTGAAATCAGTGCTAATGGTGGCCTTGGTTATAAAAACAAACTAGAGATTATAATACACAATGTTATGTTGTTCAACAGATCAAAGCTTTTACTGTTAGAAGACACCCTCATGCTCCTCTCACAGTCTCCAACATCCGATTTAGGCTCATATAAATTAGGGCCATGTTGGGCCGAAGAATTGTGTTAACCAACATAGGCACTTAATGGTGACAATAGATTTATGTTCTTGTGAACGATTAACAGTTTCTGATAGTCATGGGAGAAGTTCATTGATTTCATTCAGTCTGCGGTCCTGCATTCATCTTCTTGGCCGACAGGAATGCTATTTCTGCTCTGGTAGTTTGTCAGTAATTTGTATAGAACAGAAGGTAACAGATTTATTGAGTGTGTATGATTAAACAGGCCTTGACTGCAAGGGTACTGAGTTCAGGTCTTAGTTAGGACCATCATCTGTCTGGGGATCAGAGAGCATTAGATAACTTTCCCAGATGAGTAATAGGAGGACACACTCCATACGAAGTACTCTCCATAGTGCCCATGTATGTTCCTGGAATAGATAATCCTGTTTCATCACAGCCCATATTGTGGCCCGCGGCCCCCCAACATCTTACTTCTTTACCTGTGCTAGGTACTAAAAGTGTTGGCGGCATTGTGTCTATTGGGATGGGTCACCCATACCTCTGGCAGCCAAGGATGGCCAAGACTTGGTCTCAAAGATCTTCACAAACCATTGGCCAGAGGTTCTCAACCAGAGAGTTCTGACAGACCTGACAGATTGCAAAACCCAGTTTCCTGCCCAGTCTGGGATATTATGGATCCTGCACAAGAACTCATGCAGTTAAGACAAGCAGTTCCAGCACAAACTTTGGTTCAAACAAATCCCTGACATAATGACAAGACAAGAAATATCAACTTACATGATTGCCAAAAATTGAACATAGTTTAAAAAATATCAAGTCCCTAATATTGTATACATAAATAGCAACGTAAAAAATGTCTAATATTTCTTATATTGAAAATATAAATATCGGAAAACAAAAATATTGTGACTTAAACTAACCACAGACTATATCAGAAATATTGAAATCAACAATATTGACCTCATAAATATCGTTAACACAAGTAATAAATGGAAGTAGAATTTACAAAAAATACAATAGTTCAACCAACAAACATAATATCCTACAATACTTGCTTCAATATATAAATAAATAATAATATTTTACTTAACTAAAATAATACATTTGAAGTATATCAAGAGGAAAGTCTTTTAAATTATACATTACACATATTTACATCCCACTTACATTCAACACATATTTATATTCAAAAACTATACAATTTGTTTTCTTAAAATAAATAAATATAATATAAAGTAAATTAAGTTGTAGGGATTACGAGCATGAAAACATAATTAATTGCCGTTTTCCAAATAAGGACTTAATTGGAAAAAAAATTAAATTAAGCTAAAACATCTAATAAAATTAAATTATACAAAACATTAAGCAATAGCATTTCTGAACCAATTAAACAACCAATACAAAAGCCGGAGTAATAACAGCAATAACTATGTAAAAAAGCACCATACATTTGAAAAGGAGTAAACTCTGCTGGATTTTAAGTGCAAAATACAAGCCTGCAACATATACAACCGTACATCCACTTCTCCAAGAAATAATTATTTTTATAATACAAAGTTACATAATTTTAACTTGTAAAAATTATTATTGTTAAACAATTACTAACACAGTTTTTAACATTTATCCTTCTAGTTCTTTTATTAAATATTTTCATTTCAATCTATAACCTGATCAAATACATGATAATTCATTAGAGAAACACATCCACATACAAAGAGATGGTAAAAAATCACCCAAAAGGTAAAAGGAGGATAAAATACATAATATGGGGATAGTATACATGAATATTCAGTCATAGATAATAATTCTAACCTTTCATATGGGCAATCATTGGGCCCCAAATCTGTAGAACAATTTTTCATCTATGAGGCCCCTTGAGAGAGTAAAGGCTATATTTAAGATTGTATCTAGCATAGAGTCTAACTCTCTGGATGTCAAAAGTAGGGGGTTCTTTCTGTAACCACATAGACACTATACATAAGCGTACAATAGCTGTGGCTATAAAAATCAGGAAATAAAACTTGTAGGCCACCTATCCCTCTATCCGACCATCCCCTATACCTAATTACATTGTTTATCGGTGTGATCTTTATTCCTACCTGGATATTCTCAGATAGGAAAGTGTCAATACCCCACTAACTGGGTTAAATCCCCACATGTATTTTGGGCATAATCGTCATCTTAAGGACATTACACCTTCCCAACAGTTAAAGGTGGAGACAGTCATTCTTATCTAGCTGTTGTTTGATTCCAGTAAGAATAGAACCCCAATTAACCTCTACTAGTACTTTCAAGCAGTCCCTAATTTTGACACCAAAGTATGTAACTTCATCAGTGTCCCTGGGGTCATCACTGCAGGCTTAGTTTGTATAGATAACCTGTGTATTAGAAGGGTTAATGTTATAGCCAGATACCGACCCAAATGTGCATGCCAGCCATTCTATCTCAGGGATGGCTGTAACTGGGTCTGAGGTTACTACAGCTATATCATCAGTATACGCAAACACCCAAAACTGTCTTTGTCCACAAAGCAGAGATTTAATCGGCACACTCCCCTCCAACATTGTTACAAAAAGGGCTAACATGTAAAGTGAATAAAAGCAGGGAGCAGGGGTAGCCCTGTCTTGTACTACTAGAGATAAACACTGGCTCAGACTCTAGCCCCATTATACATATTCTAGTGATAGGGGTCCTATATATGTCCTGAATAGAGTTGATGAAACCTGGACCAAGACCCAGATGTAGCAAAACTGCCCATAAAAAATCCCTGGAGACAAGGTCAAACGCTTTTTTGGCATCCAAAAGTATCAGGCTGATAGTGGTTATTTGCGCATTTGCCACATTTAAAAGGGTCACCACCCTGTTGATGTGGTTGACCGTGTCCTTAGCAGGTATAAACCCATAAGTTGAATGAGGACAAGTGTCAATTCGGACTGGCTTAAAATAGGGCAGGCCACACCTATACTAAAGAAAGCAGACGCCACTCCATCTGATCTAAACAACTACCATCCTATAACCAACATCCCCACTTTGGCAAAACTATTGGAGAAATGTGTACAAATTCAATTATGCAACCACATTGAGAATTACAACCTCTTAGACAGCCACCAATCGGGCTTTTGCCAAGGACACAGCACAGAATCTGCACTCACACACAATATGGATAATATACTAAAAATGCTTGACCGCAATGAATCATGCCTATTGATACTTGATCTGTCCTCCGCCTTCGATACGGTCAAGCATGACAACCTTCTGTCCCTATTGGAATGTAGGATGGGCCTCTCTGGCACAATGTTGAAATGGTTCTCCTCCTTCCTGAATAAAAGAACTCAAAGATTCAAGATGAAGAATTCACTCTTGCAACCCTCTATGGTCACCCTTGGTGTTCCTCAGGGATCTGACCTATCAACCATTCTTTTCAGCCTCCTAATGGAGCCTTTGGCGAACGCACTGAAATCAGAGAACAGTCTATATCACCTGTACATGGATGACACCCAGCTGTATCTGAAAATCACCTCCCCAGATGACTTCATTCCCCTCAACACTATTCTACTGAACACGCAAAACTGGCTCAATAACAACCATCCCATGTTGAATACCCAAAAAATTGAATAGATTCTCACCTCGCCAGCAAGCCACACACCAAAGCTAGACCTATGGTTAAAACACCTAACCTCCTATGACTGTGTCCTCCTCATCATTGACTCAGCAAAATCCATAGGAATCTCCATAGACAAACATCTGAATATGCAGTTGCACATCTCTATTGCCACCAAGGGAGCTAATCACAAGATGAGTATATTAAGGACACGTAAACCCTTCCTCCCTCAGGCAGATCGGAAAATGGCAGTACAAGCCCTAGTGCTACCAAGATTGGACTAGGGAAGCACCACCCTTTGTGGTTTCCCTAAATACAAGTTGGCTCTCCTGAGAGCAGCTCTGAATGCTGCAGCTAGACTGGTATCAGGATCTAAAGGAAATAGTCACATATCACTAACCCTGAAAGCACTGAATTGGTTGCCTTACGAGGCAAGAACACACCTTAAAGTGGCCTGCATGACTCACAAAGCAATTCACAACAATACACCCAGATACTTGGCTCCAAAGCTGGAAAGGTCTGGAGGCTGCAGACAACTACGAAGTGCAAGGAATACTGGTTGTAGAGCTTTCTCAGGGATTGCACCAAAGATTTGGAACTCTTTGCCTCCAGTAGTGCGTGGAATCACTTCCATAACCACATTCAAAAAGGAAGTAAAAAGTCTACTAATGAACAAATTAATGTCCTAAGTTTTAATTCAAAGATGTCATTGAGTCTTCTTTAAGATCCGAATACCATTGCCTCCTCATAAAGGTCTTGAACCACAATTTTATGTTGTCTCTGCTTATACAGTCCAAAACTGAGATTTTCCCTCCTAAACCCTGCCTTTAAGGCATTCGACAGCAAAACCCATGAGGTCGACTTGAGGTTGATGTCAAGATATTGCATGATCCAACTTTTCATACGGCTGACAAACAAGGCATCCAATAAGTGTTTCCGATCAAATGAGAAGGATCTCGGAAGAGAGAAAGTGCTTATAGCGAGAATATCTATCAGCAGCGGGTCATGATAAGACGCTATCTTAGGATAAACCTGAATTTTTAACTTTGAGAGGAACGCTGTTGACATAAATAAATAGTCTAACCTGACACACTTATTATGTGGATGTGAATAAAACATAAAGCCACACATCAACCAAACCATGATCAGCTAAAATCTGCTGTTGTGCCTTAAAGACTTTGGGCTTCCTACCCCAAATATTGCTTAAATCTAACAGTAATACCCTGCAGTCCAAGTATATGTTATGTCACACAGAATCAAGGGGGTGGGCCATGAGGCCAATTCTACATTAACCCTTTAAGCGCTGCCGTCGGCCAATGGCCGATGGCAGCGCTACCTCACCAGTGCTGCCGTCGGCCATTGGCCGATGGCATTCCACCCGCGATCAAAAACGGCCGCACCGCGGCGGGAATGACCGCCGCAGTAAATGGGTTAGGCCCCTCAAGCACTAATGCCTCATCCAAGTTAGACCCATAAACTGAGCACGAAACAAGCTTAACTGCCCCTACTATACATTCAGTGATGACCCATCAGGCCTGTTTATCAGCCAATGTTCTACCCATACCCTGAATCTCAAGCTTTGCCAAAATATCCACCCCACGATTTGTTGTAGACTGTTGTGTACAGGCATGTAACGTATAGCCTAATTCAGTTAAAATCTTCCTTTTTCCCCACAGAATGTGAGTATCCTGTAAACAGGCCACTTTGGGTTTCATT
This sequence comes from Lissotriton vulgaris, assembly GCF_964263255.1. Classification (NCBI taxonomy): domain Eukaryota; kingdom Metazoa; phylum Chordata; class Amphibia; order Caudata; family Salamandridae; genus Lissotriton; species Lissotriton vulgaris. The sequence goes on along the minus strand of NC_141691.1, from coordinate 1,544,450,238 downwards.
ATTTGCAATTCAGCCACCACCTGCTGCCTTTTCTCAATGTTGTTCAACTCACAGATGTTAAAGGAGCACATACATATCCCTGAAGGTGTCATCCTATCCCCCATTGCTCAATATCACACCTTTTCTGACAGCTAACCATCTTAACATAATCACATACCTACATTCCCCAAGCTTCTACATGTTATGGTTTGACTTCTTCTTCCCCTAGTCTCCCACCCCTCCACTAACCTCCCAGTGCTCACCCACCAACCCCCATTGTTCCTACACTCTTCCTAGCACCCCCTTCCGGGGCATCCTCAGGAACCCCCCACCCAACAGTGAGGCAATATGACCAATGGTACCGACCCAGATCGCCCTCCCTTATGAAAGAACATCAATCTAACCCATCACACCCCATCATGAAACTCCAAAGAGAAAAAACAGGACATAAGGAACCACCTAAATCCTGGTGCCCCGTCTAAATAGATTGCAAAAATGCTTTAGCCTACACTTCTGATGTAAAAAAATGAGCTTGCTCATTGTGAATAACCTTCAGTTTTGCCGGATTCAGCAGATAAGCTTGAGCTCCCTTGCCCTGAAATAAGGAAGTGATCTGCCGCAGCTGCCATCGCTTTTCCACTGTCTGTTGGCAAAAATCCAACCTAACAAAAAAATCTGAACCCTTTCCAACCCACTTTCTATCTGGTTGTACCAGATCATACATTGCCTGGTGAGCCAGAAAGTTATTGACAGATATTAGGATTGCCTGGGCCTGGGAGTAGTTTGTTCTAATCCATATTGTTGTGCAAAGGGAAATCAATGCGCTGTTTGTATTTCATGAGTCCACTTCCATTATAAAAGTTCAGGAACAACCTCAAAGAAGATGTCAACAATGAACATTCGAGCATCCTGTCCTCCCACACCTTCTAGGATCCCCAAAACTCTCAAGTTGTTTCGCCGCAGCCGATTCTCAAGGTCCGATAGATTCCATTGCTAATCTTTTTGTGAATGTATTGCACATGTTATCACTTTCTGAGCTGCAAGCTCATCTTCCAAACTTGAAATCTGAACCTCTGCTTCATTAAACCATAGATAGCAACAATTCCTATTATATAATAATTAAAGTATGAGATAAGTATACTAATATTTGCTACCCCTAACAACTTACATAAATTATCTCAATTTCAAACATAGATGATGGATGGAACATTTAAATAGTGTCCCAAACCATTCCATCAACGATACACCATACATGATGAAATTTAAAAAAAAACAATATATCTTTTTTGTATGCATTACTTCCAAACAAACAAGGCAGTACCAACATAGAACTGCTAAAACAATTTAAGCATCAGCCAAACAACTATTCTACCCCAACAATTACTATCCACTTTGAGCAAGCTATGAACCAATCTATCCTAAACATATATCCCCACACATCCATACAGGAATATTCCTACCATTTTAATTAAAGAATATGGTGTCACCGTCAGAAAGCTACACTAAGGGCCTCAATATGACTTTGGCTGTCTGGGACTGACGTTGCCATTTGATGGTCTGACCACTGCTATACCTGGCAGTCTGACAGCCGTATCACAATGCAGGCAGTGGGACTGCTGTCTGACCACCTCCAAACCAAACCCACTGCCAAGATCAGAGCTCCTGTGGTAGTGGCGATGGGGGAAAAGGCAGTCAATGGTGGTGGGGCCTGCATGGGAGCTATCGTCTGGATTACAATATGCCTCTCTGCCAACCTTTTCATGGCTGGGACACCACCATGAAAGGTCAGTAGAAATGCAGCTTTTGGGGTGCAAACAAGTTTCCAGTGTGAGTGTACCCTGGAGAAAGTGTCCTGCTGCATGCTGTGTGTGCCCACATGCCCTGTGCACAGTGGCATGCACTATTTCTCCTGCAGACCTTGCTACAGGGAAACAGTGTACGCGACCACCAGGAGGCTTTGCAGCATGGCCGGCATTGACTGCGGCTCTTTGCTAGAGCCGCAGCAGGCCGCCGCCATGAGTGTGATGCTGCAACACAGCCTGCCCCATGGTCCAGTTGCAATGCAGCAGTTGGAATGCTGCCAGCATGGAGATGTTTTCCCGACGGCCACCACTACAGGCTGATGATGTTCCCGTCAATGTCATATACAGGCCCTATGTGTGCATTATGCCACCAACAGCCAATTTGCCTTGAAGTAAAAAAGTATTGATGTTGTCTATGTCCCTGTCACAGAAGTAGCCATCCATTGCAACATCCTAATCGAAAGTCCCTATTACCAAAATAATGAAGACACATTTACTCTCCTAATGGACTACTGTGAGGATACTTCGGTTTGCAGATTGCATAGGTCAGGACACTGATGCTAACCAAAATTCCAGATACCATGTTGGATTTTCTACGACAGTACCTTGCCACAGAAAGCGAAAACAGACAAAGCTCAGGAAGGATGGAACAATACCTTACAATCCACACTAGGCACTCCCCAACCTACACTATACAAATTATTAGAAGACTTACAAAAAGAGCAAAGCTACCAAGAACTTAGAATAGAACAATCAGTTACAGAAATCTGTCCTAAACTAACCAAACAAGCAGGACAAATGTATTAAATGCTGCAATTCAAGGTAAGACTATGTATAGCTAAGGACTAGACTACTTAGAAGTACAAGCCAAATTTTCCCTGAAACCTGATTATGTGTTTGGTGGACTGACCACCCAACTGTCATGTCCTTTACAACACCGCTATGCCTGCAGTCTACTGTCAGCCGTATCACAAGTTGTGCTGCCTAAAATGCCTACTTCAGCCATGTCCGTCTTCACGTACAGACTGCAGTAGTCTGCAATCTTGGCATTGTGTTCTCTATTAATCAATCAGGTGTTTTTTAAGTGCAACTATGCACCCGCAAGGGTCTCAAGGTGCTGGGGGGTCACAGGTTCCAGTCCATCAAGGAAGGGGTCTGTTGAAGAGCCAGGTTTTGAATTTTCCTGTAAAAATGGGGAGCAATGTTTTATGTCTGAGGTGGAGCGTAAGGCGGTTCCAGGCTCTGGCCGCGAGGAAGGAAGAGGAGATGCCTCCCGATCTGATCTTTTTGGTGCAGGGGACCACGGCGTAGGAGAGATGAGCAGATCGTAGGGTCATGTGGGGTGGGTGGAATTTGAGTTTCCTGCTCAGGTATGCTGGTCGGTGTCGAGGAGGGCCTTGTGAGCGTGGTTAGCATTTTGAAAGTGACTCTATCTTCGATGAGGAGCCAGTGGAGTGTGCACAGGTGCTAGGAGATGTGGCAGTGTCTTGGCAGGGTGAGGACAAGTCTTGCGGCAGCGTTTTGGATGTTCTGTAGCTTTGCGGGTGACGTTTTTGTTTATTCCGGCATAGAGTGCATTGCTGTAGTCGAGTCTGCTGATGACCAGGGCCTGAGTGAGGTGTTCGAGTGGGACCCATGTGAACGTCTTACGTAGGAGGTGGAGAGTGCAAAAGGACGAGTAGATCTGGCGGTCCATTTTGAGCTCTGAGTCCAAGATGATTCTCAGATAGCGTGGTTGGTCCTTGGGGGTGGGCGGGTTCTCCGATGCCATCAGTTCTGCTGTCCACAGCTGTGACTATTGGATGGATTTGAAAATTACACAGGTGATGTGATTTAGCAAGTGGGCACGCCTGCAGGGTGGCAGGTGACCACTTAACTCTGCACTTTTCACATGATGAACAATGCTAAATATACAACCAAGCTGTGTGTTTAGCTGTATTAGACACAACTAGGCCTTGCAATGGACTAAAACACATGCTATGATTACACAGTGTTTGTAGAAGAGTTTGGGAGATGTCATGTTTATCCCTGAAGGCTAAATTCGACAAATCGGCACATCAAATGAACTGGTAAAATCTACTACATCTATTCAATTTCTAGAAATGTCTAGAAACCAACTTCAACTCCACGCTAATAGATGACAATACTAATATCTATCTACTTTTTTTAATACTAGGTCCCTATTTACTTTGACCCAAAGAACGTGGATGTACATACTCACTTCCACCATCAACAATGGCATCTATTTCTCAACAGGTCGATCCGCCACTGGACCTGCACAGAGGTTGGAAATCTAACAGTTTCTCTCGACCCCAAGTTGAATCCCTTAGTGATGACAACACTCCAGAAGAGGTGAATGTGGAAGATGGGCCTGGGCCATTTGGTCAACCTGGACAGATGGGGCTCAATGTGCCCACAGCATCTCCTACCACAGCTGCAGCAACCCAGGCAACACCTGCCCCCTGAATATGTGCACTTAGCACAGTCAGTACCATCCTGTTCCCCCAGTCCTTGATTCTGATCTGGCTATCACCACCCCAGTCACCCGGTTGGAGGGTGCAGTCTGAATTGGCTATCACCAGACAGAATCCATGTACACTTTACAGGGCTGAACAGCATCATATATCTGCTAATGTCACAAATCTGAAATGTCATGGTGAAGGTACCTGAAACAGTCCAACAGAGAGATTAGCTGAAAAAAAACCATATGGCACACATTACATTATCAACTCATAGAGAAAAGAGTCCAAGACATTTATAGCTGAACAAAGCTAAACTTACAATACAATCAGCTTTTTCAGGATTTTTCCAGACCAATATATTCCAAGGGGCTTATTTACTAGCCCTTTTTGCCACTGGTGCGTCACTTTTAATATGAGAAAAAGTGAAGTACTGGCGGCACAAGAGGTTTGTAAATAAACCCCCTAGTATTTGGGATTATCATCCTCCTCACAACATCTTTACAAGAGTTGCAATAATAGTCAGTCATCACATCTCATACAATATATCACTCAAGAGAAGTAGTTTCGAATGAGATCTTGACGCAAGTCAGCTCCTTCCTCTTCACCACTGTCATCATCATCATCATTTGGCATTTCAGGTCCCTAACCCAGTGGCTCCTCATGGCCTGCATCCTCTGCAATGTAAGGGATGTTCCGCCGAAGGGTAATGTTGTGGTGTATGCAGTAGGCCACGGTGATCTTACACAACTTCCCAGGTAAGTAGAGAACTGCACCCCCAGTCTTGTCCAGACATCTGAATCTTGCTTTCAGGAGCCCAAATGCCTACTCCACTGGCTGCCAAATTCTTCCATGGGCCTCATTGAAGCAGACTTCCCCTGGCGTAGTATGACCCCTCAGTGATTCCAACACCCATGGCTGGTTGAGATATGCTGAGTCTCCTAGATGGAAGATAGACAGAAGTGCAAAAATGAGTTACACACTTTCAGAATACTGCCTGACATCACCCACACAAACGTTAGGACAGATAACACCAACCTACACTAAGACCTCTCCAGTAGTAGTTGCAACATCAGCTGTGGAATGGTGCTGTTCCGCAGTATGACGACATCACAGGCAGATCCTGGCAACTTGGCACAGATGTTTGAGATGTACAAATCTGCCGACTAGACAACTTGCACTTTGATAGAATTTTAGTACTTCCTGTTGTGGGACACTTGCTCTTTGGCATACCGTGACATAAGTATGGGTACCATCAATGGATCTAATCATATGTGGAATGTGACTAAAAATATAGAATCTGCCTTCACATTGGCGAAATCATAAGGTCTTGAGGAACTGGATGTAGCTGGTCACGTGTCTCAAAAGTGCTGCTAGCACATTTTGACATACCTGACTGAACATAAGTTGTGACATTCCACCTGAAATGGCCACAGTGAATTGAAACAAGCCTGTGGCCAAAAAATGCAATACAGATAATAGTTTAACAAGTGGTGGAATTGATGTAGGAATATTGATGTCAAGTAGGAGGTCAGGCTCAAAGAGATAACATAAATCCAGGATTGTTTGATGATTCAAATGGAACTTCTGTATGACATCTCACTCTTCCATGGTCTGTAGGTCTGGAAACCAGTCCTAGGATGGTTGATTCTGGTCCAGGGAAGACATGGCTTAGCAGTTCGGTCTGGACTGCTCCCATGAGGCACAGGGTCAAGACTGATTTGCATATGGCCATGTCTGAACTGGTGTGGCTTGGTGAGCAAAATAACGATGGATTAAACCCAGATCTGTGACTGGGGGTGATTTTTTTTGCCATTGTGCAACATTCCGTCCATCATCTTGTGTGTTTTGCTGTTCACCCTATGTGGGAAGGGTATGCCCAGACGTGAGTCCCATGCTCTCTATGCCAATGGAATCAAGCTATCCTGGCTGAAGATGGCTGATAGCCAGAAACCGGTCCTAGGATGCTTGATTCCAGTCCAGGGAAGACATGGCTTGGCAGTTCGGTCTGGCCTGTTCCCATGAGGCACAGGGTCAAGACTGATGTCTGAACTGGGGTGGCTTGGTGAGCAAAATAACGATGGATTAAACCCAGATCTGTGACTGGGGGTGAATGTTTTGCCATTGTGCAATATTGTTCATCAATTGTTGTTTTTTGCATTTGTCACCCCGAGTGGGACAGGAATGCTCAGACGTGAGTCCCGTGCTCTCTATGCCAATGGAATCAAGCTATCCTGGCTGAAGACGGCTGATAGCCAGAAACCGGTCCTAGGATGCTTGATTCTAGTCCAAGGAAGACATGACTTGGCGGTTCGGTCTGGCCTGTTCCCATGAGGCACAGGGTCAAGACTGATTTGCATATGGCCATGTCTGAACTGGGGTGGCTTGGTGAGCAAAATGACGATGGATTAAACCCAGATCTGTGACTGGGGGTGAATGTTTTGCCATTGTGCAACAGTCCGTCCATCATCTTGTGTGTTTTGCTGGAAACGAGTGGTACACTGGAGCCTGGCATCTTAACCTTCTCCTGGGGAATCAATGTGAGGAGTAACAAAGAAATGTATATTGGTCGCAGTGTGCAGAGTACCATATGTGAAGAGTAAGAAAATACTCATGTGTCTGAAAATGAATGCTGCAAGAAGCATTACACATTTTACATCGACATTGACAAAAGTTGAACCACCAGTCATCCCCATGGTGGCCCTCAAAGGTCTGTAACAGAACTGTGACATCATTAATTGGGAAAGTTTAAATTGCCACTATAGTGAGGATTCTCTATCTTGGGTGACTTCGCAGGACTCGAGCATTTGGATCTGGAAGGTTTTTACTTTCCATGCGGATGATTAATTTCTGCAAATTGTCTAATATAAAAAGAGACAATATTATTTGAAAAAGAATAAAAGAAACGCCTGGCTGTGAGAGAAAGTAACTCCCTACGCAGACCAGTCTAAGAGACGCAAGTCGCTCAGAAAACCGGGACTGCCATAGAAAGTCTGTTTAGAATATACTGGTTCTGAAGTCACGTCAGGATCATTTGACAAAAAAAGGGGTCACTGCTACATGCTAATATCTGTTGTCCTGAGGAAGGTCTTAAGGAGTAACACGACAAAAGACCGAAACGTCGACTACTGAGTCCATTTTCTCATCCACTATTAATTTTTCAAGTGACCTTTACTTTAGAAAAATAGGAGTCATTTGTTGTTTTGATTTATTGAATTGGACTTTTTTGTTCAGATGTACTATAGGAACAATTTGTAAATTCCTTTTTCATTTGAATGCATTATGATCAATTTTAATGGTTGATATGTACCCTATGAATGTATGATAAAAAAGATTTCCCGTGTTGCTTTTTGATCTTTTTTGTCTAATAGTTAGACAAACAATATAGTCGTGATCAGATACCAATTGGGTTGGAACAGACTAATTAACACAAATAATATTCAAGTCTGATATCTGCTAAGTATCCTTTCAAACAAATTCCCTTGCTGGCACTTTACAAATTTTTAGTATCTGCCCAAGCCCGCAAGGGTATATTGGGTTTCACACCATTTTTTATTTACTATAATGAGGATAGCAAAACTTTTTATCTGAAATGCCACCAACAGCAGTGTTCCGTGCGCCACGCGCATTTAACCTACGTGCACAGTAATGTGCTACACAGATGAAGTTTTATACTGTACATGACAAGGGAATAGAGCATTTCTGAAGAAAACCTATTTGCCCTAATTTTTAGTGGTAGTGATGCACTTAACGTTCACCAATACAATTTTGCCCACCGCTACCATTGCGGATGCCTGACCTCGCTTATAGAACATGTGGAACGTACGCTGCCCGTGGTAGCCAGCCACACGGTGGGCGGCCATATGCACAGCAGTCACAGCCATAGGCAAACATTCGGGATTGTGATGGCTGGGGTCCAACGGTTGTTTGCAGCGACACTGATGACCATGTACATGTACGCGACAGTAGGAAAAAAATTCAACTTTTCTCCTGACACCTCCTCTATTTTAGCTGCTGTTTGCCACCTCTGTGAGCAATCGTGACATACATTACAGGGGGGACAGGTAATCCCTTCACTCTAGAGGAGCTGGATGCCCTAGTGGATGAGGTTCTTTCTCTGTATGCCAAGATCTATTGCTCACCAGAGGGACAAATACGTTTTTCATATACTTTTTGAACTCCATTTCACTGCTTCCTTTCTTCCCATAAACTACAATGTGCCATTGATTGTCAGCATGTAAGAATTAGGTAGATTGCATACATTGTGTGGCACCTACATAGGGCACACATGTAATGGATTATGGGGCTGTGCCTTTGCGGAAAGAAAGTCCCATATTAAATGTATGATAAGAATGAGTTCTACTGGTGTTACACGCATATTCTATGCAGGGCTCAAGTTCATAGTAGTTACAAATGGTTGTATGATGATACAACAAATTCTGTCGCAATGCATGCCTTAAGAACGCGAATGCATTTACCACGCTTAATCTTTACCACAAATATGCCTTAACCACGCATACCTTTACAATACATTTAAGTGTAAAAGCTTGCATGTTAAAGGCATATTCGTGGTAAAGGTGACCCCTGCCATAAGTTCTAAATCCAGTCCGTTGTACCCCCCATTGACCCCAGTCCTTTAAAAAAAATACCCACCCCCGCCTGAGCCCTAGAAGCGGACCCCCCTGGTCCCAAGCACTTCAACAAACTACTCCTTACCTGCCCTGAGCTCTAAATGTTGACTCCTGCATGCCCCCCAGTCTTTCTTAAAAGTAGCCCTCCCATGCCTTAAGCCCTGAAAGTGGTCCCCTGCATAACTCCCCCTAAAAAAAATGAATTCATACATTTGTAACCCACTGTCCCAGGCCCAATCCTCCTTACCTCGCCACAACATCAACTCCTCTTAGCCGTGGTCCACGTCATAAAGAAGAAGTGGAAGGGTTTCTCTGTTTCCTCTGACAACGCTGATAGCCTTCACTGCCCTTACCACACATATACTTTTACACATATACCTTTACCATGTATACTTTTACAACAAATTATTTCGTAAGAAATGCGTTGTAAAGGCTATGCGTGGAAACAGTGCACACCCTTACCACACATATACTTTTACCATACATACCTTTACAACGTAATTCGTTGTAAAGGCTATGTGTGGTAATGGTGCATGCGTTGTAACGCTTGCTTGATAAAGGCTATGCATGGAAATAGCCACATTGTAATGGCTGTTTCCCACTACAAATAGTTCTCAAATCACATCATGTTATATGCGCATTATTATGAATAGGCTTCACACCATGAGGCCCGTCTGTATACTGTTATAAGCATTTGAGTATGATGCTAGCCAAGTGTACCGTCCCACTGATCACTCAGCCTACATTAGACCTTATAAAACAGTTGTCCTGGAGTTAGCTATACCTCACGGACCCGTTCAGAGTGCCACACAACCATACGTTCAGATGTGAAATGGGCAGAACCTTCAGTTTTCCTGTATTAAATTGGTGGAAATGTGAGGTTCATGTGGGATAAGTAGCCTCATCTTACATAGAGCAAGGCCTGACTGTGAGAACTTATGCACAGAGTACTATCCCTGTAGACCTGCTGATCCATGAATATTTCCCCCCAAAAAGTTATCTGTGTCACTAGTAGCCTTGATAGCTGTTATATGGATGATATGAGTCATTGTTAACTACCTGATACTTCTTTCCCTTGACCCAAAGTGTCAATGTGTGTGTGTCACTAATCACGGTCCCCTTGCTCACACAGGTCTGTTGACACTTTTCTAATAGTGTTGTTAACACTGTACAGGCGTATTACACATCTGTGACATGAGCAGTGTAGATAGTGGGTGGGTTAATTTTGAATAGATGTAGGAATGTGAATCATCTGCTTGTCTACAGTATTCCCTATTGCACTACACATATAATGGTATTTTGATGGTCATCCCTGTTACAGTGTCATATATGGCAAAAGGAATGTACTGGGATGGCAGTATAAACAACACACACTCATTATGACTTACTAGGATATTTACATAAGTAGTCTACATGTCCACGCATCCCCCAGGGAGGAAGCTCTGAGTTTCTCAAATACGAGCCCTCCTTACTTTGTGACCTTTGTTTTAGGATGTTGTGTATACTTTGGAACTTGCCTGTATGGGCCATATGCATCAGCGCAAAGGTCCTGTCAGTAAAGGTGTCCGGACATTCTTGCACAGTTAGTTTACCCTTCAGAAGGTCCAAATGGTTTGCTGTGTGTCATGGTACCTCACATCAATTTAAATGTAGTATGGCCCTGGCCGACACAATGTAAGAAGGCTGGCTCGGTCCATTTAGGTCATGTCCCGGGTTGAGGTTAATTATCAGATGACGACCCCAAAAGTGTGGATCAAGGCTTCAGTTGTGCTTAGCATGTGACATGGACACATATATTGTGTTGAATCTTGATGGATGTTTGTGCTAGGTGTACAGAAAACGTACATCAGCCAGGCAGATATCCTTAAACTTCCAGTTACAATATGGTTCTACATATATTCCATCCATGCAGGTCAATGTCCATCAGAAGATGGCTGTTAGAAATGGGGTTTCTGGTTGGCTAGGGTATACACCTAAGCCAAGCAGAACCCATTACTTTAGTCAAGGCAAGGGAGTTACACGCTGAAGATAGCTCCTGTTCAACCCCTTGGTAGCTTGGCAGAGCAGTCAGCCTTATCCCGGCTTCATTGCATAAAGCATTTGCACAACACACTCACACAGCAGATACACATTAGGCACACCACAAAGAAAACTCCATACAAGGTTATATGAAAATAGCCTTTGTATTATACATAAAAACACACTAGAAAATAATCACATATATTACACTGCGCCTTGGCACTTGTCATGACTTCAAATGGATTACATAATCACTAGGGCCTAGGCCAATCGGACCACTGTCATAATCATTACAGTTAGGAACCAGTAGCTACTGGTAATATTGCACTTAGCACAACATGTTATGCATACATCTAGTCAGCATTGCACCTTAGTAAACACTTGCAATAGAACACATATCATAAACCTCATGCCAACAGTGGGCCTATCGCCACAGGTACCCCCATTAGTGCATAATCAACAGTGCACTATAAATTGCTTGTAGAGTACACACATCACCTAAACCCATTATGCCCACCTTAGGTATATGCAGATCATTACAAGTGTCTACATTATCTTATGAGGGAGTAAATCTCCACTCAGCATGGAGCACAGGAGTCTCCACTCCCCCCTTAGGAAAATGCAGAAAGATTTTGGCAACTTCTGAATCCGGGGCCCCTACTGGGCTCACCCCGTGATGCCACTCAAAAGAAATGGCCCCAACATCAAGAAAAAATGTAACTGCCAGCTGCCATGCAGCTCAGCTGAAACAACGACAGGAATGTAGGAATCACTTTGGTGCTACAAAAGCACCTGAGTGAGATCTGCCAATGGCCCCTCGGGGCTGGAAAACAACAGTGCACCCCGCTTCCTCAAAAGGGCACCCCTGAAACCTCAACTGGTTTCCTGCTACCGTGCTCCAGACAGCATGGCTCAGGACAGAGACACACCAGTCCCACAGAAAGGCACCTCCCTGCCAGGCACCCGTGGGAGGCGCTGCTTCTCCATTTCCCTGGCAGCAGGCCCCACCCACAACTAGGCTCAGCCTCCACCTGTCTACCTGTGTCTCGTTTGGCTCTGAATGGTGTAGAGCTATCCGCAGGGTTCCTCACTTCTGCTCACGGCACCACAGCTCCTCAGGGCACAATGAGCGAGGAAAGTTTTCCGCTGCGCAGCTCACGACACAAATGCTGCCAAATCAGGAGTGCTGGCTTCTCTCCAGAGCATTCCTCCTTCAAAATGAGAAGCAGAGTGAATTCTCCACACGCTCCCTAGAAAAAGAAGTGATCTAATGCAGTGCTCACCATGCTCTGATGTAGCCAGAGCCCCAGTGCTTGGAGAGCACTGGGGGACACAAGCAGAGGGCGGCAGCAGGGCAGCAAGCTAGGCAACAGTTACAAAGTGGCTGTCCCATCTGCAGCCCAACAATCCGGGGGGCAGCAGACTAGTCCCACAAGCAATTAGTCCAAAATAGTGGTTCCTCCTGGGGCTCAGCAGTCCTCTGGTGTCACACTAGCAGCACCTGGTGGCAGGACCATGCAGTGTCTTCTGTGTTCATTCCCAAGAGAGCTCAACAGAGATGTGGTCACAGCCCTAATACTTATAGTCCATGTGACTTTGTTCTTCCCCCCTGGCACAGGGCTCTGAGGCCAGTCCAAACCAGTTCTGGGGGCACTTTAGGATTTATTTGTGTGTGTACAACACCCCTCATTGTTAGTGTAAACCTGGCTCCAGACACACCACAAGGAGGTGGAGCCATCATTTAGGAAGGCAGGCACAGCCCTATTCAGGTGCTACTCCCCCACCACTCTAAATACATACCAGGCCTGTTCAGCCTAGCACTGAGTCACCTAGGCAGAGCAGGACACACCTCAACCCCCCAGGGATTGGCTGGAGTGAATGCACCTCTCCTGTCATTTAGAACCAGATGGTCAATTCACATCAGGCAGGCACAAAGAAACATAGCGCACAGAAATGACCACTCCTGGAAGAGGCATTTTAAATATAGTAATAATAAATCCTCTTTCACCAATAAGCAGGATGTATCACTACTATTCCAAACATACCAAACTTGATGACGCTACCACTCAGGTATTACCACTGAAGCACAAATCAGGGAATCCCCAATGCATCTCTATGAGAGGGCAGCCTCACAGCAGTGAGAAACCAAATAGGCTGTTTGTCACTACCAGGTCATGCCACACAGCTATGACACATGCCCTATCTTTTACCTACACTGCACACTGCCCATAGGGAAAGCTAGGGCATACCTTAGCGGTGACTGATATGTAGTAAAAGGGGTGTTGCAGAATTGGCAACCATTTTATGTGCCACGTTACAGCAGCAGTAAAGTGCTCGTGTAGGCCACTCAGTGACAGAGACCTGAGCCAAGTTTGAAAGGATCCTTTGGTGAGTGGCGCAAACAGCGCCGCAAACCCACCAGTAGCATTTAATTTACAAGCCCTGGGTATATAGAATAACACTGTACAAGGGTACAGGTAAATTAAATATTCAAAACAGGTGTAGACCAAACTTACCAAGTTTACAATAGAGAGCACATACACTTTAGCACTGATCAGCAGTGATAAAGTACCCAGAGCCATAAAACCACCAACAACAGGTCAGATAAAATACAGGAGGAAGGCAAAAAGTTCTGGGAAGAGCCAGTAAAAAGGCAAAGTCCAACATAACCCCCTTCAAGCCTAAATCCAGGGTAGACTAATCAATACCTTTATGGGCTTCCCTACTTGGGGCAATCGAACATGGATACAGGCCTGCAATTGCAGGGGCACACTCTAGTTATATGCCAATCTGAACCCATGTGGATCCCTTTGTCTATGCTCACAGGAGCAATTAGACTACCTCACTGGGACTCCATAGCTGTCCGCAGCCAGGACAGGACCCAGGCCAACCAGAAGCACAATGTATCCATGCTCCACTCTACCTCTCATCAGTGCAGTTGTACAATGCCACTGTTCCCTGAACCCAGGGACTGCACCCTCAGGTTGGCCAGGGGTCAAAGGTCATGGGTCACAGGTGAGGTTCTCCTACCCCTACCACTCCATCTGGGGTTCTGCACTCTCCTCTTAGGATAGGTACCCTCAGAACCTAAAACTGTCAGAGCGCTGGTATCCACCTTCCCACACAATTCTCCCACCAGTTAAGGATTTCTACCCTTCAACTGGCCTCCTAACCCAGAGTTCTGTACCCTACCACCAGGAGTGGCATCCTCAGAAGACAAAATGGTAGGGATACTGCTAGCAGATGTCCTTCCCTACTGGCCAGGCATTACCTCCTGAACCTGGCCTCCCAAACCGGGGACCACACTGTCACATGGCCCATGGGGACATTGTCTTTTTACACTAACTTAGGATGAGCTCCTTGCAGCTTGCCTGCTAATTTGCACACGTTACTACACATCTTTATTTTTTGCAATATTTTCAAAGACTGCTTTCTTTTTGTACAGAGTTTTATATAGCGCAAACTTGACCCAATTCGGGTATCAGAGCGCCTTACGTAGCACCAGTTGCATTACATGAGGACACATTCATTTTTTGTTGTTGTGCTTTCACATGACAACTCATTGCTGTGTTCACTCTCTGCATGTTTCTGCGATTTTGACCGAACATTATGTGCAAGGTTGTACAACAATGCCCCTTGTTAGTTTGTTCTGGCCAGTCCTTAGCCCTTATACAAACATACCGATGCAGCTGTTTCGACAACGTACTTAGGTTTTTAGTGGCGGGCAAGAATGGGTAAAACACACTTGGAGAGGGACCTTTCATGGGGGATGAGCACCCATGATGTAGATCTAACATCTATAGACTAAGGTATGGGGTCTGTTGACAAAGCCCATAGATCTTCTATTATATAAAAATACTTCTTCTTAGCAAGAGGAGTGAGGTTAGACACCGCAGTCCTTTCTTCATTGTCTTTTTATGATGACATCACCCTTCATTATTTATGGACTGACTGCTATAGTGACTATATTTGTATTAGGCATTTTCCTGCTTGTTGTGGCATGTCTACTGAATATTAGGGCACGTTAGTTAAAATAAATATTTAAAACTGTTTTGTGTCTCTGTCAGATCTTATTGTGGACGAGGACAAGATATTGAGTGAAATGGTGAGTCATGTTACTGCAATTCCTGAGAGAACTGGGAGTGTTGTGTTATGGGGTGTCTAATCCTTTATTTCTCTGGAAGTGAGTAGGAAAGCAAGTGAGACACTACAGCTAGTAGGTCCTCGGTTTGTGGGTACTAAGGTGGTTGGAAGACTCAGTCCCTACACACCAAGGTCCCATTTCTTGCGCATAGTTCTCAATTTGTGCAGCATCCCTGCAACATGGAGCCACCAAAAATTGGTTATTCACAAGACCCCTGAGTAGTGCTTGTGTTTGTCCACGATTCCCTCCCACCGTTTCCTGAGACATCCATGGTGGGAGGGCATAAACTCCTATATTTATGTCTTTCTACGTTGACCCGCTTTTGCGCTACCGTCCTCTTGATTTGTTATCCTGCTTTTATTATGGCAGTCGCAATTGCAGTGCCTAACCGCGCTGTGGTTACAGCCTATTTGACACAACATGGAGTCCGTAATGTGGGGGCTGATATTATCTTTGTTGTCAAGGCGGATGCAGCTCACTGCTTCAAGGTTTTCTATACTTGAATTACATTTCTGGTGGTGAATGGGAGTGATCATTTCTTTCATGAATACAGCAGCCGCGGTTCCACAGAATTATCATCCTTATAGATTACTTGGAGTTCTGTTGACAGCCTGGGAGCATACATATGGTTTAATGGCGCCCTTCCTCACCCTGTTTCTGTGGTCCGTTAAGGCCCCTTATCAGTTGATGGGGCCATGTGGCCTGTTTTGGCTGGTTTACACCACATTCAAATGATCTTAATGTTCCTGTCGCAGAGCTATGTCAATTACATACATCATTGATTCATATACATAGGGCTGACATTCAGTTCATGTCTCATAACATTCAAGTGGCTCTGGCTGGAGCCGCTGATCAACCACTGGGACACAGAAGTTGTCTTGTCATAAGTCCTATCATGATTAATTCAGTGATGGTCAAACGTCCTCAGAATAGGGATGATTTCCCTTACTGGCTTGCAAAAAAATTGGAGCAGTTTTCCCCATACTACACCTGTTGAGAAACACAGGATCCTTACAATGAGTTTACAGAGTAGTATTGTTCCCACTAGGTGCACCACCTGGGGGGCTGTGTTTGCTGTGGTGTATACACTGTGCTTTGACACCCCCTCCATTAGCGTTCTGCTGAGCGATCTAAGGAAGGCACAAGGTGAACACAGGGCTGGTCCAGCCTTGGAATTGGGGATGAGATTAGTGGGCATGGTCCCTATTGTCTCTGACATTATTCTGGCCAATGTCAAAGGTGAAGCACTTAGCTTGCAAGTAGGCCAACACCTTTAGACGGTGGTGGACGTTGACCGGCATCATTGGGTCACAATTACAGAGATCAACTGCAGAATACCACAGGGATCATCGTTCAGCCCAACACTCTACAAAATCTACAAGGCTCCCCTCGCCGCCATAGTATCTTACTCCGATGACACCCAACTCATCCTCTCCCTCACAAAGGATCCTAAAGACCCCTGCCTCAGCTTCCCGGAAGGAATGAGCGACGTCGCTGCATAGATGAACGACAACTGCCTGAAGCTCAACACTGAGAAAACTGAGGTCCTCATCCTGGGACCCTCGACCTCCAACTGGAATGAAATGTAGTAGCTCTCCACCCTCGGGAGTCCTCCTACCCTGACAGACCACGCTCGGAACCTCAGCATCATCCTTGACTACTCTCTTACCATGACACGCCAGATCAACGCCTTTGCCTCCACCAGCTTCAACTACCTCTGCCTCCTCCAAAAGGCCTTCAAATGGATCCCCCAAACACAGAAAAACCATCACCCACGCACTCATAAGCAGCAGACTGGACTACGGAAATGCCCTGTATGCCGGCATTAACAAGACCCTTCTACACAAGCTCCAAACCATTCAGAACGCCGCGGTCAGACTCGTCCTCGGGACCCAAAGGCACAAACGCATGACACAACAGCTTCAAGACCTACAATGGCTCCCTGTCGAGAAGAGAATAACCTACAAGCTTCTCACCCACGCCTACAAATCCCTCCACAACATCGGACTCAAATACCTCAATGATATTTTCCGTTTCCACGCACCCAAAAGAACTCTCTGATCCGCTGAATTTGCCCTAGAGAATTTGCCCTAGTGGAGACATCCCACATCTGCAGAAGCAGAACAGGAGGAAGGGCCTTCTCCAACATCACAGCTAAAACCTGAAACGGGCTCCTAGTCACCAACAGAAGCTCCCCTAACCTGCACATCTTCAGGAAGGACCTCAAAACCTTGCTCTTCGACTAAGCCAGAGCTGCTTACCTCCGTGCCCCACAGAACCTTGAGACCCTCAAGGGTGAGCGGCGCACTTTATATACCCCCTGATTGATTGATTGTTGGGGAGTAAGACCTTATACTCAGGTACAAAGTAAACACCCTCCAGACAAGAAGTGTTATCCAGTCGTTCTTCAAATGGCATGGAATAAAAATCAGTGGCAGCAACAGCAGAATCCTAGTTCTCGTGCTGGTTCACCAACACCGGACACTTCTGATCATAGATATTATTTGCGTGACCGCTCTAAAATTCAAACACACAAGAGGTTTCAGGTCCCTGATCCTCGTTCTCCTCCTTCCTTTCAGGAATCATTGGATCAACAGTTCAGTGGTGGAGAACATCAGGATCACAGACAAGGTGAGTCCACGCAGACACAAATTGATCCGCAGCACCAGTTTGATATACAAATCAAACAGGAGGGACCACCTCAATATCGTGCCCTTTATCAGAGGAAGAAAGTTGCTGCTCTGACCCCAAAGTATGCTTCAGATAGTGGAAAACCCTGCTCCTCGATTGGAGATTGGCGGTAACGCTCCTCGACTGTGTGCCGGAAGTTATCATAGCCCTGGAGGCACTCCACCAGTGTCTGGAGGCGAAAGAAACTGACATTAAATTGGAAACAGCTGACACACGAGTCCCCCCCCCTTATAGGCTTTATGAACTAGGCCTCCAAATTGAAGGTGATATTAAATGCACAATTAAGGCGATCTTTTGGGGCAACCTTACTTCTCCCTATAATATTTTGTTAGCGGAGGTTGATTGGCCTCCCCCATTTGTTCTAGCTTCTTCTAGAGGGGAGGATGTTATTCTCCTGAGTTTCTCAAGTTATGTCTTGGAGGAGGCTAGACAAGCATACACAAAGAAGCGGGTGCTAGCACTTGCCCCACCTGTGAATCATAATCAGGTGGGTTGGGATATGGAGTTCCCAGCACATGGGATTCCTTTGTGATCAATGCCACATCCCAAATGACAATATCCAGTGAACCGTGAATCAAAAGCTTCCGTCAGTGAAATCTTGACCCAATTGGAATATACCCTGTGTTTCACCAATGAATAATCCTCTTTTTCTGATATCGAAACCGGACGGTTCATATAACATATTTTTGGATTACCATCATTTGAACAGTCATGTTTGTACCTTTGCGGTACAGAACACCCACAACTCTGTGTTGGTCAATACCATTGTTTGCAAAAAATATAAAACAACTCTTATTATCTCAGACAAATTTTACGGTCACAATTTAGCTTCTGAAAGCTGTGACTGGACTGCATTCAGTGCCCTTGGCAATCACAAAAGGTATACTTGTTTGTCTATGGGGTATAATAATAGTCCTGGCACTTTTGCTGCCGGGACTTTTGCATGAAATTGACCCTGGTGATTTCTCTTACATCAATGACATTTATGTGACGGATGATGAATTGGTACCGGTTCTTGTACATGTGGACATGTTGCCTGTTTTGAAATTCTTTTCCTGGGTTACGAACTCACCAATGAAGGTAGGGGCTTGGCTCACCACTTTCTGGAGAAATGTGCTCAATTGTACCCTCCGTCTACACTTACAAATTGCAATCTTTGCTGCGTTTTTTTAATTTTAGGAGGACATACATTCCTCATTATGCCCAGCATATCAAACTACTTTCACCTTTGATACAGCCTGCTTTCTCAGCTTCCTGTTGGCTTCCGGAACATGCCGCTATTCTTCGATCTCTGCAGTCTGATCTGCTTGTGGCCAACTTCTTGTTAACACTTGACAATTATATAAAGTTGGTCATAAGGATTGTGCCCGGCGTGTTAGGTTTCACTTACTTGACGTTCAAGGAGGGGTACACGCTCCCCATTGCATATAAATCGCATTTGTACACATCAGCTGAAATGTGATTCTCTGCTACAGAAAAAATGTTGATGGCAGTCTAGATTACGATTCTGAAAGAACGCTCTCTGGCTCAGGAAAAACACATTTTCATGGTCTTGCTGGTACCTGCTTTAGAAGCAGTTACAAAGCTAGTGTTTCAAACTATAAAGCCTTGCATCCACACTGGATACAATGGGCTAGTTCTTTGACGTCGGTTGACATCAACTTTATCTTTGACTCGTCTTTGCAGACACAGGATTTTTTAAAATATGAACATGGTCACCCACCTCCTCTGTCATTGCTTCCTCTTGATCAGTATGAATGCATTGTTTACACTGATAAATCAGCGCAGCAAGCTGTTGGTTCTAAACATGCCTATTCAGTGGCATGCACGATTGTGGCTGAAAAAATTATAAGATGGGGATTTTGCATCCTCTTTGGTGCACACACAGTCCCTTGGCGACTGCATGGCTCAATTGGCGAAGCTACGTGCTTTGGTTTTGGCTCCTGAATTTGTTGATCCAGAGGTTCCTACTTTAGATCTGGATTGCAGTCCGCCAAGAGTTTGCTAATTTATGCTTCTCAATTATCCTACAGTGACCAGCTTTATATGCTTCTTCTGCTGGTGTGTTTAGCTTAGAAAGTTGAGTCAACAACCAGGGTCTGGGAGCATATCCCATGTCACCTACAATATACAAAAACAAAATGTAGAAGTGGTGCATGTATGGTCCTTGTGCAAATATATCTCTAATGATGTAACTATACATAGTATTTATAGTTTCATATATGCATCCCTTTTGTATGGTATGGTAAAATATACTTACCAATCAATAATCCATCTCCATACATTCCACTTTCCAAACGTCGGTTGATGATGCTATGATGGAATATTGCTGAAGCTGTACTTGTCATCACATACAGCTTGTACATGTATTGACTATGTATGCTTCCTATTGCTATACAGATGGGCTGTTTCTGTAGGTTGAAGGCAGTTGACATGTGTGCAGTATATTACACCAAGGACATGTGAAAATTAGGCAATTTGGTACAATCCTTGTTTTATTGTCTCTGATTCTGTCCCTGTTTGGGAAATCTTAAGTGTTGTGGTGTTAGTTTCATTATACCTTCCAACATGTGGTAGAAATGAAGGAAGAGTGCCCTGAGATAGACCAGCCAATGTCTCAGATGTATTCTGAAAGGAGCTAGTAGCAACTACATGTAGTACTGCCAGTGCCTTCACATTGATGTAACAGAGTGATTATCATGTCCCTGGTGACCATACATTTTTTATTACCTCTTCTTCACTAATGTGGATGAGTGATATTCTCTGCTTGTAGATTCTTTCCTTCTACTGAGTTTTTCTTTTTTTTGCCACAGTTGCTATCCGCTGATGATGTCGACTATAACAATCTTCATGGTTGCCACAGCCTGCAGATATATGGTGTGCTTCTGCTGGTGGATGTTCCCGTGAATGGCTGAAAATGTTGCCCCTATTTTGTACCTGCACTAATTTTTCCACACACATCTTTTTTGCGCTATTTCATGTCACTATGGGTAACTTTTGTAAATGCTTGTACTGCAGTTTTTCAGAGTTTTTTGCGTGGGTAATTCCTTGACACATCCACAATTCATACATTAATTCTACTTCAGCACAGACAGATGCTAATATGTTTGATTGTCACAGTAACTTTGAAATCTGGTGTGAATACTAACTTACACCTATTTGAAAATGTAAGCCAGGTTTTGCACCACTTTGTATCACACGAGCGCCAGCACTACAGCTTTGAAAACCTGTTGTTGCATGTTCTTAACTGTTTGCGTTTTGTGCATTCTTTGAAAGGTGATTTACTGAAATGCTATTCGAGTGGTAAATTATTTACTTTAATTTCCTTTCATTTAGGACTTTTTTTCCTTTTAGTCTTGCAAAGTACCACGCATGAGGCGTTAGATTAATGCATTTCAGTGCAGGTGGTTGCATCACTGCACTAATATGCATTAGCCACCTATATAGAGCCCCCTTATACACTACAATGATCATGAGGCACTCCAAATGCACCCCCGTACACTGGGCTGTATTTGTGCAATGCTGTGGCCCCAGGTCTGCCTGGCAATTTAGAACGCCGGTGCTTCAGAAACAGGTTGCTATGGAGAACAGGGGCCGGGAGCTACATTGTTTCAATGACCATGCTGCACGCAAAAACAAATTCTACACTGTCTCTGACAGCCCCGCCCGGCCTCTTTCAAATGCCCACAAGCAGGCTGCTTGGTTAATTAATGCGGGCAGCATAGTTGCAAGTCTGGCCCAATTCTTTCACAGGCGGGCCTCAGCAGGCAACACCAGATCATGTATCCAGCCACCACGCCCGCCAGGACAGCTAGCGGCGGTGCCATGGAACGGCTGTGACTCCTCATAGCATCATGGAGGTAGCTTGAGTGCTGCATGAACGCCGGTGCGCACAGTACTGAATTACCACCAGCCACGGAGGTATCACATGATGATACCCAGTTCTCTGAATCCTGGCCAGCCAGTTCAACCAGAAGTGAAGTGCACTGCAGCACAATCCAGCCAGATACAGCTGACAGAGCCGAGGAGAGCTGTGCACCTGCACCTGACAAGACGGTGCCCAGAAGACCCATTCCCAACCTTGAATGGAGGCCCCTGGGTGCAGGTGGAATGATGGACGTGTTGACAAGGGCCACTGCCCTGTGTATGGAGTGCTTTCTTCCCTCTTTGGGGATCTTGGGGGGAGTCTGTTGAGGTGAGAGACGGCAACAGAGATTAGAGTAGACTAGATTTTATTTTTGAGGGCTTGTGAGGGAAGGGTTGTAGTCTGGTGATGTCTGATGGAACACTGCTGCGACCGCCTTGCTTCCCAGCCTTACAAAATGCCTGTGTCGGGGTTAATCTCTGCTGAGCTTCCAAGCCTAAAGTACAGCAGAGGCAGCTGTACCGTTATCAGCCGCTGTGTGTCAGCCTCAGTTGACAACTGCCTCCTGCGGCTGCAGCCCGGGCCTCCTGCGGCTTCAGTCCAGAGCCTCCTGCCGCATTGCCCCACCACACCTAAGACAGAGGTTCAAGAGGACTTTCAATAGATCGTTCACAAGCAGGTTGTAGACACTCTCCAGTCGAATGACATGTTTTATACAAGGAGTGAATTAACAATGTTAGGCAAGCCTATGGAGAAACCAGTGCCTCTCAAAGTTCGACCGGGCTCAGCAGTGTCAGTGCTTGCCAGTCAGCGGAGCCTGACTCTGCTCCTGTTCTGCCTCTATTTTAAAGGCCTGCCTGAAAAGAAGCGTTGAATGTCTAACTAACTAACAGACAGACAGAGTCTGTTGTGCGTCATTTTTAGCTGTGTCACAAAAGTTGTTTTCTTAGAGTGCTTTGGAAGGAAAATGTAAGATCTTTAGTGTTCTTTCAGAAGCTCAGGACTATCTAAAAACTGTTCGAAATTAGTTTTTTCCTCTTTTCCTTTTTCTTCTCCTCTGGTTCTGCTTAAAAAGGGTGTGGGTGGGGTTGGTGATGGGGGACTAGATTCTGATGGATGAGGATGCAATTCCAGGGCATCCATCAGTTAGGGGCTCACGTGGCGTGTTGCTAGGGGGGCACTTGCCATGTAGGGTTTGGGTGTGGCTAGGGTGGGGGTGTGGTTGGGGAGCAGAGAAAAAAAGAGTGGATCATTTCTGGATTGCATACATAGGTGGGTTTGTTCTTTTCAATTTCTAATGGTATGTATTTTTTGGTGCGATGAAAGCTGCCATTTCTATTTTGAATGGATAGTACCAAAATATTTTCCTGCAATGTGAATGGCTGGTTAAATTCAAGAAAACCAAGCGAAATATTAACTTGGTTGTTTTCTTTCTCCCCTCAAGTCCTATTTATTCAGGAGACTCATTTTATATATCTGATACACCTAAATGGATTTTTCCAAAGGGGTATAGCCAAGCCTATTTTGCCTCAGCTAATTCGTCAGTTGCAGGAGTGGCTATTTTTTAATAACTGCGTTTGTCAAATAGTAAAAGTTAGTTGCGATGTGCAAGGCTGCTGGATCTATGTGCAAATTAACCGAAATTGGATAGTGTTTGATTTCTTGAATTATTATGGTCCCATATTTGAAAAACATCTCTGCTTTACTGCAAATGTATGCTCTATTAGCAGTTTCTGAGGGCTCGATAATTTGGGGGGTGATTTTAACTTCATTCAAGATATTCGCCTAGACACTTCTAATACATCTGAAAAACAATTAACACCCAAATCAAGCAAACTGATTAATATGATGAAATAGGAATTTGCTCTGCAAGATCGATGGTGACAAAGTCATCCTGGGCACTCAGATTTTACATGCTATTCTTTTAGGTATAAGACCGCATCTCAAATAGATTTTTATTGATAATCTGTTATCTAGAAATGAGACAGAGATTATCTCCAATGCATTTTCTGATCATTCAGTCATTTCGATTAAAATTCATATGAAGGGAACACACCTTCGAAATACTAGGCGCTGGTGCTTCGATAAATCTCTTTTGAAGATGTGGTATGGATTTCTAAAATGCACTCTTTTATCAAGCATTTCTTTTTAATCAACAAGAACACAGCGTCTATCTTTCCGGTGTACGAAACCTTTAAAGCAGCCTTTATAGGGCATGTAATAACTATATACATCGCCTCGAGGGAAACAATGCTCTCATGAGATGCTTTACCTACAGGAGGAGGCTGAAAAAGTCAAAGCTATTCTAAAGATGGTTAGGTCTGAATCTCAAAAGACGGGTCTCCGTCAAGATTTAGCAGAGGCTAAAGATAACATTAGGCAATTCTTTTATCTTCAGGTAATTAAGGGGAGCAGGGGCAATAAACAAAAACTTTACAAAGAGAGTCAACAACATATAGGACCCTATCTGGCCTGGTTAACAAAAACTCAGAATGGTCAAAATACAATTACTCGGATTAGAGACACGGTCCTGGATAAAATTGTAAATTCCAAGGAGAAAATTGCAGATTTTTTTTAATGATGTTTCAAAATGATATATGAGGAGACGCAGGAAATTACCCAAACATCACTTGTAAACTATTTTTCATCTTTAGTAATGCCCTTTATCTCTAAGACAGTACAGGATTCTCTTGTTAATTGTATTTCACAAGATGAAGTCAGTAATGTATTGAAATCTATAGCCCAGGCAAAAGACCCAGGTAACAACAATATCCCTGTTGAAGTTTTTAAGATTTTTGAACATTTGACTTTTACCTTTTCTTACTAAATTATACAATTCAATAAAAAATGGTGAACCAATATCTAAAAATTTTAAGGAAGCAGTTGTGGTCTTTTATCTTAGGATATATAGACCCATAAGTCTTTTAAATATAGACTATAAAAATGTTATGAAAAGTTGGTCAGTAAGGTTGGCTCTGATTGCAGAACAGCTGGTTCATATAGACCAGTTAGGTTTTATTCGGGATAGATCTATGGTCTCTAATACATATTTTTTGACACAAGCCATAGATTATCTCTCAGTCAACAAGGTTAATGCAGCAATTTTAATGCTTGATGCAGAAAAAGCATTTGACCTTGTTGACTGGCAGGCTTTGTTCTTTATATTATCTAAGTTTGGCATGTCTGAACGGTTGGTCAATATGATAAAAGATGTGTTTTCAGACTCAAAGGCGAGAATATGGATGAACAGAGAATTGGCGAGTATAGTCACGATTCGACGTGGGACTAGACAGGGATGCCCTCTGTCCCCCCTTTTATTTGCACTTTTTATAGAGCCCCTAGCAATTGAAATCTACAGTAATCTTCAGACAAGGCCCCCAGTAGCAGGCATGCCAGAAATTAATTTTTTTGCAGATGATGTTATTTTATATCTACCAGCAGAACCATCTAGTATATGAAATGCATTTAAGGAAGTAGAAGAGTTTATACAAATAGGTGGGTATAGACTTAATCGAGCAAAAACAGAGGTACTTTAGTTTAATGCCCCATCGGTGTTGCTGCATTTCCTTCCTCAGCAGAATCCATTTAAACCTATAAGATATTTAGGTTTGTATGTATATTGTCATTATGATCATCTTTTTAGGCTAAATTATCAAAACACCCTGTAAAAAGATAAGAGGCTATTAGACCGATGGTCTCGTCCTCTAACATTAATAGGCTGTGTATCATTGGTCAAAATGTCTATTTTGCCGTTATTTTTAGTTGTATTTATTCATCTTCCGATTAAAATTCCTAAATCATCTTTCTCTGAAGTACATGCATTATTTTAAGGTTTATATGGTTTCAGAAACAGCCTAGAACTTCCTTAGCAATTTTAGAATTAGCTATGTCTCAGGGGGGCTCGCCCTCCCAGATCTTGAACTTTATTACCAGGCTTCTTTATTGAATTTATTGGTTCAACTCCCATTGGTAGCATCAAAATGTGAGAATTTTTTTATTAACACCTTGGCTGCTAGGCGTTTTCCCCCTCCTGTGCTGGGAATTACCATTTTGCTGTTTCCATGACGAGCTCAGCTCGTCATCAGCACACGACACCCGTGGGTGATGACGAGCTGAGCTCGTCATCAGCATCGAAAGGGTTAAAAAGTATGGTGCAGAAGAGTGCAATCCAGTCACTTGTTTTTCTACGCTTCCTAGAACTCCCCAAAAAATTGAGATATAAGGCATTAGATCACCTTGCTTGTCGCATACAAGTATTTTTTAATCTACATAAAATTCCTAGATACCATCTGTATTCAAAAATTAGTGAGGGTTAGCCCTTTGGACTGCAGCTTTCTGGGTTACTTTTTAGTTAATCTTAGCTGATTTCCAATGAGATGTTGTCCCCGCAGCTGGGCCTAGGTTTCCAACTTTGGCATTTAGTTTTAATCAAATTATGAGCTTCTTAAAAGCAAATGATGTGGCGACTAATAATGAAGCTTTAAATATATTAAACCAACTACATTGGCAGGACCTATATGGAAATGGCAGTTGGTATTCTTGCCAAATTCAGGCGGGCCAGCAGAAAGTGCTCAATGACTTTTTTCCAAAATTACTGAAAGAAACCGTCTGCAGTGTCAGCAAAAGAGAATGGCAGATCTATGTGGAATAGGCCACAAAAGGGCTTAGAGCTATAAAAGAATGGCCTATTTGTCAAGATGGTTATCATATTATACACCTAAAAGATTGAATAACATTTTCCCTGCCTCTTCTGAGTTTTGTTGTCCTGGAACCATATTTTTCTCTTATGTCCCGATCTATATCCATTCTGATCAGATGTTTTTTTGAGGCTTAATCAATATCTAGCTTTATTAGTCCCTAATATTCCTACTATTAAATTAACTCTCTTCAGGTGTTCAACAGAGGTCTATCATGTGTCTAAATACCAACAATATTTCTGTTCAATAGCTATTGTAGTGGCCAGGTCTTTAATTTTACAAAATTGGAAGTCGAATATGATACAGTGGATTCAGCAATGGCAAGAGAAGATGATTGAGACATATAAATGGGAGGAAGCATATGACAATCGGGTAGGGTCGCTTAGAAGAATTGTAGCAATTTGGTCAGGATTTTTCAATAATGCGTTTTAAAATGTCCATAGTTATTTATACCCTCTATGTGCTATAGATGTATTGCCTGACTTTATATTGTAAGCATTTAATTTCTATAGCACTAGCACGTTATCAATGTATTCATGAACAGATGGTTTTATTGACCATATGCTGCGATGCTTCTTATGCCCTCGATATTTCTGGTGTTTCAATTTTTAGCACTATATTGATATTGTATCAGTACTTTTCTGAAGGATCTTTCAATCCAGCAAGGATAGCACTTTATTCCGATGGCACTAGCAGTTTATCATTATGAACTAATTACTAGTTTGAACATAAGCTGCTGAGTCGTGTTTTTTTTTTTCATATCTCCAGACACACTATTAGCACTTTATTATCTTTGCAATGTCGCTTTTACGTATGTATGCAGGAATTGATAATTATACTGATATACGCTGTATTATGCAATTGAGCTGCTTCTTTTTTAATCCACTCAATAAAATATTAAATAAGAAAAAAAGCTGTTTTCTGAGCCTCACCTTATGTGTGCTCTGTGTCTAAAGCCAAATGATAATGTTGTGTGGAGTTCATCACAGAGTACACAGTGAAGCTGACAAAGGTGCAGAAAAGTAACTATCTCCTTTCTTGGTATTTGGTACTGGAGATGGAAAGGTGCAGATCTGCTGTTCTTAGAATTTTACTTAGTGCAATGTCATTTCTTCTCTGTTGACATCTTATTGATTCCTCCTTACAGATCCTTCCTTTTGGTTCTGCTCTAATATAACTATTACTAGGTATGGCTCTCACGAATGGCAAGTTTAGACTGGCAGCCAGGTGAGGTGAGTCACACGCTCTCACTGTTTCTTAGACTGAGTGTGCACAGTTCATTCAACTGATGGTCACTGCAGCATGTGCTTTAACTGTCCCAGGCTGCAACAATTCCATTAAGATTGAAGGCATGTGTTTCATAATTATTATTTTCAACTCACACAGAGCATGGCCTAGTCACCCCCATGCTCCTCCTCTCCTGCCCAATGAAGACACCCTCGTTATGAATAGAGTTAAAATAGACTGGAATATGCCAGTACGGTCACATTCTGCAAAGGCTCAGAAAAAAACATGGGTTTCAAACCAATTGGTATTGGGGCTGAATTCCTTGTGTGTCCAGGTGTTTTCATGCAACAATAAAAATGTCAAGATAACTGATTAATTATGTAGTGCTGGTGCAAGATCAGCGTTTTGTCTAGTGACAGTTTTCACAAAAGAATATGAATCACACATATTCGCAAAACTGTATTTTATGAGTTCCTGCTTTTTACTAGCTTAGTGCCCTTCCATTTCTGGTGCTTTGCAGCAGTTTCAAAGATCTTAGAATTTCTTGTTGCTTCAATGGATGTCATTTCTGATATGTATATGTTTCTCTCATCTTCATTGTATGATTTTGCTCACAAGAAAGTGTCACTCATAGTAGTCTAATGTCATTCATCATAACACTGAAATTATGACCATGCCACACAAAAGAAGTCTGAAACCTTGGCAGCTATGACTAAAAAAACGGAAACAGACACCTAGCTTTCATCATCCAGTGAGCAACGTTTTTAAAATGTTGCTTCATTTCAGGGAGAAACAATACGTTTGAACGTGAATGCTCTTCATTTAGTGAAATAAATGTTTGAGTGACTGTCATACGTATTCAACATATTTGCATGCAAAGTCGTTTTGGGGCCTCGGGCAACCCCACAGCTTTCCATGCCAATTTATGATCGACTACATGTGGAAAAAAAGCCTAATTTTTTTAAATTAATTCATTTCTCTCCTCCCTTTGACACAACCAAACATTAAATATCCATTCAGCATGTAATGAAGAGAGTCCACTGTACCCTCCCAACTAGAGCCAGTTATTCAGGCATCATTAAGTAATCTACAGTATATTAATGTTTATAGAAACTTGGTTGCGTAATTTATTATGTCATTATAGCAGCTCCAACTCCAACAAAAGATCAGTCTGTCATTAATGCATACCACAAAATATGAATGTCGTACTGGAAACTTACTTCCGGGGTAGCTTCCGATTATTAAGTACATAAATCTCAATTGCTATTAACCTTTCCCTGGTTATAGAAAAATCTTAAACAGTTTTTCAAATCTAAGTACTTTCATGCTATATACTCAGGAGGTGACAAATTTGCAGAGCGTGGCCAATTATAATGCAGAACAGTTTCCTTGTTTCAATGCTTCATTGTTATGCTTTATTCCGTTGGTGACGTGTATTCTACCCACTTGGTTTATGGGCCATCGGTCCAGAAATAAAAGCAGTTTTCGCACTTGGAGAAGTGCTGGTTCTTTCTGCTAATATTGCAGGTTGGTGCCCTATTCAACCTCAGAGCTAGCATGACAGGATGGGCACGGTCATGATCGCAGGCCAAACCAGTTTAGAAGAAATCTAAAATATACTGAATTTAGCAGATTATTTATTTTTAACAGGGTGTGCACTGTGGGGGAGGTGTTGAAAATATTGTCTAGCCCAATAATACTATTAGCACCCAGAAACAATGAAGCTCCATGCAGAGATCGTAAGGTGTACATCTTCCATTATCATCTCTCTTTGTAGAGCTATTTTGGGTAAACAAGAATGAATCTACTAGATGCAAAGCACAATGTGGAGAGGTGTACATATGAATAATGAGGCCCCTAAATACTGCCACAAAATTAACCCTCAACAAAGGAGCACAACTGTAATCTGTTAAAACCCATGTTATCTGTGAGGCATATCTGACAATTTTATGAAAAATCAAGGCTAAGATAATATTCATTTCATAGAACATGTATTGTCACACATTCGACAAATAAACATAACAGGCATACTCAGCCGAACTCAATACCAAACAGTACACAAAATAAACACCACATAATAAATTGGTCTTGGCCGACAAACCTGACCACACTTGGTAGGAAAATAATTCCTCAAATATGGCACTACAAAGGGCAAAATGCAACGTGCTCTGTGAACCAAAAAGTCATATATCAAAATTAGGGATGTGCAAATATTTTTTGCAAGCAAAGTTCCACCTTTGACCTTTACCGCTATGTGGGGAATGTTATAGTATCATACGTAATGACTTGTAGATTAAGGTCGATTCGCAATTTGGTGGAAGGATTAGTCTGCTACAAACATGATGCATCTCCTATGATCTGCCTTGCCTTACTCCATATCTATGAGGCAATGCAATCCCAGGTGCCAATGTGGCTTTGTGTCGCCGCATAGATATGCTTCAGAGTACTGCACCATTGTAGCGTCCATAAAAGGGACTCTACTGGGGTGCAGGCCTCTTTTAACTTAGCCCAAAGTGACACAACCAAAACCAAACCAAAGAAAAGCGCTGTTTTTTTTACAACAAAAGAAAGCGCCTTTCCAGCATGCACTACTTTGTGCACTGGAAAGTAAACACCAATGCTTTACAATACATTGCATCACTTACCTACACAGTAAAACCATAGTAAGTCTTTACCCGTTTCTTAACTCAGCTGACATCGCAGGAAAATAGCCAAATTATTGAGGTTGTTTGGTCATGGACTAATGCTTCTATTCTCTTCGTAGATTAGGCTCAGAGGGCCAGATGTGCAAACCCACCAATTTGCAACTCACAAATTGGATTGCATTTGCAACTCGCAATTTGCGACTTGTAAATTGGGATGTAAACCAGTGTCTCAGACACTGTTTGCGATTCCTAATGGGGTAGCAAATTGCATTTCTCATTAATATTAATGAGGCAGGTGCAATTTGTGACCCCATTAGGAATGGCGGTCACTTCAGGGACGGTAGCCTGCTAGGGCCAGCAGACCACCAGGTCTGTGACTGCTTTTAAATAAAGCAGGTTTTGTTTTTTAAATACAGCCCATTTTTCTTAAAAACGGGATGTATTTAAAAAAAGAACAATGAAACTTTTCCGTTTCTTTTTTTAAGGGCAGGCAGTGGTCCTTGTGACCAGTGCCTGCCATTAAAAATTATTTTTTGACCCTTTCACAAAGGGTAAGGGGTCCCCCAGGGACCCCTTCCTGTTTGCATATGGTTTACCACCTACTAATAGGAGGTGGTAAATTGCGAATGTTTTGTAACCACAATTGAGGTTGCAAAATATTCATACATACAAAAGGAGTAGCTATTAGGAAGGGACGCCCTTGGCACGCCCTTTCCTAATAGCGAGTATCAAACCTCAGTTTGCGCATCGGTAAAATGTACTGATTCGTAAAATGAGGTTTGTACATGACAATACCCTAAATTGTGGTTGCAAACAGGCAGATTGTCCGTTTGCGACCGCAATTTAGGGAGGTACTTCTGGCCGTTATCTTCAGATGAGTTAAGTTTCAGGTGGTTACTTAGCATCCATTGGTTGAATTCTTCGCAGTCAAGATGATGTACCCTAAACCTATGTAGTACTGTAATACTGATTCAGGCAAAAACAGGACTTTCCCCCGGAATAGGGATTACAAGTTTTTAGGAAATACTTCACTCCAATGCAGTTTTCACTGCACACATTCCTCCAAAATAGAAACTGATTAATTTTATGTTTTAAGAAAAGCTCAAAAGAGGAAAAGTATGTGTTAATTCGATGCACAATCTCCCATACCACGAATGAGGTCGTGTCACATAAACTGAGCACTAAACGTGCTAATTTAAGGTCTCTGCCACAGTTTTGGGGAGACTAGTGTCCTAAATAGTTGAAAAGCTGAAGCAGTGCTATTTTACCTCATTGGTCGTAAATGGTTGCTTGTCAAGGGACCTACGATGGGATGTGCTGCCTTGGGATGAAAATGTAGCATAATTTGTTGACAGATATAAAATAAACAAGCAAAGTTAACACCATAACAAAGCAACCAAACATAATTAAAACATATCAGGGTACATCACAACAGTCAAATTTTAAACCGGTACAATAAACTACACAATAACCATAGTAAGAAAAAACAGTATGACATAATAGGTATCTCCCATATTGTAATGTGTTTATTCTGCTGTCATTCTAGTTGAATAAAATGTGTCCAATGTGATATTTGAGCAGCAAAACAAAACATCATCAGTGCAAAACGGAAAAAAATAATCATTTTGCCTAAACCTTATTTGACAAAATGATTTATTTTTTCCATTTTGCACTGATGACTTTTTGTACTGCTGCTAAAATATCACATTGGACACATTTATGCAAAAATGTGTACTAAGTATTCAATTACAGAAAAACATTAGCCAAATGTTATAATGAATTAAATTTATATATTTGTTTTTATAAACTTTTGTTTGCCTTATGGATTTTTGTCGCAGAAATAATCTGTTACATTTATAGGGAGTAAGATGTAAAATGATTGAGGGAGTTAAATTACAAACAGTGCTGTTTGTAGCAACCTTCTATAAAGTGTTTTAGATATTGTAAATTTCAATGGGTTAGTGAATTCTATTTTTGTGCCTCCAAGTGTGAGAAAGAGCTGGTTTCAATTGGTTCGTGTTTGAACCAGGAAACCGTTATTCGACGTGTGGCTAACATCAGGAAACCAAGCACTCACCACACTAGCACACTGCTGAGTGTGCCTGAATTCATTTGCAAAATAAAAACAATTTTCATCAAAAAGTGTGAAGTTTCAATATTGCCTTCCTGAGGATGACTCTGTCTTTCAGTTATTTCTAGGGATAGCACTATGGACACCTTTATAGTCACCGATAGACATCTTTAATGACGAGCAAGCTGGGTGCATACAATAATATCCTTTGGCTCCCTGATGCACAAACCAATATGCCCTCAGAATCTTCTAACAATTATTAGCTAACCCCTCTCCTACCCCAGATTAATGCCCACCCCTACTCTTTACCTTCCATTTGACCTGTTTTATGTCTTGCTCCAGGCATGGCTCTTTGGCATTCCTCCTGCCTCATCATTTATTTTCACCTCACCAGCTTTCCCGACTCTGGACCAAGCCTACCTTCCTTTCCTTGTATCTTTACTTTCAGTTGTCTTTTTTCCTGTTATCCCTAATGTCATCCTTAGCATCCTTCTAACTGCCACTGCCAACCTACAGGGTACATTTCACATCATTCTAACATCTCAACGACACTGCTGAAATATCCAGTCTGTTCCACAAAAAATATAGATGGGCCCCTTAATGCCAAAACAACTGTGGAACCGAAATCTGAGTGGATGCCCAACAGTGTCTACATTCAGAACTTTGCAGAACACTCGTATATCCATTTTAGCTTCCTTATTGACCCTGTTAATAGATGCCATGCTCCTCACTCCACTTTACAATTTCCTTGGCAACAGCTGGATCCACCTCGCCACAGTTCCTGGCCAACACTCTCTCACCGCCCCCAAATCCTTCTTTACCATCTTTGTTAACTTTAAACTTGTATCCTGAACCAAATCATTTCCCACCCAAGGTTAAAATAAACACATCTGGACTGGACCATCTTAGGACACGACCATCTTGGGAAGGGACTATCTCTCCTATAATTCCCATAACTACAGCACTAGTTAACCCCACCCCATTTACCCAATTGCATACAATCTCATCATCACTTCTGCTCTGCGTTGTATTAGTTGCGTTGTAATGGATGTTCCCCCTTCTGCTCTATTCAAGCCTAGTTGGGTGCTGTCCCACTGTCATTCAGCCCATTTAAATATTGAAAGTCCACAGATCCAGACTTCTTTTTGTCCATGCTTACCTTCGAGCGCCACCTGTTGGCCAAAACAAACATTCATCAGTCCCGTCAACTTCCTTTCACACTTTGACATACCAACACATACAATCACTCTTCCACTTTCCTATTGTTTAAGCTCCCCCACTCCTCTCAAACCGCTCGAGCTAGGTAAAGGTGCAGCACAACTCACTATGTTGCCCTAGTCACATCGCAATGTCTGAACAAGTGATCATTGTGCAGTTCTTGCAAACTCAAAAACATTTTTATCACAGCACTGGGCAAATGACCTACCCTGATTTGAACTGCACAAATAACAAGCAGCACACTTTTTGATCATGCCACCCAATATCTTCCCATCCAGCACATCCCCCAGGCCTTTATCCCCACTACTTCCAGCACCCTGAGTGCCTCAAACAAATAACCATGAATGCCGCCTTAAACAAGAAGGGATGTGCACTCTGTTTTCCCCTGTTTCATCACTGTACCCAAAATGCCGCCAATAATGACATCCTCTGATGCACTGCTTTTTCTTAGTCCCTTGACCCTTTTTCCAATGTCCTGCTCTGCATGAATTCGCCTTTGCCTGTCTCATATCTAAAAAAAAACTTGACGTAAAATGATTTCTTGCTCAAAAAGGATTAGAAAAATGGCCCTTCTACTGACTTTTGAAATACACAGAGTGATAGCAGTAGTATCCATTTTATCTAGTCTGGAATATGCTAATTGATTGATACATGTCCCTTTTCTACTGGCATCTTCTTTGTCTTCCCTTGTTGCTTGGTCACCCATCCTCTCCTGTTCTGTGCCTCTTTTACAGATGCCAAACTAATCTCTCCCTTGCTCTTTGTTCCTACATCAGTGCCTTCTGACAACCCCTCATCGTTCTCTTGTCCTGAATCCCGCCCCATGCGTCTCACCACTCATCCTACTCTGCTGCCTGTCGTTTCAGATCGTTCTGCCCATGTCAAATCCCTGTCTCACCCTCCATCTTCCCTCCTGTCTTGGTCAGGCTACACCACTTCTGTTGACTGTACTGTGTGTCTGCCCCCACTCCAC
This sequence comes from Lissotriton vulgaris, assembly GCF_964263255.1. Classification (NCBI taxonomy): domain Eukaryota; kingdom Metazoa; phylum Chordata; class Amphibia; order Caudata; family Salamandridae; genus Lissotriton; species Lissotriton vulgaris. Next base: position 1,544,415,817 of record NC_141691.1, on the reverse strand, counting down.
AGTGCACCCCTACCAGTACGAGTCCTGGGTGCCTTAATGCCCTGGCTCTTTGTGTTCAAATACAGTGATCTTCTTGAGGTAAGGGGTACCCTGTCCACCTCCACCCTCTCTTGCACCAGTCAAACAGCTGGTCCATGGGCGTAACACAGGCCCCTGCAGCCCTCGCGGTGAGGGGGGGGCCCTCACCCTACAGGGGCCCCCGTCAGCACCGCACTTCTGCTAGGAAACTCTAAATTCACGTACCCTGCAGGGGGGCCCCCTCAAGATTCATTACGCCACTGAGCCAGTCCATGCATTTCACCTTCTCTCATTGCGTAGGAAGTGCCCGCTGAGGAGCTTGCATACCAGAATCCTTGTTCACCGCCCCTGGGTACTTCTTCCACCCATACATGAAAATTAATTTTCTGAAATACACGGATAATGTTTGATAAACATTCTTTAAATAAAACAGTTAATTCGTAGTATTAGGGATTGTACCACCGTGTTTTGTTTTGTTTTATTTTATTTAGTATTGTCTTATGTTGTTTATCGTATGGTCGAGTTTTCCAAAATGGCCCCCTCATTGATCCAATAGAATGCGGCCTTTTTTGGAGGGTCTCCGCTCTAGTCATCCACAGGGAACTAGGCGGGAACATTTCCTTTAACTTAGCGTCTCCCTAGCGAGACGGAATCTTCCGGTCTCGAGGGACGCAGAGTAGTTATCCGGCAGGGAGCTCTTCCGCACCAAGTAAGTCTTACAATGGAGCAAGGGCGTTATTGTTCTTGATACACACAGCACACTCTGGCAACCCCGGTGAGATTCGCGTCAGACGGGAAAGTAATCACGCTTTCTTTCCCTTACAGAACCATTACGCGAGTCTCCTTCTTTCCTCGTTTGACCATGAGGCTCAGTATAGCCTGAAAGAAACATATGTGAAATCCCGCATGTCCGTTTTGTCAGTTTTATGTATTGTTTTACAATATGTACGTGTGACACTTTCTACACTTTTTACTTTCTCCCCACTTTAAGTTTCCGGGTCTTTTTAAATGTTACAAATGCCGCACACCAGTATTTCCTTTTTACAGGAACCCTGAAGCATGCGGTTTTCACGAGGGCGGGCACTTATATGTACATATGGTGTATATAAATTTTTTCCTGATGTAGGCACAATCCTGTGACAGTTCCAGGAAGCACTACATCATTCACACTATAACGGAGCATAGAGGCTCAAGAATATTTTGAATACATTATCTTTAAAAGTATACAATAGGAAAAAGAGGAGACCCAGCAGACGGCGGGGTGCTGCACCCTAATCTTTTCTTCCTCTTTTTTTACCTACAGATACACAACTGAATTACTGAAGTGTCGTATGTATATGTTTCATCTTATCTAAATGCTCATTGTTAGGCATTACTATACACACTTTGGAGTGGTACTCACGGGATGGACCCTGTGTTGTCCTGAAGAAGAGCTGAGGGGTACAGCTCAAAACATGTCGGCACTCTACTAGGGTTGTGGTCTCATTCTTTCACCGGACAGACCTAGAGACCCACCCCATTTTTAATATATCTACTAGGAGCAAAAATAAAGTCATTCCGCCCACCACATAGTTGTCACTTTCCAGTGCTCCTACGTAGTTCGCAAGTCGCAGCACACCTCAACCTGCAGCGGGTTGGGATGGCCCCAATGATGAAGCATGTCACCGTGAGAAAACTCCGGTGAGTCAGGGAACTCAAGAAAAAGGATATCCTTTCCTTTTCCAAGGTTACATCTATTACAGATAGTGATCTACCTCCATAGCTAGGTTCTCTATCCGACCTTTCGGTTATTGTTTACACAGATACTTGATTAGGAGGGTGAACCTAGCTACCATCCCTCTATCTCTCCCCTTGTTTTGCATTACTTCTTCCACCAACCAGGACCACATAGGGATGTGCCCCTCATCCCTTTTTACCAGCTCTCTTCTTCCTCTTGCAACCATCCATACTAATTTGGCATCGCTCTAGTGAAGGTGATTATTTATGCTCCATCTCTAAGTTAGCCCACATTATTTTTTGCCCTGGGTCAGCTATAATGGACCCAGAGGATCTGTAATCCATCTCTCTCTCACACACTGTATGGTGACAGCACAGATGTGGCCCCAACAATTACCTTCCTTCTGGAGAGTGATACACGAAATTCCGACCACTCAACATTTTCCCACTTGTTCCAACACTATACCTACTTGTGTGGCCGGGACTAGTGCCCGAGACAGGAATGGACTAACCCATGGACAATGTCATGTTTTATGTGAAAATGTTGTGGATAATCGTGGATTCCAGGGAGTTATGCTAAAGAAATTCAAGGTAAATGTGGGATTTATGGAAAATGTTAAGTTTTGTAGGGCATTGTCGGCAAAAAGAGATTATGGGATCAACAGGAGGCACACAACCCTGGACTCCCACAGGTGTCTAGTTTTAAGAAATATCTGGGATTGGTAGGTTTCCCTGGCTGGCCTCAAGCCCGGTCACAAATACTGCTGCTACGCCATTGGTCAAAGCAGATCATATATTTAGCAGGGAATGTTGACGACTGCACATTGTGTTTTGCAGCCTTTCCTGTCAAGGGTGATAGGCTCAAATACACACGTTTGGTACCATTTATATCAGTAGATGTGGGGATACATTAGGTGGTAGATTTCTTTAGATTCCGCAACTTCCTTCCGCAGAAATGTGAAGAAAATGCATTTGTAGCCAAAGCTTGACGTTTGCAAGGTTTTCTGTGTAAATAAACCTCATAAAATTCAAACGATGACTTTTCTTTCACCTTGACCTGTACTTTTAATTTATGCCCAGATGCAGATGATGAAATGTGTATTCATAGCGTCTTGCTACTTGGGATTTGATTAGTCAACAATTCGAACATTGTTAGACAGGAATTCATCATTGTAAATATTGTAATTATCAGCACTTATATCCTTTCATCCCCGTCCCATCATGAGCACTTCCTTGAGTACTAGTTCTACTTAAAGTTCAATGGAGCAGCCATTGACATTGTGAATTATGAATGAAATTATAATATAAAATTCAAAACAAATGGTCTATATTCTTGCCATGGATTAATTAACTTGTTTAATGTGGTTGTCATACAAAGATTCCCCACACATATAGGTCGGTTGGACAACTTGTTTTATATACTATTATTTGCCCAGGTCCAGCTGAATACTGAGAACCCCTATTGTTGTGCAACTAACCCTCTCTGATAAAAGCACAGGCCACCACTTTTGGCAGCGCAATTGTGGATTGCTGCAGATTCCAGAACTTTCCCTCTCCTATATATGAGCTGAGGTTTGAGGTTTGCAAGTACTTCTGTGTAAACAAAACTCATGAGGTCCTCACGATTCACACTCCCTTGGACTCCACTGTATGTAAGTGTGAATTTTAGTGAAAGCCGGATTTTTTTTTCAAGAGCTTCTGGGTAGGAAGACCTTGTGAGAACCATTCAAGTCACACCACCCTGGACCTCTAAAGTGTCTAGTTCATAAAAATGTCTAGGTATTGCAGCATTCCCTGGGTGGCGGCTGAGCTAGGCTCCAAATTTCCCAGCAAACCGCATTGCAAAACAAGCATTGATTTTGATAGGCGAAATATGAAGGCAGGCGTTGGGACATTTTATTTTGCAGGGGTGTCGCTCAGCCATACAAGTTAGGTATTATTTGTATATGGAAACTTGTATGAACACAGAATAGTAGAATATTTGTTATTTACAATTGGATTTCTCTGCATTTGTGTTTTCGAAAGGAAAGCGAGTGTGCAAGAAAGAAGACATTTTGCAAAATGCCTTCTGAATCACATGATTGTGTGTTGGGAGCAAAAAGGAACCCCAAACATGTAGATGCCCTAAAATTTACCTCAGAGTTCCCACATTTTACTTGCATGGAGAAGGTGTTAAAATTCCATTTCATGGGGCAACGTGTCCCCCTGTTGAGGCACCTCCCAAGAATTTAATCAGAAAATACAATTAACTAAATAAATGATTTGGGCCATTCAATAACTGAATTCTAAAGTAAATGACATTAAGGCTCTCAATTGCAGAGCTATACAGAGAATGAAAAAATCTGAAATTATGCTAAATCCGAAGTGGGCAGCAACATCGGGAAAGAAACCATCAGCTTCCCCAGCAGCATCTAAATCCTCAAGAAAGTCTTTTGGCTCATCCCCAGTTTCGAAGGTTTTTTGCATTTTCTTCGCGTATAAAATTGTAGAATCTGCTTTCTCACAGTGGTCACTTTTCATCAGCAAATCATAGCACATCTAAAAATACCTGTCACATTGTCTTAACACCTAAGCACTAACCCCCATATGAATAATTACTCAACACCCATTATGCTTATGTCGTCCATAAATGCTAGAACAAAGTTAGATACATGGATAATAATGTGTTATATGAATAAATAGGCTCAGTGATCCCGCAGAAGAACTATAGTATTGTTTCAAGTTGTGACTGAAAGTTCATTAAAAGCAGGACAACAACAACAGTGATACTAAACTAGTACATATCAGTTTGACTGTGTGCTGCAAAATCTGAGGAGAGAAGATGTGTAGCAGGGGTTGGGGTGCAGGGGGGGGGGGCCTTGAGTGGCAGAGGGGGCTCCCATCTTGAACTGTATGGCATTTTGTTCAAATGTGGCCTAGTTATTATACATCAGAAAAAACACTTCTACACATATTGAGTTTGTTTAAAAAACAACAGTACTACATCAGTGTGTTCATGTCAAATTGAGTGTGAAAATGCATCCTGTACATTGTTAATGTACAAATTACCATGGTTCCTAAAGTCTGTTTGATGTGTATAGTTCAGAAATAGATGTTTCCTTCATACCCATTTTTCATTTTTTATATTTTACCATATAAATTGCTGCATAGCATGCACACAGTGAAAAATCAGTGTAAGCTGCAGCTCAGTTGTAGGCTCTGGGTATTGTGAATTATTGGAGAACTTACAAACTATATATTTTACAGTGACCAAAGGGGTCTATCAAACATAATGATATATTGCTTTCGTAAATCAAATACCGTGACAAGCAGTCGTGGGAACGCCCACCCTGCATACATTATACCTGACACATGTGTAATGTGACGCAGGGCTTTACAAGGTGATGGATCTCCCTAGATGTGCCACGTTGTAAATGGGCCTCAATGTGGCACATCGTTTATGCTGCTGCTGCATCTCAAAGCAGTGCAAAAGTGTCACAACTGGCTTGTAAATCTCCCCCTCGGTTCATTACAGGGATTTCCACCAACTTTGAGTATGTTTCAAAATACCAGGTTGTTGGAAAAAACAGAACCTAAACATGGTGAATCATTTTCAAACCATCAGAGTCAGCTATGCTGCTTCTTAAATGTTACCATCTGCAGAATAGTGCTCTTGCATTTACCTTTTCTCTTTTCATTGTAGACATTTGAAATATTGTGCTAGATGTTGATCACAGAAGAAAATGACGTGCATTGGTCTTTGATGTCAAATACACCTTCTTATGATTTTAGCATTTCATGAATCATTTTGGGAAAATATTTTCCGGATAAAATCCATCCCTAGGGCACTAAACAATGCCAGAAAATATACTAAAACACAAATTCTTCAGTGATGTCATTTTCAGCAATGGGCAAATAATATAAACAAAACTTCACCTTCTCACTGAATCAGATGCAGTTTCCTACCTTCCAACAATCTCTTCAGCACAGCATGAATGCACACTAAACATCCAGGCCAATCCTGAATCCAAAGTTACGTAATGCTACAGATGCTGGAAAGTTAACCAATCTGCTACATTTGTGTTCATGGCGATCCCTTCATTAATCTCTGGAGCACCCAACCCAGATGCCACTCTTCCTAACTTTGAACTTTGATAGCATTGGCTCAAGCGGGATATTTCTTACAGAGAAGTTGCATGCACCATATTGTATGAACTCAACACAAAATTAATGATAAGAGATTAATAAGATAATATTACCAAACTAGTTTAATAAAGAGAGGAAAAATAAAATAAACCAAATAACACAAAAAATTGGTTAAAGCAATCAGAAGTTATGAAGTCTTCAAGAAAATGCCAAAATATGTCAGTAGAGGTCCTTTGATTCAAAAGGTAATATAGGCCAATCAGACATGGTGGACTGATTTATATGCAGACTCTGTGGTTGGCCAGTGATGGAGGGAGGATAGGTAGAGGAAGTGGGTAAGCGTGAGTGGTTTTCCTGGTCAGTTTTCCCAAACAGCACAATACACTCTATCATGGAACCTTCATCCTCGTTGCCTCAATTGAAGTCAGTCAACATCAATGGCTTATTCTGGAGGATCTCATGTACTCTTTTCTTCATGTGGGTTGGCAGCAGGCTAGCTTCTTTAGTTCTCAGAGTGACTGCGCTTTTCTGAAATCAGGCACAGTTATTAGTCTTCTTCCAGAAAAACAAGAACCATCTTCAAAAGCAGAATCTTCCATCTGTTCTTCTGGGAGTCTCACATGAATTGGATAACAAAGCAGTGATTGTTCGAGGTCACTGAAGCTATCCCTGAAGATCACTTTCTGTCCCCTTTCAGACTTTTACAGCACGTCCTTTCAAGATATGGATGAAATTATACTAGAAAACATGTTATAGGTTCTCTAACATGGCAGAAGCCCAACTCAACTTAGTGGGCTCCGCAAGTCTTTCCAGGTGCTTGCCCATTTTATTTAGGTTCACCCTCTCCCCAAGGCAATATTCTTCTTGTTTATCATCTTTGTAAGATGGGAAAGTGAGCCGTTGGGGAGACTGACTTCAATTGCTCTTTCTCACTGTGTCCTACACCTTTCTTTGACATGGGGATGACAATTCCAGGCAGCTCTGGCTGTCTTTGTATGGATCAGCTCTCTTAACATCTTGCCTTCCTTTCACAACTACCTTGTAAATAGATGGTAATGTTCCTGCTCCTGAAAGTACTTTTTCCTAATTTTGATAATAGAATGCTCCCAGCAGAGCTGCTGCACTGAAAGGACAGCTGTCTTCCAGGCAGGAAGCATGAAAGCTGTGTTCACACCTTTCTGGGCAGATCTATTTTCTGGCATAAGTCTAACTACCGACTCTAGAGTAGTGGTTTGCCTGGCAAATCTGGTAAGGTTCATGATGTGCCAATTAACAGCCTTTCATGAAATCATTTTTGTGCCTTTTGCTATAAAAATTTTGGTTGAGCCAATACATTTGAAGTTTGCTATTTAGTAATATGCCACAAAATTACATTTCAACTATTCAACAATTGTATAGGCCACCTTATACAAATGTGCTTATTGAGAAAGGAATTTCTGCATGGTAAGTAGACATGTACTTCTTCCCTGAAAATCGGAATGCATGTGAAATTGCTACCCAGAACTTTTGTTTGACCCCCTTGTCATGCTAATCTAAAGTGTGTAAAAAACCCACCATTGTAGTTTGAGGTCCTGGCCCTTCCACGTGAGGTTACACTGAGCCTATAGTGGCCATAGGTGTGCTGCGAGGCCCAGGATGCAACACATAAAGTGGTGAACCATTTGTGAATGTTTTTGCCTGTGTCAGAGAGAGTGAATTCATCTGACCCCTCTCGTGTAAAGTTAGGCATTTATGTGAAGCCCCAGATGCTTGCCCTGACAACCTATGTACATGTTGAGTGCATGTCTGTGTGCATTGAATGTGTAGCACATGTATGGTAATAGAGCTCTGTGAGCAAGATGAGTCTGTATACGGGGAGCAATCGGATCCCTTTTCGATGTTCCTTGTTCATCATGGTACAAGATGGAGGATAACAACAGATTCATTAAACAGTGGAAGTGTATTGCATGCATTCCTGTGGCTGTAGAGTGGAACGCCAGAAACTGATGTAAAGGATGAAATGGAGCCATCTCACCCGCAACCCAATACCAAACCCTATCTCATATCTTCCTCCAACAACAACACCATCCTCCTTTGACCAAAACACACAAACACTACTTAAACTCCACCCCAAATACTGCCTCTTCATACTACCAAAGCAACTACAAACAGTTATAACCCTGTTCATCTCCCATAACACATCCCATGCACTCTTCTTCAATAAACGTCTCCACCCCTTTTCCCATTCAACATATACTCCCTGCCACAACTTTAGAACCAAATCCTACACACAAACTCACTACACCAATATCACATAACACTACTCCACAAGAAACAAATATAACACACATACATGTTCATACTATATTCCATACACAAAATACAAACCCCCACCCTCTCACTCAACAAAATTCACCCACTCACCTTTCATCCATTGCACATTTTTGTGCTTTAAATCATGACTCACAAGCTCTCTCATCATCCCTCACATGTACATCTTCCACTCTCAACTACGTAAAGTACATAAACAGCACATCTCTGTTCAAAACCTTACATCTCGTTGTCTATTACACAAGACTTTACAACCAAAACAACTGCACAGTCCATTAACTCACTCTCAACCAATATGCCCCCCACCTGCATACAGAGACCCACACACTACCTCTCAAGCAAGTTGGTCAAGGAACATGATATAGACAAACACTATGGCTATTCTAATTAACAACACCATAAATGGCCGGCATACTATGAACCCAAAAGATACTTCTCTCTTCTGGCAAACTAATTCACACAACCACCAAACACAATCTCTAAACTGCCTACTAATAAAGGCACTATCCCTCCTAAAAACAAGCACCACCTCTACAACCTACTCACAGACACATAACCTGACTTTTCCTTCAGAACCAGATCATGGTTGGAAAAAAATGACATGGCTCCATTACTGCACAAAGCTGCTCCTCCAGGCTATCAAACTCTCACACATAATTGCATAGGCGAGAGAGAAGGCATACTAACTGTTATATTCAAGAAAATAATAAATCTAACCAAAACTGGGTACGTTTCGAAACAAGGCTGTGAGGCCCTCATCACCAGACACAACCCTACACCAACTTTCTCCTGTAACGTCCTCCTTCGTTACAGACCACCACCTACCAATGGAACAGTCCCAGTCACATTTCTAGACACAGTTTCAAACCTTCTGACACTATACTCCAACCTATGCATCCTTGGTGACCTAAACATATGGCTTGATAAACCTGATTTGCCCCATACCAAAACTATCTTCATTAACCTAGACACACGGAACCTACATCAGATCGCTTCAAACCAGCCCACATCACTGAACACATCCTAGAAGTCATTTTCGCCAGTCCTGGACTAGTCACTTTCCAAAGGATTACTCTCATCACTGAATCAGACCAACATCTGATATCTTTCCAACACAGGACATCACAACCCTCCACACTTAAGGTAACCTACTGGCAAGCACATATCAACCTTGGACCCAACTTAATTTAAACACAATTAACATCCAACACAGATAGTGACATGATAAATTCAGTTCACAAATCTATGAGGGATTCCTGAAAGCTTTTGATATGCATTTTCCACTGAAAACAACAAACCATTTCAAAGAAAACAAGCACCTTCGAAGAATGCAAAACTAAAAAAGATGAAACAACAAATTACAAAGCTGCAATATACCTGACTCAAAACCAACAACACTTAATAAAAACTTCAACTACACAAACACAACAGAATATAGTCATCCATCAAAAAAGCTATTCAAAATTCAAAATACAAAATGTGCAAATAATGAATTTCGTAAACCTAAATGCCCCAAAGGAAACCATCCCATTTCCCATTTCTCAAGACTTTACTGAGAAACTGGCAAATCATTACACACCTAAAGCTGACTTGTTGGCTTCCTATTTAAACCAAAAGAAAACCACTAGCCCTTTTCCAACAATGGTCCCTAAAGTTATGTTAACCCAACCTCTGGATTCCTTCAAACAACTATCTGAGACTGATTTTCTGAATCTTGACAAAGGAATAGGCAGCCAGTTGCCCCTCTAATGCTTTTCCACCACAAATTGTTAAGAACATCCTTTTAGCAACTTCTGGTGACACCCCAGTCATATCAATCATCAACCACTCTTTAATAAAAGGAGTTTTTCCTGAAGACCTATAGAAGACACACACATAACCATTATTGAAGAAATTAAACCTGGACCCTCAAACCCCAAACAACTACAGACCTGTTGCAAACGGACCATTCCTCAACAAATTAATAGAAAGAGTAGCATTCACCATGATTTCTCAACTTATTAAAGATAACTCTACACATTTCAGCTTCCACACAAGATTTGTCCAGGAAGATGCACAGAATCTGCCCTAATCCCCATTTGGGATGACCTTAAAAACACAGTAGACCACAGTGGAGTCGCTGTGCCACTTCGCTTTCACCTTTCCGCTACCTTAAACATAATTTATCATGACACTCTTATCCAAAGAGTCCGCAAAACCATCATAATGTGAATAGTTCTCGACTGAATCACATAATACCTTCAAAATATAGCAAATATAATTCATACTCCTCCTTTCTCATCCAAACCCTACATTATGAAAGGAGGGGTCCCTCAAGGTTCTATCATCTTTCCCATGCTCGCAGGCCAGGCCACTCTCATCCTGCCGCACAGCTTCACCGGTGTGACAGTGCCTTCCCCCCCTCCTCGCTGCCGCTCTGAGCGTGAGTTCGATCCTGCTGTGCCCCCTGATCACTGCTGTCTGTCCGCTGTGCCCCTGTAGCTGAGTTTATTGCTGCCACTGTTTTGTGCTCTTTTGTGCTTTTTGTCCTGTTTTGTACTTCGTTTTGCCTTTCTTGCCCTTGCGTCATGCTCATCTTCCCCTCCCCCTTTTTTTTTCTTCTGTACCCTCTGCTGATCTCGCCACTGCTCCCCTGCGGCCCCGCCCCCTCTTCATCCATTCTCCGCCCTGCTTCCTCTTCCCAGCTGCTACACCGTCCCTCCCACCTTAAATGGCGGGCGCGCATAGCTGGCGCGACACAGGCAAGCCTGTCTGCGCCCGTCCGCGCCCAGCGCCAGTCCCCCTGGACCCTGCAACCGTCGCAACCACCACAACGCCATACTCCGGTACAATGCCAACACTCTCCACGCATTCAACACCAGGCGACACCACACCTGCATCCAGTCCACCCCGAAACACACCCAGTGACCCTTCACCTGCTGCAACTGTAGGTTCACCTGTGACAGAGCCACCAAACCACCAAAGACTGGACTCAATCACCTCTGCTGCATACTCTTGAACACCCGCTCCGCACGCAAACACGCAGTCGAGCCCTGGGACCTGCTCGACACCTCCGGCCAAGACGTTGCCATCCTGACCGAGACCTGGTGGAACGACTCCTCGGCACCCGACATCGCTGTAGCCGCCCCCAGACAGCTACAAAATCTCCCGCAGAGACCGCACCAACGGAATAGGAGGAGGAATAGCCATCGTTGACAAGTTCTCCCTCAAGGTCTCCACACACTCAGAGGACACCCTCAGCACTGCCGAACACCTGCACTTCCGGATCCACACCGACCCCAACACCACCCTCAGAGGAACCCTCATCTAGAGACCCCCCGGACCCCGGCCACAGTTCAGCGACTCCATCACCAACCTCGTCAGCACCCACGCACTCACTTCCACGGACTACATACTCCTCGGAGACCTGAACTTCCACCTCAAGAACAACGACAACACCAACTCCGTCACCCTGATCGACAACCTCGTCAACCGTGGCCTCAGTCAACACACCCACCCACTCCGCCGGCCACACGCTCGACCCCATCTTTTCCACAAGCACCCGCGTCTCCTTCAACCAAACCACTGAACTTCAGTGGACCGATCACCGCTGCATCCATTTCACCTAAATGAAGCCCACCACGCACCATCGCACCCAACAGCTTCCGTAAAGCAAAGTCACCGAAGACCAGCTGGCCAACACCCTTGTCCAGAACCCGCCCACCGACCCCACGAACCCAGGCACTGCCACCCCCAATTTCAGACAATGGATCAACCAGTGCGCCAACAGGCTCGCTCCGCTCAAGAAACCATCCAACAGCCGCACCAGCAAGAAAGCCGCCTGGTTCACCGAAAAGCTCCAGACCTCCAAACGAACATCGGACAGCTACGCATCCCACAAGGACGCCATCTGCAGACATCACCACCTCATCAGATCAGATCAGATTCAAAGCCTGCCTGGACAACAACGCACACGACAGCAAAGAACTCTTCAGCATTGTCAAGGAACTCTCCAACCACAGCGCTAATGCCAACAACATCTCACCCTCACAAGAACTGTGCAACTCACTGTCCACCTTCTTCCACCGCAAGATCGCTGACAGCCTAGACCCCACCCCCCCGGTGAACACTACCAGCATCAGCCGCCTAACCTCCTGGACCAACGTCAACGACGACGAAACACGCAAGATCATGAACTCCATCCACTCAGGATCACCGGAAGACCCCTGCCCACACCACATATTCAACAAAGCAGACGCAGCCATTGCACCCCAACTTCGGAAAGTAATCAACATCTCCCTCGAGACAGCCACATTTCCTGAAAGCTGGAAGCACGCCAAGATCAATGCCCTTCTCAAGAATCCCAGGGCAGACCCCAAGGACCTCAAGAACTTCCAGCCCATCTTCCTGCTCCCGTTCCCGGCCAAGGTCATCGAGAAAGTCGTCAACACGCAACTGACGCGCTACCTCGAGGACAACAACATCCTAGACCCATCCCAGTCCGGGTTCCGAAGAAACCACAGCACTGAGACAGCCCTCATCGCCGCCACAGACAACATCAGGATTCAACTAGACAACGGCGAGACATCAGCCCTCATCCTCCTAGACCTGTCAGCTGCTTTCAACACGGTCTGCCACCGCACACTAAAGACACGCCTCAAAGATGCTGGATTCCAAGAGAAGGCCCTGGACTGAACCACAACCTTTCTCTCCAGGAGAATGCAGAGCGTCCGCCTCCTCCCTTCTGCTCCGAAGCCAACAACATAATCTGCGGCATACCCCAGGGCTTTTCCCTCAGCCCGACGCTGATCAACATCTACATGGCCCCCTCACCCAAGTCGCCCACCAACACGATCCCAACATCATCTCCTATGCCGACGACACCTAGCTGATCCTCTCCCTCACCAAGAACCCACACACCACTAAAACCAACCTCCACGAGGGAATGAAGGCCGTCGCCGAATGGATGAGGAGCATCTGATTGAAGCTGAACCCGGACAAGACGGAGGTCCTCATCCTCGGATCCACCCCCTCAGCCTGGGATGACTCCTGGTGGCCAACCATGCTAGGAACAGCACCGACACCCACAGAGCACGCACGCAACCTGGGAATCATCCTCAACTCCTCCCTCTCCATGTCAAAGCAGTTCAACTGCGTCTCCTCCTCCTGCTACAACACCCTCCGCATGCTCTGCAGGATCTACAAGTGGATCCACACTGAAACAAGAATAACTGTGACCCAGGCCCTCGTCAGCAGCAGGCTGGACTACGGCAACGCACTCTACGCAGGTATCCCAGCCAAACACCTGCGACGACTGCAACGCATCCAAAATGCCTCCGCTCGACTGATCCTCAACGTCCCACGCCACAGCCACATCACCCTCCACCTGAGAGACCTACACTGGTTCCCCGTCGAACAGAGAATAACCTTCAAGCTACTCACCCATGCACACAAAGCCCTCCACAACACTGGAGCAGCCTACCTCAACGGCCGACTCAGCTTCTACACCCCCACCCGCCAGCTCCGGTCCACCAGCCTCACTCTCGCCGCTGCCCCCCGCATCCAACGAATGACTGCCGGCGGTAGATCCTTTTCCTTCCTCGCCGCCAAGACCTGGAACACCTTCCTCACCCACCTACGGCAGACCCAAGACATGCTCACCTTCAGAAGACTGCTCAAGACCTGGCTCTTCGAGCAGTAGCAACACACCCCCAGTGTGGGTTCCCCACTCCTTTTCTCTGGTAGAGCACTTGCACTTTTGTAGGAGATATTGAGCACTCTTCTAACAGTGGATACTGTTATTTGACACATTTAATGTCCTTTATAGACTGTAAGAAACTGGACTTTGGGGCTCGTCTCTACTAAGCCACTTGGCGAAGGAAGACAATGCCCGGGCATGAACATGGTCGAGGACTAATATACAGGCACTAGTCCTTTGCAATTATAACATAAATCGTATTGTTACTAAACGTAACAGTTTAGAGTGTACCGCGGTCATTGACAGATCCCCGACTGGTACAGAATACGATTGGTGGGCGGTGGTTACATAAGACTCACCAGAATTACCTACTAACAGTAAGCTCATACAGCCTGATGACAGGAACACTCTCTCAAGGGGGCATATACAAAATGTTGATAACTTTATTGAATATGCACAAATGAAAAGTTTTAGAATGAAATTTGGTGTAATACAACTAGAACCATCTCTGTAACTATCCGGTAAAAATATGAGATAGTGCCGCTGTAAATGAAATGTGAAACTGTACATGTTTGATGGAACAAAGAGGGAACTACTTAGTATCCCACACCATTCAAAAATTGCTTTTATAATGATCGATAGTATTAAGATCTCGTAATGCAACAAAGTCCTCTTTCCATGTTTACCCATGTTTGGTGTTTGTATTTGTATTCATGCATGGTTGCAATTTCAATGTAATTGCGTGACCAAGACACCGAGAGTGTCGAAAGGCGTAGCGGTTTTGCAGCTAAATAAACCTTGGTGAAGAAATACAGTCTCTGAGAGCGCATCATTACCAGAAAATGGAATTGCAGTAATACATATCTATATATATATATATATATATATTACCTACTGGCGGTCGCCAGTAGGTATATATAGTTAGGATTTTTTCCCTATGGGATTTCTGAAAATTCTATGCCTAATAACTTTTGCGTTTGTGGACGGAATTGGCTGAAATTTTCAGGAAAATGGCACATTTTGTTTCTGAGCAGCCCTTGAAAATTTGGGGGAGTTTTGTGGAGGGGGGGCCGAGAAAAAAGGGGGGTCCCAAAACGCCTTTTTCCCATGTTAATTTCCATAGGGCGGTTGGACTCACTTTTAGCCCGAACGGCTGAATGGATTTTCACGAAACTTGGCAAAATTGTAGGGACTGTTAGCCTGATGTGCCTTTGCTAGGTCTCAATATATGTGCTTCAGTGGATTTTGAGAAATTAACGTTTAAATCAAGATATATATCTGTAACAGCGCTCCGGGCAGCTATCCGGTTAGCGAACCTTTCGCGTAACGGAACTTTGCGATGAGAAGCTGATTGGCCCTCCGGTGTCTGTCAACATTCTAAACAGTCCGGAGCGGCCGCCATCTTGTCTCTCGGTAGGATCGAGAGACAAGAGGAGGCCAAAACAAAGTGGGAAATTAGCATAAGGGGGCATAGTAGATCCTCGTTGACCCCCTAGGTTTTATGTGGAGGTTTTAAAAGGGCCTAGGAGGGTCGAAAAAAAAAAATTTTTTTTTGCGTGGTAAGCGCCAAGTTCGCGAACCGGATAGCTTTCTGGGCAGCGAACTTTATGGATAAAAGAATGAAAGACTTTTCTAATACTGTATGTTAATTGTTTGTTGTTTTTCTTGTTTTTTTTTGTTTTCTTTTTTTTAAAGTGTTTTTTTTATTTTGATTCTTTTTCATAATTTAATAAACTTTCTAACATTTCAGTGTCTGAAATGTCATTATTTTCTTGAAATATTGTTTGCAATCTGTGAGGTTGCAAAATGTCCTCATTTGCAAGGAGGACATCTACTGCTTGGACACATTGCAGCAGTTCATTATCCAAGCTTTCATCCATAAATTCCATGTCAATTGGTTCAATTAATTCCTGGCTGCTCTCTTGCAGGTCCATCTCAAAAGAAACTTGCTGCTCGCCTTCCATTTTGCCTGAAATTTGGATTAAAAAAATATATATTAGTAGAGATAGGGCACTGTTGGGATTAATTTTAGATAGGCAGTTTTTATCAGGGAATTTATCTTTTGGCAGTGTATAGTATGAGAGTGGAAATAGGACTATAAAAAAGTGTATGTGATTTAACCAAGACAAGCCTTACTCCATTGATAACTATAACAGAGAAGTCTATCTAAATACATTACTACTACAGAGGGATAGTGTTTATCTAGCAGAAAAAGTCTACTATATTAAGTCATAGTGCACAATATATTAAATTATAACTTACCTTCACAAAGAAGTTGAAGTTTTTTGAAGCTATTGAAATAGGAGGTACAACAAGAAGTAGTAGTCAAAATGGCTGTGTTTCCTTCTCTCCCTTTATATATATACAGGTATATAACCAATTAAATGTCAGGTAATAAAAGTAGAAAATGAAAGTAACATTTTCATTGGTTGTCAATCCCAACAATTCAGATGTGTTTTGTGAAGTAATTTACCTCACGGTACTTGGAGAGGTCTACAGGCTAAATGGCTAAATGGAATTTCAATGAAATTTGTGAGAATGGAAGGGATTGTTATGTAGTATGAGCTAATCTATATTTGGTGACAGTGTCTCTAGTCGTTTTTCTGTAAATTACTTTCCCGCCTTTTTTTAGGACCGCTTTCCGGGAAGCTGCCCGGTTAGCGAACCTTAAGCGTCATGGGAGTCCACCATTTTGTGTTTCGGTCGCATTAAGATACAAGATGGAGGGCAAATAATGTTTAGAATGGGTAGAAGGGGTCATGGTAGACTTATCTTGACCCTCTAGGTTTTCTGAGCGTGGCTGAGGAGGCTTATATGTGCGGAAAAAAAAACTTTTTTTAAAAAAATTCCGCGAGGTTAGCTTTCGGTTAGCGAACCGGGTAGCGCTCCGGGGAGCGAATTTTGTGGAAAATTAGTGAAAAAAGTTAGAGAAAAATAATAATTGTGAGTGATCAGATGTAGGGTAGCTCTGAGAAGAGCTTTTGGGTTTATGGTACATTTAGGTACTTATAAGTAGGTACCAATGCACAGTCTTAAATTCAGAATGAAAATTCTGTTGCCCTCATCTGAGAAGTGAACTCCATCTCCTCTGTAGATATCTTGCATGTAGTAACGCAAGTTATTGTTGTACAGAGAGCCCATTCCATGGTCTCTCATGTAAGCTGAAACAGATTTGTTTACATGCTTCCTCGCTTTCTCAATTTGTGGACAAAATTGGTTGGACCACCTCCATTTCTGTCTTTGGCATATATTGGAATATACCAAGGCAGTTTGAGGAAAAAGTGCCATTAATTGCAGAAAGGTGTCCTTTAAAAGCATTTCCAGACCTACCCCTGTCAAAGTGCCCAAATCATTACCTCCACAGTGCACTATTAACAGGTCAGGTTTAGGCAAATGCATAAAGGTTTTCACCAATGGTATCAATTGGTGACATTTTAATCCTCTTTGGCCCAACCACTTAATTTCCACATCTTGTAAATTGAGGTTACGTAAATTTCTGCTTTCAGCATACCTTTGAGCCCAGTGGATGTAACTATGTCCAACAATCCAGACCTTAAACATGGTGGGAGAAGGTTGTTCTTCAGTCAGATGAAGTGTGGTAATGAAAGGGCAGTTGAAACAGTAGGAGTTTCTAAAGAAAAAAAACTGTGGATTTACAATGCTAATGATTCATTAGCAGTGATTGGTGCATTTCCATTTCTGAAAACAGAAAGTTAGGGTGCATGGATGTGTTCTTTGAAAGATGTAATTTGAATGGTCAAGGAAGAAACATTTAATGAAAGATTGCACTGGATACGCAGGTGCACTGAGAGTTCAGAGTTCAATTGAAACATTGTTGTGTGAATTTGCAAACATGAGAGGTCTTCCAGGAGGTGGTTGCTATGGAAACAAGGCAGACAGGGCAGAGGGGGGAAGGGTTTTGATTTGAAAAAAGTGAGGGAAG
This sequence comes from Lissotriton vulgaris, assembly GCF_964263255.1. Lineage (NCBI taxonomy): Eukaryota > Metazoa > Chordata > Amphibia > Caudata > Salamandridae > Lissotriton > Lissotriton vulgaris. The sequence goes on along the minus strand of NC_141691.1, from coordinate 1,544,398,028 downwards.
AGGTATGATTGGCTAATATGAGAGATATGTGAAAAGAATATCTGTATTTCTGTGCTTTCAATAGCTGCAGCCTTTGGAGTGCATCCTTTTTCTTCTGCTGAAGACAATTTGGTGTATTTCTCAGACTGTTTTCAAAACTCAAAAAAATATTTGCTAAGGTGAGAAAAGATTTATTTAATTTAGATATAGAATAGTATGATTTAAGGAGAAAATGATGAAGAAAGCTGTGTTTTTAAAATGTGGTTTTGTCTCTAGTGATATACAAATAGAATTTGTTTCTTTGAGAAATTGTAATTGCATATTTGGTGTAACATTCTGGCATGCAGTAACACAAGATATTGTGATATATGGAGCCCATTTTATGGTCTGTTATGTAAGCTGAAACAGAGATGTTGCTTTTAAAAACGATTTAAGAAATCAATTTCATTTCTGGATAAGTACTGCTAGAGCTTCATAGGTTGTTTTGAGCCATATTTATAAGGTATTTCAGTGTCTAAGATGTTATGTTTTCTTTTTAAAATGTAAAGTGTTCTTCATGGGGCAAGTGTCTTGTAAATACGCTCCCACTTGTGCTTGGCAAATTTAGATTTTGATTATGGGAGTTACCTAGCCATGTTAATAGTGTCCCAAAAATGGTGCTAGTGAATTGCAGAAACCATTTTCATGTGTCTCAAGGACATTTTTAGTCATTTCTTCATGAATGCAGGTATACAATTGATTTATATGCTGTGTTTAAAAACGAATTTTGAAATCAATTACATTTCAGGATATGTTCTGTTAGAGCTTCATAGGTTGTTTGGGGTCATATTTAGAAGGCATTTTAGTGTCTTTGATGTTATTTTTCCCTTTTTAAATGGAAAGCGTTCCTCATGGGGCCCTGAGCAGTTCTTAGCCATGTTATTTAATAGAAAGTGGATAACATGGCTAAGAGCATTTGCTGGAAAGTGCATGAATATTGCTGACTTTTCTGCGATGTTATTTTTCCCTTTTTAAATGGAAAGTGTTCCTCTTGGGGCAAGTGTCTTGTAAATACGCTCCCACTTGCGCTTGGCAAATTTAGATTTTGATTATGGGAGTTACGTAGCCATGTTAATAGTGTCCCAAAAATGGTGCTAGGGCATTCCAGAAAACACTTTCATGTGTCTCAAGGACATTTTTTGTCATTTCTCCATGAATGCAGGTATACAATTGATTTATATGCTGTGTTTAAAAACGAATTTTGAAATCAATTACATTTCAGGATATGTACTGTTAGAGCTTCTTAGGTTGTTTGGGGTCATATTTAGAAGGCATTTTAGTGTCTTTGATGTTATTTTTCCCTTTTTAAATGGAAAGCGTTCCTCATGGGGCCCTGAGCAGTTCTTAGCCATGTTATTTAATAGGAAGTGGATAACATGGCTAAGAGCATTTGCTGGAAAGTGCATGAATATTGCTGACTTTTCTGCGATGTTATTTTTCCCTTTTTAAATGGAAAGTGTTCCTCTTGGGGCAAGTGTCTTGTAAATACGCTCCCACTTGCGCTTGGCAAATTTAGATTTTGATTATGGGAGTTACGTAGCCATGTTAATAGTGTCCCAAAAATGGTGCTAGGGCATTCCAGAAAACACTTTCATGTGTCTCAAGGACATTTTTAGTCATTTCTCCATGAATGCAGGTATACAATTGATTTATATGCTGTGTTTAAAAACGAATTTTGAAATCAATTACATTTCAGGATATGTACTGTTAGAGCTTCTTAGGTTGTTTGGGGTCATATTTAGAAGGCATTTTAGTGTCTTTGATGTTATTTTTCCCTTTTTAAATGGAAAGCGTTCCTCATGGGGCCCTGAGCAGTTCTTAGCCATGTTATTTAATAGGAAGTGGATAACATGGCTAAGAGCATTTGCTGGAAAGTGTATGAATATTGCTGACTTTTCTGCGATGTTATTTTTCCCTTTTTAAATGGAAAGTGTTCCTCTTGGGGCAAGTGTCTTGTAAATACGCTTCCACTTGCGCTTGGCAAATTTAGATTTTGATTATGGGAGTTACGTAGCCATGTTAATAGTGTCCCAAAAATGGTGCTAGGGCATTCCAGAAAACACTTTCATTTGTCTCAAGGACATTTTTAGTCATTTCTCCATGAATGCAGGTATACAATTGATTTATATGCTGTGTTTAAAAACGAATTTTGAAATCAATTACATTTCAGGATATGTACTGTTAGAGCTTCTTAGGTTGTTTGGGGTCATATTTAGAAGGCATTTTAGTGTCTTTGATGTTATTTTTCCCTTTTTAAATGGAAAGCGTTCCTCATGGGGCCCTGAGCAGTTCTTAGCCATGTTATTTAATAGGAAGTGGATAACATGGCTAAGAGCATGTGCTGGAAAATGCATGAATATCGCTGACTTTTCTGCGATATTCATGCATTGCGGCCGTTTTTTTTCACATTTGCAAGCACTTCTTAGCCATGTTATCGAATGGGAGGTGGATAACATGGCTAAGAGCATTTGCTTCAAAGGTTGTTTGGGGTTATACATCATTTTTGGGAAATTAGTAACATGCCTATCTAACTCCCATAATCAAAATCTAAATTTGCTAACCGCAGGTGGGAGCATATTTACAATAAATTTGCACCAGGAAGAACGTAAAATAGCATACTAGATACTCAAATGCCTTATAAATATGACCCAAAACATCTTATGAAGCACTAGTAGTGCATATTTCCAGAAATGTATTGGTTTTCATTTAATGATTTACTTCATTGGTAGGCCTTCACATGTTTTTTTATTTTGATATTTTTCAGTGAAAATCTTATCTGCAACCATGTGCTGGCCTCACCTCAAATAAACAAAACAGGTGATGGACTGAATGTGGATCAATGACACACATTTACCCCAGTCTAAAGATCAGGGCCTAAACAAATCTTTAGATAGGCTACATCTTATCGTCATCCTGAATTAATGATTTAAAATATTAGGGAGTGATTTATGAGTGTTGTATGCCTTTTTTGTACCATTGAGTGTCATTTTTGTGATGCAGTGCTGGTGGAAAACATTTGCTATGTTAAATAATTAGTACGGCATTAAGTTTTAGATGACTGTTATTTATTTACTGTTTGGTAATAGTGGTTAATAACATTTTATATTATATTTTTCCACAGATTCAACTGCAGATTCTTTCATAGTTTTGAAAATGCCTTCCAAAAGTCGCATACGAAAGGCTAGAAAACGTCAAAGACAGCAGGATGATGTTTTATTGCAGCAGTCCTCTTCCCCAAATACTTGTCAAAACACCAAGAAAGGTCCGGGTAAGAGCACGAAATCATTCTTAAGAAATATTTGTACTAAAAAAAGTTTTGCTCAAAAAAATGTTTCAGTTCACAAAAAGAAAAGTAATTTAAATGGAAAGGAGAGACCCATCACAAATGTTACTGGTAGAGGAAGAGATAACTCTGTGCATGATAGTAGAAGGAAACATCAGTTTAGGGACATTCGAAATCGAATGTTCCGTAATAGGATATTAGTTAATTTATTGAAAAGTATTAAAAAGAAAGGCCAACAGAAAGCGGCATTTTATAAGAAGAAGAAAAATGTAGAGAAAATTATTGATCATGCTTTTGAAATTAAGCGAAAGTTGTTTATTTTGGTAATCAATAGAATTAGGAAACTAAGCAAGGTAATTTCTGATTTCAAAACAAAAAGTAGATGGAAGAGAGTAGTAAATCGTACTAACTTTTGTGAAGTTTTTTCCGGAGAATGGATGCATAGTTCAAGTTCTGAGGCATTTTTTAATGAGGAGACTTATTTTCAGGATAATGATTTGGTGCATGCAGTTGACATCAGTGGTCGAGCTTATGAAGTGAAGGATGGTTGTCCAGTTGAAAAAGAACAACTTGTGACAACAGAGACAGAAGAGGCGCTAAGTGATGAGGTTTTAGGAAGACGTCCTAAGGGTCCTGTGTACATTTGGAAGTGTAGTTCTATTTGCAGTGTGCGACAGGTTTCCATCAATTTGCTTTGTGATTTTATACGGACATTTAATAAGAAAAGTTTGAAGCAGAAAATGAAGTTGTTGCAGGATTTAGATCCTTGCAGAGTGAGACAAATGACAGGTTTGCGTGGTCATTCACTGGCTTGTCTTTCCAGGAGAGTATGCCAGAGTGTTTTTCATCATTTCAGGATGCTAGCAGTGCATCATAATAAAGTGAGAAAATTAGTGAGAATGTTGTATTATGCTAAGAGTCCAGCAATTATGCTTAAACAATTATGTGCTGCTCTTTTGCATGGTTCTGAAATAGATGTGAAGAATATTTGTGAAGAAATTGAGTTTTGTTACTTTGGTAGTAAAGATGAGAATGTTCAAATTGACCCTGAAGTAGAGGGTAATGTGGAAGATAATGTACAGGTTTCCAGTACAGATAATTTTCAGAAGGAAATTGCCACGTTTCAGATGAAATCAAGTGAGAGGCCTAATTTCACTTGTGTATGTTGTCGACGCACTTATTATAAGAATCAGACTAAGGTAGTGGATTTATATGCAAATAGTGAAAGGGAAAATAATAGTGAATGGAAGGATTTTGCCACATACTTGATGGTAGAAAATTATTTTGATTTGGGATCGGATCAACGTGTGTGTACTTATTGTTGTAATAAATTAAACCAAAACCAGATGCCTGCTAGGGCAGTTCATAATAATCTGGAATTGGTTGAGATTCCTTCTGAATTGAAGGATTTAAATACTTATGAATCTATTTTGATTCAAAGTATCCATCCCTTTCAGGCTATTGTAAGAATGGAGCCGAAGACAGGGAAGTTGCCTCCAGCAGATTTACAGAGAGGATTAAAGGGAAGAGTTGTTTATTTGCCTCTAGATTTGAAGAAAAACATTAACACAATTGGAGTAGAAAAAGTGGAAGAGGAACCTCTGGTTATCTTGGTTAATGGGGTTCCGACAAAGAATAAGAAAATATGGCAAGATTTAGTGGATGTTAGGAAAGTCAAAAAGGCAACAGTGTATTTGAAGAAAAATAATAAGTACTATAAGAATGTGTATGTTGCAGAAGAGGAAGTAAGTGATGAAGAGGATAGCGATTTGTGTGCTGGCCAAATTGAGAAAGTAGAGGCCTCTAAAAGTGAAGAAATATATGAACATTATAGTGTTCATCCTTTGCATTCCAAGGAAGTCATGGGGAATGCTATTGAGTTGTTTCAAATGAAACAAGCCAAAGGGAGTCCCATTAGTGTTTGGGAGGAAAGTTTGGAAGCTCGGTGTTTCCCACAGCTATTTCCCACAGGTCAAGGAGGAAGATATGATGAGCGACCTCATCAAATTCCTGCGTCTGAATACCGGACTTTACGATTGTATGCAGCAGATCCTAGGTTTCGGCAATGCATTCCCTATTTGTTTCATCTCCTGTTTGAAAGCGATCTGTCTGGACTGTCATATGCAGTGAACCACATCTTAAAAAGTGGTATACAGATGCGAAACATCTCGGCAAGTGACTTTATGCATAAAGTCAATGTCCAAGACAGTATTTTGGACTCTCACTTAATTAATCTCATGGCGTGTCAGCGTGGTACTAATGAGTACTGGTACCGTCGTCATGGTGATTTAAAATGTATGCTGAGGAACTTAGGAACTCCAACATGGTTCCTCACTCTGAGCTGTGCCGAGTATGGCTGGGAAGACTTACTTGAATTTCTACGAGAGGCAAATGGAAATATTGAAAACATTGAATTCAAGACACCTGGAGAACTGTGTTCTTTGGATCCAGTGAATGTATGCAGGTACTTCAATCATAGATTTGAAGCTATGATGTCTTTCATCACAAATAAAAAGAATCCACCTCTTGGAGAGGTGTTGGATGTCTTCTGGAGAAAGGAGTACCAAGCAAGAGGTGCCCCTCATATACATATGTTGTTGTGGATCAAGGATGCACCTAAATTTGGAACAGATCCGGATGACTTAGTGATGAATTTCATCGAACAGTATTCTACGTGTGCTGTTCCAAACGCAACGGAGAAGAAAAGTCTAAGAGAACAAGTTCTACGTTTCCAAAGCCATCGTTGTGGAAAGTACTGTCGTCGTAAATTCAGAAACAAGGACAAGTTCTACACCAAATGTCGTTTCAACTTTCCACGACCGGTGATTTCTAAAGGAAGAGTGAACAGTTTGATGTCTTCGCTGCGACATAATGTGACGAGGAAATCACCCAAGAATACATACAATTTGAAAAGGAACGAAGAGTCCAAGTACATCAATGACTACAACCCAGTGATTTTGTCCATGTGGAATGCTAACATGGATATACAGTTTGTGGCTGACAACTGTATGGCTGTGGCTCGGTATGTGACATCTTACATCACCAAAAAAGAAAAGACCGAACTGAAGGATATGTGGGAGGACATTTCTCATGAAAAGAGCCTCAGCAAGAAGTTGTACAGTTTCAGTCTGAAGATGTTGTCGCATCGAGAAATCGGAGCTTACGAATGTTCTGACCGGTTGTCTTCAGCAAGTCTCTATGCCAAATCCAGAAGTCTCGTTTGGGCGAGTCTTGGTCTTGCTGCAACGCGAAATCGAGTTCTAAAACCTGTCCGGGAAATTGAGTATTTGGCAGAAAAGGAACCAAACAGTACCGACATTTTGAAGACCAACATGTTGGATACATATTATCCAAATCGAAGCAGTCACCTTGAGAATGTTTGTCTATATGAGGTTCTCCAAAATTATATATTCAAGAGGAACATCAAAGAAGATATTGAGAAAGGAGTGTATGCTGTAATTGGAAGTGAGGGATGCCTGGTCAAGCAAAGAAAATGCCAATTAGTAAACCATCGAAAATTGAGTGGTGAATCTCCAGAAAAAAAGGAGTTTTTTTATTTAGCACTTTTGCAACTTTTCAAGCCTTGGCGTGCAGAAGAGGAACTGCTTGGAGATTTCCTCTGTTACGAAGACTCTTTCAATGCAGCCAAGGAGTCCATAGAATGTCCTGCTTTTTCTAAATATCAAGAAATGCTAACTTTGGAAATTGAGCAGGAAGCAACGATTGCAGCCGAGATTGCCAGAGACAGTTCTCAGGACAATCAGAGTTCTGTTTCATTGAGTCAAGATCCACTTGGAGGACCTATTATCGAAAATGAAGCTGCCACTGCTATGAATGAAGTGGAAAGAGCCATGGCACATGCTCAGGAGGATTCAGTTAACTTAGAAGACTTGGAAAAACAACTCAACGTTGAGCAGAGGAAAATATATGATGAAGTTACCACGGAAATTGAGCACGGATTAAGTCATGAGAAGAACAAGTGCTCATGTACATCGTTGAAGCCTGTCCGACTGTACGTGAGTGGAGAAGCGGGAACTGGAAAAAGTTTCCTCATTAAAGCAATCTCTTGTTATTTGCAGAAAAGGACTGAGTCATCGCTGTCTTGTGTTGTCACCGCTCCTACTGGACTGGCAGCACATAACATTAAAGGTATTACTTTGCATCGTCTACTGATGCTGCCGGTGGAGCATGACAACAAATTACAATACAACAAGTTATCTGGAGATGCTTGCTGTGAAGTTTCCAGAGTCTTGAGGAAAATGAAACTACTTATCATTGACGAAGTAAGCATGGTTTCCAATGTCATGCTTGCCTTTGTGCATTTGAGAATGCAAGAAGTACTTAAAACTGAATATGATGTGTTATTTGGTGGGAAACACATCATTGTTTTCGGAGATCTTCTGCAGCTGACACCAGTAAAAGGTCAACCTGTGTTCAAAATACTCACGCATGAAGATACCAGGAAGTGCCTAGGGAGCATTGGCAACGTCAATATATGGTTAAACTTCAATTATGCAGAACTGCATCAAAATATGCGTCAGGCAAAGGATGAAGATTACAAGAATATTCTACAAGATATTAGAATTGGAAAAGTGACCGAGCATGGGAAAGAAGCTTTAAATGCACGATTACTGTCAAATTTATATCCCAAACAAGAAATTGTGCCTGAGAATATTTTTCAGAAAATTACTGAGAAGAAATCCGGGATATGTCTCATGCCAACTCTTGCAGAATGTGCCATCTTCAACAACAAAATGTTGAATTTAGAAAAGCAAGAGATTGTGAAACTTGAAGCTATCGACAAATTAGAGCATATGGGATCAACAATTATTTTGTCAGACAATTTGAAATCAAAATTGGATTCATTAGAGAAGACTATATCTAAAACAGCGGGTTTTGAAAAGACTTTGAATGTGTGTTTAAATTGCCGAATTATTTTGAGAAGGAATTTACATGTAGAAAGAGGTCTGGTAAATGGATCAATGGGTAATGTTGTTGATTTTGAGAAATACAGAAATAGAGATGGAATAGAATTTTTAAGAATTAAATTTGATGGCATTGAGGAAGTACAGCAAATTGGTCGTTGTTCTGCTAGGTTTTTGCTTGTTAAAGATTTATATGTTCGCCGTAAGCAGTTTCCTGTTTGCTTGGCATATGCGGTGACAATCCATAAATCGCAAGGTTTAAGTGTAGACTGTGCATTGGTGAATATTGGCAGTTCTGTGTTCAAGGAGGGTATGGCATATGTGGCATTGTCACGAGTTAGAACTTTATCGGGATTGTACTTGATTGACTGTGATGTCACAAACATTTGTGCGGATCTAGATTGTGTTAAGGAATATAATAGGTTAAGAAGAGAGTATGCGCCACATTTGCCTCAATATCCTTTGTTTGAGAAACGTGTGGTAGGCCGCAAACGTAGAAATAGCAGTAATAGTAGGGAGGTTGTTGCAAAAAGACTAAAAGTCAATGAACCGAAAATTGTTAGCAGAAAGAAAGTGGATTCTGTTGAAGATGTTGTCGGTTTTCAATTTGAAAACAGTTCTGGTGTCAACTGCTATGCAAATGTAGTGGTTAATGTTCTCTTTTCATTAGAGAGTTTAAAAGAACAGATTCTGTTCAATTCTGAACAAATTTTATGCTGTTTGTTGAATTCTGTTTTCGAGAAATGTAGCACTGATCGAACAAAAGTAGAAAGTGTGTCTGAAGTTCGTTATCTGGTAGATGAATGTTCAGGTCAAACAGACTTCTCTGAAAATAATCAGCAAGATTGTCAGGAGTTTTTAATGTATATGCTTGATATATTGCAAGTTGAGGGTGTAGATGTAGATCACCTGTTTGGGCTTTCTTATCAATGGCAGCATGACTGCGAGAACTGTATGGTATCAAGTACTACTAGTGTAGACTCAGAAAGATTTATATATTTAACTTTGCCAGACAGTAAATCAGTCTCCTTTAATAAGCTAGTAAATGCAGCGGATCACAACATGGAGTGTAGCCAATGTAAATGTGATATGATGTCAACATTATTTATACGTAGATATGGCCAGTATGTCATTTTAATGATCCAACGTTGTAGGCCTGATGGATCAAAATTGTCAACTTTAATAAAAAAATTTGTGGCTTCTCAGCTGTCAATATCAGGGAGGACTTTTGTTACTGTAGCAATTATCTATCACGATGGTCCATCAACAACATCAGGACATTATACAGCTTACTTAAAGTCTGGAAATGGCTGGTCATTCTGTAATGATTCTGTTGTAACGTTCAAAAAAAAATTGCCATTTGACCTTAAAAATTCTTACCTGGTGTTTTTAAAACCAAAATTTTAAGTAGAGGGAATGTAAGTCTGCAATGCTGTCTAGATTAAAAATCCAACTATATAAACTTAATGCAAGTAAGTCTGCTTCATAGTAAGCAGTATCAGTGTCATAGGAAAAGGAGAACATGAGTGACAAAGAAGAGTAAGTTATTAGTAGTCCAGGATTGTGAAAATAATCTCAAATATTTTATTTTTGAAAGTTGCGAAAATAGAAAATGTCGGGATTTGATTGGAAGAATAACAAGACTTGCGAATCGCGGCAACATGATTTGGCCTAGTGGAAACATGTGATATAATGAGAGAAGTCTTTTTTTCTATGTAACATATTTTACGTATCGATGGAGGTTTTCTTTCAGAAAGTGGCGGGCTGAAAATATTTGTAGCACAACAGAGTGGATGCTGTTCATAGGACATCCTTCGACGTCATTGAAAGTAAGTTAATTTTAAGGAGTTTTGAAATCAGATTTCGAAGGTTGTATGGGTTTTTTAAACACAGTCATTTTGATTGTGTTTTTTATTCCCCGCTGTTGCATGATGAATACCTTCAAGTCACTGATTTAAGTGAAATTTGATACATTCTGAGAACAGCAAAAAGAAACCATTTAACATGTATAATTAATGTTATGCTTTTTGTCCTTATGATATACATTTAGAAATGTGAGGTACATATGGGTAAGCTGAGTTCTGTAAATATCAATTTTAATGCTTTCAGTGCTGTACTTCTGGGTAGTGTTTTTTTTAAAAAAAGAAAAGAGGCCTCACCTCAAAGAAAGCTCTTGAAAGCACACATCTTATTTGCATCCTAAATCAAGCATTTACAATGTTAGACACAATTTTATGATGGCTTTACATTTTTTTTGCGCTGCTATTGCATCACTATTGTGAGACATTAGCAGTGCAAGAAAAACATCATGTTCCAAAATAGGGCTCAGTTCATCAACATCAAGATACAGTTTCTTTAGAATATATATCTTTAGGATTGTGTAGGGGACGTAGCGAAGCAGAGACTTCTGTAAATGTCAAAGTTGTTGAAAAACTGTTTGTTTTTGAACCTTTTCCCTTGTCTTTTCTAATTTTTAAATACATGTTTTAATATTTTTGGAAATGTTTGTTCTTTTTTTTACAGATTGAAAGTATGAAAAAATATTTAAAAAAAGGTAACAAGAATTATAAGGTAAATGCTTTCTACTCTTTTTACCCGCAATGCACTGCTGATGATGTTATTGACAGTATCTCTCATTTACTCTCTATAGCTGTCTTTCTTTTTACATTATTCTCTGTTTACTTCCCTTATACTAACTCTTCTTTTTTTTTAAAAGATATTTTTTTAGTTCGCTTAAAGTTCGCGAACCGGTCAGCGAACTTGAAGCGAACCAAAAGAAATAGAGCTTGCCAGAGTGATAAACATTCTAGCAATTTTGATTGAAAGGGGAGGTAGTTCTGAAAAGAACTGTTTTTTTTTGTTTTTGTTGTTTTATTTATTTTTTTTTTTTTGAACATTTTTTGATTTTTTTGTATTTTTAGAACTGTTTTATGTTTTTTTTGTGTTTTTTTAAGGAGGGGAGACAACAAAAAACAGGCATTGAAAACGGCTCAACTGGAGCAAAAAAAAAAAATTATTTCTTGGGTGCATTAGGGCATTTATGATTTTCGTATGCCATGTTCATCAGGTTGACGCTCATGTTGCCATATGACAACATAGCACCACAGTATATACAACTTAACTTCATATGCTGGAAGTTGGGTTGGATGTTTGGCACAGTTTCTTGTGCCTCTCTTCCCGTCAATGACATTGTGGAGGTCGATCTGGCCACAGGAGTTGACGTGGGATTGTCTTGAAGATCCCTTAACTCAGCCCTGCTGTAGTTTAAGGGGTGCCACCTGCTCATGTGTCGGTGCATCGTATAGTTTCCCATACTGTATTTCTTATCTGTGCCTCTCGACAATCTGTAATCACAGATGAGGCAGGTGGCATACTTAGCATTAACCTTCTTTGATCCAGGAGGGATGGAGAAAAACTGCCAGATGAAACTGGTTTTTCGTTTTGAAACCCGGGGCAACTCTTCGACAAATTGTTGTTCCTCTCTGTCCTCTTCTTCTTCTTCCTCCTCTTCCTCCTCTCTGTTAGTGATGATTTGACTAGGTGGTCCTCTCTTCTTATGAGGAGGTGGAGGTGGTGGTGGGGTTCCACCAGCTGCAGCCAGTACAGAAGCCATTCTTCAGATCAAGCAAAATGGTCTTTCTCTCACCAAGATGAAAGTCAGAGTGAGGAAATAAGGAGGGGTTTACATGATTTGGGGAGAGCAAAAGTTCTGAACCAATGAAAAGTGTTATTTTTAGGTCACATGACCTAGTCATACATCATTTGGAAACCAAAAGTGAAATGAACCAATGAAAAGTTTGATAAACAAGTCACATGACCTGTTCCGCTTACGTTACGCGGCGCGCGCCGCGTCCCAGATCGCTTCCGGTTCGCGGTCCCGACCACTTCCGGGAGCGCTAACGCGGCGCGTCATTAGACGCATTACGCGATAACGTGATACGTCGCGCTTCCGCGACGCGTCACAGTTCCGCTAACGTAACGTTGACCGGTTCGCGGACTAGATCGCGGCATCGAGATGAGCTAACGGAAAGCTTCCCGGTTCGCGAACTAGAAGCGAAGAAAAAAAAAATTAAAAAAAAAAATTATCAATAAACATCTAAATATATTTTGGGATTTAAAGAAGAATACATTTTACAGCTACAGATGTTAGCTTTTAAAAAACCAATGAAATTCACAGAAAAAACCATAGGTTATAGACCATATATAGTTAGAAATTTGCATTTAAAAAACCATTGAAATTCAATGAAAAAACCATAGGTTATAGACCATATATAGTTAGGGATTAGCATTTAAAAAACCTTATTTTACTTGCACAAAACCATTGAAATTCCATATATAGTTAGTTGCACTAACTATATATCGCGGACCCGCAATCCACTGCTAATGATGTCACATATTACATCATTCATGACATGGTCAGTGACATCACTGATGACATCACTGATGACATCTCAAATGACATCACTGATGACATCACTGATGACATCTCAAATGACATCACTGACTTCTCATTTGACATTACTGATTACATCACTGATGATATCATTTATGTGATAATATATCTTCAGACTCTAATATAACCTTAGATACACTCAGTGTAAACAGGCACTCACAGACTGTCACACATCCATGGAGTTACTCACACACCTAGTCAGTCATGCAAAGAATCAATCACACCTCCATTTCCTCAAATATACAGTTATACACACCTTACGTATTCAAACATAAACTAACAAATATTTACTCTCTTATACAATCCTTGATACAAGTTCACAATGATTCATACAGCCACTCTCACATTCACTGGCTCTTATGTTCAGTTATTTATATATGTCAACTCTCACATGGACTGTGTTTTACATATGTACTTACTTTGACATGTAGAACTGAGATATCCATTCACTCACCAATATACTCATGCACACAGTCAACTGTCCATACAGCTGTTTCTACATGCACTTTTGAACCCATACACCTAGGGAATCAACTGCTCACACATCTATGCACAGTTATATACCTCCCAGCCACCCACACACATACTCAGTCTCCCATACAAATACTTGGGCAACCATTCAATAACCCATATAGTTACTGATATAGCTACTGATTTAAACATGCAGCAGTTTACAGAAGAACATAAATAATGATTGCCAAATTAAGACACTTTAATCACTAACCCATGCACTCAGTGAGACACATTTAATCATTCTCTCATACAGTCAGTCATGCACCTACTAAATCCTTCATCCAGACATTTATACATCCACTCATTCTTCAATATGTAAGACATATTTTAACTTTACAGAAACATACAGTCACTGGGTGTTGTCATCAGTGATGTCATCAGTGATGTCATTTGAGATGTCATCAGTGATGTCATCAGTGATGTCACTGACCATGTCATGAATGATGTAATATGTGACATCATTAGCAGTGGATTGCGGGTCCGCGATATATAGTTAGTGCAACTAACTATATATGGAATTTCAATGGTTTTGTGCAAGTAAAATAAGGTTTTTTAAATGCTAATCCCTAACTATATATGGTCTATAACCTATGGTTTTTTCATTGAATATATATATATATATATATATATATATATATATATATATATATATATATATATACATATATATAGAGAGAGAGAGATGATATATATATATTACCTACCGGCCGTCGCCGGTAGGTAGTTATAGTTAGGACCTAGTTTCCATAGGAAATCCACAACATTATTTTTAGAATAACTTTGGCGCCGGTGGATGAATCTTCGTGAATATCTCCAAAAAAATGGCCTGCCCCATTCCGCTCCTTGCCTAGGGGATAATTCGTCAAGCGAGGGCTGAGAAAAAAGGGGTATCCCCAAACGTGTTTCCCCATGCAATTTTTCATAGGGGCCTTTAGCCAGGGCTACAGCCCGAACGGCTGAACAGAATTACACGAAATTTGGCAGAGAGTTAGAGTTCGGTTCGCAGATTGTGCTTTTCTTTAAATGGTGTAAATCCGTTCAGTAGTTTCTGAGAAAATTGCAAGTAAATTCATAGCGATATCTAGAGCACATGTACGGAAATTCGTTCAATTACGAGCGCGAGCTGCATGCTGTCAACAGTCTGTCAACACTCGAAACCAGGAAGTGTTGGCGGCCATCTTGTGCCTCGCTAGAACCGAGTCACAAGAAAACACTAAAGAAAGTTGAGAAATAAGGGAAGGGGGTAGGCTACAAACATGTTGATTATTTACGCTTGCTCAGGGGGTTGTACATGGATGTTTAAGCTCAATTTTTCTTATTTTTAAAAAAAAAGAAAAATCGCGGAATACGTTTACGGAAATAGGTAGAATTGCAAGCAGGAGCTGCATGCTGATTGGTTGTGAACTGTCTGTGAACACTCAATACCAGGAAGTGTTGGTAGCCATCTTGTTCGTCGCTAGAAGCGAGTCACAAGAAAACAGTAAACAAAGTGGAGAAATAAGGAAAGGGGGCAGGGTAGAATCATCCTGATCCTGTAGGCTTCATCAGTGGTTAGGTTTAGAAATTTTAGGCTATTTTTTAAAATTTTATTTCGAATAGAAAAATGGCTCAGTATGCGTATTTTACGTGCATGAGCTGCATGCTGATTGGTTGTCAACATTCCAAACCAGGAAGCGTTGGCAGCCTTGTTGTTGGTCGCTAGAACCGAGTCACAAGAAAACAGTTTTAAAAAAAGTGAGAAACAACGAAAGGGGGCATGGTAGAAACATCCTGATCCTGTAGGCTTGCTCAGGGGGTCGTTCTTGGATTTTTAAGCTCTCTATTCTTTTTATTTACAATGGAAAAATTGCGGTGTACGCGGACGTACAATAACAATTTGCATGTTGATTGAAAGTAGGATGTGTTAGCAGGCATGTTTTATTTTGAAGTGTGGCCGAGGGGCGCACATGCCCTGGGGTCTGCCACCTTCCTGGGGCAGTAATCTTTAAAACAGGGTGTCCGTGAGGGCACAGACCTTCTAGTTCCTAAGGTTATGACTTTTCGAGGCTTTTTAATGTTGGGAGGGGGTTGCGCTGATTCCGTCCAGGAGCTCTTGTTAGTTGGGGACCATCATGTGTCAGGGCCGACTCCTGCAGTGTCCCGGGGTGTGTACCCCCTGGACACTGCTGTTTGTTATGGTAGGGCGGGAGCGTTGCGGCTTCAACTTTAGCACAGAAAATCAGTTTTCTATTTGAAAGGGAGAGCAAGGTAAGCTGCTGTGTCTTTCAAGTAGGAATTATATTGCTTTTCATTAGAGAGCAGCATATAAGCTGCTCTCTCTGAGAAAGCAATGCCGGCTCTCGAAAGATGCGGGGAGACGGCTGGGACCGTGTGGGCATTGTTGTTCCCCACACGGTTCCTAATGATATTTCTTGAATCCCGGGGAATGGGTTCATTTGCAGCTCCTTAAACATTCGTAAATATAGTTTTTGCATGATTTTTTTTGTGTTGGGGAATAGAGTATTAGTCCAGTGACTTTGTCATGCATGTATATTTTTTTCTTTTTCTTTACTTGTATTCCGTTTTATTTACAGTATGTTTCTACGTCTCTTCGGAATGAGTTCCACAGAGTAGCGTCTGTGGCAGTGTTGTTGTTTGTTTGCCTCCCTCCACCCTAATTGACAACATAAAGGGGGGCACTGCTGTTGTCTCTGTTTTAAGTTTGCAACACAGTATTTAGGATAAATAAAGCACTTGACACAATGTAGAGTGACACTATTTATTGTATTTAATTTTCCAATGTTTTTAAAATAGAATATACTCATGTACAAAATATTGTTTTATTTGAAAAATATATATTTAATACATTTTTTTTGAATCACCACATGAGCTGATATTATAGTAAAGATAAAATGAAGTGTTTATGTACAAGAAGCTACAACAGAAGAAATTCAGTATGGAAAATCAATAACACAATTTGAACACATTTTCGAAATTAGTAACCGTGTCATAGAAGAGCTGAACATACTTTTTACAAGTAGCGAGAATGAAGAGGAAGATATAAATGCTGGAGATATTAGCTGTGATTTCCTAGATTAAAGGTTAGATGTTGATTTTCTGGAAGAATTACATGACATTGAGTATGATCATATGAGTTTTGAAATTGATAATGAGGTATATGAAATACATGATGACATTATTTAAGGGTCTATTAAGTTATGAGATGTTATAAGAATACATTTATTAAAATGGCTGCAAGTGTGCAAATTACCCAGTGCCTTTAGCCAGGGAAGTAGTTACAACAAAAAGGCTCGATGCAGGGCCTTGATGTTTAATCAGAATGTGATATTGAAGAATAATTGATAATACCAATCAAGAAAGGCAGAAAGTGTGCAATTTAAGTACTGCTTTCGGCTGAGGTAGTTCATACTAGTGTGTGAAGTGTGAAGTAGTGTGGCTCACTGGTTAGAGGCGGCAGACCCGAGAGCAGAGGACGGCCCGGGACCAGGGTTCGATTCCCGGCGCGGCAGGTTTCTGGACCAGGGTCAGCGGACTCGATAATTCTCTCGCCTCGGTGCCCACTCTGATCAGCGATCACACTCGGCAACTCTGGGCATTAGCTTGCCTCATCTTCACTAACGGCCCCACCAGACCACCGGGGATGCCTGGTCTCACCCTGGAGATACCCATTAAGGGACCATCTCTCAGGGAAGCCAGGAAGGGTTTCGCAGCGGTCGAAGCGCCTTGGAACCCTACGGGTAAGTAGTGCGCTATATAAATGCCTATACATTACTAATTAGAAGATAATGTCAAAAAAGTAATGTTGAGCATAGTGATGCTCCTGATCCATGCATTTTATTAGGTCGATAGACTGTTGCTGGTAAGACAAAACTTCATCACAATAAAAACATAGAATGTTAATTTCACCAAAATGAGGATTAATTTGTGGATGTGGATTTCTTGCTGAATATGCTGCTGCAGCAATTGCTGTGTTTGGTGCAGCAGTACGTGGGTTCTCTCTGTAAATGAAAAGGAGGACATTTTTCTGTGTTAGGCTCTATTCGGAAAATAGCCTGAAATGGTTGGAAGCATTTAATAAGAATAGACTCATAGGTATTTAAATCCATCATTTCAGAAGTAATTATTACGAAGTCTACATTATTATGCACAGCACTAGGAGGCATTTTGTTCTTATCTAATTTGTTATAAACATATTTAGAAATATGGGGATTAGAATGCAATTCAAAACAATTCTGTGATACATAAGTTGCAAAATGTTTCGTCATTATTATTTTCCTTTTAAATACAGATGAACAGTACTGATTTGATTTTTATAACGAGTTTGTTGAAAACAAATGGAAGAATAATTTGGTGTTTTGGTGTTAGTGAAATCACCTACAACTTTTTAATATGTTGCTCACAATTATCTACAGTACAACATTGTACATTCTGTTCCACATTTTCTTCTATTAATACCTCAGTTTCTGCACGGTTTTCCTGAGGACCGAAGTAACTAAGCTGAATTTCTTCAGAGACATTTGTTACATCTGATACAGATGCACGGAAAAGAGTACTGTTCAAATTTTTTTTAACATTAGTGCTAAAATGTTTGCGTAATACAATGTTCTGATTAATTTTGCAATTTGAGTATGATGAACTAGAAACATTCTGAATTGGTGAAAAACACTTTGGCATACTTTTTTAGAAAGACAAGGCAGTGAATGACTTTGCAAACCAGTATTTTCTCTCACTCTGCAAGAGTCTAGTGCGTGCCACATCTTAATCTTTTGTTTAACACTTTTGTTATTATACTTAGGTAAAAAGTTGCATTAAAAAAATTCATAGATTCTTAACTTACAGTATAAATACTACTACAATTGGAAGTGTTCACTGGAGTTTTAGAACGAGTCCCTAAAAGGTAACCCTTCTTTTGCATTTCTAGGAACAATTTTGTGCTTCACAATAGCACAACCATTTCTAACATCATAGGTACGAATACTAGTGTCATCTGTATGCAAATCATTACTCTGAAGATAACTTGTCATTAAAAAAAGGCTTAGAACTTGATCCATCATTCTATTCTCCTAAGAAAAATGTCTGAAAAATTATGTGTTACTTTCTCTTTTCAATTTACTTCTAGCCTTCTTTAAAGGGATCGATGAATGCAATTTTGTCACAGTTAACAGAATGTGTGGACACAGTACAATTGTCTGTCTTAAATAAAGCAAAGCTACGTTCAATGCTGTCCTTAGTGTACATGGAAAGGTGAATTGAAGCTGTTAATCCTCTTGTCCGTAGTGTAGGTGGAAGGCAGTAGTTGACACAGAAATGGAGGAATGCTTTTTGTCTCTTTTTTAATACAAAATCTGAAGACATACAGTAGAAACATCTATAATTTTAAGAAATGAAGGCTGAATTTCCTAATGTACAAACTGTAAGGAAATGTGATGACATTGTGAAATTGTCTGTTTTAAATAAATCAAGATTGTATTGAATGTTTTTTGTACTACTTGCGGTATTGGTATCTAGTTGTGAACTCTAGTGAGAGTTGAATATATTGAAGGCTCTTCTTTGTAGAAATAAGAGAAATTTACAGGCAAAAGTGAAATGAAGTTGTGAACCCTGCTGTTCGTAATGTATATCGAAGGTACTGATAGATACAGATATTGATGAATGCTATTTTGTACAGTTAAGAGAATGTGAGAACATAGTATAATTGTCTCTGCCTTAAGAAGAGCAAGGCTGAATACAATGCTGTCCTTAATGTAGAAGGAAAGCTGAATGCAAGTTGTGTACCCTGCTGTCTGCATGTTAGATTGAAGGCAGTTGATACAAAGATTGAAGAATGATATTTAGTTGCAGATAACAGAATTTGAGGTCACAGCAGAATTGTGTTTGGGTTAAGGAAAGCAAGGTTTTATAAAATGCTGTCCTTAATGTAGAAGAAAAGCTGAATTGAAGTTGCAAACTCTGCTGTCTGCAGTGTAGATTGAAGGCAGTTGTTGAGACAAAGATTGAAGAATGCTATTTAGTTACAGATAACAGAATCTGAGGACAGAGAATTGTATTTGTGATAAGGAAAACAGTATTGAATGTAATGTGGTCCTTAATGTAGAAGGAAAGGTGAATTGAAGTTGTGAACCCTGCTGTCTGCAGTGTAGATCGAAGGTAGTTGTTGACAGAAAGATCGGTCAATGCAAGTTGTCAACCCAGTTGTCTGCAGTGTAGATTGAAGGTAGTTGTTGACAGAAAGATGGAAGAATGCTATTTAGTTACAGATAACAGAATCTGAGGATATAGAATTGTATTTGTGATAAGGAAAACAGAGTTGAATGTAATGCAGTCCTTAATGTAGAAGGAAAGCTCAATTGAAGTTGTGAACTGTACTGTCTGCAGTATAGATTGAAGGCAGTTGTTGAGTCAAAGATTGAAGAATGCTATTTAGTTACAGATAACAGAATCTGAGGACATAGAGTTGTATTTGTGATAAGGAAAACAGTGTTGAATGTAATGGGGTCCTTAATGTTGAAGGAACGCTCAATTGAAGTTGTGAACTATACTGTCTGCAGTGTAGCTTGAAGGCCGTTGTTGAGATAAAGATTGAAGAATGCTATTTAGTTACAGATAACAGTATCTGAGTACATAGAATTTTATTTGTGATTAGGAAATCAGTGTTGAATGTAATGCGGTCCGTAATGTAGAAGGAAAGATCAATTAAAGTTGTGAAGCCTCTGTCTGCAGTGTAGATTGAAGGCAGTTGTTGAAACAAAGATTGAAGATTGCTATTTAGTTACAGATAACAGAATCTGAGGACAGAGTAGAATTGTATCTGTGATGAGGAAAACAGTGTTGAATGTGATGTGGTCCTTAATGTAGAACGAAAGGTGAATTGAAGTTGTGAACCCTGCTGTCTGCAGTGTAGATCGAAGGTAGTTGTTGACAGAAAGATCGGTGAATGCAAGTTGTCAACCCAGTTGTCCGAAGTGCAGATTGAAGGTAGTTGTTGACAGAAAGATTGAAGAATGCCATTTAGTTACAGATAACAGAATCTGAGGACAGAGAATTGTATTTGTGATAAGGAAAACAGTATTGAATGTAATGTGGTCCTTAATGTAGAAGGAAAGGTGAATTGAAGTTGTGAACCCTGCTGTCTGCAGTGTAGATCGAAGGTAGTTGTTGACAGAAAGATCGGTCAATGCAAGTTGTCAACACAGTTGTCCGCAGTGTAGATTGAAGGTAGTTATTGACATACAGATTGAAGAATGCTATTTAGTTACAGATAACAGAATCTGAGGACATAGAATCATATTTGTGAGGAAAACAGAGTTAAATGTAATGCGGCCCTTAATGTAGAAAGAAAGCTCAATTGAAGTTGTGAACTGTGCTATCTGCAGTGTAGATTGAAGGCAGTTGTTGAGATAAAGATTGAAGAATGCTATTTAGTTACAGATAACAGAATTTGAGGACAAAAAATTGTATTTGTGATAAGGAAAACAGTGTTGAATGTAATGCGGTCCTTAATGTAGAAGGAAATCTCAATTGAAGTTGTGAACTGTACTGTCTGCAGTGTAGATTGAAGGCAGTTGTTGAGATAAAGATTGAAGAATGCTATTTAGTTACAGATAACAGAATCTGAGTACATACTGAGTACATATTTGTGATAAGGAAAACAGTGTTGAATGTAATGCGGTCCTTAATGTAGAAGGAAAGATCAATTGAAGTTGTGAAGCCTCTGTCTGCAGTGTAGATTGAAGGCAGTTGTTGAGACAAAGATTGAAGATTGCTATTTAGTTACAGATAACAGAATCTGAGGACAGAGTAGAATTGTATCTGTGATAAGGAAAACAGTGTTGAATGTAATGCGGTCCTTAATGTAGAAGGAAAGATCAATTGAAGTTGTGAAGCCTCTGTCTGCAGTGTAGATTGAAGGCAGTTGTTGAGACAAAGATTGAAGATTGCTATTTAGTTACAGATAACAGAATCTGAGGACAGAGTAGAATTGTATCTGTGATAAGGAAAACAGTGTTGAATGTAATGAGGTCCTTAATGTAGAAGGAAAAGTGAATTGAAGTTGTGAACCCAGCTGTCTGCAGTGTAGATTGAAGGTAGTTGTTGACAGAAAGATCGGTGAATGAAAGTTGTCAACCCAGTTGTCCGAAGTTTAGATTGAAGGTAGTTGTTGACAGAAAGATTGAAGAATGCTATTTAGTTACAGATAACAGAATTTGAAGACATAGATTTGTATTTGTGATAAGGAAAACACTGTTAAATGTAATGCAGTCCTTAATGTAGAAGGAAAGCTCAATTAAAGTTGTGAATTGTGCTGTCTGCAGTGTAGATTGAAGGCAGTTGTTGATACAAAGGTTGACGAATGCTATTTAGTTGCAGATAACAGCATTTGAGGATACAGTATAATTGTGTGTGCCTTAAGGAAAGCAAGGTTAAATGTAATGCTGTCCTTAATGTAGATGGAAAGCTACATTGGAGGTGTGAACGCAGCTGTCCGTAGTGTAGATTGAAGGCAGTTGTTGACACAAAGGTTGATTTATGCCATTTAGTCACAGATAATAGAATCTCAGGATACAGTATAATTGTGTGTGCCTTAAGGAAAGCAAGGTTAAATCTAATGCTGTCCTTAATATAGAAGGAACGCTGAATTCAAGTTGTGAACCCAGCTGGCTGCAGTGTAGATTGAAGGCGGTTGTTGACAGAAAGATTGATGAAAGCTATTTAGTCACTGTTTGCATAACCTGAGGACACAGTATAATTTGTTAACCATAGACCATACTGGCTCTTTTTTAATATTGGTAGACTTTTATTAAGCTTTTTATTATACATGAATGGCAGGAAGTGTGCAAATTACCCACTGCCATTGATGAGTAATAGTTACGAAGAAGGCTTAATAAGGTGTCTGCACTTTGAATTTTAAGAAAAATAATTGATAAGGCCAGCTAAGAAAGGCAGGACGTGCGCAAATTTCCCACTGCCTTCTGGCAGTGCAGTATCTACATGAAAAAGGCTTGATAAAGGGACTTGAGTTTGAATCAGAATATGAAATTCAAGAGTATTTGATAATCCCAGCCAAGAAAGGCAGGAAGTGTGCACATTTTGTACTGCCATCGACTGGGTTAGTAGCTATAACAAAAAGGTTTGATAAAGGGCCTGCATTTTGCATATGGATATGAAATAGAAGAATAGTAGTTAACCATATACAAGAAAGGTAGAAGTAGGTGTGTGTGTATGTGTAGATGTTGTGTTGATTGAGTGGAAGATGAATAATGTAAAAAAACAAGAAAGGTTGAAAGTGTGCAAATTACCCACTGCCATTCACGGGTAGTAGTTACCAAGTAGGCTTAATAAAGTGCCTGTACTTTCAATTTGTATTGCAAGAAGGATAATTGATAACCGCAGTCAAGAAAGGCAGCAAGTGTGCAAATGTCCCACTGCCTTCGGCTGGGGTAGTAGCTACAACAAAAAGGCTTGAAAAAGGACCTTGACTTTGAATCAGAAAATGAAATTGAAGAATGATTGATAACCCCAGAGAAGACAGGCAGCAAGTATTCAAATTTCTTACTGTTTTCGGCTGGGGTAGTTGTTACTATAAACAGGATTGATAGAGGGCTTGAATTTTGAATAGGAATATGAAATAGAAGAACAGTTGAGAACCATAGGTAAGAAAGGCAGCAAGTAGTTGTCTGTGTGTGTAGATGTTGTGTTGATTGAGTGGAAGATGAATAATGTGAAAAAATAAGAAAGGCTGCAAATGTGGAAGTTATCCACTGCCATTTATGAGTAGTAGTTACCAAGAAGGCTCAATAAAGGGTTTGTATGTTGAATTAGGATAAAAAAATAGAAGATTTGATAACCATAGAACATACTGCTTCTTTCTTTAATATTGGTAGACTTTCATTAAGGCTTTTATTATACATGAACAGCAGGAAGTGTGCAAATTATCCACTGCCATTGATGAGTAATAGTTATGAAGAAGGCTCAATAAAGGGCCTGCACTTTGAATTCCAATTTGAAGAAAAATAACTGATAAGCCCAGCTAAGAAAGGCAGCAACTGTGCAAATTTCTCACTGCCTTCTGGCCGTGCAATATCTGCATGAAAAAGGTTTGATAAAGGGACATGAGTTTGAATCATAATATGAAATTGAAGAGTATTTGATAATGTCAGCCAAGAAAGGGAGGAAGTGTGGAAATTTTGCACTGCCATCGCCTGGGTTAGTAGCTACAACAATAAGGTTCGATAAAGGGCCTGTTCTTTGAATACGGATATGAAATAGAAGAATAGTGGATAATCATAGCCAAGAGAGGCTGCAAGTAGGTGTGTGTATGTGTAGATGATGTGTTGATTGAGTGGAAGATGCATAATGTGAAAAAATAAGAAAGGATGCAAGTCTGGAAGTTATCCACTGCAATTCATGAGTAGTAGTTACCAAGAAGGGTCAATAAAGGATCTGTAGTTTGAATTAGGATACGAAACAGTAGATTTGATAAACAAAGAGCATAGTGGCTCTTTTTTAATATTGGTAGACTTTTGTTAAGCTTTTTATTATACATGAACGGTAGGCAGTGCGCAAATTACATACTCATTGACGAGTAACAGTTACCAAAAAAGCTCAATAAAGGCCTGCACTTTGAATTTGAATTTTAAGAGGAATAATTGATAAGCCCACTTAAGAAAGGTAGCAAGTGCGCAAATTTCCCACTGCCTTCTGGCCGTGCAATATCTACATGAAAAAGGCTTGATAAAGGGACATGAATTTGAATCAGAATATGAAATTGAAGAATAATTGATAATCCCAGGCAAGAAAGGCAGTAGGTGTGCAAACTTCCCACTGTCTTTGGCTGGGGTAGTACCTACAATAAAAAGGTTCGTTAAACGACCTGCATTTTGAATATGGATATGAAATAGATTAGATATCCATAGCAAAGAAAGGTAGAAAGTAGGTGTGTGTGCGTGTACATGATGTGTTGATTAAGTGGAAGATAAAAAAGGTGAAAAATAGGAAAGAGCACACGCACAAACTACCCACTGCTTTGTAAAGAAAGTGGGTGTTTGGTTTTCCAGTCCATTACACAGAGTGTGCGTCGGATTGTGCAGTGGGAGCCTGAGAAATGGGTATCTAATCTAAGGAGTTTAGTGAGTGCACAAAGTACACACACTGTGCGGTAGAAAGGACGCAAAAAAGGATGCAAGTGTACAAATTACCCGCTTCCATTGATGGGTAGTAGTTACGAAGAAGGTTCAATAAAGGGCCTGAACTTTGAATTATTTCAAGAATAATTGATAATCCCAGCGAAAAAAGCATGCAGGTGTGCAAATTTCCCACTGCTTTCAGCCGCGGTAGTAGCTAGAACAGAAAGGCTCAATAAAAGGCCTTGACTTTGAATCAGTTCATCGGGTATTTCATACACATCAATTTTCTCATTAGCAGTATCGGAATTCATTTGTTCTAAAGTTTCAACATAATTTAATGCTTCTAAAAAGTGTGTATCAAAGCTTTCGTCTGGAGTACTAATTTCCCCTCTTCACTCTCATTGCCTGTGATAGATACGATTAATTCTTGAATTACACTCAAGGTAATATCCAAAATCTCCTCAGTATGAGGCTGTTCTCTTTCCATAATTTTTTCTTTATGTTGTTGCTCCTTGTATAAAAATATAAACAGTTAATTTTATCAGTTTTTGTAACATTTCATTACTAGAGTTTTACTCATTTCCAAAGTTATATAAATATAATTACTTATAAGGATATTGTGTTCTTATGTTTCCTTAAATTTTGAAATCAGTCATTCCTTATGACTTTAGGAGAAGGCTCAGGCTGTTATAGCAAAATACAGTACTAAACAATTTAGAATATGTCTAGTAACCTTAGCCATTCCAAAATAGTATTGTTTCCACTTTGGTTAGAACAAAAAGGCTCGATAAAGGGCATGAGTTTGAATCAGAATATAAAATTCAAGGATAATTCATAAGCCTAGCCAAAAAAAGGCAGCAAGTTGGTGTGTGTTATGTGAAGATGATGTGTTGATTGAGAAGATAAAAAAGGTGAAAAATTAGAAAGGCTGCAGAGGTGCAAAGTACCCACTGCTTTGTCAGGGAAGTGGATGTTTGATTTCACACCTCATTATACAGATAGATTGTCAATTTTCGTAGTGGAGTCTGAGAATTGACTACCACATGAAATGAAGGAATGTAAGTCTACTGAGTTACCACTGCATGGTAGGGCTGAAAATTTACAACACCGGGTCCATTTCAGGGACTCCATTTTGAATTACAATAAAACTTGGCAAAGGCAGCAAGAAATGTAGTAGGTAGGTGTATTTGAGGTAGTGGATGTAGAATAAGGTGAAAAGGAAGAAAGGTAGCTGAAGCGGAAATAACCTACTGTCTTGTAAAGGAAATGGGTGTTTTGTGTTCCAGTACATTACAGAGTGTTAGTTGGATTCTGCAGTGGGAGTGTAACAAACAGTTGTTAACTATAGGCAAGAAAGGTAGAATGTAGGTGTGTGTACATGTAGATAATGTGCTGATTGAGTGTAAGATGAATAATGGAAAAAATAAGAACGGCTGCAACATCACCAAGTACATAAAGAGCAGCTCTCTAAACATGAATTCGAACAAAATGAAGGTAGTCATCCTCAGACCCACCCTCTCAGCCTCGGATGACTTACACTAGCTGAGTACATTGTGGACAGTACCAATACCTATCAAGCATGTGCACAACCTAGGATTCATCCTAAACTCCTCCCTTTGTATGTGTAAGCAAGTCTACACCATCTCCTCGTACTGCTATAACACCCTCCACATGCTCTGGAACATTTACAATTGGATCGCAAACAAAAGAAAGACCGTGACACAGTCCTTCATGAGCAGCAGACTACACAGTGGCTAAACACAGTATATAGGAATTCCAGTCAAACATGTACAACAGTTACAACAAGTCCAAAAGACCTCCACCTGAGTGATTATCAATGTCCTCTGCTGCAGCCACATCATTCACCACCTGATACACCTACACTGTCTTAATACCAAGAATAGGATCATCTTCAAGCTGCTCACCCTCACTTATAAAATACTCTACAACACCAGAGTAATCTACGTTAACAGTAGTAATCCTAAAAAGGCCAAATTTTGATCTTAAAATTTTGACTTTAAAAATACTAGGTAACATTTGGTAACTCCTTAGGCAAACGTTGCTTATAAACTAATTGCCTATCATTATAATGTATCCAAGCTTTCAGTGATCTTAAATAAACAGCAGTGTAATGTCCAGATGTTGTAGAAGGTCCATTATGAAAAATAATTGCAACAGTTACAAAAGTTCTTCCTGATATTGAAACTTGACCAGCTACAACATTTTTCATTAAAATTTCCAATATTGTTATTGGCTGCAAAAGTGCAAATTACCTAGTGTGTTTAGTTGGGGAAGTAGTTACAACAAAG
Source organism: Lissotriton vulgaris (assembly GCF_964263255.1). Taxonomy (NCBI): domain Eukaryota; kingdom Metazoa; phylum Chordata; class Amphibia; order Caudata; family Salamandridae; genus Lissotriton; species Lissotriton vulgaris. Next base: position 1,544,371,404 of record NC_141691.1, on the reverse strand, counting down.
AGGCTCGATAAAGGGCCTTGTCTTTGAATTAGAATATGAAATTGAAGAATAATTGATAACCCCAGCCAAAAAAGGCAGCAAGTAAGTGTGTGTACGTGTGGATGGTGTCTGCATCAAGTAGAAGATGAATTAGGTGAAAACTAAGAAAGGCTGCAGATATGCAAACTACCTCTGCCTTGTCAGGGAAGTGGATCTTTCAATATCCTTTTTATTATACAGAGAGGTTGTCGTATTCCGCAGTGGGAGGCTGAGAAATGACTACCACATCTAAGGAAGCAAAGCAAGTGTACTAAGTTCCCACTGTGGGCCGTAGAGTTTAAAAATAAGAACACCGACCCTTTTCAGGGTCTCTACTTTGAATTAGAATAATAGTTGGGAAAGACAGTCAAGAAAGGCAGCAGATAGGTGTGTTTGTGCTAGTGGATACAGAATAAGGTGAAAATTAAGAAAGGCAGGAGATGTGGAAACTACTGATGGCTTTGTGAAGAAAGTGGGTGTTTGATTTTGTACTCCATTACACAGACTGTGCGTCAGATTCTGTAGTGGGAGCCTGAATAATGGGTATCACATCTAAGCAAACAGTGCAAGTGCAGAAAGTACAGTCACTGTGCGGTAGAAAGGACGGAAGAAAGGACACAAGTTTGCAAATTACTCACTGGTATTCACGGTTTGTAGTTAGCATGAAGGCTAAATAAAGGGTCTGCATTTTGAATTTGAATTAATTTTAGAATAATTCATAACTCCAGCCAAGAAAGGCAGCAAGTGTGCAAATTTTCCACTGCCTTTGGACGGGGTAGTTTTTACAACAAAAATGTTTGTTAAATGCTTAATAACTAATGTTAAGGATAGTGACGCTTCTCTTTGTTGTTTTTGATGAGGTTGATAGACTGTTTCGCGTAACACAAAAGTTATTCACAATAAATGCATAGAAATGTAAGTTTACCAAAATGAAGATCAATATGTGAGTATGGACTGTTTGCTGAAGATGCTGTTGCAGAAGTTGATGTACTTGATGCAGCAGGAAGTCGGTTGTTCTGCAATCTCTGTGTTGCAGTGAAGCTAAGTTGTTGGGGTGCAAGTTGTTTTAGTGTTGCACTATATTTGCTGTGCCAGAGGAAGATGTTTTAGATTGATCACACCTTGAAAGAGTTGTTTGGTAAATTTAACAGGTTACTAATGGTTGGTGTGTTTCAGTTAGTATGTGTGTGGACTTTGCTGGAAACTTTAAGGGACACATTAGAGCTTTCATAATACAGAAACACTTTGTACTTAGTGACGTCCAATTCTATTTTGTGAAGAACTGTTGAATTCTACATCCGCCTTTAGAACTAGTGGGAGGGTAGAATTTCAAAGTGTTTGATAGGTTACACTACATGTGTGCATGGAGCTAAAGAAAACTTAGCATGGTTATGCATGGGCATCGTCTCACAGAAAACGTAGCATTCAGGATTGTAAAAGCTTGAGATAGTAATCTTTTTAGAGTTGGAGCAGAGTTCCTGTAACATTGATACTTCATTTTCTTTTTGAAATTCAGCAATTATTTTGTTTACCTGTTGAAATATACATTTAAATGTTCCTCTTTGAAGGTCAAGAAGCAACACTGCTCCTCTACACAATATTGTTCTAAAAAGTCTAAAAAGTGGTGGTAATTCCACTGTCACCAAGGTAGATATCTTACAATAGAATTAATGATATTTTTAAACCACTATTTCATAGTCCTAATGCAAAAGGAGTGTTTAGACTGAACAAAATGATTTTTTTACATATATAGGCAGTAACCGGTAAGTATGATTTACATTTCCTTTTATGGATTGAAGGTGGTCATCTACTGCATTCAAACCATTGGGCCTGTTAAAAAGAAAGTGAAAAGTAAGTTGTAATTAATATTGCATGGTTTAAAGGTGAATAGCTTTTTGAAATAAAAAATGTATATGTATTTACATGGTAACCATAGTTCCAGGGTCAGAATGGCCTTTTAAGTCTGTGCAAACCCACTAACTTTCAAGTTTTGTGCGTTTGTAAGAACTCTTCTCTAATCTTTTGTTGTAGTGAAGAATGTTGGAAATTTCTTCCCGACAATGGCAGACATCAACCTTCTTTCTGAGTTGGGAAAAAAGGTGTTGGAGGAAAAGTGAATTTGTAAACATTCAGATTTTCGCATGAGCAAATCTACACATGCAAATTTGCTCATGCCAAATGTAGTTCACAAATGTTTTCTAGGAGTACTATTTCTTGTCCTACTTGTGTACATTTTTGGGAATTCACAAAAGCTGTATAGCTGCACTTAATGCTAGGACATTTTCCATGGGTGCACTTTTGAGACTTTCTTGAATAATTGGGCCCCTAATTTGGTCTGGCATTAGCAGTGACCTTTTGCTTTTATTACATCTCTCTCTCTCTCTCTCTCTCTCTCTCTCTCTGTTCCCTCCTCTCTCATCCACTCTGCTCTCTCTCCTGTCTCTCTCTCTCTCTCTCTCTCTCTCTGTCTCTGTCTTTGGATCGGATGGTTTCACTGTGAGTCATAGCATTATGCTGTTTCACAAGGAGTATATCAGCACACAAAGTACTTTTGTTCAGTACCAGTAACTACTGTGGAAGTTTGTGCTTTTTAAAACCAAAAATATTTTTTGCTTTTGCCAAAGTTTGTTATAATAGTGAGAGGGCGGCAGCTTACATGGCAATTAAGTTTTACAGACACAATGCCTAAACGAGTCACACAATGACAAAGGTAAAAAGGTGACTATCAATTTCAGACCTACTGTTTGCCAAAGTTTGTTGAATTTGTTTCCCATAATCTTATTGAAAGTAGTTAAATAGATTTCCCATAATGAATATTTTTGGGAAATACTAGCATGGATGAACACGTTATTAAATGATGCTGCAAAAAAAATGGTAACTGAAATTTTATAGTAACTTAGCAAAATGTTTTTTTCCTGCTTTCCCTTTTTCATGAACATTTTATTTTGAAAGCAAAGAATTATCAAATTTGCTTTTAAGTTTCTGCAATTATTTGCATCAAATCGCAAAGCATTGTGGGAGCAGTATACATAGCCTCATAGTGCTAAAGTTTGGAAGTGTGTGTACACTTTTTTTACTACAGAAACTGTCAGTAGTGCAGTCTGAGTTTACAACATTTATTTGGAAGAGTCCCTCTAACTAATAATAATGATTGCATCAATGTTGTAGAAGCTGCACGATTTTGTATACTGGAGCCATTGACAGTTGTGCACTCAGATGTTACAACGTTTACTTAGAGTGCACACCAGTAATAAATGCATTCAATAATGAACCATAAATACAGGTTTGAACAGTATTAACATATGGGTAAACATATTACGCTAACTACAGACAGTGCCCTTCTCTGACCCATTATGTGGTACTGCTAACTGTCAGCCATAGGGTTTGTGCTGCTGGGAGTCGGGCCTACTTGTGCCAAGGACACAATACACATGAAAACTTGTTGACCTTGACCACAAACAATATATGCTGAACGTCGGGCTATAGGAATTACACATCCTTGACGGTGCATAGTCAGCTTTCATAAAAAGTGTACGCAACTCAGCAAAAGATTCTTACCATAAAGTTTTCTGTATATGTTGCTGAAGCTTTTTGGTTGCAGACACCACAATACTTTTCAATAGACTGTAAATGTAAAAAAGATGTATATTAGGGAATCATAATAGCAATGCTAACCATTGAAAAGGTAGTTTGCAAAATAAATGTGATCCTTGAAACCCTTTTTGGTATTTATAAGTATTTTAAAGAAGTTACATCAAGCAAAAAAACGGTGGCAAACGGGCTGATTCTCAGAATCTTTCTATTTGTGACCGGTATTTTTGCATTTGGGATGCATCATCCCAAATGCAAAAATCGCAATTAAGGAATCTCTAAATTGAGATTCCTTAAATTGAGATTGCATTTAAGCAGCCACGGTTTGTGCAGGGCATTATGCCGGTACCGAAAAAAATAACTAAAATGAATTTCGTTACCCGCTCTGCATCGCCAAATGTGATGCAGCACGGGCAACAAAATTCATTTTATTTATTTTCTTTGGTACTTACCTGACATCGTCCATATCCCGCATTTTACAACCCGCCACCCTGCCCCTCCTCTGCCTGACGTGACCGCCCGGCGTAACTTCCTGCATGAGCCGTGGCTGCCAATTACATTCGTTTACATTTACAAGTATTCGAAAACGAATACAGGCTTGGGAGTGTCACGTGACGCAGTAATAAATATTAAAACTAATGGGGGAATTAGGAGCAAGCAAATACGATGAACCAGAAAGCATATATTCCAGAAAAATAAAGCAAAGCAGAGCTGGGAGGGCCACGTGATGGATAGAAAGAAACATTCGCGCAATACCTCTCTGTTCACAACTTCTTGGTTAGAAAGAAAGGACACTATATTACGACAGGTGCAAATTAACTTCTAATCAAACATCTTGCAATTCATTATTTAATAAACGAAAAATTCCTTCAACTTATCTTAGCATCCTTATGAAAGATGAAATCCCCACCAAGTTAACCCAAACAAACTCAGGAGCATCTGACTCTTGTTGATACGTGATGGATAGAAAGAAACATTCGCGCAATACCTCTCTGTTCACAACTTCTTGGTTAGCAAGAAAGGACACTTTATTACGACAGGTGCAAATTAACTTCTAATCAAACATCTTGCAATTCATTATTTAATAAACTAAAAATTCCCTCAACTTATCTTAGCATCCTTATGAAAGATGAAACCCCCACCAAGTTAACCCAAACAAACTCAGGAATATCTGACTTTTGTTGATACGTGATGGATAGAAAGAAACATTCACGCAATACCTCTCTGTTCACAACTTCTTGGTTAGCAAGAAAGGACACTTTATTACGACAGGTGCAAATTAACTTCTAATCAAACATCTTGCAATTCATTATTTAATAAACCAAAAATTCCTTTAACTTATCTTAGCATCCTTATGAAAGATGAAACCCTCACCAAGTTAACCCAAACAAACTCAGGAGCATCTGACTCTTGTTGATACGCCCTTTCCTTTAACTGCCCTTTAAGGATGGACCAACCCGCTCCAGGCTGCCCACCCACCAGAAAAAGCACCTACCAACTATAATTGCACCTAGAGCTGTCTTAGCAAGGCAACCAGGAATAAACAGTTTCGGCAGTACCCAAAGCACAATAAAACAACAAACAAATAGGACCTGAAAGAGCATGAGGGTAGGTGGGGCAAAAACAACCTTCGCCACCCGCCTCCCCAGCACAGTTCCTCTTCCTGCCCTTTCTACCCCTATTTATCCCTTTTTCCTTCCGTTCCAACTAGCTAATCACCGCCCCTTGCACCTGTGGCCAGTTCCCTTGCTCGAACCAACCCAGGGGAGAGAGTGGCTTGCGCATGGCTCCCCCTGGATCCTCCCTTATACTATGTACATAGAAAATCATTGAGGGGTAGGAGGGGCACGTGATGCAGAAAAGAATACCATCATGAACATACAGTAAAAATAACACATTGTAAAGCACATGACATACTTCAAAAATAGGATACAGAAATTCATGGAAGCTCAATTTTTAAAAAAGGCATAGGAGTGCTCCGTAAGACAGAAGGAAATTTTAGGATCAACAAAGGAAGATCAATAAGAATAGAGGCCAGGGACCAAAACCGACTCTGGCAAAGTGCTCCGCCGCCCCCCCACCACCTCCCCCGGGAGGAGGGGAGTTGAGGGTGCGACCAAGCTCTTTGGTGGTGGCAGTTTTCAGCCGATTTTGTTACAGGTCGATTTTGCAGCTATTCTGCAAAAACGGACCTGTAACAAAATCGGCCCCCAGGGGCCCAAAACTGGCCCCCACTCTTGCCGCGTATCGGGGGATTGCCTGTGCCCACAACGGCCAGTCCGGGCCTGCCTCGGACGGCCTCGTGACGCAGAATAAAATATATCATGATGGACGTACAATTAATAAGGATAGAGGCCTAAGCACGTGGTGTAGTACATAAATACGACACAGAAATTTATGGACGCATAATTTATAAAATTAGAGGTGTATAGGATCTCGTGATGCAGATAGAAACTTTTATACTATGTGCATACAATTTTAAACCATTAAGGGGTCGGAGAGCCATATGATGGAGAAAAAAATAGCATCATGCATATACAATTTAAAGCGGAGTCTGATGTTGTGACGGTTTCTCTTACCTTTGCTTCTGACGTCTTTTGTCACGTCTTCAAAAGCTGCAGTTTCGCTGGGTCTGGGGTGCTTTGGGTGCGGGCGCCGCCGCCTCCGCGCCTATGGTATTGTGGCAGGGCGGCAGCATTAGTGACACCACGTTGAATGTCAGGAGTCCTCCTCCGCTCGAGCTGTGAGTTTGTAGTAAAATCGATGACAACACTCTGTCTGTCACCGCAGCACAGGCAGGCAAAAGAGAGCGTGCTCACGTCAGTGTTCATATTATGTAGGAGCCACGGGGGCTGAGCAAACCAAGCCCAGGAGCATCATTGGTAGCGTTTTTGCGGTCTATAAGAATGATGGCCTTGGGGGACATCACATTGGTTAATGTATTAGTTTTCAGGCTTAGTGATAGCAAGCATGCTAGGTGGTGGCATGTGGGGAGTGTGGGCGGGCGTGGACCGTGCATGTGCAAGTGTGAGTGTGTGCACCAACAATTAACAACAGAGAGGGATGGGGGCGGTGTTATCATGTGCGCAGAGGCAGGCCCAGAATCGGATCTCCAATGAGTGACTACTTCTAATCATTCTCTTTAGCACGCCCTGTGCCCTGATTTGTCACTGAGATGGTGATTGCACCATACATGTACTGCTAATGATAGTCAGCGTGTACCCACGCATACAGTACGAATATAGTTTGACATTACGTGTCGCATCAAAGGTTAAGTGTGACGTCATGAACGGAGCCCTGTATGCGAAAGGCATGGTTAAAAACATATATTTACATATTTAATGTACTTACTAAGGAAAGATATTATTTGGGATAACTATGAACATTTTTTTTTGCAGTTTTAAAAATCATATATTGCTTTTAAAAACAATCACACAAATCGGGGTGGAACATCATTTGTACTGGTATCGAAACAGCTGCGTGAGCGCATCAAAAGCGTACGTAAAGTCATGTGACTTTAAAAGGAGAGATTTGATTGGTTCATAAGTTTTCCTATTGTAACTGTTGAAAGTTCCGTCCCATTATAATCATTCAACCTTGACTTTCTAAGAAGAATCATTTCTTCTGACAATTTTTTCAAATAGAAGGAAGATCATTATAAGAGCAATGGACTCATCTTCCAGCAGTTCTTCAGAGGTAGGTTTTATTCCTGAAGAACCTCCAAAGAAGAGGAAAGAAGCTCTAATTTGGCAATTTTTTACTTTTCCTGAAGGGCAAAAAAAGTTTAATGCTCCAAAAGTAACCTGTAAAATTTGCCAAACAACTCTTTCTAGGGGTGATCCATCTAAAAAATACTCCTTTGGCACAGCAAATATGGTGCAAACTTGCACTCCAATAACTTTGCTCGAGCTGCAAGACGGACGTTGCAGGAGAACCCACCTGCTTCTGGACCAAGCACACCAACTACTGCAGCAGAATATTCAGCAAGCAGTCCACACCCACAAATTGATCCTGATTTTGCTGACGTTAAATTTGTATGCATTCATTGCGATAGACTTTTATGTTATACGGAGCAGTCTATTGATCTGATGAAACGCAATATGCAGGAGCATCGCTGTCCTCAACATTAGTTTTTTCTTTTTTTTCATTCTTTTGTTCCTGTTTGATACTTTTTGGGTTCCAGTTACATTTTTTTTAGTTTAAAAAAAAAACTTGTTGACAAAACACAAGAAGAATTGAAAAGTAAAACCAGAAAAAAAATAGTTATTTTTAGAACTACCTTCACCGGTCAAAGAAAGAACTATATTTCTATGTTAGTGCGCATACGTTTATCAGAATGAATGTGTAGTTTATAAATGAATGAATGAATATATTACTAGTGTATGGAGAATGTGAAAGTGCAGAACTATTAGGAAGTGCTACAGCATAAATCTATACGGTGTTTACCTGTAGTATACTGTAGTATGTCCGAAGCACTTGAATGTAACATATGTACATAAATATGTTACAAGTCTGTGCTTCAATTTGCGCTGCTGGTGAAACTGTCTGGGGGAATTTGTATGTGTGAGGGGCGGATTTACAATCCCCTTGTGCCTCTTTTACACAGCTGTTGCATCACTTTTGTGACACAGCGGTGGTGCAAAAGATGTGCCATGGTGTGTTGTAATTTAGAATGTGATGCATCTGGAGAGTGCATTACATTGTAAAGCCCTGCGCCAGAAGGAGGCTTTCCTGTGCAGGAGGGGGTGCAGCAACGCCTCCCAAAAGTGACTGAGTGAAATGTATAACATTTCATTCAGTTACTTTTGATCTTATGCTGCGTCAAAACCTTGCATATGCTTGAAGCAGGTGTAAGGATTGATACAGCATTGTGAGCATACAGCCAGAGAGCTTTGCTGGAGTTGTGTTATGGTTGCAATCGAAATCAAGCAATAATTAATCCCAAAAATATTTTGCAATTTAATTTTGTTAGTATTTTATAATTAGAATATGAAATATAATCTAAAAAATAAAATAAATATAAATATGTATATTAAAAATATAAGAAATTAGTATAAAAAGAAAGACATAATAAATAATACATTTATAAATTATTATTTACAAAACGATTGAAATTCACTGAAAATACCAGAGGTTTCAGGCACGTTATAGTTAGGAATTAGTATTTAAAAAACCTTAGAAATTCACTGAAAAAACCATAGGTTTCAGCCACGTTATAGTTAGGGATTAACATTTAAAAAACCTTAGAAATTCAATGAAAAAACAGTAGGTTTCAGCTATGTTATAGTTAGGAATTAGCATTTAAAAAACCTTAGCAATTCACTGAAAAAACCATAGGTTTCATCTATGTTATAGTTAGCTGAACATTTCTCTCATACAAAGCCATTGAAATTCCTCCATTATAGTTAGTTTAGCTAACTATAACTCGCGCGCCCGCAACGCACTGCTGATGACGTCACATATTACATCACTCATGACATGGTCAGTGACATCACTACTGAAATCACTGCTAACATCTCAAATGACATCGCTGATGACATCACTGATGACATCATCCTTGTGAAAGAGTAGGAGACCTCCTCTCTGCGTAATATAACCTTTGATACACACATTTAAAAATAGAAACTAAAAATTTCAAAACAATGGAGATACCAGTACCAGTTACAACAACCTGTTCAGTAATTCCAACATCTACATACACATCCACTCATTCACCAACAGTTCTATATAGTCAGACATACATGTACTCACTCATTATATGTGCTCATACACCTATACATCCTGTTACACACAATACTCACCCATAGAGTTACTCACACACATACTCACACATGCAAATAAATCAAACATCCATTTACTTGCATATATACTGATACACACACACCTCTACACTTACTTCTACAGAAACAATCTCTTAATCAATCATTTATAGAAACACATACTTATTTATATAGGAACTCTTCCAATCTGTCACACTCTCACATATACTCACTTATATACATCAATAATCAATCAATCAATCACAGCATTTGTAAAGCGTGCTACTCACCCGGGAGGGTCTCAATGCGCTGGGGTGGGGGGTAAGTTACTGCTCGAACAGCCAGGTCTTGAGCTGCTTCCTGAAGGAGAGATGGTCTTGGGTTCGCCGAAGGTGGGTGGGGAAGGTGTTCCAAGTCTTGGCTGCCAGGTAGGAGAAGGATCTTCCTCCGGGGGTGGCTCTGCGGATGGGTGGTATGGTGGCGAGGGCGTGGCTGGTCGATCGTAGCTGGCGGGTGGGCGTGTAGAAGGTCATGCGGTCATTGAGGTTCTTGGGGCCCAGGTCGTGAAGAGCCTTGTGTGCGTGGGTGAGGAGTCTGAACGTGATTCTCTTGCTGACTGGGAGCCAGTGCAGGTCTCTCAGGTGTCCGGTGATGTGGCTGTGTCGGGGGATGTCCAGGATGAGTCGTGCGGAGGCGTTTTGGATGCGTTGGAGTCTTTTTTGAAGTTTGGCTGTGGTCCCGGCGTAGAGGGTGTTCCCGTAGTCCAGTCGGCTGGTGATGAGTGCTTGGGTAACGGTCTTCCTGGTTTCAGTGGGAATCCATCTGAAGATCTTGCGGAGCATGCGTAGGGTGTTGAAGCACGATGACGAGACGGCGTTGACTTGTCTGGTCATCGATAGGGAGTCCAGGATGAAGCCCAGGTTGCATGCGTGGTCCCTTGGCTTGGGAGCGGTGCCCAGGGCCCGGGGCCACCAGGAGTCGTCCCAGGTGGAGGGTGATTATCCCAGGATGAGGACGTCCGTCTTGTCTGAGTTCAGTTTAAGGCGGTTGTTCTTCATCCAGTCGGCGACGTCTTTCATCCCTTCGTGTAGGCTGGCCCTGGCGGTGGTGGGGTCGTTGGTGAGGGAGAGGATCAGCTGGGTGTGGTCGGTGTAAGAGATGATGTTGAGGTTATGTTGGCGTGCGATGGCTGCGAGGGGGCTCATGTAGACATTGAAGAGGGTTGGGCTGAGTGAAGATCCTTGTGGTACGCCGCAGATGACTTTGGTGGCTTCAGATCTGAACGGGGGAGAAGGACAATACTCACATATACTAGTTTAACCTCTTCGCCGCTAATGACAAGGGTAACTCGTCATGGACTTTCCATTGATTTCAATGGAAATTATATGAGAAGCAGAATAATGCCTTAGCAGCCAAGTGGTTAAAACATATGTAGTCACTCATAAAGATACTGTTGAGACAGTCATTCACTCACTAACACACCCATACACACACTCATCCATTGATACAGTTCTGCACACATGCTGTCTTCAAAATACATACAGTGACTCAGTTATTCATGCATCTATGCTTTAAGTAATACCCCCCACTAAATCATACAGACACTCATACTGATACTCAAAAATCAACTAATAGCGCATATAGACACTCATGTAGCTACTCACCAACCCATGCAGCCATTTATACACAAAGTGAGACACTGATACAGATATTTATATATTTAAACATTACTCGCTAAAACATGTATTCAGTAAGATACACTTAATAAGTCAGTTATACAATCAATTTAACAAAAAAAATCCATGTAGACAGTTATTTACCCATTTATTCTTCCATCGACCTTTAGATATACATATAAAAAAATATTTATTTTTCAGAAAGACACACATTCACTGGATGATGTCATCAGTGATGTCATCAGTGATGTCATTTGAGATGTCATCAGTGATGTCATGAGTGATGTCACTGACTATGTAATGAGTGATGTATTATGTGACGTCATTAGCAGTGCATTGCGGGCGCGCGCATTATAGTTAGCTGAACTAACTATAACAGAGGAATTTCAATGGTTTCATATGAGAGAAATGTCCAGCTAACTATAACGTGGTTAAAACCTATGTTTTTTCAGTGAATTACTAAGGTTTTTTAAATGCTAATTCCTAACTATAACATAGCTGAAACCTATGGGTTTTTTCAGTGAATATATATATATATATATATATATATATATATATATATATATATATATATATATATATATATATATATATATTCTGGCGGTCACCAGTAGGTAGTTATATTTAGGACCTACTTAATTCCCAACATTCTATTTGGAATAACTTTGTCATCGGTCAACGAATACATGCAAAATTCTCCAAGAAAATGGCCTGCTCTGTTCCGCTCCTTTCCTGTAAGTTTGGGGGTGATTCGTGAAGCAGGGGCTGAGAAAAAAGAGGGGTCCCAAAACATGTTTTCCACATGCAATTTTCCATAGGGACCTGTAGCCAGGGCTACAGCCCAAATGGCTGAACAGAATTACACCAAATTTGGCATAAAGGTAGAGTTCGGTTTGCAGATTACTGTTTTCTTAAATGGTGCAAATCCGTTCAGAAGTTCCTGAGAAAATCAAAAGTAAAATCATAGATATCTATAGATGAAGTACCGTACTCTGTACTGTACTCTGTACCTTCCCGAGCACGAATTGCATGCTAATTTGCTGTCAACACTCCAAACCAGGAAATGTTGGCAGCCATCTTGTGCCTCAACTGAGGCACAAGAGAGCAGTGAAACAAACGTGCAAAACACGCATAGGGGCAGGGTAGAAACACCCTGACCCGCTAGGCCTGCTCATGGTGTCCCACAAGGACCCCCAAGGCCCAATTTTGTTTTTTTTTTAATCACGGGGTACGAATTACAGTACTCTGTACAGTACTCTGTATGGTACTCTGTACTGTACTCTGTACCTTCCCAAGCGCATACTGGAGGTTCCTGGTGGGCAGGTTGGCCCCCAGGGACCTCCAGTATGCAAGTGGAATTATTTCCCCCTCTGCAAATGCGCCAGGGGGCTGCGTTGCAGAGAGGTGTAAAAAGGGGCGTGGACTCATTACACCTCTCTGCAATTCAGCCCCCTGGCGCATACTGGAGGTTTCCTGGTGGGCTAGTTGGCCCCCAGGGACCCCCAGTATGCAAGGGGAATTAGTTCCCCCTCTGCAAACACACCAGGGGGCTGCGTTGCAGAGAGATGCAAAAAGGGGCGTGGCCTCATTACACCCCTCTGCAATGCAGCCCCTTGGTGCATACTGGAGGTTCCGGTGAGCTAGTTGGCCCCAGGGACCCCCAGTATGCAGGGGAATTAGTTCCCCCTCTGCAAACACGCCAGGAGGCTGCGTTACAGAGAGGTATGAAAAGGGGCATGGTCTCATTACACCTCTCTGCAATGCAGCCCCCTGGCACATACTGGAGCTTCCTGGTGGGCTAGTTGGCCCCCAGGGATCCCCAGTATGCAACGGGAGTTACTTCCTCCTCTGCAAATGTCCCAGGGGGCTGCATTGCAGAGAGGTGTAAAAAGGGGCATGGCCTCATTAAACCTCTCTGCATTAATAAATGTATAAACAAATGGAAATAAATAAAAACATAATACATATTATATACATACATGCATACATACATCAGTAGTAAATGTATAACATTTCTTTACATCCATAGATAGGTAGATCCATATATTAAACATATAAGGTGAGCGTGTTTTTATAGGTTTCAATCAATCAACATATAAAACACATAAAACAGCAACGAGTTTCAAAATGTAGGTTTATTTTCCTACAATAACGCATATTTGTTACAGTGTGTAAAATGATTAGAACAATTGTATCTATAAATGCTTCACTATTGAAAGATTGGGGTGAAATATAGATGTAAAATAATAATAATAATAATAATAGTAAAGGATGAGGAGATGGCTTAAGATGGAAGCATGGTGTGATAGCTTAAGAAGCAAGAGGTCTGCCAACTTTTACACCAATTAAAGATGTTGAAGTTGGTATGCAAGAAGCCTTTGGTGAACAGTATTGGTGTTGTCAAGGTATGATCCAAATAACGCATAAATAATATGGTAATGAGATGAACCAGCATATTCCCTGCATAAGGAGGATCCACAGAAATGGACTGCCACGTAGAGTGAAGCAACGAGTGACCAATGAAGTAAGGAGGTCCCCTGTGCCTTAGACTCTCTGAGTGGTTTCCATGCGAACAGCACAAAAAAATTTGCAAGAACAAGTACGACAGTGTTTCCCAACAATCTGCCATGAGCCTAACTGACTGGTGTTGTAACTGCCATCTCTAGGAAGAGAAGTCTTCATCACTGCTGAAGCAGAAAGCCTTGATTGAATGGAGGCTACAACTGCTGAACCTGAACACCTTTCTGCAGCCAGCCGATGAAGTAATTACTTCTTAAGTGAGAATTGTTGTGCAGGTTTTTCACTCAATGGACGCCAATCCAAATCAAGGTCATTGCCGTGGGTAAAGAAGAAGTGAAGCCACCTTGTGTAGATACAATGAACCCACCATGCCTCTAGAAATACAGTGCCAACCAGCAGGTGGAAGTTGGGCCTTGCATGCAAAAGTAACAAGAGACAATATTCTATAGAAGATTTCAGGACTTGAGTATTTGTTGTCTGAATTAATGCAGTGGGTAAAATACTTTGAACTAAGTTTCACAACTGATCAGAATGAGTGTGAGAAGTGAAGCAGCATAATTTTGATTCTACCACTATGCCTTTGATTAGGTGGCATATATTTAAATTTTTGGCCTTATAAACAAGTGTGATGCAACGTTAGCAATCAACAGATAGTACAAAATATATAAAACAAATTGTACGTATGATGTGCTTTTCTTGATCTGTGTATGTGCATACTAACTTTATTTTTGTAGGAGTACCTGAATTACTTATATAAAAACTGCAATAGGCTTAGACTGTAAAGTGATGTGCTAAAATGCATTTAATGCAGTACATTCATCAGTAAGAGAAAATAAATCTTGCATTGTGTGATTATTATTGCTTAGATGTATTCTATAGTTTTATTTATATTTGTGAGTATTTTATTATATGGTCATAATGCATATATGATATGCATGTACCCATGATGTATTCATATGAAGTATAATCATTTTGCCGTATGCATGTTGTGGTCACATTTGCACATATTTTGAGTGTGCTTGTCTAGTTCATAAATTTAGTATAGCCAAAGGCCTTCAGCCTTTGAGTTTCAATGATTAACCTTCAGCCTGAAAGTGTCTGTTTGCCTGTATTTTTCCATCTCTTTGCAGCTGTGGATTGGCTTTGTTAGCTTGTAAAAAGACTATTGTTTGTTGTAATGGTATCATGGTATGGGAGGGTTCCTGTGGCATGAGAAAATATGTTAACGAGGCAGGAGAGACGAGATTCGAGCAGAAAGGAGGTGCTCAAGGTCGACTGATCTTTCGAGGGAGCAAGGGGAGAGCAAAATTGGAATTTACTGTGGAAGATGGAAAAGTATGGCAGCCAAGGACTAAGGTTTCTTGGAACATTGTGTGTAAGATAGTATTCTTTGTTAGAGAGCAGACACCTTTAGACTGCCCTGAGGTGCAGACTCCTCTGAAATTACACTGAGCGTGGCTTTATGCAAGGCGCTTTGTCTAACTGGAGTTCTTGTAATGAAGTCTATGGTATACTAACAATACATTCTTTGACTAACTAGGGGTCCCCCAATTATAGAGCAGCAAAGGAAAATTAGATTTTTGTGAGGTAACATGATTAGGTAGGAGGGTCGAAATTTACAATTTTGTTTCATATATTCTGTATTGCTGATACTGAGTTCATGGTATGCTTCATACAATTTAGATTGAATTTCTTCAGAAGATTCAGACTCATTTTAGTGATTTTGTATTTATACAATATGCTTTTGAGACTCATGTATATCAGTTTGTTTGTCCTAAACAAACCTATAATTATTTATTTGCTTGAGTCTTATTATGTAACCTAATGCGTTACATGGTTAATAAAATTAAGACTAATGTTTAACTCCTTCTTACATCACAAGCTACAACAAGGATTTATCAACCGAAGAAGAAGAATTTGTTGAAGGGCACAGAGCTCCAGATGGTAGCATAGTCAGATGGTAGCATAGTGAGGGTGGTTTGTACTTGAAGTAGAGGGAGATAGAAAGTTTACTTTAGATTAGTAAAAGCCTCAATCTGAGTCCTTAGAGCCCACATCTGGATTTGAAGGATTGGCAGAGTTCCAGCTGTAGTAACAGCAGTGGAGTGAGTATTAATAGGGTCCTGTGCTGCAGTGACGTGTATTTAGATTGAGGGGTGTATGAAAACAATATGATGTCTGGAGGAGATTGTTCGAAAGATGTGTGAGCGTGGTTATTGTTGAAGACAAGTTGCTATCAGGTCGACGTGGCCTAAGATCCCTGGATAATAAACGGGGTAGAAGACACAATATTGTAATTGTCTGCTAAGTCCATCCACCATCATGATGAGCCCCTAAGATCCCCTTCATATACTCACTTCTCCCAAATAAGCAATGCACCACCTACATAGAGCTCCTTACAATACTGAATCAATAAACCAACAACTACTTTCCAAAAAAATAATCATTGACTTTGAACGCGCAATGACTCAGTAAATTTAAAAAATATACCCACACACTGCAATACAAGGTTTCTATTACCACTTCAACCAATCTGGCAGCACCTACAAAAATCTACTCTAAGGGCCTGATTCGGATCTCGGTTGAAAGGGCTCTGAATTGGATTTGGTTCTGCCTAAACTGATCCAGAGCCCTTATTTCCGACCGATTCGATCCCAATTCCGAACGACCAAGTACTATGCCTGGACACCCTTAGCGCTGACCTAATGGTTTCCGGAAGGCATACAGAGAGATGGAGCCCTCCGGAGCCGAATCGTACAGTTCTATACAGTAGGTTTTCCAAGCGAGCAAGTATGATGAGCGATTCGGACAGCCTTTACAGTTCCTTTTGCCTAGATCAAAAAGGCTTCCGGAATCGGTCTTTGGGGACCCATAGCTGGCTTCCCTTCATCAGGGCCCTCCGACTCTTGCACGTGGGGATACCGAAGGGTCCCCCTTCCAGACAACGCACAGTTTGGCCGGCACCAAGGGGTGCCCAACACAGGGATCACAATGATCCCCAACTACCCCTTTTGCCAATGGGGGCCTGTGCACGCGTTCAGGACACAGGCTACCATTGCAGTCAATGGGAGTCCAACAAAATTGTATCCGGATGCATTCAAATGTATTGTACTTGTTCTTTCGGACTTCCCTGACATGAGTCTTACGGAAAGCATTCTGGACACCAGTTGTGCAGTTTGCTTTCTGAACGAGATTGGAATCGGGGCTTAAGTGTAACTGTCTTCATTACATATCACTAAGATAGGAATCACAATTAGACAAGAGCAAGGCCAATGGCCAGTCCATAGTTCAAAGGAGGTGCATGCGTGCATGCGTGCATGAGCATCTGCACAGGGAATGGGCATCCACATTTGAAACAGCAAGGCCAGTGGCTAGTCCATAGTGCAAAGGAGGGACATGTGTGAATGAGAAACTGCACAGGGAATGGACATACAAATTACAAACAGCAATGCCAGTGGCCAGTCCATAGTTCAAAGGAGGTACATGTGTGCATGAGAACCTGCACAGGGAGTGAGCATCCAAATTACAAACAGCAAGGCCAGTGGCTAGTCCATAGTGCAAAGGAGGGACATGTGTGCATAAGAACCTGCACAGGGAATGGGTGACACCGTACACTGCCATGGTCAGCAACACAGCTAGGGGGATGACTATGGGCAGTCCAGGCAGTGCTGTGGTAGAGATAGGTTTGGGAGGGGGACTTTGCCTCGGACTTGGCTGTCGCACTACACGAACTGCGTAGTACCCAGTACGCACTGTGCAAGATGCAGTTTTCAATGATTGCACAGTGCGGACAAGCATCCGGCACTGTGCAATCATTGAAGATTTTTACTTAAGCGGCAGCTTTCTCAACACAGACTGGTACTTCTGGACAGTTCTGTATAGCCCACCCATGTCTGAATGAATGCCCTCCATGAAGGGAACTACCTGTGCCAACTTCTTGTCATGCTCCTGGAAGGCATTCAGAAGATGTGTCTGACCCACACACAACTGGTGCAAAAGGTCCACAGCCTTAACACTGAGGACAGCAGGGGAGAAAGGGACAGGGGCAGCGGTGCCTGTAGGATGGACACTCTTCCCTTCTTACTGGTGCGAGCAAGGGCAGCACTAGTGGGAGAAGCTGGGAGGGTGGGCACTGGATGATGTGTGGTGGAATAGGAGGCAGATTTCCCACTCCCTGTGCCCTCCAACATCGAGGAGTCACCGCTTGTGTCAGATGACGTTGAGGTTGGTGTTTCTGGGCGTAATTCCTCGAGGGCACACCTGTCCCCCTCCGAGGCGCTGGTCGCATCAGTGTCAGTGAGCTCCTGTGTAGCAGTTGTACCCAATGCTTTACCACTAGTGTCCATCCCATGTCCTTCTGTACTCTCAGTAGATGCTGCAAGAGACAGAGACATAGGTTAAGTTTAGTGTAAGCATGGGCGAAATTTGCGAATTCGTGCTCCGCGAATTCACAGATTTCCCCGTGAAATCGCAAAAAAATCTGCGAATTCGCACATTTTCCAGCGAAATTGCGGATACTTTTGCGATATGCCCTGGAGTACTTTCTACTGGCTAATCCAGTAAGTGCTCCCTCATTGGGTAAATGTATAGTGCTTTTACTACACTGCAGCTGCCTAAAGGGCCAGAAGATGTGTCTCCAGTGACATTGATCCACATTCGGTCCATCACCTGTTTTGTTTGCAAATTCCGCCATAAGTGCGCTGGGGATGCTCAGACGTGGGTCCCAGGCACTCCACACCACTGGAGTCAAGCTAGCCGGGCTGATGAGAGGTGTTACCTCGAAACCGATCCGGGCCTCGGATGCTTGATTCCGTTCTGGGAAGGACATGGCTTTTGTAGTTCGGACTGGACTGTTCCCATGGGGCACAGGGTCAGAGCTGATTTGTATATCGCCATTGTCTAACCCAGGGTGGTGTGGAGTGCAAAAAACTGATGGATTTGGGCCCAGATCTTTGGACTGGGGTGAATATGTGACATTGATCCACATTCGGTCCATCACCTGTTTTGTTTGCAAACTGCGCCATCAGGCGGTGTTCCGGCGCAGGGGAGGGCGTTCCTGCGCAGGAACGCCTCCTTAAAGTGGTCAGTCACTTTTAGGCCAATGCTGCGTCAAATCTCTGCGCCTGCTTAAAGCAGGCGCAAGGCTTGACGCAGCATTGGGGAGATAGGGCCCCCCAGAGCATTGCTGGAGCTGCGTCGTGCTTGCGACGCAGCTCCAGCAATGCGCTGCTTTTTACGGCACAGATGCATGCACTCAGCGGCATGGTGCGCGGCATTGTAAATGCGGCGCACCATGGGCGGCGGAGCTGCGGCGCACAATAACTGGTGCATCTCTGGGGATGCGCCAGTTATTGAAAATCTGCCCCTATACATTTAGCCAACGAGGAAGCACTTACTGATTAGACAGGAGAAAGTACTCCAGTTGAGTATAGGTATTGCACAAAAAGGTGGCATCTTCGTGGACAAACACGCAGGGCGGGATTCATTCTGCCCCCTGTCAGACTCGTTTTTTGTGCCTTTCTGCCCTCTGTTAGACTCGTTTTTCCCTTGTTTTTCTGCACTTCTGCCCTCTGTTAGACTCGTTTTTCCCTTTCTTTCTGCTCTTCTGTCCCCTGTTAGACTCGTTTTTATGTGCCCTTCTGCCCTCTGTTATTCCCTTGTTTTTCTGCCCTTCTGCCCGCTGTTAGACTCGTTTTTTGTGCCCTTCTGCCCTGTTATTCCCTTGTTTTGTGCCCTTCTGCCCTCTGTTAGACTCGTTTTTGTGCCCTTCTGCCCTCTGTTAGACTCATTTCTGTGCCTTTCTGCCCCCTGTTAGACTCGTTTTTTGTGCCCTTCGGCCCTCTGTTAGACTCATTTTTCCTCTGTTTTTCTGCCCTTCTGTCCTCTGTTAGACTGCTTTTTGTGCCTTTCTGCCCTATGCATCACCACATCATCACTCAGCGCTACCCCAGCATCACTCAGCACCACCACATTACCACTCAGCACCACCACATTATCACTCAGCACCACCACAGCACCACTCAGCACCACCACAGCATCACTCAGCACAACCACAGCACCATTCAGCACCACCACAGCGCCACTCAGTGCCACCACAGCATCACTCAGCACCACCACATTATCACTCACCACCACCACAGCACCACTCAGCACCACCAC
Organism: Lissotriton vulgaris; assembly: GCF_964263255.1. Lineage (NCBI taxonomy): Eukaryota > Metazoa > Chordata > Amphibia > Caudata > Salamandridae > Lissotriton > Lissotriton vulgaris. The sequence goes on along the minus strand of NC_141691.1, from coordinate 1,544,351,681 downwards.
AGCACCACTCAGCGCCACCACAGCATCACTCAGCACCACCACAGCACCACTCAGCACCACCACATTATCACTAAATGCCACCACAGCACCACTCAGCACCACCACAGCATCACTCAGCACCACCATATTATCACTCAACACCACCACAGCACCACTCAGCAGCACCACAGTATCACTCAGCATCACAACAGCATCACTCAGCACATCACAGCACCACTCAGCACCACCACAGCATCACTCAGCACCACCACAGCACCACTCAGCGCCACCACAGCATCACTCAGCACCACCACAGCATCACTCAGCACCACCACATTATCACTCAGCACCACCACAGCACCAATCAGCACCACCACAGCACCACTCAGCGCCACCACAGCACCACTCAGCACCACCACAGCATCACTCAGCACCACCACAGCACCACTCAGCACCACCACAGCGCCACTCAGTGCCACCACAGCATCACTCAGCACCACCACATTATCACTCACCACCACCACAGCACCACTCAGCACCACCACAGCACCACTCAGCGCCACCACATTATCACTCAGCACCACCACAGCACCACTCAGCACCACCACAGCATCACTCAGCACCACCACAGCACCACTCAGCACCACCACAGCCTCACTCAGCACCACCACAGCACCAATCAGCACCACCACAGCACCACTCAGCACCAACACAGCATCACTCAGCACCACCACAGCATCACTCAGCACCACCACATTATCACTAAGCACCACCACAGTACCACTCAGCACCACCACACTATCACTCAGCACCACCACAGCATCACTCAGCACCACCACAGCATCACTCAGCACCACCACAGCACCACTCAGCATCACCACAGCACCACTCAGCACCACCACAGCACCACTCAGCGCCACCCCAGCATAAATCTAAGCAACCATTCAAAAACAACTGGTTCAAATATGTTCTCTCAATGTTTCAAGCTTTATTACAAATGTCACAAAAATATGTTACTATTTCACTTCTGTTCTTGGATTTTCGTCCCAATAAAATACACTGAACATAATCTTCACAAAAGTTATTTACAAAAGTTTAAGCTATTGCCATTATAAACTAAAATCACTTTTATTTAAGTATTAACCCTTTCCATGCTCATGACGAGCTCAGCTCGTCATGAGGCACAGTGGAGCTGTGCTGATGACGAGCTGAGCTCGTCATGAATCATGTACTAAAGCATTTTCCAGCACAGGAGGGGAAAATGCACAGCAGCGATGTGGTTAATTATTTAAAAAAATTAAAAGCCATTGTAATTTGTAATATCAATACATCTAAATCACATAAATACAAAACATGTTGCATTACAAATGCTATAGGTGTCACATTTGCAAAAGTTATAACTATTGGCATTGTAAATGACAAAGCTATTAATTTAGCTATTTTCAAAACCAACACATAAATAAAAAAAATTGTCATTTACAAGACCAATAGCTCAAACTTTCCTAATGCGAGACCTATTGCATTGCAAATGTTTGTTTTTATATCTGTCAGTGCTTCCTGTTGAGGTTTAATTTTCGTGACAGGCGCCTCATTGCCTACTTGTAACTATTCTCTGACCCTGCTTCAAGGGTCAGAGCAGGGTCAGAGAATAGTTGCAAGTAGGCAACGAGGCGCCAGGAAGCACTTACAGGCTTACAGCAGCAGGTGCCCAAGTTGAAGTTAATTTCTTTGTAACCCTTTTGTAAAAGGTTACAAAAAATTAGCTTCAACTTTTGCACCTGCTGCTGTAACCCTGTAAGTGCTTGGCTGAAAATTTGTCCCCACTAATTCGCTGATTTTATCGCGATTTCGCGAGATTCGCGGATCGCGAAATCGCTGAAAATCCGTAAATTACGCAAGCGGAACGAATTTTCAGCCCATGCTTAGTTTAGTTCCATACACACAAACATCATATGCAAACAAAGCACAAAACAAGATGATGATACCCCCATGTTGCACACCACCCTGTGCAGTCTGCTTTTTCGACCTTTATGCAAGTAATTCTCAGAAGATGCATGGAAACATGCATAGTTTATATGAATGACCCATGTGACATTGACACAGCCAATTAGCTTGCCCGTGCCACCGTGTAATCTGACATACAGATCCCTGTTAGCATACCTAGGTCTCTGTAGGTAAAAAAGATGTACATCTCAATATGTTGTTACAGTTGGGGGCATAAGGGGACAACACAGATAGAGACTCCTATATGTCATTTTGCAATGGCCTTCAGCTTCCTGCCATCCACCATGTTGTGCTTTGGTGCACAACTACAGTTGCACATTGGTGTCAGATGTGTAGTTCTCCCAATTTTGAGGTCAGGCACTGCACAGGTCGACGAAAGTACACTCAGCTGAGGCAAACTGCTGTTCACTGCCAGGGGATGTCCATGACTCCCCCAATGCAGCCAATGGCATAAGGCCACAACTCTGCATGGAATGTCAAGGGCCATAACATTAAAGAAATGAAAAAGTACATGTAGCGAAAATGCATGACAGCTGCATCCACACAAAGGCCACTTACAAGCCATTGTGTCACACTATAAACATCACAGCGCTATGCACTGGCACAGGGTTGGAATGCATGCAGTCACTCACACCCAAAGTCACCCTTCCCAGAATAGTCATCCCCAACTTGCTGCTGATGGCCCCTCAAACCTCCATCCGGCTCTGGCTGTGTCACTGCCAAGATGCGGGCCACTAGTGGTGTCATGTTCCTGCGCACCAACCTGCCAGTCCGAGGGAGCAGCCCCAGCGTCATCCCTGCCACATTTTTGCTCAGCTGGCAGATGTCATCCCACCTCTTGTGACTGTGTGTGTGCCGTCGGTTGGAGACAGCCAGAGCCCCCACCTTGCATGCAAGGGCCCTCCATACGGCTTTATGCTGGTGGACTTTGAGCTGCAGGCATGGGAGACAAGAGGAGGAAATGTCAGTGACACTGGGTAATGTACCACTGTGTCTCAGTACAGGAGCATGCACAAACACAACACAGCTATTCAGATACGTTTATCAGAGACAATACAGCATGACACATAGTACATTAGCATGGAATAAGCATACCTAAATGCATGCAGGTATGAGGATGGACACATTACAGTGCAGAATGCCAGCATAGAAAGCAATGTGAAGAAGGCCCAAATCTGTGATGCAGTATGTGAGGGAGCAAGACATACATTACATTTTGAATGATGAGTCGAGCCGACTCACTGTGTCCAACACTGCACATCCCTCAATGTCCTTGCCCTGGGAATGGCTCACTGTGTCATGGAGGTCACATTTAGTGACATGATATTATAATCTCACATCCTTCCGACAAGGTCTGTCTTGTGCAATCCACAGGCCTAAGATAGTTTGTGATGAATAGGGTAGCAGACAACCCATATGTCTCACTCTGTCCATTCAGTGATGATCCCTGTCAAATTGGGCAGTAACTGTGCATGCCAGGGGGGCTCACACTACGGTCTAATGTGGGTCATCAGAATTGTGACATGCATGTACAATATGAGAGGGCAAACAGTGCCTACACATGCAACTTAGCACACATTATGAAGAAAATGGAAGTGGATGTTTCATATGTACAACAATAGGTGAATTTCCACCAAGAGTGTCACCCTAAGGCATTTCACTATTGTGCATAATGCCTACATATCCATGGTGGCAAGATAAAGTTAAGTCCACTTCCATCTGTACACTCTGGACAAAAGTCTTTGTAATGTCACAAATGAGCATGGGGAAACCTCATAGACTCAATCATCCATTACCACATGCAATTTCTGTCCTGACTCCCACTTTCCAAAGTTGCAGTGTCACTGTATGGCTGCAAAAACACTGCATGTCCCTCCCATCCTGAGCCCAGGAACTATGTAAAATAGGCCCCAAACCCCTTTCCCCTGAAGTCAGCATGCTAGGCAGCATATCACACAAACACACACTCTCAGGCACATACTGCAGCAGATCAACTTCATGTGTGCACTCCCTGCACTCCCCTACTTTTACTCTGCACCACTTACCATGACATCAGAAGCACCATATAGCCTCCCATACTGTGAGATCACCTCGTCCACCAGGACCTCCAGCTCTTCTGTGGTCAAAGGACAGGCAGTGATGTTCTCAGTCCTCGCTATCCTTGGGTCCATGAGCCAGGAACATCAGCAGGTGGTGGTGAAGATTGGCAATCAGCAGTGTCTTGAAACAGTGGAAATGCGTGGCTCTATCTTACACATATATAGCCCCCAGGGGTTTGTTTCAGTGGTACTAAGGTGCTGCAATTGGTGTTACAGGACAGCTTTTTTCAAATGCAACCAATGACAGGCCCGGCGGTAGCGGAGCACGCCTACCGCGATTTTGAAATTGCATTTGGCTACCGCAATTGCAGTTTCCATTGGCTGTATGGGCATTGGCGGTGACTCACTGTAGGGGCCAGGCGGTTGCTACCGCGATTGTGCATCTTACAATTGCATCCAATGACCAGCCCCCAGTAGCGGAGCATGCCTACTGCAATTTTCGAAATTGCATTTGGCTACCGTGATTGCGGTTCCCATTGAATGAATGGGCATGGACATTGGCGGTGGCACACCGCAGAGGCCAGGCGGTTGCTACATTGATCATGCATCTTACAATTGCATCCAATGACTGGCCCCCCGGTAGCCGAGCAGGCCTACCATGAGTTACAAAATTGCACTTGGCTACTGCGATTGCGGTTACCATTGGCTGAATGGGCATGAGCATTGGCAGGTACACACCGCAGGGGACAGATGGTCGCTACCGTGATTTGGCGCTTGATATTGGTGCCTAAGGCTGTGATTGTGGTTGGGGAGCATGCCAACCGCTATTTTCCAATTTGTATATCACTACCGTGATTGCGGTTCACATTGCCTGTGAGGGTATGGGCATTGGCGGTGACACACCGCAGGGACCAGGCGAACGCTACCGTGATTTGGCCACTTGATATTGGTGCCTAGGCTGTATTGTTGTGGCAGAGCTTGCCAACCACCATTTTCCAATGTGTATATCACTACCACAATTACGGTTCACATTGGCTGTGAGGGCATGGGCATTGGCGGTGCCATACCACAAGGGCCAGGCAATCGCTACCGTGATTTGGCTGCTTGATATTGGTGCCTATGGCCGTAATTGTGGTGGTGGGTCATGCTTATGGCACCTATGGACACATCATTCTGCGGCAGAGTCAATGGCAAGTTCTCAACATTGTACAGTAGACACATGAATCATGCCACCAGATACTGCTAACCAATGCTAGTGGGACATTTAGCCCACTGATGACTACATATGCCAGGTCATTGCACAGGATTACATGAACAGGCATGTACTCACTTACATGCCACTTATGAAATTGTTGTGCATGTAGATCTGTGGTGTGATGGACTCTCACATGTGCACACATTTCAGTGTGTGAGATGGCTAAGCGAAACACAGCAATGAAGGTCTGACCACATATTGTGCCTATTTCACTGTGTAGATTGCTGAACTCATGTTAATACTTGCTCTTTGTGCACACACTGTGCACATTGTCTTGTTAATGTGTGCCCTGTACGACTTACTCAAGAAGATGTGGCAGGTACAGCAGCTATGTAGAAGCTAGCAGTGGTGCTGTCTCACACATGTGCTGTGCTAACTACTCTCAGGGCTGGTGACACAAGATGTTGAAATGTACCTTTTGGAATTCACATAGTCTGACTCTGTTTTGGGGGTAATCACTGTGTGAGTATTGGACACGTGTGCGACTAGTTTAGATCAAGGTGTCCCTACAGCCGAAGCCTCCGCCTGCAAACCCACACATGTCCAGTGACGAGGATGGTGGAGAGGAGAAAGGTGTTGACTTGCGTCAATTGCTCATCGACCGCTACTTCCCTTGAAGGTGAGTGAAAACATACAATGGTGCCATTGTCTGCTGATTTTGTTGTTGGTGAAATGGCCGAGGTGAGCTTTGTGACTGTTGCCTGTTGTTAACTCTGTGCTGGTTGATAATGTTTCTGGGACAGGGTAGTTATGCACAGCTACAGGATGTCTATGTTGGTATTGTTGCTAATTGTAATGTGTGCAGATATGAGTACCTTGATGACAAGTGTTGTGTGATGCCATCACCTGACAAGTGAATAGTGTTCTCTTGTGTTTTCCTAGGTGCCTGCATCCTCTCAATGACTCCAAACCATCAGTGCTCCTGTTACATTGTATACAGAGTCAACATTGTACATCCTGTGATAAACATGGAGCTGACACAAAACATGGGTGTGTAAGGAGTGTTTATTTACAATTGCTATATGTGACAGATAGTGAATATTTACAAAATGGTGAAAAGTGAATCAATGAGTTGTCAGCGATGGTAGATGACACAATAGAGTAGTCAGCACATTGATGTGGTGACACAGTCCAACAGACACATGACATTAACCTGGCAGTGTAAGTAAGGACAGTCAATAAAGTCAATTGCAAGTTGAAGAGGGGTACCATCATGGCTGGCTCCTTGACTGGCATTTGGCTGATGCTTTGTTTCGGGTTCCTCCCTTGGTTTTCCTTAGACGGCCCCTTGATCATTTCACAGGGGGGCCTCTGCTGCAGGCTCAGCGGTGTCTGAGGACTCACCTCTCTCTGTGACCACAGGAGAGGTGGAGGGACTGTCATCATGCAGGCCACTGGAGATAGGCTGAGCTGTTGTTGTGGCCACAGGCCTTTCTCTCAGGACACCCAAAAGCTGGCTAAAGAGGTCCATGATTTGGCCCATGCATGTGTCCATGAACCTTCGCAGCAGGCAAAGCTTACATGAATCTTCCAGGGCCTGGCCCGTGTGTCCCTGGGCTTGTTCATAAGCCGCAAGAACTCTGGCATTGTTGGTCAGGGCTTTGGTCCCAGTGTCTCAGGTGGATTTTGACACCCAATTGCCCTCCCACCTGTCCTGTTGTCCCAGACCTGTAGAGGTGGTGGCGGTGGAGACAGTGGGCTCCTGGGAAGGGTTGCACCCTGGCATGCCTGATGGGCCGGCTTCTGTCTACGCATCCAAGGAATCTAGGGAGTCAGCATCAGGGAGCCCATGTTCCCAGGGGGGAAAGACTGGCTCTGCAGGTTGGTGTTCTCATTTGCAGCTGTCAGTTCTTGGTCTCCTGTGGAACAGATGGGAAATGGTCATTGAAGTGAACTCCACATGCTTGGTGTTGGATGTTTGGATGTTACATGTTATACACCACACAGTTTACATTGATATCACTTTGTATGGCTGCACGGTGAGCATCATGACATGATGTGGAGGTACATACATTACTTGTACATGTGTGACATGTCAATAGATACCCTGCACCACGTACAGATTGTGTGGTTATAAAGACACTGGTTAGAGGCGGCAGACCCGAGAGCAGAGGACGGCCAGGGACCAGGGTTCGATTCCCGGCGCGGTAGGTTTCTGGACCAGGGTCAGCGGACTCGATAATTCTCTCGCCTCGGTGCCCACTCTGATCAGCGATCACACTCGGCAACTCTGGGCACTAGCTTGCCTCATCTTCACTAACGGCCCCACCAGACCACCGGGGATGCCTGGTCTCACCCTGGAGATACCCATTAAGGGACCATCTCTCAGGGAAGCCAGGTTTCGCAGCGGTCGAAGCGCCTTGGGACCCTCCGGGTAAGTAGTGCGCTATATAAATGCCTATACATCTAACCACTACCAGCACAACAACTTCATACTTCATACTTCATTAGAGGCTTTATTCGAGTAATTCTCATAAAAGCATATTACATACATAAAGTTTAAAACATCATTAAATGGGTGCCTCCTAAAAAAGATGACATCTTATTAAAATACAATTGGATAAATTACAGCAATTAAAACCAATATAAAAACACAATTACACAGGAGTATACAGTACAATGATCCTTATGAGGATAGGCTCTTTGCTACAGCTCACTGCCTAATGGACCATGCCCACCCCAAAAACTTGGCTGTCCCTATACATAATGGCATGAAAGAGCTGGTACAAATATTTCTCATTGCTACAGGGCTACTGAGGGTACCCAGATTTTTGCAGACCGGGGATAACCAGAATCGCCTAGGAGCCACATAGGCCCTGCACGAAAATAGAAAATGCCCAATGGTTTCATTTGAGGTTCCACAGACGGGGCAGGAAATGTGAGATGAACCCCTCCCCCTAAAGGTTAAAGACCTAGGGGGGAGAGCACCTATTCTCATTTGAAAGAAAAGTTTCCTATCCCCCGGCTTGGTAATTGTGTCCCAGTAGAACTCCAGGACAGGGAGGAATTTGACTTCCATGAATCGTCCTGACATGGATTCAGTGTCGGTTTTCCGCCAATCCCGCTCCGCCACATAAGCCCAATATATCTCCTTGATAAATTTTTTGCTGGGAAAAACGGCTCCTGACGGGTTATCCCAAAGGGATTGGAGACCAAGCAAACACAACAAAATTTTAAGATCTTTTAGCCATTTAATCCTGTGAAACACATCGGCTTCGATAATTGCTAGGAAGCCATTGGCATAGTGTTTAAGCTCCGGGGTATTCCAAAGCCTTCCTCAATATAAAATCGGATGAAGCCTTGCCAGGTCTCCTACCGCCTTCCTGCCCAAATCATATCTGAGGGGAATCAAAGGGGTACTTTTGGAAAGGCCAGTAATTGTTCTGAAGAGCTTGTTCTCTGAAATCTGCATTAATTGGAGATGCCCAAATCCCCACAGTTCCACCCCATATAATGAAGAACCCAAGGCTTTTGCTTCGTATACCTTTAATGCTGGTGAAATAGGTTTAGACTTTGATTTTCTATGCTCTGCCCCCAAGACACCAGCTATTTGTCTATGCCTTAGTACAGCAAGATCAATATGCTTGGACCATCCTATGTCATCAGATACATGGATACCAAGGTAAATAAAAGTACTAACAACCTCTAAAGGGCGTTGGTCCATTAACACCTTGGAGCGAAAGCTACGGTGGGGGTTAAAAATCATTAATTTAGTTTTGTTCGCATTGACCTCCAATCCATGGTCCCTACAAAATTCATCGAAAATACAAAGGGCACGTTGCAGGCCACTTGGGGTCTTGGATAAAATCAGGGTGTCATCTGCGAACATTAAAATCGGTACTTTAATGCCCGCCAACGAGGGTGCATTTACATTAACAGATAACATTCTTGCCACTACCCCATTGATAAATAATGAAAAAAGCAGGGGGGCCATGGAACACCCTTGCCGAACTCCCGCTCGACTGGGAAGTCAAAAGTAGTCTCTCCCTGCCTACCCCACTGAATCCTGGCAAAATTTACCTCGTGCAACCTCATAACCAAGGTTAGTAGGTCCTCCGGCAATCCCTGGCCCTGTAGTACCATCCACAGCTTAGACCTAGGTACCAGGTCGAAGGCCGCCCGCAGATCAAAAGCCGCATACAGGCTGCCTTCGCCTAGCACCACAGTTCGCCACCGTAAGAGAGTAAAGCGGAAGACCTGATCCACCGTACTGGTGGCCTTTAGAAACTCAGCTTGATAGGGTGATAGTGCATTATGTTCGTCAACCAAGTCCATAAGCTTTCTACACACCGAGCACAGGGATTTGAGGCTATGCGATATTGCACCTATCCACTAGTGTCACGTTTTATGTCTGCAAATTTTAGGTGCTAAGGACAGGAGATCCAAAACCCCTCGATCTCCCTAGGACTGAAAAGTCTCAAACAAATATAATTTTCCACAATGTCCAGCACTCTTTGACAAAGTAAGAATGATCTATTTCTATGCAATATAGTCACAGCAAAATTTGATACACAGTATTAGATCACAATATTTCATTTAGTCAATCCTGTTAAATCATGAGTCTTCAGTGGACGAGTGATAAGTTCTTTATTTGTTTCAAAAAATCTGAATTCTGTCTTCATAAAAGCAAAGTTGAGGCCGGTGCCTACGCGTTTCGTCCAACAAGGACTTCTTCAGGGCTACATATAATACATATATATACATTATTCACAATCTATACATATATACATTGTTCATAATCTACACATGTTATCAGTTCATTAAAAAATCAAAACATACATACTATTTACATACTTTATACACCATTTACAATTATTTAACATTGGTTTTGGACCATAAACAATTCCACTGAAGCTTTTCCTTTTGTTTCTTCAAGTATTGTCTCTTATCTTAAAAATTAAAAATCTATACTCTTTGCAAAAGAACAGGACTATCTAGGATGTATATTTAAGGTCTGGTGGGATAGATATTATTTCTTAAACAAAAATGGCAGTTGGAAGATTTTTTATCTGAACATGACATTGTCTTTGAAAAGGGGATTGGAATCTTATTATTGTTGCTATGGACCTTATATTTCAATTTAAGAGGTTTGGTGTTTTCATTTTTACCCATAATGTAAAGAAAGCATACATATTCTTTCTTACCAGATAAGTCACTGTCTGGTTTGAATAAGGCTTTACTTTTTCTTCTCATGAAGAGTCATGTACGAGTCACTTTCTTAATGCATTTGTCGCAATCTTTGTATCGTTTTTCTATAGAAAAATGTAAGTGGGAGGTTTGTTCAATTTTCTATAGATATCTTACCTTTATTTAAACCAAGAATAGTACAGACCGAACAAAGTATCATTCAAATTAATTATGAGACACATAGATATGTATCTACTGATACACTATTTTTGCCTACCTTGTAAATTTTCAAAATAGCGTCTTTCCTGATATGTGTCTCACGATATCTTGAAGAATGGTCTCTGCTGTGCTGGATTTTTATAGATCCAACATGCTACAAAAACAAGTAATATATACTCTATTAATACTCATTATTTATGATTTTCATTCTGTTTATATGGAAAAGACAATATAATGTATCCACATTTCATTGTAAGGAATAGTGGACACTTTAAATGTAAAAGTGTTTTTTTTTAGCAAATGCCATTATAGGACTTTCGTCCAGTGATTATGGTGAAGTGACTCATATACTCTAATATACTACCAATTTTTTAAAAGAAAGCAGGTCTATTTACAGGCATACTGATTTTTATATAGAAACGAGGCATAAGCTTGTTCACCACCATCTTCCCCACCACCTTTTGGATGGTGGCTATCAAGCTTATGGGTCTATAGTTGCCCGGCATCCCCCGATCTCCTTTTTTAAATATGGGGATAATGTTGACATCCTTCCAGGATGACGGTACCGGTACTCCCTGGGCTATTGCATTCGCAATAAGGAGAATATATTTACCCCAGCGTTCCCTATCATTAATAAAAAGGTCCGCCGGGACCCCGTCCAAACCAGGAGCTCGGCCCCTAGACACTACACCAAGTGCCAACAACACCTCCCCATGGCTGAAGAAATTGTCTTTGGCATACACAGCCTTAAACTCATCCATGTCCCTTCCAGGTGCAATTTCAGCATATTATGTCTTAAAGTAATTAACCCAGTCCTCCTCTGGAACGTTGTTATCAGGGCAGTCAGGTTCACCGCCTCTCCCCCATTTAACAATGTTCCAGAAGAGCCTAGAGTCCCTGGAGCCACATGCTTCCCTTAGCTCATCCCAGTGCCTCTCATCCCATAATTTTTTGGCTTTGGCTATACTATCTTTGTAGTGCTTCCTAGCACTACGAATAGCTACCTGTTCCCTGGTCTTAATAGCAATACCTAGAGCTAACCTAGTATCTCTACAGTGGGCATTATACCACTTCGCAGGCCTGATCGATATCTTGCTAGTTTTCCTAGATGGTTTCTGGAAGTAGGACCTAATGGCTAAGAAAAGGTTATCATGAATATCTGTAGCTTCCCCTGAACCTGGCGTAACTAGAGGAGCCTGTTCTAGGGCATTTATCGCACTGTCCACCACAATGTTTATGTTGGCCATAGATTGTTGGTTAGCCAGCACACAGGGCCATTTTAGCCTACGCATGTCGTTAGTTGGGACTGGCAAGGTGACTCCTTCCCATGCTACGCTTGCGTTCCTATTTCGGGGGATCCACCATTTGTGCGCTACACACAGGGGATCATGATCATTTTTCAACCTATGGATAACTTCCATGTCACTGACCTGCTTCCATAGTTTAAGACTGCACAAAACATAATCAATCCGGCTCCTACTACGGCCATTGTCGAACGTGCAAGCCCCCCGTCACTCTTCGTTCTACCATTTAGAGCCCTGAGACCCCTTTCAAGACAGATGGCATTCAAACAAATAATGTCCTCAGTCCAGCGTCTAACGGGGTCTAGATCTAATTTTGGGACCCCCCACTGACCATCCTCTTCTGCTCCAGCAAAGTCGTCACAGATATCCAGGGGTTCAAACGTACGGTTAAAATCACTGGCAATTACGATATTATTATCCAGGGAATGGGTTTCAAGTAGGGTAGCCAAAGCCGCTAGAACCTCCGACTTCCCTCCTTTATTACCCCTGGCATATACATTGTATATGTCAAGACGCCCCTGTGGCCCCGATCTAATTTTATAATCTGGATGTCCTTACTATGTTATGTTATGTTATGTTATTTTTATTTGTACCGCGCACAGCTGCCCCAGCAAAGGGGCATCCTGGCGCTTTGAGAAGGTAAACACAACACAGCATTAAAAGCGGGCAGAAAGGAGAAGAGACACAACAGATGAGCTAAACAAATAAAAAGGTCTACCTGATTCGACAACCTTAACGTTAAGAGGCAAGCATTGCCGGACCCAGATGGTCAGTCCACCCATTGGGCGACCCTTTTGCCTTTGTTTGCAGGAACCGAATAGTTCAAATACCCCTGGAGGAACAATGGTTCGCACGCCCATGTCTCTTGGAATATACACACGTCATAAGCATTTATGAAATCTACCCATTCTTGGAAATCCTGCCTATGGCGCAAACCAGCAATGTTCCAGGACATCAGACTTCCCATAACTTCCCCACCGTTATTGGGTGGTACTCCGTCACAAATTAGCCGAGATATAACGGGAGCGATGGTATTATCAGTAGCGGGTTCCAAGTTAGTATCACCATTAATCATGGGGACCTGTATAAGGGGGGAATCGCCGGGAGGAATTAAATCATCTGCCTTATTACAAATAATATGATTGTAGTCAAGTCAATCACAATCATTGAGCCCAGAGAGGACGTTGAATCTATTGCTAAATTCGACCTCACCTCTATTCCTAAAGGCGCCAGGGACCAGTCGTTGTAATCTGGGTCGTATGCCACCTCCATGGCCCTTCCATCGGACGTGTTTGGTTGGGAATTCTCTGAGGGGGGAACATAAGTCTGGGTGCACCCTGAATGCCCGGTCTATAGAAAAACCCTAGGGCTAGGAGTTCAATACCATGCCCCCTCCCTAGTGTATTCTGGCCTGTCTTGCTGAGGATCCTTTTAACTAAATTTGATTTATCAAAATTTATGACTATCCAGTCACCGTCTCTGGACTTTGCTGAGCGTCCCACTCATGCTACTCTGAGTATATTGCCTTAAATCTCATGTTCGTCTTCCAAGTTCTTTGAGAACCAGTGTATCACCTTGGCCTTAAGTTGATGATAGTCCTCTTTTAGGCCATCACGAAGAGAGGGGACATTAGCCATAATCGCCACCAGAGGTGCACTTTGCGGTGGTAAATGAAGAATAAACTGGCTCCCTTTAGGTGGATTGGGTTTTACCGTGGGCTGGTTGACAAATGCCGATCTTGGTGTTTCCGGGCTATCATCCTGGTGTATTTGCAAAGGCCCAGTCATGATCTCATTGTTACCCTCTTTGTTGCCCTCTTTGTTAACCTTTTTACCCTCTTTGTTACCCTCCTTGACCTCACAACGTGTGCTCTTACCCACTGAGGCAATTCATTTAGTACCATCTTGGGGCACTGTTTTTCCACCATTCTTCAATTTGGGTTTACATGTAGTGGGGGGTTGTGCACTTTTGGTAACTACACGTTGGGTGGTGACTATTGGATCTAAACCCTTCCTTGGTTCGCTAACCATTGAGTGTGACATTTTTGTATTATCATTAACAATTACTTCCAATTTGTCCAAAGAAACTGCAAGCAATCTCAATCTCTCAATGACAGAAAGTATAAAGGATCTGATTATATGCTCGACCTCACCTACCTTAATCCCATCTCTATGTGGAAGAAATGAAGTTTTAGCAATAGGATTGGGATGCTCAAGAATTTCTGTCTCAGTATGGATCCTCATACGTGCAGGCTTATCCCCCTTTACCAATAACTTTATAGTCTTGGCTCTTTTACATTTTACCCCTCTACTCCTTTTCCTTTTCCCTATTATCCTGTTACATTTCAAGGGTGATTCGTCTATACCAAAGACGGAAGAATTCTTGGGGGATGAGGAGAGTATGGGATTATCTGCCAGATCAACACTGACTATTGGATTGGTCCGATCTGGATTTTCTTGGTCAATGAGTACCCCTGTTTTCATGGGCTTATCCCCATTACCCGTTAGCTTTGGAAACTTAGTTCCTATACATTCTCCCCCAACCCAACTTTTCTTCCTTTTCCCTGTTTTTCTTTTGTATTTTAAAGAAGAATCATCTATAACACAATCGGGTAGATGTGCAGAGAAGTTTATGGGTTTTTCTGTTAAATCCACACTGGCTATCTGGGGGTCAGTAGAGTAATTTCCCTCTAAGATATTAGCAAGGGAGTCTAGCACGCTACTTATCTCAGGTAAGCCCAAGTCACTTAGCCTTTGACTGATACGTTTATCGGGAGAGATACAATGCTGGATCGGTCCCAATGAGGATCGTTTGTTAAATAACTCAGAAGACAGTCTTTTCCCAGCAATACTAAGTTGTTGGTCCACTGCCGATGAGACCCGCGTGAAGTAATTCTCAATTGTTCCCATGAGACTTTCGATTTGGGCTTTTCCAGCAGCCTTCCCACTATTAGCCACCTGCGCCACCATACCAACAGAATATAGGTAGCGCAATCGCAAACCAAAGTAAAAGTGTAAGTAAGACAATTACCCGATGCACCACAGCCAAGTAGGGAGGGCCAACCCAGTCTCCTCTGGCCTCTGAGGGCCTAAGAGGGCCCGCCCTTGGCCCGGGCTACGCTCCCGCTTCTCCCGCGCGCGTCCCGCGATGCGCGGTATAACATTGGTTTAAATACTCAAGTGGGGGAGGGCGGGACTTACGCGGGAAGAGGCACCAGCTGGCGATGTCCGTAGGTATGCTGGTCCTCGCAGTCCCGGTGAGCCACACTGTGAGCTGAAAGCAAGGTCCTTCCCATGAGATTCGGGCAAGAAGCAGGGTCCAATATGCTCCGATATACTCCCGGCAGGGTTCAGGAAACAGGCAACGTGCAGACTACTACGAGCTGTTTACTCTCATGGAAGACATTTCATCTGAACATGAACTAGCGATTGTAATCTTAGGCATACCTTTGTCATATCATGTGTTTTGCTTTCTTTTTACTACTGACCATGCTTGTTAGGTTTTTATTTGGGCCTTGACTCTCTGCCCCCATGGCACTTATAGATAGCATGCCCTGCTGTGCATGATTGTGCCCTGAAATTTATAAACATTTGTCATACTTTGGTTTTGTGACAGTTACATACGCTTAGCTGTCTGCACACTGGAATTAGCTATTGTATCTATGCCAAGTTTGGTGGGATGTGAAGGCTGGTGTGGTCATATGGCTCCATGCTTTTTGAGAGAAATGGAAGGGTGCAGGCACTGTCTACCTACCTGTTCTGTGGCACAGTTGAGGGGAATTGCTGACACATGTTTCTGGGTGTGAGAGAAGTGCTCCATCCCACTCAGCTGTGGTACAAGGGGGTTTGGTGGGGGTTGTAGTGCAGTTTTCCCAACCACCAACACCCCTCCCTGTTAAGATGACTACCTACCCGTGAGTTTGTAGGGAGCACTGCAAGAGTTGCCACATGGTTGAGGGTGTGGGGAGTGCTCCATTCTGCTGAGCTGTGGGACAAGGGGGCATGGTGGGAGTTGTAGTGTAGTCTTACCACCCACCAACTCCCCTCCCTGCTAAGATGGCTACCTACCTGTGACTTTGAAGTGAGCAATGCAATGGCTGACACAGGCTTCTGGCTGGGGGGTGGGAGTGTTCCATTCTGCTCAGCTGTGAGACAAGCGCAGCTGGTGGGAGTGGTAGTGCATGTCTTCCCACCCACCAACACACCTATGTTATGTTATGTTATGTTATCCGGAGGTTTGTAGAGCACTCAGCTACTCAAGCAGAGTGTCCCGGTGCTATCAGACCCAGCAAGGCACAGAACAAGGAAGAAGATGGAATTATTGGCCAAACAGACAAGTTTTGAGATCTTTTCTGAATGACAGCAAGTTATCAGCCTGCCTTAATGACAACGGCAGTGCGTTCCAAGACCGGGGCGCAAGGTGTTTAAAGGAGCGACCCCCGCTGCGAGCACGCCTAATTGCCGGGACCATGGCCAGAGACAATGATGCAGAGCGTAAAGCTCTGGAAGGACAATGAAAGCCAATCCTATTCCGAAGGTAGTAGGCGCCAGTTGAAAGCTATTGTAAGAGCTTTGAAGGCAATGCGTTTCCGTATAGGCAACCAATGAAGAGATTTCCGAAGTCCCAAGGTGCCAGATCTCCAGCTCAGGCCAAAAATTGCTCGTGATGCAGAATTCTGCACCACCTGTAAGATCGACAGAAGGTATTCAGGGAGGCCTAAATATAGCACGTTTGCAAAGTCTAACCTTGAACCTATCAAGGCTTGAACCGTAGTCCTCCTGTGGGCAATGGATAGGAGTGGAAGGAATTTTCTCAACATTTTTAAAAGACCGAAACACTGTCCTACCAGGCCCACAATCTGTGGTTTAAAAGTGAGACAAGTGTCCGTCTTCACTCCAAGATTCTTAGCCACCATAGTGTCAGCGGAAGGTGGAAACATGGCCGCCGGCCACCAGGACTTCCAGCAGGGGACTGGAGGACATCCAAAGAAGAGAACCTCCAATTTGTCTGTGTTGCACTTCAACTGGTTCAGATGGAACCATGCAAAGACAGCCCCCAGGCAACTCTTAATACGCTCTGCATTGAAGCCCATGTTCTTTCCGCACGTGAAGAAAAGCTGTGTGTCATCAGCGTATGAGACAATCTGGGCACCATAAGACTCAGCCAGCGCCGCCAGAGGGGACATATAGATTTTAAAGAGGGTGGGGCTCAAAATAGACCCCTGGGGAACTCCCACCTCCAATGGCGGCACTACGACTGAGTACGGAGGGGCCCAGACTGTCTGTTAGCAGTCAGAAAGAAAAGACTCAAACCATTTGAACACCGTCCTCTCTACCCTGATCTCCGAGAGTCTTACAAGGAGGCGGTTGTGGGGGACTGTGCCAAACGCCGCCGAGAGATCTAACAACACAGGCAATGCTTTTCCACCGCCATCCTGGACCTCTTTGATGGCCTCCGACACCTCCAGCAATGCCGTTTCGGTACTCATATTTGCACGAAACATGGACTGGGTGCAATGGAGGAAAACCGTGTGTCTCCACAAAATCCGAGAGAACGGACTGCACGTGCTTTTCCACGACCTTCGCCAGGACCGGGAGCAAGGAGATAGGCCGATAGTTAGCATAAACACTAGAGTCAAGGGTCGGCTTTTTCAAGAGGGGCAGAACCGGCGCCTGTTTCCAGGCCTGCGGCACCACACCCAACTCAAGGGAGTGATTTAAAATAGGATTAATGATGGGGTTGATGACATTAGCAATTTTGGCTAAAAACTTAGCGGGACAGGGGTCCAGTGGGGAACCCGATTTTATTTTGGATAAGAAATCCAACGAAGCTTTAGGCCAGAGAGGTGAAAAGTTAGACAGTGAAGGCCGCCCAGAGGCGGGCAGAAGCGACAGGGGCATGGGATTGGAGGCTCCCACAGGTGTGACAGGCGAAAAAGACGCCCGAATGCTCTGGATTAAGTTGGCAAAAAAAAACACCAATTGAGTGACCCACGGTTCAGAGAAAAAGCACTTAGGTGTAATGGAGGCAGGCAATGTGAATTCCTTCACAATCATAAAGATTTCCTTGCTGGTGTTAGTAACCTCATCAATCCTCCTAGCAAAGTAGGATTTATTTCCAAATAGATTTCTTTATGATAAGCCTTAATGCACAAGCTATAGGCTTCCTTCCGTTGTTCCTCGTAGTTCATCGCCATGCTCTTTCGGCCTTCTTACAATGCCTGCAGCTGATGTTAAGCGCTGGCGTGAACCAGGGTGCCGAGGCACGAGTGAAGTTTTTATGAACCGACTGGGGAGGTACTAGCTTATCAAGACACTGTGCTAGCTACATTTGAAAGAGCTCTAGATCTTCCTCGAGATCGCCAGTGAACGAGCAAGGGTGTACCATCAGGTACTGTGCTATCGAATCAGATGACACCCTGTGGGAAGCACGAGGGACCTGGAATTGATGACCAGGACCCCTGGTGGTGGACCTGGATTTATACAGAATATTAAAATTCACCAGCATGTGGTCGGACCACACCACTGGTTTAGGTGCAGCTACTACAATCGGAATAGTAGAAAATATTTGATCCAATGTGTGGCCTTTATTGTGAGTGGGGGACGCAAGATAGGGCAACAAGCCCAATGGCTTGGTGGTATCTAGGAGCTTGATGGTATCAGCTGCATCAGCCAAATCCATATGGATGTTAAAATCGCCTAAAAGTAGGCAGTGTTTAAACTTCACACACAAGGAAGACATCACTGTATAAAGCTCCTCATGAAAAGAACCAATTGGGTCTGGGGATCTATAAACCAACAGCCCAGCACAGTATTGGTAAGGTGAAAGTTTCAAGCAGAAGCCTAGCGCCTCTGCCCCATTAATGTCAACCGTCGGGACAATGGAGCACTCAAAACATTTATAAATCACCAATGCAACCCCGCCTCCCTTACCGGTTCCCCGGTCTTTCCTGATCATAAAATAATTAGGGGGAAGGGCGTTGGCAATATCCGGACCGGAAGACTCACCTAGTCAAGTCTCAGTCAGAAAAAGACATGAGGGTTTGCATTCTGAAAGTAGATTAAAAAGATCCAGCGCTTGTTTACTCAAAGACTGAGTATTAAGAAGAACACAAGTGGCGTTTCTTACCGAAACTCCCATGCCCGGCCTCAGATTACAATGGTTCTCCAACTCCAGGGGGGCCCTCTTAGTTAAGCCCCTATTCAGTGTCCATCCACCACTGGGGCAGCAAAAGTTGCCCCTCAAGCGGTGGCGCAGAACTGAACAGCGACCGTCAATGTTTCCTCATAATCCTAGGAGTTGTGCCGAAGTGTACCTAAGTATTTTATCTGGAGAGTGCATTGAGGCAACTCCCACCCGTCTGCCACCAGCCGCCTCCGGGGCACTGACGGGCGCAGACGAGCTTTCCTTAGGCGCTCCTTTGGCGCGGGAGAGGCGCGACCGCTGTTCGCGCCTGCTGCGCGGAACCATCCCTCTCTTGATTTATAGTGTCCGCCCGTGAGGCAGCAAGCCTAGTCCGCTGACTAGCAAGCCTGCCTCTCCTAAGATGGCCACCGAACTTGCGCGCTGCCTCCTAGTTCCACAATGCCCCTCAACTCCTAATCGGCGGAGAGGGGGCAGCGAGGCAAAATGCGGCAAAGGGTGGCAAAGAAGCATCGCGGCAATCAGAGGTGGCAGGTAGGTGATACAATGCCAAAAGTAAAAAAACATTTTTTTTAATTCTGGCGCAAAGAAACATCTCCCGGCTTCCGCCTCAGGAGAGAAATGAAGAGAAAGGCAGAGATGCTGTGCAGGTTAGAAAACAAAGTAAAGGTAGAGATACAGTGCCAATAAAAACAACAAAGCGAAGGTAGTAACACAGTGTCAATTTTTAAAATCTTAATGCGTGCACCTCGCCCCTGCCGGCTTCCGCCTCAGGCGTAGTGCCGTAGATGCAGGTCTACCTACCTGTGAGTTTGTAGGGAATACTGCAATAGCTGCCACATGGATGGGATGGGGGGAGTCCTCCATACTGCTCAGCTGTGAGACAAGGGGGCCTGGTGGGAGTTGTAGTGCAGTCTTCCGACCCACCAACACCCCTCCCTGTTAAGATAGCTACCTACCTGTTACTTTGAAGTGAGAAATGCAATGATTGCCACATGCTTCTGGCTGGGGGTGGGAGTGCTCCATCCTGCTCAGCTGTGGGGCAAGGGGGCCTGGTGGGAGTGGTAGTGCATGTCTTCCTAACCACCAATACCCCTCCCTGTCAAGATGGTTACCTACCAGTGAGTTTGTAGGGAGCACTGCAAAAGCTGCCCCATGGTTTGGGGTGTGGGGAGTGCTCCATACTGCTAAGCTATGGGACAGGGGCCTGATGGGAGTTGTAGTGCTTGATGTCTGTACATATGCAGCTCAGGGAATGTTGCTAGCTACCTTTGGGGTGAATGAGAGGGAGTGAATGTTGGATCTGTGAGACATGTGTTAGGGAGTGTGTGGTGCACATGAATGGAATAGGGCCTAGAATCTGTAGCTTTGTAGTTGTGCAAGACAGTACACAATAGTGTGATGGTAGACATTTGTTTGTATTTACCAGTCTCCACTCCCCCTCTCTGTATCCAGTATGGCAAGCACCTTCTCCTCCCATGCAGTGAATGTTCTTGGTAGAATGGGAGAGCCACTGCTAGTCATCTGAGCCAGCTGACTGTTCTTGTTGTTCCTCTCTTTCACCTGCCTCTTGAGGTCATGCTGTGGTATCGGGTTCCCAAGGCCTACATGCTCCACGGAAATACCCACTTACACCAAAGAACTGTTGGCACGGAAACTGAAAAGTACAAAAGACAAGTTTATTAAGACCCCATGGGGTGGTGGTACATTCCTACAGCACCCTTCGGCAATGCAAGAAGTATCACACCGAACGTTGGTGTGATTCCGTCTTTTATACAATTTTACAGGTAATAAAAGGTAGGCGGTACAGGGTTACAGAGCTTTATGTACATATATGGTCATTTTTGGAGCACAGCCAACTCATGGGAGGGGTTACAACTCCACTGGTCAGTTTGGCGGAACATTCCTGAGGGGTGACTGGTCAGTTGGAACTGCGCATGCACAGGCTTGACCGTTGCTAAAAATAGCCTGTTGCTGGGCAAAGTCGAGTGGTCAGTGGTACGGACAACGGACTAAAGGGCATGCTGACCACGAGGCCGCTCATTCCCCAAAATGGCCGCCGTAACATACAAAATGGCGTTTTTCTAATATGGCCAAGTTAAGGGGAATAAAGTGTAGCAAAGCTAAGCGCTAACCCGGCCATTGTCAAATTACGACAGACGACCCTTTTAGCGTTTAGCTGAAGCTACCTCATAGTGGACGTAGTCGGCATACTCATCCTCGATATCAATTAACATTATTTGAGCTACTTCTTTATGAAGCATCATTTCATTTTGAGCAAGAGCTCGTCTGGATGGGATACAAGCTGATAAACACATAGAACATAAAGCAGGGCCGCATTGTATACATAAACATACAAAGAACAGTATCCCAACAATGATACATAAAATCGTCAGCAGTTTCCAACCCCAAGCGGTAAGCATTGACCAGAACCACCCTGAAAGAGTCCAAGTGCCATTGTCCGGATGTATTTCAGCAGCTATTTTGTGTAGCTTCGAAATGGCATCATAAACAGAAGGCGAATTATCAGGCACGTAAACACAACAACTACTTCCGATGATTCTACACGCCCCCCCACGGTCAGCTAGAACCACATCTAGAACCATACGATTTTGGAGCGTAACAATTCTAGAAATCTGGAGTTCTTCCGTTATGTTCCCCAATGCAATAGCAGTTTCATTGGCTACAGCCTCAACAACACGAGTCAGCCGTCGTATTTTCCGACTATTCAAAGCAGCCCCCACAAAGGAAAATAGTCCCAAATTAAAGTCTACATACTGTTGTAAAGCAGTATCGGTCTGGTCAATATCGTCCAAGACCACAGCACGTTTAACACGATTTAATACAAAGTCATGGTAGAGTACATAATCATTATGGTACATTGGCGGAGCAATGAATACAGGGGGCAATACAAAGGATACATAACATGTGCCTAACCATCCTAAAGGAATCTGATGATAGCCTTTATTGCCACAGATAAAGTAAGTATTTCGAGATGCCACAAATGATATGCCATTCGGACTGTCAAATGTAAGTGTAGTGTTACATTCACTTTTCCCCACCGGGATTGTACCTTTATTACGAATGCAGAGATCCGCCTTGGTAGTGATAACATTAATAACATGTGAACTGGACATATTGATGTTCCTTTGATTACTGTAAACACGGGGTGCAGACACATTATCGGGGCGGTACTCTTCCCATTCAAATCGAGTACCCTCAGCTCGTGGATACCCATCCCGGTCATGGTAACAAACTTTGTTCAAACGGAAGAGCACCCCCCCTTTCGTTGGCCATCATAAAGTGAATAGAAGAGTGTACCAGGCATTGCAGGAGCCATTATGCGAAAATGGGAGTGGGATGAGTGGAGTGCCCCCTTTCTTCTGATGACCAGGCAACATCCCACACACCCAACAATTTGAAGTGTTCGTCATATTGTGAGTATGATGCAAAATCTGAATGAAGCTATTGTTCAAGTAAGTCTGTTGGTGCCGTTCTTCATGGTAGGGCAAAGTGAAGTGAAAATGTTCAGATGGAGCCGGGGTAGTCGGCAGCAAATGTTCTCGTACAGGCACCACGAGTTCTACTACCCAGGCTATTACTGCTATCACCACAATTGTCAATACGAACAAGATGGCACCAAGTATTCTTTGGTCTCGTGATGCAGAAGACGCCATAGTTCAAAGAGTTCACAATGTCTCAAATGTGAATACCTAAAAAAAGAAAAATACGGTGCTGAGCTCCGAGGTAGCTGTTGTTTTCTTCTCCGGGGTCAAGACGGGTGTCGCTACTCTTGGCAGAACTGATCCCCCCCCTTGAGATTCCCGGCTTCCGTTTTACAAACCCCAGAGCGGTAACCAACCAGTCTCGAAAAACAAAAATCGTCTTCCTATCGTGGCCGCAGATCGTAACGCTGTCGTCCAGAAACAGTGTGGTCCGGGAAGGCTCCCTCGACTTCGGCCGATGTCACAGCTGGGCTCTTTTCTTTATCCAGAATCTCCTTGTAGTCGGTCAGCACAGTAGGATTCACCAGATCCGGAGAAACACGGCGGCAGTGAGTTGAGTGCACCCACCGCTTTCTGTTGGTCACTCGCACAGCTGTTCGAGTTCCCAGGAGGACTTGCTCGGGGCCACGCCACCTCGGTTCCAAGCTATTCGCCCTCTCAAACGATTTCACCATCACAAAATCGCCAGGACGAAGATTGTGAGCCTCTCCAGTAGAATTGTCAGGGAGCGCTTCTCGAACCTGTTGATGAATAGAAAGCAAATCATTTGTTAATCGTGCCAAATAATCGTTCATCATTATGCAAGGCACATCATGTATCAATCGCGGCTTAGGCACTCCCCATATGTTCATAGGCCTTCCAAACACCACTTCATACGGTGTGAGGCCTGTTCGAGAGTGGGGCACTGATCTAAGAGAGAGCAATGCTAGCGGCAAGGCATCCGGCCACTTCAATGACGTGGACGCCACAATCTTAGCCAGTTTCAACTTCAACGTAGCATTGTACCGCTCAACAAGACCTGCTGACTGAGGGTGGAACACAGCATGAAACTTCTGCTGGATACCCAACCCCTTCAGTACATACTCCACAATTTTCCCAACGAAATGAGGCCCATTATCGCTCCACAAAAATTTACAAACTCCAAATCGAGGGAAGTACTCCTTGAGCAACACCTTAGCCGTTGTCAAAGCTGTATTATCTTTCGTGGGGAAGGCCTCAACCCATTTGTTAAAGGCACACACCACCACTAAGACATACTTAAGGTTATTGCAGCGCTCAAGCTGAATGTAATCCATTTGGAGTACCTCGAATGGTGCAGAAGGTGGAACGAACCCTCCTTTCGGAGTATGAGTCCCTTTCGCAGGATTGTGCTGTAAACATATCAGACAGGTCTGCACTACTCTCTTGGCAGTATTGGCAATCTCAGGATGCTCCCAAACTCGTGTTAACAATCGAGTGATTGCAAGAGCTCCCACATGCGCTAATCCGTGTGTCATCTGAACCATCGCCTGCAAGTAAGCGGCAGGCAATTTCCATCTCTCCATATCCTTGCTTCTCCAACAACCCTCATCATCTAGTACCCCTTCTGCTGCCCATGCCGCAAGTTCTGATTCAGTCGCTGATTTTTGGATATCTAGTATCTCCGCTCTAGCATCATACCATCGCTCAGCCTGTGATTTTGTTACATACATGGGGGAGTCCGTTCGGGACATAGCTGTTTGTCTTGCTATACTGTCTGCAAAAGCATTTCCTTGACCCACTTTATCAGTGATATTTTTATGGGCACTGCATTTAATTATCGCTACTTTCTTTGGACAAAGCAACGCGTTTAGGAGACCACGCACTAGTTCTCCGTGCATAATGTGTACTCCATGAGAAGTCAAAAACCCACGTTCTCTCCAGAGTAGCCCGAAATCATGCGCTACTCCGAAGGCGTACCGGCTGTCTGTGTATATGTTCACACATAGGCCAGCACTCAGTTCGCAGGCTCTTGTCAAGGCTATCAGCTCTGCTGCTTGAGCCGATTTCTGTGGTATTCTAGCTGTTTCTACACTGTCTTAAGTGTCGTGATCGCATATGCTGCGGAAGTCGTACCATCTGGCAGCCTCAAACACGATCCATCAACCCACAGTTCCCCATCCACATCTGGAAGTGGCATATCCTGTAAGTCGACACGACCCTTTGTCTGTTCCTCGGTCAGGAAAACACAATTGTGATGTTTTTCTTCCTGACCCTCCTCAACCGGATAGGGCAATAAAGTGGCAGGGTTCAGGGTAGCGCATCGTTTCAGTGTGATATGTGGCACCAGGAGTGTAAGCTCATATCCTGTTAAGCGTGCACTCGTAAGATACTGCGTCTTTGTTTGATTTAACAGGGCATCTACTGCATGGGGAACTAGTATCAACAATTTGTGTGACAAAACTATTCCCTCACTTTGCAGTATAGCTACTGCTGTTGCTGCAACTGCTCGGAATCACCCAGGTAACCCTCGTGCTACAGGATCAAGAATAGCGGAGAAAAACGCACATGGCCTCTGCTTATCCCCGTGTGCCTGCACTAACACTGATAACGTGCACCCATCTTTCTCGTGCACGTACAATGTGAAAATCTTTGTGTAATCTGGTGTACCTAACACGGGTGCAGAGCAAAGGGCTTGTCTCAGTTGATCAAAAGCATTTTGACATTCATCTGTCCATTCGAGGGGCATTGGTGTAGTTTTGGACAGTAATGCTAACAAAGGTTTTATAATGTGCGAAAACCCCATGATCCACTGTCTACAAAAGGACGTTAATCCTATAAAGGCACGCACATCTCTCTGAGTGCGGGGGACTGGTGTATCTAAAATCGCCTGAATTCGATCTGATGTTAATGCACGCCCCTCCTTAGACAAAAGATGACTGAGGTAGGTCACCTTGGGTCTACAGTATTGAAGCTTTTTCTTCGAGACTTTATGGTTATTCTGAGCCAGAAAGGAAAGCAAAGCGAGAGTACTCTCCTCACATTGTACATAAGTGTCTGCAGCTAACAAAAGGTCATCAACATACTGGATAAGGGCAACTCCAGATTGCAATTCAAAAGAATCAAGCTGTCTTTTTAAAGCCTGGCTGTAGATACTAGGACTCTCAGTGTAACCTTGAGGAACACGACAAAATCTATACGATTTATTATTTAACGTAAAGCCAAACAAATATCTGCTATCAGGATGGATGGGGATGGAAAAGAACGCATTTTTGAGGTCAATGACACTAAAGGTCGTCGCCTTTGGGGGAACCAATGTGAGCAATGTCGTGATGTCGGACACCACCGGATATTGGGGAATGACAATGTTGTTAATTTCTCTCAAATCAATAATAAATCGATAGACCTTGTCGTCAGTATCTTTCTTAAGGATCGGAAGAATAGGGCTGTTGCAAACATTGTAAGGAACCTCCTCCACTACTCCTGCAATGATCAAATCTTGAACAATGTGCGTCAGGGCAATTTCACCTTCCCTGGAAATCTTATACTGTGGCACACGTGGCAAAAGTACTCCCTCCTTTACAGTGATTCGAATAGGTGGAATAAGCATCTGTCCCACATCCGTGTCTGAGGTCGCCCATAACGTGTGCGGGAGAGAGGCTAATGCTTCAATTTCTTGTATAGTGCAAAATCTGTCTGAATCTGGATAATTATTGTTCAAAATAACTCGCACTCCCTCGGGAGCGCAACGTATCGTTGCTCGAAAATATTTGAGCAAATCGATGCCCAAGATGTTATCTGGGGTATGGGGTGACAACAAAAATTGACCAAAACTGAAAAATTTATCAAGACACAGTGCAAGAGGTTTTGATAATGGGCTAGGAGAGGGTGTGCCATCAAACCCTATACATGTTATCACGTCGCCGGACAGGGGAGCCCTCGGAACCGAGTTTTTAGACAAAGCGCTACGAGTAGCTCCTGTGTCGACTAAAAACTGATCAGTAGAACCCAAAATGCCCGCTGATACATATGGACCTCTCTGATCTACTGGCACTTCAACTGATTCCGTACCCCATCCTACGCAGTCCTATGCATGCACATAATCCTGATGCTCCACATTCTCACCCTCCGATATCTGATACTGATTCCTTCTATCAAAAGTATTACGTTCGTCCTGGCCACGGCCCCTCTCTTCAACCCTACCACGATCACCTCCTCCACCTCTCGCCCCCGAATAACTGGTCCTCGACCTTCCACCTCCTCGACCACGCTGACTACGTTGCTCCCGAAGTACAGGACAATCTTCAGCCCAATGCCCAAACTCCTTACAATAGGCACATTGATCCTCCGCTATATCCGTACGACCATACGACGCATTACTCCCACCTCTTCTGCCTCTATCATTCCCTCTAGATTGCGTTCCACGAACCTGTGCCAACATCACCTTCGTTTTCAATTCCTTCGCGTTCTTATCAACACTTTCTTTAGCCTCCAATTCATGCCGCTCATAATACTGAGCCATAGTTAACAAAGATGCAGGGGTCGCCGTGGCCCAGGAACTTTCACTCGTCTTTAATCGTTTTGCAATCTCCGGTAGGAGATTAGCCACATACTTATCTACAAACAAATGCCTACCCGTATCATCGGTTAACGATTGACCACTGTAATCATGAAACGCTTCTTCGAAGCGTGTAAAGAAATCTGATACCGTTTCATCTAATTTTTGTTTGCACGAAGCTAGCATGGTCCAATCAATCTTTTTAGAAGGAACAAGCATTTTTAGTTTAGTTAAGATAGCCGCTGGGAGTTGTAGAATCAAATCACACGGTTTACATGCAGGTTCTCTGTCTAAATCTGCCTGGTTTATTTCCTTCCACGTACCCCCAAGCAGTGTTTCATCATTATTTTTACAAATCAATCTCCACATATCAGGCGGAAGAATTAACCCAAAAAACAGATCTATATCAACAAGAGTCATAACACAAGAGGAAATGGCCCCCTCCACCCCTTCATAGAATGTGGCTGGATTTTTTACGAAGATCGGGTAAGGAATTTTTCAACGCCATAACATCTGCTCTATTCCAAGGAGTATACACCCAATTATATATAAAATACCCCTTTGCATCCTTCGATGTTTTATCCTCATCTGTACCGTCCCCTTTAGGTGGAACATACAAGGGTGAAGATTCACGCATAGGCATAACATGCACTTTAGAATTCTTATCTGAACCCCGGAGAGAACACTCCTTAATCTGCTCTTGTGACCCCGGCGCGGACTCCTTTTTCTTTTCGTCCCGCAACTTGGACGTCTCATCCCGTAGCGTGATCAGTTGTTTGAAAAACGCATCGACATCTGCAAGAACAAATAAACCTTTATCCAGATTCTCACGATGAACCGACACAGCCTTAGGTTCTAAAGTCTCTGAATATTTACGAAATGTAGTAACAACTTCATCAGCAAGAGTATGCAAAAAACACATCAATTCTCGTTCTGTCCATTTACCCCTCTCAGCAACAACGTCGGACACAGTTACATAATTTAAATTCAATTTACGGGCCCAACTACGCAAGTCCGCAGCTTTCTCCGCGGATAACCTGACACTGGACTTATCCCCTTTTTCCGACTTATCCTGTCCTTCGTCATCAGAATCTGCAGTCGGAGCCGTAGGAAGAACGTACGGAGGCGGTGATCGATCTAATAACGAAAAATCATCAATTTCATTAGTAAGGACAGGATAAAGCGGTCGTCGAATAGGAAATTGACCGGCCGTTTGCAGATTACGTTCCCGTTCCTCCCTCTCTTTCTTTTCTTGGGCCTCCTTTTCCTCAAGCTGTAAAGCCTTATCTCGAGCAGCCTTGCGCTGCTCTTTATCCGCCAAGGCAACTTCACGCTTCATACGTTCACGCACCGCTTTCTCCCACATTCGTACACAATCAAACATATTCTGTCTAGACCTGCGCTGAAACAAACATTGCTCCACAAACTGAACCTTTCGTAAATCAAACGACCCATGTAGTGGCCATTGCAACTCGGGATCGGTTCTGGTATATTGATGCCATAATTTGCTGTACAGTATAGGGGGAAGGCCGAATTTTACGTACATCTCACGATTTGGCGTTCCTTCTGGGGGAGCCGACTGTGATTCCGCTAACCTAATTGTGGTACCATTTCCAAGACAGCACATCCCTCGGAGTGTGCTTAAAACAGGCATGTTCAAAAAGTATCACAAAAGCGTGATACCATATAAATGGCACTTACAGTACTTCACACAAATGTGCCGCTCAGAGTACAAAACAAAATTAGAGAAACATCTCTACATGCCTGCCTATGTGAAGTGCACTACACATATAGGTTCAAAGTTCACAAAGTCAAAATGTTAGCTAACTCAAATCAAAGTCACAATCACAGAACTTCGGTAAGCGTCCGTAGACTACCTTACCGATCACAAATCTTACCCAAATCTCAAAAGTCCAGATTCCAACTGCCAAGGTCTTTAATCGAATCAGCCAAACGGCACTATCCAGCAACGCAGACGATCAAGAACTCAGTCGGAGACCGGCGCCACCTGGAAGGTCAGATCAGAAGGAAAGGAAGAAAAAACCGTGGGTGCCAAGACTCGGGTCACTCGGTGGCAGCGTACGCGTCCATGGCGAGTTTCCAATCCTTCGTCACGACCTCTCCTTCGGGCATCCGAGACGCCGATGAGTCCCTTCGTGGCCGCCAATTTGTGGTATCGGGTTCCCAAGGCCTACATGCTCCAAAGAACTGTTGGCACGGAAACTGAAAAGTACAAAAGACAAGTTTATTAAGACCCCATGGGGTGGTGGTACATTCCTACAGCACCCTTCGGCAATGCAAGAAGTATCACACCGAACGTTGGTGTGATTCCGTCTTTTATACAATTTTACAGGTAATAAAAGGTAGGCGGCACAGGGTTACAGAGCTTTATGTACATATATGGTCATTTTTGGAGCACAGCCAACTCATGGGAGGGGTTACAACTCCACTGGTCAGTTTGGCGGAACATTCCTGAGGGGTGACTGGTCAGTTGGAACTGCGCATGCACAGGCTTGACCGTTGCTAAAAATAGCCTGTTGCTGGGCAAAGTCGAGTGGTCAGTGGTACGGACAACGGACTAAAGGGCATGCTGACCACGAGGCCACTCATTCCCCAAAATGGCCGCCGTAACATACAAAATGGCGTTTTTCTAATATGGCCAAGTTAAGGGGAATACCGTGTAGCAAAGCTAAGCGCTAACCCGGCCATTGTCAAATTACGACAATGCCACTGCTTCATGTTCTCCTTCTTGGAGCGCGGGGTGGTCCCTACTGAACTGACTTTGTTGATGTAAGTGGGGTGTGTGTTGTTGTGCTGGTGAGATGTGTAATGGGTTGCCTCTCATTTGTGCTCTAGGGTGGAGTATTGGAAAGGATTCTGGTCAGGGAAGGGGCTGGTTTTATACTCAGCTATGGGGGGATGTCAAAATGGAGTATTGCTGTCAAGGGTGCTGTGTGGGTTGTCCTGGGATTTGTATTTTTTAGCTTGCCATGTGGTGTGTTGGCTGTTTTTGGGGGCTGAGCTAGTTTGATGTGTACACTTGGTGGCCTTGTGGTGTGTTTTTTTGCGGACAGCTATAATAGTTGCGGAGTGGCTGCAGTGATTGGTATGCGTCAACCCTTCCGCCTGCTCTCCCAGTCATCACTGTTAGCGATCGCGTAGGTCAGAAACAGCGGATTGTTCCACTGTCACCTCAATGGTATCCTAATTATGTGTGCAGTCAATCTGCTGGCCTTGCAGCGGGTTTTTGGTTTTTCTGCCGCAAATCCGACATCTGCGGAAGGATTTTCACCTTTTCTCGCCCGCTACCGGCAGTCTTTTGTAGCATTGTTTGGCAGCGGTCGTTTTTTTCTGGTGGTTGACCTAATCTTATCGCCGGTTTTCCCACGGTGCCTGCAGACGGTTAATTTCCACTTCCATGGCAGTCGGAATGGTTTTCTGGCAGCCATCCCATTCGACCCCAAAATATTATATTACCAAAAAATGTAATATTTAATATATAATTAAATGCATGTATGTTTCATGTATTGTTAATGTGCAACAAATATAAAAATGTTTCATCAAAAAAATATGATAAAACATATATTTGTTTAAAATATTGTAAATTATTTAATGTATTAGATATAATTTTATTAAAAACAATATTCAATATACTAAACAATAAAATGTACAAAATGTAACCTAAAAAAAAACATATTATATAATTTTACAAAAAATAAAATTATACAAAATGTATTAAAACATGTCAAAAGAAATGTATACAAATGTTTACTTTTTGTCACGAAACCAATAGACAATAAAAATTGTTCATAATTTTGGAACTAAAATATATTTTCTTTACTATTACATGAATATACTTTACAAAAAATTACCATTTTTCAAAACTGTTAAAAAATATGTATGTAAAAAGATATTTTTAATTTTGAGATTGTACATGAAAAATGTATGTTAAAATAAATTATACTTTATAATAAAACTAGAATAACATCAACATTTCTGAATCATGTTCTAAACTCCTTAACCGCTGCACGAATTCCACCCTCGGGCAGGAGTTTTAATGAATGCGTGTGGTCGCATCGGGCAACAGACGTGCACAGCACTAGCCAGGTAGTGCTCGGGGCAGCGGTTGGCTGACGCGCGCGCGGAAAGGGTTAATATTGTGAAACACCCCTATAACAAAACCAAATGAAAACCATTTAATTGTGAACCAAATAAAATCATGTGTTTGCAAAGAAAATGTTCAAAAGAAAAACTAACATATGTCTCCTTTCTTTTTTCAATGTACATATAAACTTTAAAAATAAATACATATTTAACAATAAAAATTTAATATTTCTAACTCCAAAATCAACTAAACTCAGGGAAAGTACTGGATAAGAAAACATAATAAATTACTATTCCAACTCCAAAACAAAGTAAACTCAGGGAAAATGCTAGATATAAACCATGACAAATTACTATTCCAACTCCAAAACCAACTAAAGTCAGAGAAATTGCTGGATAATAAACCATAATAAATTACTATTTCAACTTCAAACACAACAACACTCAAGGAAAGTGCTGGATAATAAACCCAAACAAATTACTATTCCAACTTCAGAGCCAACTAAACTCAGGGAAAGTGCTGGATAATAAACCCCCCAAAAATACTATTTCAGTCCAAAACCAACAAGATTCAGGGAATGTGCTGGATAATAAACCCAGAAAAGTACTATTCCAACTCCAAAAGCAACTAAACTCAGGGAAAGTGATGGATAATAAACCATAATAAATTACTATTCCAACTCCAAAACAAAGTAAACTCAGGGAAACTGCTGGATAAAAAACCATTATAAATTACTATACCAACTCCAAAACCGACTAAACTCAGGAAAGTGTTTGATAAAAAAACATAATAAATTACTATTCCAACTCCAAAACCAACTAAACTCAGGGAAAGTGCTGGACAATAAACCACAATTAATTACTATTCCAACTCTAAAACCAACTAAACCCAGGGAAAATACTGGATAATAAATCATAATAAATGACTATTCCAACTCCAAAACCAACCAAACTCAGGGAATATACTGGATCATAAACCCAAAAATATTTCCTATTCCTAAATCCAAAACAAAAAAGAAAGAAAAATTGCTACTTAATGAAAAAATACAAATATTGAAAAATACAAAATTATTTCAAACCCATATTTTCTTTTTATATAAAAATGTACATTTTGTTTAAAAAAGTAGAAATGTAACACAATTTTTTAAAAAATATATTCGCAAAGATATGTAAAATAATAAAAAACAAATGCATTTTTTTTAATTATAATTATTTGAAACATTATATTTAGGAATTTGAACACCCCTTCTCAAAAAAATAAACAATATAAATATTAAAATTACAAGTAAATGTGAATATTTAAAAAATCAAAAGTATCCGATTTTGACACTTTTTTAAATAAAAAATAATTTAATTTTTCATATATAAGTTTTTAAATTATTTATGTAATAAAAAAATTAAAAAATATAGCACACAATTTGCATAAAAATATTAGCACCCAAAAAAAATTCATGTTTTTGAAATGTGAAAATACACATTTGTTTTGTTACAACTATTTATATATTTCCCAAAAATGAATTCAAATTTATTTTTAACCAACATTCTTAAATTATTCCCCACACTTATCCCCTATAAACCCAACAGTCCGCTACTTAGAGGGTGATTGCAATGGAGGAAGGCCCACCACGGCCAGCAGTGCAGTGGCGGGCCTTCCACTATTAGACAGCAATTTTCCCCCACCACAGTAAGATGGCAGGGTTGAATCGCTTTCCGACTGCGGCGGACACAAAGACCGCCCACTACGCTCCCGCCACAGGCAATCATACTGATTGCCTGGCCGAGCGGTCAGCATGCCTAAAATGGTGGCGTCCGCCAGATTACCAGGCAGGCCGTAGCCCGCAGTCCGCCTTTCCATGGTGGGTAAAGCGTCATGGAAAGGCTGGTAGAGAATGCATTCGGGGTCCCGTTGCAGGTCCCCGTTGTGTTGGAGGAAGGTGATGGTGCACACATGGTACCCCCCCACATTTCTATGCACTAAATCGCAGGCACCATGTGGTGTCTGCCACACGGTGCAGGGAAACACACTACATACAGTTTTAACATTGCAATAGCAAAGATGAAAGATGCGACCACTATGGTGGCGATCACATCATAATGTGGTGCGGGACCGCTATACCGACAGGTGGGCGGTCCTAGGCACCGCTCAATGGCGGGCAAACTCAAGTCCACCTGCCATCGTAATCAACCCCCAAAATCTTTACATTAAAAAAAATGTCAATCTACAATAAATGTTTTTAAATTACTCCCCACCTTTATCCCCTATAAACCCAACATCCTGCGCCTAAAATTTTACAAAAATTTGAAAAAGAATTTCAATTTTACTTAATTTTTTTCATTTACTCCCCAACCTTATCCCCTATAAACCCAACATCCCGCTCCTAAAATTTCATCAAAAAAAAGAAAAACAACATTTTAACAGTTTTCTGATGGACAGTAACACTTCTCAACACTCTAAGCACACTTTTACATAGAAGGACCCTACAGCACCACCGCAGAGGGACAGACGTTATTCATATATTATAATGACTAACTACTGCTCATCTCACCTGTGACCTGCAGCTTAAAAGGCACTGGCAGGTACCGCTGAGTCGCATGACAGTTCAAGTTTACATTGCACATGACATGACATAATACAGTCTCCCACCTGCCCTGCCCACCCAATTCCCCAACCTGAGGACGACCCAGCAAAGCACGCAGCACAGCATGCACTCATGTAATGTTAGGCTGGTCAGAGCAGGTCATTCACTATTGTGTGGTGCCTAATCTTCTGTACAGGCAGGGTGGGCATCTAAGGTTAAGTTTGGCCTGTAGTGCTACCCAGAGAGTTGCTCCCTGTATGATGCCACTGCCAGGCTCATGCAGCATAGTAATTATGGTGCTGGCATGTGTTGGCAGGTTTCTATACGGTGCAGTGCAGAACTGCCAGTTCTGTGAACACCGAGGTAAGGTCTGACAGGGACTGGAATGTGTTTTACTGTTTTATTGGGCCAAGCCCCGAGCTGATCAGCATGCAAAAGTAAAAATTAATAATATTGTCCTGCCTCATCTGGAATCAGATCAGTGTGCCATGAAAGCTGTTAAAACAGTAAGCCACACGCTTTTTAATTACTCCGACATCGCATTAAGTTTGTCTTGAGGTTGAGATGGATCTGAACTTTCTAGGACCGAGCCTGACTAGACAGCAGCCCACAGCACCCATCAGCCCACCCCACCCTCAGCCATAATTAACAAAAGGGAGTGAAATGCTCCTTGAAAGGCAGGTCTCCACTACTGACATCACTAACATCATGCGGTCATCATGCCTGGACCTGGGTGGGCCATCCTCTGGACATTCCAGGCAGACATGCATCCAAACCAAAGTAGTACAGAACAGGTAAGTACATTGGTGTTTAATAATTACTCAGCCCATCGTACAGGTGACAAAAATTAAATAGCCCCAGCCCCGTTAAATAAGTGAAGGTGCTAAGCACCAGAAACCACGAGCACAAATTAAGCACTGATTCAAATTCATACTTATTGGTTGAGCATCCATCACGTTAACTGATAATAGCTTATTATGTGCTATGTTGTCTAGTTCTTGGGCTGATAACAAATGTAATTGTAGTTAACGTGTATAGCTGCACAAAGCTTCTTTTTAAAAAGCAGAGAAGTTAGATCATAATGATCCTTATAAGGATAAAAAGAATACAGTCTATTTCAAACAGTGAAGCTTGATCATACATATTACGAACAGCAGGGATAAAATCAATGAACAGGCAATATAGTTACTATGTTAATGAGAGCTCATGATAAGGTTAGCTACAGGTGGAGAACTTAAGAGCAGTTCACACACATACCTGCTTTGATGGCGAGGGGAAATTGCCACTTGAATGACTAATTTAGATTGATTCTATCATGGGTGCACATGAACAATATGTTAGCATTACCTACTGTTTGATTTCAGAAAGGAAGAGAGAAGTACACTGAAAAGGTCAAGTGATGATTGTGAATCACTGTGGTAGAATATGGGGGCACGTGGGCAGTAGAGACACAAACACATTAAATCCATTGTAGCAGGAAAGAAGAACTGTTAGACCTATCAGTCTTAGGGTGGTCTCCCACCAAACATTATGTCTTCCTCCTCTATCTTTTTGCTGATCTTGTTTTCTGGCCTTAGGACTCTGAGCACTTTACAAATGCTAACCAGTGCTAAAGTGCTTGTGTTCTGTCCTCTAAACATAGAAGAATTTGGCTTATCACCAATTGGCATATTTAATCATTGTATACGTCCCTCATAGAGTGTTACTACATGTACACAGGACTTATAAATTAAATGCTACCGGTGGGTCTGCAGCACTGATGGTGCCACCACCTAAATAACCCCTGTAAACATGTCTCAAGCCTGCCACTGTAGCCTGTTTGTCTAGTTTTAAACTGCCATTTCGATCTAGCAAAAGAAACCTTTTTGCCAGACCCAAATCTTCCTTTTTAATACATATAATCCACCCTAGGGTAAGCCTTGGACAGCCCAGAGGGCAGGGTGGAGTGTATTTAAAAAGTAGCACTTGCAATTTTAAGTTTTATATGTCCTGGTTTTCACTACTGCAAGGCCTACTTCTCCCCTAGACTAATACTGGAGTAACCTTTTCAAGTTAATAAACTGCTATTTCCAAATGAGAGTAGTAATTCAGTTAATGGTTTGTGTCTTTGGAATTGTAATGAAAAACCTTAACTTCTGGTGCTGTCCGATTTAAATTACAAATTTGAAAATGACACTTTTATAAAGTCTGCATTTTCCTCCCTTATCCATTTAGTGCCTGTAGCCTGTCTCTGGTCACATACTGAGTGTAGCTGACAGCTGGACTTTGTGTATTCCTCCCAGACAGTCACACACAAACGTGCCGGGATGGGCCCTCGCTTGCATGATCACAGGGTAGAGCTAGATCTAGCCCTACCGACACTTCAACAGGCTATGCATTGCCTCCAGACAAAAGGCTGCATATCACTGTAGTTAGTCGGTAGCCAGGGCACAAAAGGTAGGATGGCTGGGAACTTCAAAGGGAAGCATCTAGAACCTTCTCCCCCACTTCAAAAGCACAGCTGGGTATAAATGCTGGACCTTAGACACCAACTCTTCAATACACTTCTGGACCTGTGGATACTTTGCCAGAAACAATGCTGAGCTGTGCAAGGACTGACACGCTGCCAGACTGCAGCCCTGCTGAGCTACTGCCTTGTTGTGCTGCTGCCTTGATGTGTTGACTTGCTTCCTGATACCAATTTGCCTGGGTGAGAAGGACTGGACCTGCATCTCATGAATCCAGAACCCCAGAGTAACTCCAAAAGCTAGTTGGCTGGCCTCCTGACTTGAGTCTCAGGGACAGAAGGCTCCAACGGCCTTGACCCATGAGCTGGACT
This sequence comes from Lissotriton vulgaris, assembly GCF_964263255.1. NCBI lineage: Eukaryota > Metazoa > Chordata > Amphibia > Caudata > Salamandridae > Lissotriton > Lissotriton vulgaris. The sequence continues at coordinate 1,544,315,088 of NC_141691.1, read as the reverse complement.
CTGACATCCATCAGTCTACCCTGTCAAGTGAGTCCACCACAATCCCGGACACTTGGAAGTGGGCTGAAGGTGCTCTGGCAGCCTCTGTGGATCCAGTAGAACTGCTGCAACTCCTCTGCTGCACAGCGCAACCCCGAGCAGAACAGATGCATTGCCATTATCAGGTGGCTCGGAACCATCACCAAGGCATACATCGCAGCCCTTTGCTGCATCGGAACTGTCATTGCACAACGCATGTTTGGTGAAACCCCTCACATCCTTCATCAACTGCAGCCTCGATGACATCACTAGACTCTGCATTAACGCTTTGCAGCTCCTTGAAACGTAACACCACAACTGTGTGGCACGTGGTCAACTGCGGACTTCGCATCATCGCCTCACTGCTTCTCAGAACCAAGGAATCACTTTGGCTGTGTGACGCATCTTTGACACAGATCCTTTGACTGCTGATTCTGACAGTGCATACTTCATCACTTTAACCCCTTGCATGCTCGTGACGAAACCATTCCGTCACGAGCCACGGTGGTGCTGTGCTGGTGACGGAATGGTTCCGTCACAGCCCGGCCGCCGCGCTTGCGCGGTATTGATTTCACGCCTGTGCTGAGGGTTCTATTAGGCGGGCGGGGCAGTGACGGAACCATTCCGTCACAAGCACAGCGCCACAGCGGCTCGTGACGGAGTGGTTCCATCACGAGCATGGCAGCGCCGCACGGACCCCCCTCCCCCCTAGCGCTGCGGCGGAATTACAGCCGCAGCCAAGGGGTTAAAATAGTTTACATGTTCCATAGTGAGCACAAGAGTCAGTGACTAATGTTAGCTAGATAGCCTGGGAGTAAGTGAGCGAGTAAGTGGGTGGTATGTGCATGTAACATGCACAGAGGTTCCTCAGTTTTCTTGCACCAAGAGGATAAATAAGCCCACTTTGCAAGTGGCATGGTTGTATGTTTAATAATTATTAGACATGATAAATACTGACCCCAAAGTGCACAGAATTTATTTTAGGGAATAATCATTGCTTATCACCAGTTTGGTCTCTACAATGAGGAATATTATGTACAGTTTTGTAGCAGCTACAAAATCTGCATCTGCCAGAAGTGAGTGGGCATCTTTCCTCCAATAAATGTCAGCAGGTTGACCTATTGAAAATTATCCAGGTGATGTGGTGTTTAATGCACCTGGTACAGCAGAATCGATATATGTGGTAACAGCGCACGTACCAGAGGTATGGGCCACCTTTTGTGCTTGTCATAGTATTAACTTAATGGCGAAATCATGAACATGGGCAAGATTGAATCTACTCAGATTATCTTTTTTTCAACTAACCATCTCTAAAGTTCAGAGAAGCATTTGGCTATGCAGTGTGTGCTATACAAGTTCATGACAAACTTTAAAACGTAGCATAAACGTAAGTGTGCAGTCGACCACACCCAACGTTCTTATTTTATTTACCATACTCTGCTCTTCAAACGACTTGATGCTGCTGATACAAACAAAACCAACAAAAAAGGTTTTTATTTTTTGCAACAAGCATGATAGATAGACGCCATTTCTAATTGGCCCTTCAGCCATAACTGCCTGCAGATCCTCATTGGTTAAAGGGCGCCCGCTTTCTTTTCTCACATGACTCCGGTTTGATGCATTATCTTCCTGTCTTATTCTGTCATTTTCACTTTGAAGAATGTTTGTTGTTACAGAGGTACAGTGGTGTAAGCTTCATGACACTGGCTTGGTGCAAATTCTGTATGCAGAATGTATGTTAACATAGCACGAATCCTGAGATATTAAAAGTGTAATCCTATGGAATAGGGAATAGCCGTGTGGGACCAGATTTACAGTACAGGATCCTCTGTGTGTGGTGGCGGCAGAGAGAAGAGGTGCATGGAGTTTTGGAAGGAAGGGGAGCTAGGTTCTGGCAAGGTGGGGGCCTCTGACAAGAAACACAGGAAAGGAGGCCTGTCGATTGCTGCTGTAGTCAGAGCTTCATATGATTTTTCAAAGGAGGAATCACCACCTGGTACAATTGGATACCATGCAACAATACCAGGGAAAATAGGGTGCTGGAACACCAGCCCATTCAGAATAAGTCTGAAGGGAGGTCCATGTGCTAACCTCACTCTGCCTGACTCCTGACCAGGGCCATTGTGTGTGGTTCATTTTCCTGAAGTTGACTCAGGGTTCAGAAAACAGAGGGGCATATTTACAAGGGCTTTATCTTCGCTTTTTTTGGCTTACAAAGCCAAAAAAGCGGAGATAAAACCAGTTGCCTATTTACAAGAGGGTGCTAACATGCATAATCGCATGTTAGCAGCCTTTTTCCCAACCCCTCCCTTTGCATCTCCAATGAGATGCAAAGTGGGCATTACTGGGGGTACCCCGGATGGACTATCTTGCAAATATCGCTGATGTTTACATTGTGATATTTACAAGGCAGCCCACATGATTTTAGCAGACATTAGATTTTGGCAAAAACGGCCATTTTAGCCAAAATCTAACATCTGCTAAAATCCTGACTTAGCCATTCCTAACGTAGGGGGTGGATTATGCTGATACGACTCTGTGTGTCATATCAGCAAGTTTATCGCCGTTTTGCAGGGAACATCGCTGGAAAACCAGCGATGTTCCCTGCAAAAGGGCAATAACCTCGCTATCTCTGGAATTTTTATTGCCCTGGAGTAACGCGTTGTTAATAACGTTCTACCAGGGCAATAAATTCCAGTGATAGCCTGCGATAATATAATTGTCGCTAAGCACGGCCAGCGATAATTATCGCTGGTCGTTGTAAATATGACCCGGAGTTCTTCTAAAGAGCCTGAGGGCTAAGATTTTGTCTTGGTGACAGGACACTTTTGAGAACCAAAGTGAGTCTTGAGTACAGTGACGTTGAATAGGTTCACTATGGAGCAGGCTGTATGCCTATATCTCCCTCCTTGTTTCATGATGATTCTATAAGGCGCTATGTAACAATTATGACATAACATATGAAAATATGGCTTTTAATTGTATATTTCTGTTACTGTGCAAATTAAACATGTTTACGAAATAAGAGGAAGTATATTTTCTAAGTAGTCAAGACACTTTAGAATTTGATATGCCAATTATGACGAATCTTAGATTTCCCCACATAAATCTAGCACCTCCTTGCCACAAATGTATTTGTAGCATCCAACCTCTTCTTGATGATCTTAATGTTTCATATCGCCTAGTTTTTTAAATCTGCTACTAGACACATTTCAATCTTCTATATTAATAAATAAGACCGGAATTCTAAATGAAGTAGGTGATATTTTCTGGTAAATACCATTTTTATAATGAGCAAATTTCTGTCCAAATGAATGGACAGATCTTGTAAAAGAGTTGATGTGTGCAGCCATGTCTCGTTTCCTCTTTCGAGCCCTTCCTTTTGGGCACTCATGCGTGGAAAGTGCACTGGCTGCAAAATCATTTTCATTGTATTATGTAAGAAAATGTGCAATAAAGCATTTTTAAAGATTGTATGTGCCTTATAGAGAAATATTCTTCTATGTGACTTATAAATAACTGCATTCAGTTTCCATTAAATATAAAAGCATTTTCAAATCAGTAATGGAATCGGCCCATCAAAATTCTCTGGCCATGCAGCAAAATCTTTCACTGCATAATTGGGTCACAGAAAAAAAAGAAACGAAGCTTGGGTATTTAAAATACTGTGGTTTTGTACGTTCCCGTGAAATGTTGAGTACAGCTTTCTACATATAAATAATAACTATAAATATTTCAGTATGCTGGCCTGGGCTGTTACGTACAAAAAAAACAATTTCTGGTGACATAACGTTAAAACCCCGGGTTCCAAACTTTCTATATCCCAGATTTTAGTTGATTATGTGCTATTTTAACAATCTGTAACAGCCGAGAGACATTGTGTCTTGATACAGAATGTATTTGGGGCTCTCCAACTTCTGCATTGGGCAAATACTCATATGAGAAAGAATTCCATTTACTGAGATTTCTTGCTTAAGTGGACATAGCAGGATTTTGACCGATTTGAAGGACGGAACCGGTTTTTGTGAGCCTCTGGATCCTCTTGATTCAGCCAAAAGCATTGGATAGGCACCGCCCGCTGCCACCTTAACCCTCAATATATGTATTTTAGTACAATTAACACTTCATCTCAGTGCTGCTCCATTCATTTAGGTTGGTTTGCACAACTGAGTAGCCTATTTCAACTAAAGTAGTTATACAGTGTTCGAGTGACCCAGCCAGGTCCACACAAGCTTGGTTGACTTGCAGGCTCCCATAGTTGTGCAGTCATGGTTACTGACTGTGATGGACAGGTAGCTGAGTTAAGGTCTGAGTCTCGTCTTGTGCCTTAATCAGGGCAGGCAACAGTCCAGAGTCAGCAACGATTCTGCAGGATGAGTAGCCGATGAGTAAGAGTAAACTACAGGTCTTTTGTCTCCCTGACAAAACCAGGGCAGGTGGCCCAATAACAGCGATTTGCCAGACAAGCCTACACTGCCTCATATGCATAATGCTGTTTTAGTGAGGTTCATGAGCATAGAGGATGGGGGACTAACAGGGCTACCCTGATTTCAAATGAGCCAAAGGGCCTGATGAACATAGGTACACTTACACGTTTGTGTAGGTGTACTCTTTTTTTGGTATTCGTCAAACTGCCTTCTAATAGATAATGACTCTGGAATCGGGGCAGAGAACTCTGCACATAGAAAGATTGAACATGCCTATCCCTTTATGTGTGGAGTTCTCAGCCATGACTTTGCTCAAACGTGTAAGTTTGCCTTTGTGATTCAGTCCCAAAGCGAGTGGGTATAGGGGCATTTCCTGCTTGGGACAGTTCCAGTGTAGTGCAGCTGTGCTCACTCTTATGGTTTTTAAATATGATTTTAATACATCGCCTAATAGATTGGCAGATGAAGTGCTACTTCAATGAACAAGACACGTGTATTCTTGCAACAGTGTAAAGCAGAGGTCTCCGAACCAGTCCTGGAGGGCCGAATCCATGCCAGATTTTTTAAATTACTACATGTATCTCAATGGGGATATCCAAAAAATCTGGTATGGATCCGGCCCTCCAGGACCGGTTTGGAGACCCCTGGTGTAAAGCAATGAAGTGAAAAGGCTGCCAAACTATCCCACTACTTAACCAGTCAATAACTGCTGGAAATCAATCTGCATCTGGAACTGACTACTTTTTCAGGGCTATATTGAGTTCACTATTCGAAAACGGGAATATCTCCGAGTGATACCTGGCATTATAAAATCTAGTTTTTTTGAAAGAGGATTATATTGAGCTGCGTAAAATATATTTTTGTGATAAATTACTGACGGCACATGGGTGAGTTTAATTTTGCACTGTAGACTCCTTACATGCTAATGTATTTGCAACCATGCTATGAAATAAGAAGAGCAAAAGGATTTAAACCATTTAAGGAGAGTGGTGTTGGTGTCACAAATTGGTATAAGGAATGCATGCTCCTTACCGTACTTTACCATGATTTTGGAAGCAGCAGAAAGGTTTGATGACCTTCTAAAAGAACTGGCCCTTTAGCCTTGTTCTTCTATATGATCATAGAACTGGTCCGTGATTTGCAATTTCTGCATAATGTACAACAGAACTTGACTTATTCCACTTATTTTTTGCTGGTTTTTGGAGCTGATCGTTTGTGTCTGGTAACAGCTGCACATTATTGATGTTACATTTTCATTAAGCCTTTCACTGCATCACTGACAAAAAAAAAACTATCATGATCACTCTCAGGATGTCCTCACTGTATATGTATCTGTCACTTTGACTTCTCTCTTTCACCGCATTAGGGAAACTAAATATTTTTAACAATATCCCACCTGATCAGGTACAAGATGTGCTTGGTGAAAGGTAAAAGAAAGGATGAATTTTTCTGGTGACTAACTCTTTTTCAGAGAAAGGCAAACTGAACACAAGCTGGTTCCATGGATACCTCAGTGATAGACAGGTGGCATCACTGTGCTGTAATTCACATATTGGGAGGACCCATAAGGAATTCCCTATTCAATCTCACTTTCTTGTTCAGTATCCAGCTAATTTCAGGGGATACTGAGAGGCTAGGCGCAGTCATTACAACTTCTCCTTCGCCATGCCTAGTAACCGGATCCTGATCTTTGGTTAGTGAAATGAAATTGGTAAGACAGAGCAGTACCAGAAGGAGGAGTGTACAACAACATAAATAAAAGGGGGAAGCATGGCTTACAATAGGTGAGAGAGTGATGGAGCATGAGATAAGTGATAATGTGTGACAAGATGAGTGAAAATGGCTGCCAAGCAGGGCCCCCGTGTCCTGGTGGGGGCCCTACGTGTGAGGAGTAGCGAAGTGAGAGGGGCTCCCGTGACCTGTGGGGAGCCCCAGCGCCAGAGAGGAGATCGCCGAGAGAGGACCCCCAGCGAGCAGCCCGGTGAGTGAGGAAGGGGCTGGGGGCCTCCGTGGGGAATGTTGATCATGCCTGGTCAGGGCACAGGGTGGTGTGCGCTTCTGAGCGGCCCGTCCTGCATTGGGCTGCTCCAACGATTGGGGCCATAACTATTTGTGGAGCCAGTACGCTCCATGGGTGCAGAGTGTTGCCCGAGCCTGAATGGCTCCACCAAGGGCCATCTTCTGTTTCTAGGGCCCCAGGGAGGTCCTGGGGGCCCGTGGTCTTTCCACATGTTTTTGGGGCACATGTTTATTAGCAGAGCCAAATGGCCCCATCGCCTGGTCCCATTACCTTTAGAGCCTGAGGGCTCCAACGTGCCAACTCATCATTTAGGGAACCCTAGTGCTCCAGGGAACCTGCTGTTGAGAGCCTTGATTGCTCCAACGATCTGGCGCAGTTTTGCTCCCAGGGGCCAGTGAGCGCCCATGCCGCAGTTTTGCTGAGATCCCAGCAGCCAGCAAGTATTGGGCAGCTGCACCGTTTAGACGCAATTTGAGGGAGAGTCCCTGGGAGGGACAGAAGTGGCACAGAGGTGCCAGGCCTTCCACAGCTGTGCAGCACTTAGTGCCAGCTGCAGCGTTTAGGCCCTGTTCTTGTCCTCAGCTGCCCAGCAAGTTGTGGGCAGCTGCAACGTTTAGGTTTGCACCGGTGGCGCACCCCTGGCTGGCGCTGCATTGGCAGCGCGCCTTGACATTCGGGACACAGGGCATTTGAGACCCCTTCTTGTGATGTACAGTTAGTACTAGTGAATTTATGTGTCCCAGCGTGATTGATGTCGATGGTTATTAGTATTGCGTAGTGTGTACCTACCTTCTACCCATGGTTACTGGTTGTGTTCTGCAATTGTTATTTTGTGCTACACTTATTCTATGTTCTAGAAGTGCTATTTCTGCTAAGTGTTGATCCTGACAGTAGCCCACGTGGCCCTGTCCTGAGTGAATAATCCCTTGTGAATATTGCCTGTGCCAGTTGGCACAATGTATATTGTGTGATTACTATCTTATGCATGTTGCCAATACAAAGGTTATTTTTATATAACCTTGTGTGGAGTTCCTTTTGTAGTGTGCCTGGGATGTTGTTGCTGTGCGCGTGCGCAAATGCTTTACACATTGCCTCCGGGATAAGCCTGTCTGCTCGTGCGAAGCTACCATGGGGGTGAGCAGGGGTTATCTTGGCATGTGACTCCCTTGCCCTGACTAGAGTGGTGGTCTCTGCCTGGCTTTGGCGCAAGCCTTAGCCAACCAGAGATCCCAGTTCTAACAAGACCCAAGCTAAGATGTCGTTCAAACGAAAGCGCTCAAAATCCCACGACACTGCCAACGTTAAGAACACGAGAATGCTGGCTGTGGAGAATGACAACGCTGGCACGGATATACGAAGCTTACTCTTAGCAATGGAGAAAAGCTTACAGAGTGGAATAGCGACGCTAGGAACAAAAATGGATGCATTGACCTACAGAATGGACAGAATGGCGGAAAGAATCGACAAACATGCAGAGAGACTTGATATGTCAGAAAGAAGGATCACTTAAGTAGAGGAGGTGCATACCACACTGGATACAGACCACAAGAAACCCATGCAATCCCTGCAGGACAAAACAGAGGACCTGGATGCCCGCTCGCCACGCTGCAACCTGCAAATCACGGGCCTGCCAGAGAGACGACCCCCAAGTGGAATATGGAACTATTTGTAGAGAAGCTGTTGGTCATGCTACTGGGAAAGGGAGTCTTATCGACGATGTTCATAGTGGAACGAGGGCACCCCTCCCTGGGCCCCCGACCGCGGCCTGGTGCCCCACCGCATCCTATAATTGCAAAACTGCTTAACTACAGAGACGGGGACAAAGCGCTGTGCTTGGCAAGGGAGAAGAAGACGCTGAAGTTTGAGGGCTTGGACATAACAATATATCCAGACTTCACAGCGAGGGTGCAGGAAGCACGCAAACATTTTGTCCCGCTGAAGAGACAACTGCACGACCTGGATATCGACTACACTATGCTGTACCCTGCAAAGCTTCGGGTGAACCGGCAGGGGAGATTCCATCTATTTATCGACCCGAAGGCCTTACAGAAGGCGCTAAAGGGGTGGTCGAAAGAACAACGTTAAAGCCCTGAAAAACCGTAGTTAGACGAAGCAGCCGGTGGTCCGATGGACGAGCAGGATTGATACAGAAGGACACTCTCGCAGCATGAAGACAGAATGTGGGGGGGTGGGAAGAGGGGAGCCGTGGTCCCGGGATAATTGGACTTGCTCCCTTCCCGTATGTGGGGGAGGGGGAGCCTGGGAGAAACAGCTAATTGCAAAGAATGAGGCAATATGGCAGTATTTTCTAGAGACATTGAGCGATGGGGGTAGAGCGCTGCTTATGGCTGACGGGGTAGGCCTGCTATGGTCTAGTAAAGACAGAATATTGCGCCCGGTGGGGGGAAGGGGCGCGCACGTGATACAAGCGCGAAAGTGTAAGTAAGGCAAACACGAGCAGTTTCAGAACCAAATGATGTATGAGGCATGCTACGGCGAGGGTGAGAAAGGGCAACAGGTAAAGGGTGATAATGTTATATTATTTGCATACGAAGCGACCTCTGCCACACGTGCTAAGCACCACAGAAGACTTCAGAGGGATATGTTTGAGGGGTGTTTCATGGGGAGGGAAGGGGGGACCAGGGGTACTGCATGACCATGTTGGGGGAGGTCAGCTGTGGGAGGGGAAAGTTGAGAGGCAATGGATAGTTGTGAAATGTTGTGTGGGACTGTTTTGGTTTTTGTATACAGTGCATGGTGTAGGTACACGCGGCAAACAAGAGTCTAATATGTACAGCGACAGCGGGGATGGTGGAAATGGCTGAGGTGGATGATCCCAGGCAGGCGGATAGTATAAGAGCGCTGTCGTGGAATGTCAGGGGGCTTAACGACCATCGGAAGTTGCGGAAGGTTCTGAGTTATTTACACAAGCAGCATGTCGATGTAGCCTTGCTCCAGCAGATCACCTATCGTATACGAGCGCAATGCTGCGCGGTAGGGGGCTTATTGGTTATATAACTTCAGCATAATTTACTACGCATGCCAGGGGAATGCTGATGTGGGTGAACCCCAAGTCGATGTATGTGCTGGAGCTACTGAGGGCAGACACAGAAGGGCGAATTGTAATATCCAAGTGTAAGGGACTGGAATTATCTTTGTGATAGTGAACGTGTACGGACCTAACTATGATTGGCCAGAGTTTTATTCATCGCTGGCAATGGCTACCCGTAGATACCACACTGTGCAGTTCCTATGGGGTGGGGATTTTAACCTGGTAAGAGACCCTGACCTAGACAGATCAGCAGGCACTACACGGAGAAATGCTAGACAGCGTGATATTCAGTATGGATCTCGACCACGTGTGGAGAACGTGCGATCTAGAACAGGGTGGTTACACACATTATTCGGCCTACCACAACTTACACACCCGTATTACTAGTTAGCCTCTACCTCCCTGCTGGGCAAAATACAAGCTTGCAGAGTCCTTCCACACACTCTCTTCGACCACTCTCCGTTGTTGCTGGTCCTAACCACTCCGAAGAAAACAATACAACCGTTTACATGGAGCTTCCCGCCCTACTCACTGCTTGACCCACTCTTTAGGGGGGATCTGGCGGTGGCTATAGAAGTGTCTTTTGAGACGAATATAGGCCCATTGGAAAGCTTTCACACAATATGGGAGGCATTTAATACATACGTCAGAGGCATATCAATGACAAAACACTCGGGGGTCCTCAAAGTCATAAGACAAAGTTTAGGGGACTTGGAGTGGCAATTGGGGCAACTGGAGGAGCGTCAGATGGAGGACAACAACATGGTATTAGAGGAAGAGCTTAAGGTATTGCTTGGAGAGTACCATGAGGAGGCAGACAGGGAAGTCACGCATATGGGGAAGTATGCGTCGGCACGCACATATGGAGAGGGAAACAGGCCAAGCTCGGTTCTTGCAAGTGTGCTGAGGGAGAAGCGGGGGAAAACACAAATTACGGAGGTGAAGTCAGCCGAGGGGGAGATCTTAAGCGAAGAAGCAGACATTGCGAAAAGGTTTAGACAATACTATTCAGATTTATACACAACAAGAATTGGGGACCTGGATGAGGAGACTCTAGACTCACGGGAACACATTGAGCTCCCTTCCCTCATGGACACACACAGGGAATTCCTAATGCTTCCCATAGAGATGGACGAGATAGTGGAGGCTCTCGAGAGCATGAGGCTTGGGAGTGCCCGGGGAGCTGATGGACTCGCGGTGGGTTTTTATAAAGCTTTTTTAGATCTACTGTTCCCATACCTGGAAGCATTATTTGATGACCTGTGCGAGAAGGGACTCATGCCACAGTCAATGAGGGAGGCAATTTTGGTGGCTATTCCCAAGCCGGGCAAGCCACCGTAGAAATGCAGCTTGTACTGCCCCCTCTCCCTCTTAAATGTTTACACCAAGATATATGCAAAAATCTTGGCTAACCGCCTAGCGCTCCTAGCTCCGCTGCTGGTGGCACCGGAACAGGCGGGATTCATCCCGAGCAGAAACCTTACATATAACATCCGCACTGCAGGCTACTAAGCAGTCGCAGTAGTTTTAGACATGGAGAAGGCCTTTGACTCCGTGGAGTGGCCCTTCATGCGGCAGTTACTGACAAGAATGGGACTAGGATCGTTTTTTTTCTGCAATTGATAGGTAACTTGTACAACAGACCCATGGCAAGGATTCGTCTGGGCAATCTGGTCACAGATTCCTTTGCCATATCCAGAGGGACTAGACAGGGCTGCCCACTGTCTCCCCTGCTGTATGCCCTAGTGGCGTAGCCGCTGGCGTGTGCTCTCAGAGAACGGACATGAGGGTTTTGGTTTCCCGACTTACAAGATTGTGGTGTCCACGTACGCTGACGACACGCTGTTATACGTTTGTGACCCCGAGAATAACTTGTCTGCTGTACTTAGAGAAGTAGTACACTTTGGCACACTCTGGTTGAGAGTAAATTGGGCGAAGTCCATAGCCTTCCCTCTTACCCCGGCCATGCAGGAATTCGAAATGGAGTTCCCACTGCAATGGTCTACAGACTCTGTTAGATACTTGGGAATCCAGCTGCATACCGACTCGGAAATAGTGTTCAGAGAGAACTACGGAGTGGCCATTAGCAAATTAGAAGATGATGAAGAAAACTGGTGCTGACTCCCACTTTCCCCTATGGGTTGCATCTCAATCATGAAGATGGTGGTGCTACCTAGGTTGTTGTTTCTGTTTGCAAATATCCTGCTGGGGCTTCTTCGCGCCTTCTTCCAAAGATTGAAACAATCTATGATAAAACTTGACTGGGCAGGCAAGCAATCCTCACATTACTGTACAGTATGGGGGGCCTGGGCGCCCCAGACTTTGAGCTTTATTACAGGGTTTCAAAGGGAGCTCACATACATACCTGGATACACGGGGACTCGAATGTCCCATACGTCCAAATGGAAAAACTTTTAGCGGATCCACTCACCCTAACAGCAACGATATTCAAACCGGTTGACTGTAAAACCGGGATATTAGATTCTATTACTACCACCAACCATGCATGGCACTGCCTTCTGCAGCAACAGGGTGGTGCAATATTGTATTCGCCAAGTATGCCGGTGGAGTGGGCCCAATGGCTGGCCCCCTGCAGGGACAAGGGAGTGATAAGTGCACTACACAAAATTAATATTCTGGTGGCAGGACACTTATTCCAAGATGGGAAGGTAAAGACCTGGAAACAGGCTACGGAAACTGAGGGAAAGGGCACAATATTACAGCAATTTCAATTCTATAGAGTGCGCAAGGCCATGTTGGAACAGCTGGGGGAGGACCTAGATGAACCGCAGGAGGTGCCGGAACTTAACTATGTGATTAAGACTGAATCTCCACGTAAGATAGTAACAAATATCTATGAAGTAGCAATGTCTCATAGGGAGAACCATTACACTGCAGCAAGACTTGCAAGACAAAGAGCCCTACAAATAACGATAGATGATGAGATTTGGCGATACTGCTGTACAAACACTCAGTGGATTTTGCTGCATGGCAGGCACAGACTCTCACACTTCAAATACATTAACAGGGTATATTACACCCCAGAACGCCTATGCAGGTACCGGCTATGGGAGGAGGCGGAATGTGAGAGATGTCATGCACAAACAGCAGACTTCCTGCACTTGGCATGGCTATGCCCGGGAGTATACGCATACTGGGATGAGATATTAAGGGAATTGGGTAGAATAGTAGAAGTGATGCTGGTCCCAGAACCCCGCAGTGGCACTCTTGAGATACTCCAAAAATTTACCCAGGGCTACGCGCAGATTGGTGGACATGGGCATGCTTATAGCAAAACAGGTGGTGGCCCTGTGCTGGATGAGAGGGCCGGCGCCCACTGTTAGGCGGTGGTCGCATGACATGCTGTAATGCTGTACCCAGTCAGAAAATTACAATGAGTTATTGCCACTGCGGAACCGACCAAAACATTTCTGGGGACTATTCATGGCACAGCCAACTAGCGGGAATGAGGATGCAGAACCTGCGGGGCTGGCTCACCAAGGGGAGGAGGAAACGTAACACAGTGGAACAATATGAAAATAACAATGGTCTGATGCATAAGACTCGGACCGAGTGGAGGATATGGGGAACCCCTTACATGGAGTGTGTGAAAAAATGGAAGTGGGCATATGGAGAGGGTCTAGGAGGGGAGGGAGGATGGGAGGGGGGCCCAGGGGATGGAGCAGGGGGCGGGAGGGGCTACATTGGGTGTAAGCCAGAATAACAATAGATAGGGCGTAATGGGTACATCGCAGAGATCGTATGCTGCGCTGACTGCGAAGGTTATACCACTATGTTATAGTGACTGTGATATGAGTATAGCGCACCGCCTGCCCCTTGTTGGGTTGTTGCCATTAAGGCTGTGTACTTACTGGACAGGAGGCGAATTGCCCACAGTTTCTGGGTATCTCACTGTGTATGACTGTATGCTTGTTTTTTTGTGTATTTGAATCATAAAACCTAATAAAAAAATTAATAACAGAAAAGCATTAAGCTATGAATCAAATAGTAAATAATAGATAAGAAAAATAATGCAATTAAAGATGGAAGTCAGGGAGGTTTAACTGCTTCTTGAGCCGCAGGCAAGGTGCTACAGATATTTTGGCACTAAATTGTGTAATCAGTGTCCAAAGTTCTTGCCTTTTTAAAACAAGAAATATAGGTTGCATAAACGCAGTATGTAATCTATGATTATAATATACTTTGTATCACAGTCCTCTAGACAGCAACTGTTTAGAGTCCTTCCAATGCTTAGCAATTTGTTGAAAATCAATTTCTAATAGAAGCTCCATTATTCACACGTTAAATGGAACATTAGCTCACACATTAGAAATGCTTCCCAAGAATACATTTAAAATAGAATAAGGAATATTCAAACAGAATATGACAATAATTTGAGCCCAAACTTGTAGCCAGAAAATGTATACATAGGGAAAGTTAAATATCAAGTGTTTGAAGTCAGCCTGTTGTGCAGAGCGTGTCCAACAAGTATCTGAGGTATCTGGATTAATCCTGTGAAGAGGAGCAGCTGTTGTAAAAAGTGTATTGTTTCTAAAGATAATTGTTTGTGTTGTATTTGCTGCTTGAGAGAATTTCCTAATGTTGATCCAAATCTGCTTCCAAGTAGAGATAGGCAAGGTGGTATGAAAATAATGTTCCCAAGCAAACTCTGTATTTGATTTGGGGTGATCATGAATCATATATTGAAGAATTGAATAAATAGAAGAGTCTTTTGGATTTGCATAAAAACGATTAGTTAGTTTATTAGAGGGTATGATGTAGTAAGAGAAATAGACTGAAACTAAGAAATTATATTTTGCGGGGTCATGAATTCATGATAGGAGTATATGTGAAAAAGAAATTAAGGTGTCATTGTTATATAGTTGTTTGACCAAAATTAACCCCTGGATTTCCAAGCTGGTGAGTAGTTTGGTCTATTATTTATTTGTATAAAGTAAATATGCCAAATTGTAGAATCATAAATGTTTCCAAATCTGTAGGGTAGCATAAAGCTAGAGAAATCAGTAATTAGGGTGGATATTCATTCAGGTTTTCAAATAAAGGCGATTAATTCATGAAATGAGAAAGAATATCTAAACTCTCATTTTAAGCCTACCCATAATGGAGTGACTAAGGGTAAAGATGAAATCCAATACACAGCCGGTTTTAATATGAATGTTTTATGTTAATTAGCAAAATATGGGAAACTTACCCATCCCTCAGGTTTAGGACACTTCAAATCAGATAATGACATATTCCAGCAAAAAGTAGCTAAAATAGTGTACATTTTCTTTTATGATTTAAGTGGAATATTTAACGGGATGTTAGAAATTGCAAAAAAGAATAATAGGGACTAAGATCATTTTAATGGTATCTAACCTAGCCCACCAAGGTAAATGCAGAGGATGCCATCTAGTTGTTAATGAACAATTCTATGGATGCACACTAAATTGGTAGCGATGTAAGTAGTAAGTGACTGAGTAAATTGAAGACCAATGAATTTAATTTGGTTAGGTTGCCATTTAAAGTTTGAGAAAGAAAAGTCATGTTTAAAAGTAACTGTATTTGAAGGTGACATTTTACATTTGTAAGTATTTAGTTTATATCCAGAAACCAAAGCATAAGGTGCACCCTCAGATAAAAAAAGTGGTGGGGAATAGTGGGGATTTGATATAAATAGTAACATCTCATCTGCATATACAGTTTATTTATTTGTTGAGCTTTATATAAAAAGATTAAAAAGAAATGGAGAAGGTGGACATCCATGTCTTAGTCTCCTCCCAAGGTAAATTAAGCAGAAGTAAGGCCGTTAGCACAAATGGCAGCCTGTGGGAGAAGAGTGCAAAGGGGTTATTAAATTAATGATTTTAGGACTAAACCCAAACCAATGAAGGGTGTGTGATAGTGGGGTTTCTGGTTGGATAGAGTATGCACCTAAGCCAAGTAGAACCCACCACTCTAGTCGGGGCAAGGGAGTTGCACGCTGAAGATAACCCCTACTCAACCCCTTGGTTGCTTGACAGAGCAGTCAGGCTTATCCCTGAGGCAATGTGTAAAGGGTTTGCACAACAAACTCACACAGCAGTGACACACTACGCACATCACAAATGAAACTCTACACAAAAATAGCTTTTGTAATATCCATAAAAACACATTAGAACACAATCACATATTTTACTGTGCTATTAGGAACTTGTCATAACTTTACAGGGATTCAATAACTCACTAGGCCAATTGGGTCACTGTCATATTCGTACAGTTAGGGTAACCAGTAACTACTGGTAGGTTTACCTTTAGCGTAACACCGTATGTGCATACATCATCAGCAGTGCAATATAGTAAAAACCTGTAAAGTGCACACATTATACAGCCTCATGCAAACAACATCAGGCATACCACCGTCACTGGCCACATAGATGCCACATTGATGCCATTCCCTGATTGCAGAATATAGGGCATAAATAGCAGCTCAGGGAACATAAAGAAATAGTTTTTACCGTAAACCACTCAGGGATCCTAGGCACCACCCTAGAAGTGGTCTCAATATAGTGCCCACTCACTTGCATTCTCCTTTGGTGTACCAGGGTATCGAGGCCCAGCATATGGGACCGAGAAGGGCAGGTGCGCCTACCACACTTGATACAGTGGTTAGAATGCCCAACAATTGGTTTGTTGCTCTGACCAACTTCGGCAGACCGGGACCTCCATGGAGGCTTCCTTTAGGTCCGGTCCGCGAAGATGGAAATGCTCCCCCTCAGGTAGGGGAGTGGAGGAACTACCTTTATCCGATCAGCAGGAAGACACAATTGCCCAAGGCAGCTACCCACAGTCCCACAGGCAGCTGCCGAACAAAGGCGATGAAGGTGAGGGTCTCCATACTCCCCCACCTGCCTCAGGTCATGCAGGCTCCTCCCAGGTGTTGGTGCTTGTAGGAAACCCCCTTCAGGTGTGGACCAGCAATGGAAGCGATGCAGCTTCCTCCTATCTGGAGAGTGCCCTCACTTCACGAGGCTCGTTGCAGTGTCCTGCTGTGTGAGACCGCAGCAGGCTGGATCTCTCTCACCTCGCTGTCCTGGCCAGTTGCTAGACAACGCCTAGTGCCCCAACAGCTTGAGGTGCAGTCCATATGGCAACTTCTCAGTGCCTCAGCACACACTTGATCCAGAGACTCCCTTCCAATGCCCAGGAAGGAAGGCAGAGCAAAGTGCTCGACCCGCCGCACTCCACACGTGCTAATTTACACAAGCCCAGCACGAAGGGACGCACCCACCACGCGCTTCTCGGTAGCTCACCAGCACTGGGACTGGTTATTAGCGCTTTCCACAAGCTTTGCAACCGCAGCATGGGAAAACACAAAGCTTCTTCCAGGCCCTGACCAGTACTCCTCATGTGCTGTCTCCAATCACAGGGCAAAAGCACAATGCTCATCACTGATCGCTCCACATCACTCATGGCAAGCCACTCATCCCTGAGAGATCACTGGGGATACCAACAACAGGGCATAGGCAGGCCAGCACAAAATGTCTAAATAACAATAGTGGTGGTCCTTCTTTCTACCCAGCAGGCAGCAGATCAGCACTGTGATTCAGCAAGTCCCACGGCAATTCCTCCTGGCAGTCTCTAGCCAGCAGTGTCTGTTGCAGTTCAGTTGAAGCAATTCCACAGATATGTGGTCACAGACCAAGTGCTTATAGTAACAATGTCTTTGTTCATCCCCCTGGTACAGGGCTCTGAGCCCAATCCAAACTAATCCTGGGGGGCACTTTAAAATTTCCTTACAAGTGCACAACATCTATTGTTAGTGTAAGCCTTGGCCCCAGACATACCACAGCATAGCCATCATTGTGGAAGGCAGGCAGAGCCCTAATAAGGTGCTGGTGCCACTCCCCCCACCACTCCAAATGCAGACCAGGCCTATTCAGGTGCCAGGGGAAACTCCTCCCACTACTCTAAATTCAGCCAAGGTCTATTTAGCCTAGCCCTGAGTCCCCCAGGCAGGACAGGATGCACTTCAACCCCCCCAGGGAGTGGCTGGAGGGAATGCACATCCCCTCTACCCCTTTCAGTCAGAAACAGGCAATACAAATCAGATAGGCACAAAGACACATAGCACACAAAAATGCCTACTTATAAAAGTGGCATTTCTAAAATAGCAATAATAAATCAGCTTTCAGCAATAAGCAGGATTTACCAATTCCATGCTTAACATACCAAACTTGACCACGCTACCCCTCTTATCTCAGGAATTACCACTGAAGCACATATAAGGGAATCCCCAATGCAATCCTATGAGAAGACAGGCTTGCAGCAGTAAGAAACCAAATATGCTGTCTGTCACCATAAGGACATGCCACACCGTTAAGGCACATGTCGTACCTTTTACCTACACTGCACCCTGCCCATAGGTCTAGCTAGGCCATACCTTAGGGGTGACTGATATGTATTAAAAGGGGAGTCGCAGACGTGGCAACCACTTTATGTGCTACATCACAGCAGCAGTAAACTGCGCTTGCAGGCCCTGCATGGCAGAGGCCTGAAACAGGTTTCAAAAACTACTAGGGTGGGTGGCATAAGCAGCACTCCAAGCCCACCAGTAGCATTTAATTTACTGGCCCAGGGTGTATGGGATACCGCTGTTCAAAGGACAGATAGGTAAATTAAATATGCCAGACAGGTGTAGACCAATCGTATCAAATTTACCATTGAGAGCACATGCACTTTAGCACTGATCAGCAGTGATAAAGTGCCAAAAGTCCTAAAACCACAAACAGCAGGTCATAAAAAATAGAGGAGGAAGGCAAAAAATCGGGATGACCCTGCAAAAAGGGCCAAGTCCAACAGTGTGAAATAGAAAAGACCAGTTTACCCAAGCACAAGCCTTCTCGACATCTAAAGCAATGGCTGTTTATAATTCAGGTAGATGAGTAGCCTTTGAGATAATGTCGAAGAACAAGCAGGTGTTGTCTGAAAAATATCCATCAGAAACTCACCCTGATTGCTCCTTTCCTAAAAGAGTAGGGAGAAAGGATTGCAATCTAGAAGCCAGTGCCATAGCAAAATGCTTTATTTTTAAATTGACCAGAGAGCTGGGTCTGTAATTTTTTCAATAATGCAGACCTTTTCCATCTCCCGGCATAAGGCAAATGAGTGCTTCGAGAAAAGATCAAGAAGAGTGGAAGAGTCCGAAAAAGATTGTATCAAAGTAAGTCATTTGGGTAAGAGGATTGTAGGAAAATTAATATAAAATTCCCCAGTAAGACTACCAGGCCCTGGAACTTTATCTTTTTTAAGGGTAATCTAAGCAAGTTGTTATTCTGTAGAAGGTATTTCCTTTTCCAAAGATGTAAAATCTATTTGGGAATATTCTGTTTTTTCAAGTGGGAAAGATATTGTAAAATGTCTTGGTCTGAATGTGAATGCTCAGGTGTATAAAAGATTATAAAATCGATCTAGAATGTCTGAGTCAATGGATTAGGTCTGATCAGTGTCATCTATAATTGATTCAATAAACAGTATATTTTGTCTAATTTTAAGATCATTTTCAAACTACTCACCAGACTTATTTTGGCCTCCATAATATTTAGTGCTAATTTTAAGCAGATGAGGTGAGGCAAAGTAACTAGATACTTTGTTAAAAAGTATCTTAGCCTTAATGAGTTATTGCAAGGATTGTTGTGTATGAGAAGTGTAATATGTATATTCAGGACTTTTAATATTTCAGAATTATTTTTTAGAATGAGCTTGAGATATTTTTCTTCTTTTAGATACAATTGTAATGATAAAATCCATGGCTGGGGCTTTAAAAGCATCCCAAATGCTAAACAAGGGAAAAATATCAGAGAGAATATAGTGAAAATTTTCATGAAAAAAAGAAATAAAAGATGAGGTGAAATCAGTATTCAACAGCAAGGGATTGTTGATTCTCCACCTTTTAGGAGAGTCACACTTGGGTAAAATGTCTAGTTTAATTGAACCTGGAGCATGATCCGAAAATAGGATGGTCCCAATGTCTGCAGCATGTAAAGATTGAGTAAGGTGATGTGAAATAAAAATATGATCTATCCTAGATTGTTTGAGATAAACTGGAGAAACATTAGTGTTCTATCAGGGATGGGTTACATAAACGGCAAACATCTGTCAATTGACATTGACTAATAGCATGTGCAAATGTTTTTTGCAATTTATTGGCAACATGGTGTGTTGTTTAGTGACTGTCTTAAATGTGATCAACACAATGATTGGAATCTCCTGCTAATATTAAATTATCGTCCAAGTGTTTTAAGAGTTTCTGGGCAATATGAATCCTAAACTGACAGCCAGGAGCCTCAGGGCTATACACATTGACCAACACCATGGGAACTTTGTTAATAGATAATCTTAGCCCTCTCCCTTCTGAATTTGATTCCTGTGAGAGCAGTTGGACTTGTAAAGATGTGTGGCATAAAAAGATAATAGATTTTTTAACATTTTCTGGCGAAAAGAACACATCACCTACCCAGCCTCTGCATATTTTCATACATTCCTTTTCTTTAAAATGGGATTCTTGCTAAAAAAAGCAATTTGAGCATTATGTTTCAACAAGTGCGTTAGCACTCTTTGATTTTCGATAGGAGAGTTTAAACATCAGACGGTCTAGGATAAAATGTATATTTAAAGGATAACAACTTAAGTTAATATATCATTATAATAATCTTTTAGTTGCTCAAAAGTATTTTAGATGTCAAACGAATCTGTGTTTGTATAAAGGAAATATTGCAAGCACATTTCAATCTGACCTAGTGAAATACAGTCATTACCAATCCTCAGAAGATTTTGGGATGTAGTAACTGATATAATATTGATTTAATAATGATAAAGAAAAAACCCTGCAAACAGATTGATAAAGAAAATATGACGATATGTGTAAAAATATTGATGGAAACTGTAATTAATATCTTATTTGGATGAGGCAAAAAGAGAGATCATGCAAAAAGGGCTGGGAGGGTCCATGACTGGAGCACAATTAAGCTATGTAAATCACAAAAAGAATAAGAATTGGATAAGTTTGAAACCTATTAGCATTTCCAATCTATTTTCCCCCTGAATTAATTGATATAGTTAATGGGCATGCATCTGCTGTGGGCATCTTTGACAAAATTCATGCAAAGATGTCCATTGGGGATGGTTTTGCAAATGTGCATACATCTACATCAGCCATCTTTAAATGGGTTTTGTTCAAATAGATTACAATGCATTCAAAGAATGTCACCATTGATGCACTTGCATTAGTAATGCAAATCTTTGAACAGATGAGATTATATTTGGACAAATCCTGTTAAAAAATAGATGCCCTGGATGTGCACACATATTGGGTGGGCATCTTTGAATATGATTTTCTAAATATATAACAAATGCCATTTGGAGATGCCCGCCCTGCATGTCTGTGCATGCACTTGCATGTGCAACCATTTTGGAATGGTTAAAGAAAACACTTAGATGATGGCCAAAGGGCAATGAGGCTTGGGCGCCAGAGGGTGCTGAGTGGGGATTTGCAAAGGAAGGAATAACAATAGAGGGATGGGGGAAAGAGGGATCAGACAGACAGGGAGAAAAATAGCCATTCACATGAACTCCAATTAAAGGTCTGACATCAGTAGTGGAAGGATGCATCCTCCAAGCAAAACTCAGTGGGGCAGATTGACTAGAATTTTAGGCAACACAGGGCAGCTGGCAAAAAGTGTGCTGCATTGCACAGGAAGAAGAGAGCAGGAGAGTTATCTACATAAATATGGCACTTTCCTCCCCTCACCCTAGCGCAAGTGCTAACATTAGCTGCTGTATTCCATGTACACACCTTTGCACCATAGCACAAGGGTGTCTGCATGAGTCTAGCATAGGTTTGTACTAAAAGGATAGCCGCCCAATACGAAACACCATACTCAGACTAACTTTAAATGTTTTTCGACTTTGTATGTGTGCTGTAAAGTGCAGCACACATACAAAGTTGGAAATGGAAGGAGAAATTACAGCATTTCTCCTTTATAGCGCCTATTTGAAATGGGTACAGTTTTTCTCATGCTAAATCCTATTTCTTTTTTATGTAAATAGGGTTTAGCATCAAAAACCTTGGTTGGTACGGCCCTTTGGCGCTCCGTTTTGCAAAGCAGGGCTGCATGCTGCTTTGCACTACTTCTTGAGTGTTTTCCAGCAAACAAATTTAGCTCTCGAAATTAAATTTGTAAAAAAGTATTTTGCAGAATTTTCCATCACTTTCTGATGCAATCAAGGCGTTAAATATTAGAAAATAACCCCCTGTGAGCCCAAAAAGCTTCTGGCTGGGGCAAATACAATAATAAGGAGGTAAGCTTTCAGAAGCAAGGAAGTGATATGAACAATAAAGGCATCTAATCAAGAGCAAAGGACTGACTCAAAGTCCAATCTTTATACATCTTAAGTATCAAAAATAGTAGGTCTCTAAAAGACAGCTAAAGCAGACTATATCCAAGACCAAAAAGCAAAAGGGAAACCCTTTCAGAAAAATAAGGCCTCTTAAAAGAACAAGCCCATTCAAGTGTGTTATGCGACATAGCTGGTATAAGTAGGCACCAAAGAGACAGGAAAGTGAATGCACTCAAACGTTGAAAGATCACTTTAAATTAAACCTATCTGTAAAACAAATACCTACAGCAATAGCTGAAAAGTTTAAAAGGATTTTGAATAGAAAATCTGATAACCTGCCACCCAAACAGCATAAACAGCTGTAATGATAGCAGAAAACATTTGCAAAGGACAATACTGTCAGAAGCCACCTACCTGGATCCCAGATGATTTCAATCGGACGGCGATACTAGTTCCCAAATCCTCTTGAGACTTACCCTCAGTTTACAGAAGCAGACACTGCTCTGGTGGCAAGTCCCAGGAAGAAGGGGATTGGGATGGAGAGAGCCGGTGGAGTCAAAATGATGCTGTGGCTTGTCTACTCAATCACAACACTGTAGCAGGCATTCACACCAGTCAAATAAATGGTACAGGCTGATATGTTATCTATAAACAAAAGAATAATAAGACTTTAGTCTACAATTAGCTATATACCTCAACCAACCTTTTGTTTTGTTGTCAGTTTTCAGATAGTCCATAGAGGTTCCTTCATCAAAGTTTCAAAACTGTAGTGACTATGATTCCAGCATCAAATCCACAAGCTAATTTGGACAGGGCTACCTTCAACCAATGACCTTTCCAGCATTGTCATGTCAATAGACTGTACAAGCTGAACAAAAACACTGGTTACCGTGTCTGCAAGCATGATGGTACGACTTAGCTCAGCACCTAGTGAAATCAAGAATGTTAATGCGTGTCTCCTTTTCTACTTGTTTTTCACATCCAAGTGTGAAACTGATGTAGGACGCCCTTTGTGGTAAGGTCGAAGTGAAATGAACAAAGAGGTGGCAAGACAGAGTCCTGGAAGCCAGGAAACAGGTAAGTGGCAGGCAAAGAGGCTAGGAGAAGTGGAGGAGTGTGGACCAGCTTTAAATAAGACTGCTTTAGAACGTTCATAAAGTTCACATTCTGATTGTTTGTAACAAGGAACAGGTGCAGATAATTATCTTGATGTGGTTGCCTTCCAGAAGGTGCTTTAGAATGTTCACTAATGTTTCATTCTAATTGCTTATAGCAAGGAATAGGTCCAGATGATTAATTTTATGACGCTGTCTTCTAGAAGGTGTTTTAGAATGTTCACAAAGGTCACGTTCTATTTGCTTATAGCAAGGAACAGGTGCAGATGATAATTGAATGAGTCTATCTTCTAGCAGGAGTTTTAGAAAGTTCACAAAGGTCTTGCTCTAATTGCTTATAGGAGATTATTTGATGAGGGTTGTCTTCTGAAAAGGGTCACTTTGACGTCATCTATTCAGGTTGCTTGATGCTTACTCTGGTAGATTTTCTGAATGCTTCTATGGCACCCAAAACCTGATCTAGCATATGCATGGTAAAACCTTTTTTAAAGCTATTCAGGCTTTCCAAACAAACCAGGGAACACCAGCTGCAGCTAGCTATTACCAACATCATGTAATATGGTCAAAAGTCAGGGTACAAGAAGTTTGTTCATTCATAAGTGGTGGGAGGAATAATATGAGTCATTGCTGTATATTGTAATAATCAATAGAGGTGAGCTGTGGCAGGAATCCTGACAAACCCACAGCATATATTTCAATTCTGACAAGGTTAGAGAGGAGATATGATTTTCCTGCCACCCAATATCTGTGTCAATGATGTGAATTTCAGACAAAATGGCCAACATGGGGTTTCCAGTGAATTACATCACAAAATAGTCAGAATTCCCAAACAAATATAATCAAGGGAATATTTTGGAATACCTATTCTGGGTAATTGTTAGCGATGCAGACCTGGGTTAAGAGAAAATGTGTTTTTCTTCCACATGAAATGTATTTATTTATTTCTTTACGAGAATTGTAAGAGTGCGCAAATATCCGTGTGTGTCTCGGCGCTGAGGACAACAGCATGTACCCTATTGCAGAGAGCTTACTGATTGAGCAGCCAGGTTTTTGTCCTCCTTCTAAAAACTAATAGAGACAGGCTGGATCTAATCTCAGCTGGAAGGACATTCCAAAGTTTTGCTGTGGCCACGATGAAGCGCTTATCACCCCAAAGAAACTGTTTTTGTACCTGGGACCATAAGCAGATTAGCTGTAGAAGAGAGCTAGGGACTGAGTAGGAATGTAAGCTGTTAGAGCCTTGTTAAGGAACTGAGATCCAGAGTTTCAAGATGCTTTATAAGCATTGCATAGAGCCTTAAACTTTATGCGGTTTCTTACAGGGAGCCAGTGATATTGTCGAATGATGTGGGAAATAGACTTGTGTTTAGGAGTTCCGGATAACATTCTGGCTGCAGCATTTTGAACAAGTTGTTGTTTATGGATGACTTTGTTTTGGGCATTCATAAGAAGCCCATTACAGTAGTCAATGGTGGACATGACTAGGGTACTGACTAATGTTTTCCCCGCATTCAGAAGTGGGAATGGCAGAAGCTTTTCTATCGTGCGCAACTTGTGGAATGATGATGATACCACTGAGTTGGCATGGGGAACAAAGGACAGTCTGTCGTTGAATATGACGCCAAGATTCCTAACCTTGCTCACTGGAACAGGTGGAGGACCCTGCGAAGAAAGCCACCAGCTGGGGGACCAGGTCAGTGATAGCTTACCCAATATAATCACCTCTATTTTCTCAGAGTTCAATTTGAGACAATTGGTGGTCATCTAACTACTGATGGCAAGCATGCCCTTCTGAAAGTTAGCTGCTACTATATCGCCATCATTATGTACTGCGAGCACCAATTGAGTATCATCGGCGTATGATGTAAGGCCCATCCCGTATGATTTGATGATTTTAGCCAAGTCCGACACATAGATGTTAAAAAGTGTTGGACTTAAAGAAGATCCGTGTGGAACACCACGCGGGAGGGCCAGTTGAGATGAGTTAAAGGGGCTGAGATTTACTGATTGTGAGCGGTCAGTAAGAAAAGAATACAATAAGGCTCCGGCCGTCTGTTGGATGCCTATTTGTGTGACACGGTCGATCAGAATGGCATGATCGACCATGTCAAAAGCTGCTGAGAGATCCAGCAGTATAAGGACAGCCATCCCTCCCTGATAGAGAATATTTCTAATGATTTCTGATGCTTTGATGAGCGCAGTTTCTGTTCCGTGGACTTTACGGAAGCCAACTTGAGTGTCATCCAAGAGTTGGTGATCTTCAATGTACTTGGAGGGGATACATCCTAAACAACGAAGTCAGAACAACGACTAACCAGAACATCAAAGTTTGAACAACGAAGACTCACATTCAATGACGTCTGGAACAACGTCTTTTCAGAACACCGAAGAATAAGATACTGCAGTGTGTGTTGCACGTCACTTTTCTTCACCTACCTTCCCCTCATCTTCACTTCGATTCGGCATTGTTGGAGTGTTTAGTGTTACGTCACTCACCACCAACAAATCACAATTCAGTCTTTTTCGGCATCCACACCTCTGGAAAGGAATTTCAGCAATGATATTGGCAGGCAACGAGACATGCCAATGACAGCCTTTACGTCTCGTTTGAAGACTGGCTGGCAGACAAAGAAGAGTAAAGGGAAGTCGTCTGGTTTCATCCTGCTTGGCTGTAGGACCTGTGAAAGCGTAAATGGAGACAGCAGAGTAAAAATAGATGTTGGACATGTGATGTTGTGACTATGTGTGTAATAATGATTTTAAGATGTTCGTCTAGTATGTAAAAGTAAACCTTTCATTTGGAAAATATTTATTTAAAAAAAGTAATCTTCACTTAAAATAATTTACAAAATGCCTAATTGAAACAAGCATAACAAGACTAAAATTAAATTAATTGTGCTTGTGCAGAGGGGGCTTGATGTGTTTGCACTCTACACTTGTTAGGAGATTAAGAATATAAACACAGCCTTTAATTTCACTCGGCACGATTGAGCACGCAGATGGAAAAAGATTAAACATGTTAATAAGAAAGAAAATACAGGCGTCAAATAGTAATTGCCAATTTACATTTTATTCGTTGTATAGGAAGTCGTTCTAAAATAAGTAGTGGTTAAGAATAGTTTGTTGTTTAAAATTCATGGTTCAGGCTGTCGTGGTACAGGAAGTAGTTGTTTAGTCACACATCCACTTGGAGAGCTGGGTATTTACGACTTTTTCAAAGATTTTGACTGGGAACGGCAAACTAGCTACAGGTCTATAATTCTTAGTTTCATTCAGATCCAGATTTGTTTTTTTCAATAGGGGTTAATAATGTCTAAGCCACTCCGCTCCGCTCTTCCGATAGTTCCTCTATCGCCAAAGAAAATATCTGTCGATACTGTATCCAAGGACACGGCAACGTGTGGCAGAAACCACCACGCTCCGCATCAGAAAATGACCCAAAGAAACACTGCGCTACAGTTAACTTCACTGTGCACAGAACAAGACGGCAACGCGTGGCGGAAGTACCACAGCGCTCCGCTTAATGCCGGAGAACACGGAGGCAGGGAACCGCTCCTACCTGCAGCCGCTGGTCCAGAACACCCGGCCCCCTGAAGAACACGCGAAGCTGTGAGAGACAGACTCCTCTCTCCTTCGAACACGAAACCCGGAATAACACGCAACAGGAAGCGTGTCAGACATCCTAAAGTAGCCTCAGCCGAGGCTTCTGGGAAATGTAGTTTTCCCTTCATAACAGTCAAAGTAGCGTGATGCAGTTTCTTCCACAACAATAATGCAGGCGCCTAGTCAGACCCTGACAGTATGTCCCCCTTCTCATCGCCTATTAGGACCAGGCCGCAGGGGGAACCTACGATGAAATGATCGTATGGCCTCAGGAGCGTGGATGTTGGTCACAGGTTCCCAAGAGTCGTCCTCAGCTGAATACCCTTTCCACGATACCAGGTACCACAACACACCCCTACGAAACTTTGAATCCTTGATGCTCCGCACCACATATTCGAAACCTCCGTCACACATCACAGGGGGAGGAGCCCTACCCCTGGTAGAAAACGCAGGCTTCAACAGGTTGCAATGGAATACTGGATGTATGCGAAGAGAACCAGGCAGTTTCAGTTTGTAGGATACTGGGTTAATCTGTTTCACCACCATATAAGGCCCAATGTATTTGGGATGAAAAATGCTGCGATGCCTAAATCTGATGTTTTTTGTTGAAAGCCATACCTTATCCCCAACTGCATAAGACGGCCCTTGTCTCCTGTGTCTATCCTCGTATTTCTTGTACTCCTGTTTTGCTTTTACCAAATGGGTTCTGATGGTCTTGTGGATGGCCTGAACCTTACGCATCTGACCCAACACGGTAGGCTGGTTGGATACGACATCAGGAATGGTAATGGGGAGGATTTTGGCGTCGTACCCATAGGTAGCACAAAAAGGAGACACCCCCAAAGAACAGTGCCAAGCGTTGTTGTACGCTACTTCAGCCAGCCACAATAAAGAAACCCACGAATCCTGAGCTTCTGCCGCGGAACACTGAAGATACTTTTTCAGGGTTTGATTCAACCTTTCCGTTTGTCCGTCAGTTTGTGGATGGAAACTGGTTGAAAGAGAAGATCGAATGCCCAAAGCCTGACACCAAAACCTCCAGAACCTGGCTATGAACTGAGGCCCCCTGTCAGAGACAATGACTTCAGGTACTCCATGAAGCCTAATGACATGGGTCAACAGTAGTTGCGCGGTCTGACTTGCCGTGGGCAGGTTTACACAGGGAATGAAATGGCCCAATTTGGAGAGGCAATCGATCACCACTAGGATTGCGGTTTTCCCTTGATCAGGGGGTAGGCCGGTAACAAAGTCCAAACTTATAGTCTGCCAGGGTCTATTGAGTGTGGGTAATGGGATCAACAAGCCTTTCTTTTTTCCAGTCTCAGTTTTTGCCATGGCACATTCACTGCACGATCTTACCCAAGCGTCCACGTCTTTCTTGACGGTGTCCCACCAAAAGTATCTTTGTATCAACTGCATAGTCTTACACGCTCCTTGATGTCCTGCCAACTGAGAATCGTGGCACCATTCAAAAGCAGTCTTCCTCATGGTAACGTCCGGAAGAAACAACTTGTTGTTTTGGAACGGAAGCCCTTTCTTTAATGTGCGACCACTACCCTGGGCTGCCCACTCCACCCAGTTCCCTGGAGTCTTGGCCTGACATACACGATCCAAAAACGAGTCGGCCTGTATCACACACACCACCTTTTTCGGATCCACAATGGCCTCAAGTCTAGGTAGTTCTGTGGAGGTCTCCCCCTGTTGTTGTCGGGATAAGGTATCAGCCTTCTTGTTGTCAGCCCCAGGACGGAAAGTGATAAGAAAGTCATATTCCGAGAAAAACAACATCCACCTCATTTGTCTCTGAGAGAGGTTGCGGGCGGTTTTCATGTACTGTAAATTTCGGTGGTCAGAAAATACAGTAATCGGAAAAGCAGCCCCCCACAAGTGTTGGCGCCATTCTTGAAAGGCCTTTTTAATCGCAAGCAGCTCCTTTTCCGCTATAGTGTAATTCTTTTCGGCCTGACTGAGCTTCTTCGATAGATAGGCCACAGGATGTAATTGTCCCGTAAGAGGATTCCTTTGAGACAATATAGCGCCTATTGCCTCGTCCGAAGCATCCGCTTCGACAATGAAGGGGTATTCTGGTTTAGGGTGTGCCAAAATGGGAGCTGATGTAAACGCAGTTTTGAGGGACTGAAAGGCCTCATCTGTAATCTCAGTCCACTGAAAAGGTACCCCTTTTCTCAACAAACTGGACAAGGGGGCTGCCACCTGGGAGAACTGTGCTATAAACCTACGATAATAGTTGGAGAATCCTAAAAAGCTTTGGACTTCCTTAACACTTTTAGGAACAGGCCATTCTTGCACCGCCTTCACCTTATCTAGCAAGACTGTTATTAAGGGTAAAGGGTATCTATTTCTTACGGTGTTTTTATTTAACACCCTGTAGTCGACACACACCCTCAACTCTCCGTTTGCTTTTTTGATAAAAAACAAGGGGGAGGCAGCTGGGGATCTGGAGGGACGGATGAACCCAATGGCCACGTAATGGTCAAGATATTCCCGCAAATGCGCTGTTTCAGGGACAGAAAGGGCATACACCCTGCATGAAGGAAGCGTTGCCCCTTCCACCAAATCTATTCGACAATCATAGGGTCTATGAGGAGGCAGTTGTTCAGCCATGCTTTCACTGAAGACATCCTCATACCCCCTGTATTGCGAGGACAACACCGCCATTTTTTCTGCGGCGGTCGCCACCACTAACGGCAGATAAGACACTGCAGCCTTTTCTGCGCTAGAGACAATGACATGATCTCTACACTCCTCGGAAGCAAACCGTACCTCCTTCATTTTCCAATCAATCGTCGGATTGTGGCGGCTTAACCAGGGCATTCCAAGTATAACCTCATATTGAGGTGCCTCAATGATATTCAACTCTAGCTCCTCTCTATGTAGACCTTCCGGTATGTTCACAGACAACACAAGAGTGCCAGTTTGTTCAGTGATCTTTCCTGACTTTAACGGTTTCCCGTCCACCGCAAGAACTTCTTCAGGGAACTCCCTTGGTACTCTCTCCAGAGACAGAGCAGATACCAGCCCGCTATCAATAAAGTTCCCAGTGGCTCCAGAGTCAATCATGACGCTCACCCTATGAATCTGTCGCTGACTTTCCAAAATCATGGGAAGGAGTATATGTGTTTCTGTTTCTAACAACGTTAGTACCGTTAAGGAAGGAATTTGGTAAGGCGGGGAATCCTTTTCTACTTCAACCTCCTCACTCCTACCTTTCTCCAGAGTACCCATTGATGTGATGGCCAGTTTTTTACCCCGATTCCAACCTCCACTTGTCTTAGGCTTAGTAGGACACTCCCTTACATAGTGACCTTTCTTCCCACAGTAAAGGCACAGACCCAGAGCTCGGCGATGTTCCATTTCTTCCTTAGTCAGTGGAGCCTTGACTGCCCCTATCTCCATAGGTTCAGCCCCCTGTTCTGTAGCCATCACTGCTCTCCTTGATGTACTGTCGGACCCGAAGTTCCCTCGTTCCCATCGCCTTCTGTCACTCCCTCTGTCACTGATCCGACCATCCAGACGGAGGGTCAGGTTTATCATGTCAGCACAGGTAGCGGGCTGAGGATCTATCTGTGCTATAACATCCTTAAGGCTATCCCTCAACCCTTGATAAAAAAGAGACATCCTTTTTTCTTCAGGCCAAGCTGTTTCAGCTACCAAACGATTGAAATCCGTTAAATAGGTTATCAAATCTTTCTTCCCCTGTCTAAGAGACAACAATTCCCTGTCTGCTCTGAAAGAGGTGGCTCGGCGGTCAAACACTCGCTCAAACTCAGCCCTAAACGCCGTCCAGTTATTCAGAACAGGGTCATCGTTACGCACTAAAGGCACAGCCCAATTAGCAGCATCTCCAATCAAATAGGAGATAGCGAAAGACACTCTAGAATGATTGGTCGGGAAGGAGGCCGGCTTGCACGAGAAGTGCATCATAATCTGTGTCAGGAATACTTGGGTTTTGGAGGGATCACCAGAGTATCTTTCTGGACTAGCCAGAGGAATAGGAGGTGGAACAGTGACCTGGATTTGCGAGGGAGAGGCATCAAAAGGGTTCCTACTTAATCTGTCCACCTTTTCCTTTAAGGCAGTGGCTTCTGCCTTGGAGGCAACCAGCTCTTGTTGCACCAGTACCAAGGCCTGAAGCACATCCTCCAAGGTAGCCATATGATCCCCACCCGGATCGGGTGTAGCTAAATTCGTGGGCGTGTTATTCCGTCAGGTACGCTCCACAGGATCCGGATGATGATCATACAGCCCACCTCCAAACGTCACAAACCCTCTGGTTAAATGTCAACAGAGGATTTGAGCCATTAGGCGAGGGGTAAATGCAAAATAATAAACAGGGAAGGAAAGGGAGGGGTCTGCGGGGAAAGGGAATATCTGAAATGACAAAAGACAAAGAGATAAGAAACACTGTTCTTTTCCGTAATATGAACACTCATATAGTTTCTTTCTACTCTAAATACTTGTGGATAAATGCAGGAATGCTGAAAAGGTATCTCTGTTATTCCTCTTTTCCTGTACCCTTGTCCTATACAATACATAAACACAGTGAGACCTGGAATTACATACACAATATGTGAGAATGGAACCTGGTATATTATGGTATGCTATATCTTTCAATACCTTCTTCATGCAACTGTAAGTTATAATAGGGGGTTCCTGAGAGCACGTTCACTAATCACACTGGAGAGAAGGACTGGGATTAATCCAAAGAGAGGCAGCACAGAAGATGAAAACACAGAACACGGTAATGCGTGGGATGCAAGAACCACAGCATTCCGCTCTGCCGATTCCCAAAGAAAAACAATCAGTTTAAATCCACAGATAAGGATGAAAGCGTTCAAAAGAAAAAACAAGGTTGTTAAATAGTATAGTCTTGGACTAATACTATAAGAACACAACACCTCTTGTAGTAACACACACGGAAACACGTAGCTGCGACCGCTACGGCGTTCCGCTCACCTTTGTAACACATTAATGCCAAGACGTGAAAACAAGCAGCTTGTTCTGGTGACACGCAGCAACCACCGACGTGCACCACCTACTGTACAGTAGAAGACAGTATCTGATCAAATAAGCAAAGGTCACGAAGACACGGCGGCGTGTGGTGTCTAAGCCACTCTGCTCCGCTCTTCCGATAGTTCCTCTATCGCCAAAGAAAATATCCGTCGATACTGTATCCAAGGACACGGCAACGTGTGGCAGAAACCACCACGCTCCGCATCAGAAAATGACCCAAAGAAACACTGCGCTACAGTTAACCTCACTGTGCACAGAACAAGACGGCAACGCGTGGCGGAAGTACCACAGCGCTCCGCTTAATGCCGGAGAACACGGAGGCGGGGAACCGCTCCTACCTGCAGCCGCTGGTCCAGAACACCCGGCCCCCTGAAGAACACGCGAAGCTGTGAGAGACAGACTCCTCTCTCCTTCGAACACGAAACCCGGAATAACACGCAACAGGAAGCGTGTCAGACATCCTAAAGTAGCCTCAGCCGAGGCTTCTGGGAAATGTAGTTTTCCCTTCACAACAGTCAAAGTAGCGTGATGCAGTTTCTTCCACAACAATAATGCAGGCGCCTAGTCAGACCCTGACAATTTTGGGGTACCTAAAGAATGCAATTTCACACCTTGTTTATTTATGATCTGTTTGGGAACCCCTATGAATATCTTTAAGAAGTTTAGAATGGGGCTCCAGTACTTTGCTGATGACACACAGATCTAATTAAGACTAAAAGATAATAGTTGAAATATTTTCACTCTCCTTTCATGGATTACCATTAATTGTATTCTGTCAATTAGAATAAAACTGAGATCTTATTATTTGAGATGAAACTTCAAACACTGAACATCAACACTGCCCTATCCCAGTTCTTTGTATAGTCAATCCAAAAAAAGGGAAAGTAGAAAATTTAAGGTGCAGACAACACCTCTTCATGCGAACAGGAGTAAATCTGCTGTGAAAATGTTGTATTCCGCCATCTTTGCCTGAAAAATGATACATAAACTATCACCTGGAATGCATTATATTTAGAAATTACCAAAGGAATTACCAAATATAAAAGGAGCCTTCTTCAAAAATTATAGCTTGGCACCTGGTTTTGGGAGATGTTACAATGTGACATGTGGTACAATGTCCATTCCTTGTCTGTCTTTGGGGTTGAGTGTTAAAGTGAAAGGTCCACTCACCCATTAGCATTAAATGTAAAGAGGTCATGACCCTGCTTTCCCCAAAGTACAAAATTAGACTATATTTCTCCAAGTGAATTCTCTGGTCAGTCGGTGTGAACTATTTTGCCTAAATGTAATGCAAAAAGCAAATCAACCTGATGAAAATAAAAAAGAACTAAGTAAATCACCTGTTTAGTCCCCTACCTTCCTGACCAAGTTACTGATGACAGGCACTCAGGGACAATTTCTTTGCTGTAAGTTTCCTGTAATAATAACAATAATAATAATAATAATAATAATAATAATAATAATAATAATAATATTAATAGTACTAATAATATTAGTAATAATAACAATAGAAGAAGAATCAGCAGGATGTTGTAAACACTGCATTGATAAACAAAAGCTTAAATCATTAGATAATGAAATTGGAAACAATTTACTCCTAGATTGAAGAGGCTATAATTTGATCAAAGAATGGGAATGATTCAGTGCAAGATGAATTAAGCAATTACTCTAAACAACTGGACACAATATCACAGATTCATTTGTGGGCCATGTTAACCCAGTAAATAGCCTACACACAATAACTCAAACATCTGTGTTTTTCATAAAAACAGGGATAAGTGGGAATATACGTGACATAAACAAAAATACACTTAATCAAAACTAACTACAAGAAGTACTCTACCATTTCAACCAAAATAATTTCCCATGTCTGCGTGCAAGTCAATGTAGTCTTGTCCTTCAAAGGAACATGAATGAGCTTGTTGAAGATTTGTCAAAAGCCATGGGGATATTCAGTGGATAGGGACACACACTCTTAGTTGTTGGTCTTGATATTGAGAAGGCATTTATCTGTGTCCTCTGGCAATTCCCTGGGCAATTCCCTAGGGGGATAAGGAACAGATGAAAAATCCTGAAAAATCTGGTAAACAATATCAGAAAACCATACAGGGGCTCATAGTCTGCCCTTCTAAAAGATAAGAAATTAAAAATATGTTTTAAGTGCAGTGAGTCAGAGGGCAGGCAAGCCTTCTTCCCCCATGCTGTGTTTGGCACACCTTAAAACACTTGTTGAAGCTAGAGGGATATAAACGATATTTTGTTTTATTTTACATATTGAGCATGCCCATGGAGCAAAACAATAGAACACTTTACACGAAACAGACATAAGTTACAT
Organism: Lissotriton vulgaris; assembly: GCF_964263255.1. Taxonomy (NCBI): domain Eukaryota; kingdom Metazoa; phylum Chordata; class Amphibia; order Caudata; family Salamandridae; genus Lissotriton; species Lissotriton vulgaris. The sequence continues at coordinate 1,544,281,106 of NC_141691.1, read as the reverse complement.
AGAATAAATAAAAGTATCTTTGTATCTAAAAATGACAGCAGGAAAACAAGCTGGTGGTGTTATGGGATGGGGCACAGTGCTAGCAGAAAGGAATTTTAAATAGTAGTGGCAGCTCTTGTAAGACACTGTGCCTTTGTCTCCTGGAGGACACATATGAGCCCAGTGATTTATCGGGACGATTGATAACTTGTGGTATATTAATACACCTCTCAAGTTTAGTGGCTTGGTAATGAGATGTTTGGAGTCAGAGAGATTTGTAGGCCAGACCTCCACTTTTGAATGTAATTCTTGCCACTGAAAGAAGCCAATGAAAATCTCTAACTATCAAGGATGTGTAATCAAGCTTTGCAACCACAAAAAAATGCATTCAAAGGACAGAAGAACAGTTGTGTAGAGAGAAGCAAATTGATAAAATGTCAGGCCCTGCAGACATTTGGAAATTCAGATTGTCTTTATTCACTTATGACAAAGCAGGATTATAAATACACAACAATATTGTTGATTATACGGATTTAGAAAACTGTCCTAACATACTAGACGGATGTTAGCTTGTTATGAAAATGGTATAGTTTAGCTCAACAAAAAATATTAAGTATTAATGATCTGTATGTCAGATCCAATACACAAACACTAAATTAACATCATTGCTATTTAAACAAATTCATCACAACCCATAAAAAATTGTTTTTTTTAAATGATTTATTTATGCCACATTATGGTGAATAAAACTCAATTTTGGATCAAATGCTGCTGTTGTCTTTGTTTTCACTCCTGTGTTCATCCTCTCCCATCTGCTTCTATGCCCCCCAGCTTGGCAGAGCAAACACATGTTGATGTAGTGTTCCTGTTGTACTCTGAACATTCCAGTGTTCCTAACTGTAACATTTTTCCATGGGTCTTTACTGTGTTACCTTAGCTCAGTCCAGTCTTAATCATTTGTGAATTGTCTTTGTTAAATGTTTCACATTTTGTTTGATTAGCTCCCAGTGACAATGACATAGAAAAACAGAATTAATTCTTAGAAATGGGATAGCACTAGCATATAATGTTATACACGTGAATTCTGCTGATACGCTAGAAAACTGACATATAGAATCATACCATGCTGATGTTGTGGTTTTAGCTAATTTTCTAAGTAAGAATTGCGTATAAGAAGCTTTTGATTTTGGGGGTGAGCCAGAAGATTTTTCTGTAGACCTTCCGATTCTGTTAGAGATGCTGTCCAATCTTTCTGAGTTTTGATGCTCACTTGGGACTTAGAATTATTTATGTTTTTGACTAGTCAGTATAGATCTGCATTTGAGCCTTTGTGACATTATTTTTCTGTTTCTCTGGATTTTGAAATATTTGTGATAAAACCCTTTAGCTTTTCCTCCAGATCTAAAACTCACATTTTGAGTGGTCCCAGTTACTTCTTCTATTAATCTGCTAATTTGATGTTGGGAAGGTGCTTTTATGTAAGATCAATCTTAAGCAGAACCAACCGATGTGAATTTTGGGGTGACCTACATTTTGGAGTGTCCTAAGTATTGGTGTTTGGGGTTCTTTTTCCATACGGGCCTATACTTAAATAAAAAATGAAAACCACTGAAATTTGATTAATTGTTTATTAGGAAAAAATAAGAAAAGGAATTTTGAGTAATTAATGATGGAACATTTGGAAACAAATGCAAGGACTGATTTGGATAAATCTGCAAGTCCCAAAATTGTTTCCAGACAAGAACTATTGGAACAATAAGGAAAAATCAGTTTGAAAATTTCAACAGCTTGGCAAAAGTAACAAAATAATAACTTAGGAGGAGGCTCCAAATATAAAAATAGCTTTTAAAATGTGCAATGTAAATGTTTTAGCAGAGACATTAACATTAGCTCCATTGACAATTGCATGGAAAAATCCAGATCAAAATCAGTAATCAGTAACAATTATGTACTAAGACCTGTTTCACCAATGTCTGCTAATTGCACACTGGCACGTTTGTGAGCAGGTCTTCATTTTGCAATTTGACTGATGTTCATATCAGTCACATTGAAAGATGCACCTTTGTCAGATGTCATAAAATCTTCTGCCTCCTGAATATTAATGAGGCAGGAGGTATTATTAAACATTGTGCAAATGACTGCGAATGTAGCGGCTTGCAAATGACAGCAGACCTCAGTCCCTGCATTTAAAATCTTTTCAAGTGGATATTTGTCAAATAAAACAGCCAGTTTAACTCAAAGGGCAGGATTTTTTAAATAAAATATTTACTTGCAACAAATTACATCAGGGCGAGCAGGCAGTAAAAGTCACTCACCTTCATTTCAAAAGTGGAAGCTTCTACAGGAAATCATTCATTTCATTACTTTGCGAGTCACAAATATGAGGGGAGTAAAGCCTTTTATGACACTTTCTATTTGTAATTTGTAATGAGCCACAAAAGTTACTTTGCAAGTCAGACGTTATTGTCCAACTTTTAAATTAGCTTTTGTATATTACAAAAATGCCTGGGATGTTGTTAATTACAGGCTTTGAAGCTGCAAAAAGTTGTTGAATATCATTCCCTAAGTCACATAATAATGTTATCCATTATGCTGAAAGAAAGGAGTTTGAAGGGATAAGTGAAGGACTGAATGGTAGATTGAAGTTTGGGGAGACTGCTATTATTGGCACTTGGGATAGAATATATAGTCTTATAGTTTGATAACTTCAAATAATGGGTTTTGTTCTGAATTACATCAAATAGGCGCAATGAGAGCAAAGCTCGAGTTGTCAATGGTGTTACTCATCAACGTGAGGTAAAAACATCTGTTATTCATAGCTACCCCATCCAAAATGTTATGTTATGTACCCCAATTTTGTCACTCCCTGCTCTCTTCAGTTGTGCAGGGAGTGATCAGTAATGGAGGACCAATGCAAAATATGGCTTAACCTGCATCAGTTCCCTACCTGTATCACACCTGATGCCGTCGCACCCCCAGCCACAATCCTCTTGCTATGCAAATTCTCCCTCACATAAGTTTTCAAAACTGATATCTTACTTCCTGCCACTCTCCCACACCCCTTTCAGCGTTTCACCCCTCTTAATTAATTTTTTACAAACTACTCCTGGTTTCTTCCTTAGCATCCTCAGCATATAGCCTCATATTCCCTCTCAAATTAAAACACAATCTTGTATCATGATACACCAACCTCTATCTTGAGTATCCATTCCTTGACCCTACACTCAAATATAAAAATGTAACTGGCTGCTATTAACCCTTCTGTCCACCCACTATGCTTTTCCTTCCCTGCCAAAGTTGTGCTCTCTACTCTCCATGGAGCAGAGAGCCAATGCACACTAACAGAATCTCTGAGGGCCCTGTCTTTGCAAACCTGTTGAACAGATAAGGCATTGCACTATTCACAAAAACCTCCATCTCCCTTGTCCCTGTGAAGAACCAAGGGAGGTGGAAGAAGGTAGGTGAGAGAGACAGCTGTCATTCTGCCACTTTACTCGAGACTCTGGAGACTCTGAGGACATGGTGGAACCCAGGGTAAATGAGTGTTTCCACCTATGATCCACCATCAGTGAAAAACAACTTTAGTTTTTCCACCATTGCTACATCTTAGTAGTGTATATAAACAGATTCTCTATGAGACTGATAAATAATATTAATTGTAATTGCATTTATATAACGCTTCTAACCCTGATGAGGCATCAAGGCACTTAGTGGCATTGAACATGCTACTCTGGAAAACAAAAGTAATAGTGGTGGATTAGTATAGGAAAAGAGGAGTTAATTTGAGCAGTAGACATGAGTCTGTTAGTTGGAATAATAGGATAATGGAGGGATTGAAGAGGAAACACCCTAGAAAGTTTTATTGGGTGATCATAATAGTAATATGAGGTTTGGGATGAGTAAAAGGAGAAGGAGGGAAGGGAGCCTCTGGAAAGGGATTAAGGGGATAGTAATAGTAAAATTGGGTTTGGGAGGAATGAAAGGAGGGATACATGAGGGAAGAGTTTGGTAAGAGTTGTTTGGAGATCATTGTAGTAAAATAAGTTTTAGGATGGTTCAAAGGAGGGATAGAGGAGGGAAGAGGCTAAAAAGAGATATTTGGGACAACATAGTAGTAAAATAAGGATTGGGATGAGTCAAAGAGTAGAATAGGAGGGTATAGTGAGAGAGGTATAGGGTAAGACCGAGTAGTGCATTGGAGAGAGTGAAAACCTTTTTTCTTCTACAGTTGGAGTAAAGTAAAACATATTTAACCATCCATAATATATACATTTGTTAAGCAGACCTAAAGAATAGCTATATATTTTAAAAACCATAGTTATTATACATGTTTGTCCAAAGAACAACACCTATGTATATATATACATACATATAATCAAAATGTAAATGTTTACATACACAGGAATATGCAGTCCATTAGTGTTTGAGCATGGTGGTTATGTAGGAAAGAGCCAACTCTTGAGAAACTGTCTGAAGATAATATAGTTAACTGTGGATCATATGTTTCGGGGAAATGAATTCCATAGTTTGTCTGCTTGTAAAGAGAAAGATGTACCAGCTGTGCTCTTTTTCTTGTATGGAGGGGTTTTGAGACGAGGCACCAATGTTGAGTGGAGGTTCCTTTGTGGGATGAAGTTAATGATTTTATTTCTTATGAAAAGAAGATACCTTACATTTATTGCTTTGTGGGTAGTAAAAAGTAGATTGAAGGTGGATCTTCTGAAAACTGTAACCATTTTAGGGCTCTCAAGGCAGGGGAGATGTTAGCTTGTGATTTTACTAGTAGTAGTAGACTGGCAGCAGATTTCTGAATCTGTTGTAGTCTCTTCGTAGTTGACTAATATGATCTGAGGTGGAGGCCATTGGCGAAAACAAGTTTAGACTGTACAAGAGAGATAGTAGCCTGGACCTTGTGTAGAAATCCCAGGTGGGGCGAGATGCATAGCAGTGTTTTCATATTAATGAAGCTTCAATGGAGTACTAGAGTTCATCAAACAGCCACATAGGCAGGGAAAGACATGGACTACTGCTTACAACTTAGTTGCCCCCCCCACAATGCACAGAAGTTCAATCTTGTGCAGGCAATGCACTAAATACTTCTTGAGCCATTCATGACATGGCACTAACTCAATGATCTTTTAATCAAAGTAACATTATGTAATCAATTTCAATTTTTCCGTCTTTTTTCGATCATAAACCATCATAAAAGACACATATAGACAAATACAATCTGATATAAAAGCATAAAATCTCATAGAATACATTGTTTTAAGAAAGTATAACACCTTTAAAATCCCATGGGTAATTAAAACAATACTAATTAAAACTGTAATGTTACTTAAAAGGGAGGATTCAGGATCACTTGATGTACAGTATAAAATTACATAGGGTTGTCGTAATTTGACGGTGACTGGGTTAGCGTTAAGCTTTGCTACACGTATTTTCCTCTTATCTTGACTATAGTTGTTGGACACCATTTTGTATGTATCGGCGGCCATTTTAGAGAATGCGTTGCCTCGTGGTAAGCATGCCCTTTGTCCTTCCTCTGTACCACTGGCCACTCGAGTTTGCCCAGCAACAGGCTATTTTTAGTAATGGTCAAGCTCACGCATGCGCAGTTTAGATTGACCAGTCATCACTTAGGAATGTTCCGCCAAACTGACCAGTGATGTTATAGCTCCTCCCACGAGTGGGCTGTGTTCCAAAAATGACCATATATGTACCTAAAACTCTGTAACTGTGTACCGCCTATGTTTTTATTACTGTAAAACTGTATAAAAGAAGGATTTGCACCGATGTTCGGTGTGATACTTCTTGCATTACCGAAGGGTGCTGTAGGAATGCACCATTACCCAATGGGGTCTTAATAAACTTGTCTTTTACATTTTCTAGTTTCCGTGCCAACAGTTCTTATGGTGTAGAGGGTATTCTGAGGAGTATGTAGGCCTGAAGAACCCAATACCATAGGGTGGATTTTAGTCTCCAATATTTAAAATGACTGGCTAGGGGCACATAGGGACACCGAAATATAGGAAAAAACAGGTTACATGCTGCCTTGCGACTTTTTCCTTCTGAGAACCCAAGTCCAACTCAGAAACTTAGCCATAGCAATATCTATTGCTTCAGTAGTTCCCGTTTTTAAAATAGGTAAAGCAGTATTGCTTGATCTTGTCCCAAGGTTTATACAAGTCGGCTTAAGCCATTTCTGTTGTGAATGTTTGTAAGCAGGGCACACAAACAATACATGGGGTAGAGTCTCGTCCCCTGTTACACAAGTATCATATTTTGTATCCCGGGCATCCCCCACTTTTTACTGAAGGTTTTTATGGGTAGAGTTCCTACTCTAAACTGATGAAACAGTTTTCTATCAACAGTACATATGATAATATCCCAATAGGCCTCCAACGTATACTCATATTTAAAATCTAAAAACAGGCATGTAAGGGTACCACAAGTAACAGCGGACAAAGACTTTATGTTAACCCTTCCCCTGTATAGAACTTTAAGGTCTTTTTTGATGGGCAGGAATGCCCTACTGGGTCCTCCCACAAGTGGATGAGGCCCATGTCTAATAACAGTGCCTTGATCTTTCCTAGCCAGGGGATTTTGTTTGTCTTGTCAGCATCTATAGGAAACCTGACTGCTTTTGCATAGGGAGCTAACTCTGGGGTAGTCCAGAGTCCAGTAGGCAAGTGGTCTAAAACCCACAGCCTCCTCAAAAGGAATACATCCTAGATCTAGTAATAAGGGTTTAAGAGGGGAGTATTGAGGACGGCCAGTCAATGCCCTCAAAAACTTGTTCTGGGCTAAGACTAGTGGTACTAAATTTTCAAACCCCCATAATTCTGCCCCGCATATTATTGAAGCTCTAACCTTCCCTTGGTATATGGATAAGGCCGGGCCAACTGGTTTAGTTTGAAACAACCGTAATTCTTTTAACAGGGCCCCTGCTAATTGATTATCCCTTAAGACTAGTAAATCTAATTGTGGCTTCCAATTCAGACGTTTGCACAAAGTAACGCCCAAATATGCAAAGGAGTCAGTTTGTTCCAGGGGCAAATTATTCTTTTCCACCCTAGCTTTCACTACTTTTTGTTTATGCAAGACCATGAACTTCGTCATATCGGCGTTAACTTCTAAGTCATGGTCATTGCAAAACAAGGTGAATCGATCAAGGGCACGTTGCAGACCAGATTGCGTCTTGGACAAAATTAAAGTATTGTCTGCAAAAGCGGGACCCTAGATCCTGCAAGAGTAGGTACGTCCATAGGAAAGTCAGTGTAGTATGAGATAACATTATAGTGGTCTGTTAACTCACCCTGCTGACCCCAACGTACTTGGGCATATGTTGATTCATGGAGTTTTACAATAAAAGATAAGATCTCAGCATGCATCCGTGCCTCCCTGAGGGTATGCAGATTTGAGGTCTACGAATGCTGCATAGAGTGTCCCCCCTGCTAAGACCACTGTATTCCAGTATATCAACATAAATCTAAAAACTTGATCGATAGTGCTAACATGGGAGCGAAAGCCTGCTTGATAGTGGTTAGTATTTCATTCTCATCTATCCACCTAATTACCCCACTTAGCACTAATCTCGCCACAATTTTTCGAAGAGTGTCTATAAGGCTTATGGGCCTGTAGTTGGAGGGACGATCATGATCCCCCTTTTTATATATGGGGATTATTACAGTCAGGAGTCCGGGATAGGGGCACCTCTAGCCAAACCATTAGCTAGGATATGAATGTATTTTACCCAGTTTTCCCGGTCTGATTTAAATATGTCTGCCGGGATACATCCGGACCAGGTGCCCAATCTCATTGGGGTATTTTTCAAATCAGCGCTTAGTGCTGGGAGCAAGTTACTAGTTTTGGTGCCAATGCCACACTGACTCATCTGCAGATAGCTATATTAAGTAAGGGGATCCTTACAATGCCTTTTGCTATGTAAACTCTTCCAAAGGGATCAACAGACAGACTTATTTCAAATGGTGTTGGATGCTTACCCTTCAATTCAGATCCAACAAAATCATTTGATAATCCATTTATAAATCTTCACATGCTTGAGAGATAACTATTTAGAAGTACTTTCTTCTTCACTGCTACAAAACAAATAGTCACACATAATCCACAATAAAACCATTAAAAATGTGAACAACACACCATCAAAATTCCTATCTATAAAAATAAACAGAAAACATAAAAATACTAACAGTAACAAAAACAAACATTGCACTTAACTTGATCATATATCCTAAACACATCATGACTGCTTTAAAACAGGCCATCCCCCAAATAATATCACAATAATGCTCACAGCCGAGGCAGAGTTCATTAACACGCAGAATATTCTAGAATGTTTATTAATGGGGATTGTTAGAAAATGCAGAGGTGGGTAAAGAAATCAGTCCCTATACTGGATGAACCTGTTAAAGTCTGTCAAGCAGAAACTACTGAATATGAGGTATGTAAGGGATGACAACAATATCAAATTGACATCAGAGTCATCAGAGTCGTACTCAATTGTCAATCCCTTATTGGGATCATTGAATGTGTTTAACCACTATCCTCATACAGTCAACACATTTCATTCCCACAGTGGACTTAAGGTCTCACTATCAGAATCAGACTAAAGCATAATTCGGTCAAATGGCTATAGAGCAGTAATTTAATGTTGAAATTACTGACAGTTTTTTTAAAATCATTAAAAAACAAAGAAAGAACGATGATTTGTTTGCCAGAAATAATATGTTGAGATAATGAATTCTTGTTTAAGACAACGAAAAATAAAATTACTTATGTACAGAGGGAAAATAGCCCATTTCTTCAAACATAACAATGGTTGTATGCAAGTGGGTTGGGAAGTAACAATACTATCAACTGTCAACAAGTGCATGAAAGAACACTAAAATGGAAGAATGTATAGTTGACTTCACATGGTTGCAAAGGTCGATGACTTACAAAAGTGAGAGTAAGAAATATCCAACAACCCAGGATCCATTAAGTACAAGAAACAAGAGGGGGTAGTGGGTCAACTGGCAGTGGATGTGTTCAACTGCTGCATGGGTAATTCAAAGCCAGTTCTACTTTGAGGAAATCTGAAATGATGTTGAATGGGGAAAGATACCTAATATTTGTAAAGTTGTATGATTAACACACATGGCTCTAGAGTATTTGTATTTATAAACACAATGCTACAACCATAACACATAGGAGATTCATTTGAGAGCACTGTTTGGAAGAATGGTGGGGTAAAGGTGTCAATTTATGGAGTTAAACAAGGAACTCTGTAAGTGGAAGTTGAAACTTCTCCTCAGTGAGTTGATCATGGATGTGGTTTAGACAATTTACTGACTGAATGATGTTTGCTGTTCATTGTTGGAGTACAGTTTTATTCCTGTGAGCTGCACGCTGGAAAAAAACAATGTGAGCCTTTAGGGATTGCTTTTTAATAGGATGGAAAAATATTAGGAAGCCTTATACCACATGCTTGTTTTTCTCTTTCTTTGGTGCTTTACTCTTTGCTGTCTTTGATGCTTGAGAGGTGGTCAGTGTTGTTCAAATGAGCCTAACGTTTCAGCTTCAGACTTGATTAGCACAGGGGTGGACTGCTATTGTTAATGGAAGGGTGATGCATGGATGGGAGAGTGCAGGGATGTTTGCAATACCTGTTTTGTTATGTGCTCACTCTGCCCTCCTAAGCTATCCCTGGCTTAAGGAGCATTCCTGAGGTGTTAGTTGGAGATGGTGTGCTTACCTGAAATGGGATGTGGTTGTTTACCAGCTGCTGAGTTATTGCTTCACTGGCTATAAGTTATCAACTTAACACAGTACTATGGTTAACTTCTCATCTTGTGAGTCATGCCATCACTACAGAGTTGTATCCAGTGGGCAACGGGTGAGAATTCTGAAGATAAAGTAAAATGGGTAATTGTAAAGGTCTTACTTCCCCTACTAGATACTCCTTGGTATTCTTTTGTTAAAATATTAGTTTTGTAGTAAAAAGTCGTTAAATTCCCTTTTATCAAGAGACACGTTTTAGCTAAGAAAAGAAATTTAGAGAAGGTGAGATCAGGTAATCCTAACATCAGGAGCTACTTAAAACTGGTGAAGTATGAATCCTATTGGCCCACATTTGACATGAAAGCCATGGAACAGGTGGATGACTGGAAATACTTACTTTGGAAAGGTTCCTGGCAAAGACTTTACATTCACCTTGCTATGTCACCTGAACTACGACTATTAACAGGATACATTTTGGTATGCAATTTGGGAACATTTCAGAAAGGAAGACCTCATTGCTGAATGTGATTCTATCATGGCTAGATCTTTGAAATACTCACTGTGCTTTTGTCAGGCAAAACTGCAACTACAGTGGCCATGGAGGGCAAATGCATAGGACAATTTCTTGTGAATCATCATTGCCTGCTTAAAAATAAAATCAAAGCTGTTAGGATTTCAGTTCCTTTCAGAGCCATTTATTTGTTTATTTATGTATATAGGTGCTATTATTATAGCTTACATGTCACACCTTGAGTTATAAGAAACTCAATAATGTATCTAAGTAATGGAATTGATCCCTGCTTCATTAACAACTGCCATGGGAGTGTAAACAAGGAATCTTTAGTGGAAACGTTATGGCCCAGATTTAGAAAGGTTTTGCATTACTTTTTTTAATACTGACCTAAAACAAAATAATTTTTGGTATTTTTAAACCAATGCAAATTGGTATTTCCATTGGTTCTGTTTTGCATTGCTCTGAGTCAATGGAGCTTACCATGGGTGTTAAATGGGTGCTGTCATGCAACCACCCATGTTTTGTCCACAAACCCTTCCTACTAACAACAGTAGGCAGGATTTTGTGCCAAAAAATAATGGCACTTGAAAGTAGATGTTAAGAAGACAAATACTTTTATTTTTCCTTTCTTTTCTGGCACTACATGTGTACTGCACTGTATAGCACACACAATGGGGAAAGTTTTACAGCTTCTTGAGGCATAGTAATGTCTATGTCCTGACAGTACAAACCCTAGCTAGACTCACTCAAACACCCTTGAACCACTGTGCAAAGATGTGTGAGTGGTGCACAGCAGCCTGATTGTATGTCTGCACTAGGGAGAGGGAAGGGGAGTGTCATATCTCTGTAGATATGCCACTTTCCTGCTCTGTCCTTGACATGCAATGCAGCACAGCAACTGTGGGTGATGCCCAGCATTGCCTGGCATCACTGTAGATATGCCACACATTTGAATAGATGAGAGTATATTTATACTGTTTATGTAGCACACAAAAAGAGCAGAAATTAGAAGATGCTAAATTAACCCCAAACACTACTGGAATATGCCCCATAATAAAATAACAATGAGATATTGTCCTAGTGATATTTAATAGGAGTGAAGCTGAACCCTAATAATAAGTCTAATTTCAGCCTACCACTAAGTCCTGATACCAGCACTCCTCTCTTACAGGACTTGCAACACTGCTATCTATCTAAGCTCTTACAATAATTCCCTCCCTGTAGGCGGCTGTAGCACATTTCCCCTATGTGCTCTTTACATTGCTTCAGCACTCTCTTCCTTCAGGAGCGGTAGCATTTCCTCCAAACAAGATCCTTTTACCATCCTTTTCACTAGATTCTCAGACCACTCTCTTTCCTTCTAGCTGTGGTAGTTCACCTTGTAGGCTCCAGGAGAAGGAGCTTCAGCAGTGCTGCAGAGTTGCAGTTGCAAAATCGGGGCCGAAAGCTGCCCAGAAAAGACAACAAAAACAGCAACATCCCGTTTCTCCTTCTTCCTTGCTCTTTGTTTCCAGAGCCTCCTGGATTGAATACCCAAGGTTTTTCACCAGATCAGGCACTTAGAGGGGTTACCTGGGCTGCTGCACATAGGCAGGAGCCATCACAATAAATTTGGAGAAAAGGACAAGACGTACCCTTTAGCAAATGACTCCAGGATGGCAGACGCCCCAATGTGATTGGTTGATAATGTGTGGAATGTGCAGACTTGAATGACAATGGCCTTCCGTGTAGCTGCCAGGACTTAAACTAATAATAATAGTAATAAAGATAATAATAATAATAATATTAATAATCGTAATATTAAAACAATTCATAGAGCACCTGGTTACTCCTTCCACAGCGTCCCTAAACTAATATAATCATAAGATTCCTCCCATCTAATTGAATGCCTGTTTAAACACAGATCTACCTGGACCCTGCCGCTGTTGGCACTTTCAAAATATGTAGTGAAGTGATGCCCATTTCTTCCTGCCTGAAGGGATTGCTGATGCTTTACTGTTCTACTCTGCAGCTGATGCTCCTCTTGCCTTTGTAGGTGATAAATGCTAGCCCAGAAAGTCTGTAGACACTAATCCAGCAGCTTGAGACTGTCTTCAGGGCACACCAGAGAACAAAAGAGGGATAGAGGGATGTCCCAAAAAAGTTCAGCTAGAATTTTTTTTTATCCCAGTCATGACTATCCCTGGTGAGAACACTTCCTTCTTGCACACGTTTTTTTGCTATTTTGTTCATATTTGACTCTGCAAATTTGCAGCGGTCCAACACCCCTTTGGCTTGTGAGCTAGCTGGATATTATAGACCTTTGTTTTCTAGAGCTAGCCCTTTGTGCGTGCAGTATGGGACTAGCCTCTAGGGCAAGCAGGCTGTGCCTGGCGGGCTGGTCTTACAAGTTAGTGCATGGGGCAGTTTTTTTGTCTGTTTGTGGGCCTGTTTTATGGTTTGCTGTCCAGGATTGATCATTTATCCTGATAGTCAAACAAACATTGCTTGCAGCAAGTTGAAGTTGTGATTCTCCTATTACCATGACTAGAAAATCTGGATTCCATTGAAGACACGGAGGCTGACATTATGTAATATTCTTTTAATGCAGTCCAAGCAGCCGCAAACATCACAATATTAAAAGGTTCCAGAATAGAAAATTAGCTACACATAAAAGGCAAGAGCCATCAACAATCTGCCTCTTTCAAATGTGGAGGAGTATAAGTTCATGAAACTTGAAACTTCTAAACTTCAAAACGAGCTTCTGATGATGGAGAAGGTAGAACAAAGGTAAATCCAAAGGCCGTACGTCTCGCAGTTAAGGAGGGTTACCTGAAAAGAGAGAGAAGTAAATACCTCCTGAACATAACAAATAGTGTAATGACTGGAAATACTTACTTTGGAAAGGTTCCTGGCAAAGCTGCCCAGAAAAGACAACAAAAACAGCAACATCCCGTTTCTCATTCTTCCTTGCTCTTTGTTTCCAGAGCCTCCTGGATTGAATACCCAAGGTTTTTCACCAGATCAGGCACTTAGAGGGGTTGCCTTATCAAGCTTAAAGAAGAAGTAAGAAATGTATACAAGTACTGTTACTAAAAAGTACATTAACTCACTGTAATGAAAATAACAATAATTCATTGTAAGATCACCAAGGGGTGGGATAGGTGGGATAATGTTAGCCTCTGTGTCTTTAATGAAATCCAAATTCTCTAGTAATATTAATAGGAGAATCGCAACTCCATTACAAGAATGGAGGCTACATTATGCATGTTGGTTGCTTTGTTAAACTATGTCAGATATATGTTTGATTGGTTTGCAATAGTGACATGCAAAGATGCTAGCATTTGACCAGTCAGCCGCTTTGAGAATGTCATCCAACTTCCCTCCAGACCAGAGCGAATTACTGGCCATAGCACCTCTAAGGGACTGAGCTTGAAATTTCCTTAAGTCAATTTCTGCTAAACTCATAACAGTCTTAACCCATCTATCAATAGAGGTCAAGGTTATACCTTTGTGGGGTTTAACAAGTAATATAAGTAATCGGTTCACACCCTGGGGCGAAGAGCAAACATTCTGTGTTCATACTCCCTCTTGCAGTCCACAACGCAAAGTTTTGGGCATTAATCAAAAAGTGGGTAAAAGACTTAATCTGACATAGTCTTTGTTTTTCTATAAATCTCAAATTTGACACCGGACATGTTATAAGATCTATTCGTAATCTCCAGGGCTTTGACATCAGAGACCCTCCTGCATGGAATTAGGCATAGTAGAGTAGCCAGCTTAATGGAAAGGTTTTGTTTCTATTTGGGAGAGTATTAACAGGCCAGTTATTGAAAAGATCTAATTTTAACTTCACATCTCAGAAACATTCATATTTTGGTTTAGGAGGCCTTCTTAAGCTAATGCTTTTCATCACTCTGTAAACAATGACATTTTTACCCAACCTTTTATCGTTGCCAAGGACATGGCCAGCAGGCATAGCCAATCTATAGCAATTGATAGTTCTATAGCTGAGACCTCTTTCAAATTGTTCAACAAGGAAGTTAACTTTGTCAACAAAAGTTGCCTCCAAGGAATCCAGGTTCCTTTCCAGGCACCAACATACCCAGAGTCTCCATATGTTGTTATATCTGAAGTGAGCACCTGGGACCCAAGACTCTCAGAGGAGAGTTGCAGCTGTTGCCAAAAGTCCTGAGATGTCATTGGATCTCCTGACACTCTCCAGGAAAGAAGCGTTAAACTCCCGCTCTGAATTAGGGGGTGACCCAGCGACGGCTCGTGGAGGGAGTTACGGTGGGGCAGGAGGGTGGGGAGGGGGAGGGGCAGGGTGGAGGTTGCTAAAAACCGGCATATGGATAATTGCAGGTAAGTAAACAATTTAATTAATAAAACGAATTTCGTAGTGCGCCTTGCATCGCAAAATGCAATGCAGTGCGAGCTACGAAATTCTTTTTATTAATTAAATTGTTTACTTACCTGCAATTATCCATATGCCGGTTTTTAGCAACCTCCACCCTGCCCCTCCCCCTCCCCACCCTCCTGCCCCACCGTAACTCCCTCCACGAGCCGTCGCTGGGGTGACCTCCTCCCTTTATGTGTGTAAGATATTCTAGGGTAGGTATTAAAAAGGGGGTTTGCAGGCTGGTTCTAGAGTGATGGGGAACCATGCCTGGGATGGCCAAAAGGGAGTTATTTGGTCAAGGAAGCACTGATCCTGCCTCACTTTCTGAAGAACTCTCTGAATCATGGCAAAGGGAGGGAACGCGTAAGCTTTGGCTCCTTTCCAAGATGGTAGGAAGGCATTGACTGCCAGAGCACCCGGGTTGGGCATCCAGCTGAAGTAGCTCTCCAATGGAAAAGTTATTCTGCTCACAAATAAGTCTATCTGTAGGGCACCCCAGATCTCATTCAGGGTACTAAACACGGAAACTTTGAGTTTCCAATCGCAGTGATCTAACAGGAATGTTGAGTTCCAGTCTGCAGAGAAGTTCCATTTCCCTGGGAGGTATTCCACTTTGAGAGCAATCTTGTGTTCCAGACAGAACATCCATAGTTTCTTTGCTAGATTCGAGAGGTCCGTAGACTTGGTGCCTCCCAGACTATTTATATAGGCTACCGCGGACATGTCTATCTTTAGAATGGCTGACCTCCCTTGGAGAAGCTCATCAAGGCGTAGAGGCCAGCTGTTAGTTCGAAATAATTTATGTTGTGAGAAGATTCCTCTTGCGACCAGATACCACCAGTGTTCTGATCAAGAATGCAAGCTCCTCAGCCATGAAGGCTCGTATCGTATTCTAAAGCAAACTCTGGTTTTAACCAAAAGATTGCTTTTCTATTCCACGCGTCTAGGTTCTCGAGCCACCAGGCTAATTCCGATAGGGCTTCTTGATCCAGAAAGAACCGATCTCCATACCAGAGGCCAGATCTTAGGGCTCTCGTTTTTACCCTTTGGAGGGCCTGATAGTTTAGGGGACCGAGAAAGATGGCTTAGATGGAGGAGGAGAGGAGACCCAATAGTCTGGTTAGCTCACTCAGAGATTAATCTTGTTGTTTCAGGATGTGTCTTGTTTCCTTCCTGATTGTTGTAATTTTTTGGAAGGGAGTAAAAGAAGACATCTTAAAATGTCTACTGTGAAATTTAGGAAATCCAGAGTTTTGGAAGGGGTAAAAATAGATTTTTCTGATGAATCCTAAGCTTTCTAAAAGATCCATCGCAGTCTTCAGATCTTTGACTATTTGTGAAAGGTCTTGTGACATTATAAGAATGTCATCTAAGTATATGATTAGATGAATGCCCCATACTTTTAGGGATGAAGCAACAGTTCTCATGACCTTGGTGAAGCACCAAGGGACAGAAGAGAGTCCAAATGCGAGTGCCTGAAATTGGTACAGATGGTATTTCCACACAAATTGAAGCAAGGGTTGGTGGGTTTGGCATAAGAATGCTAAAGTAAACATACTTAAGTTCCAGCTTGACTAACCAGCCTCCCTCTAATAGTAGATACCTCAGGAAGTGGATACCCTCCATCTTGAAGTGCCTATAGACCAAGAATTTGTTTAGTTCTCTTAAGTTTATGACAGGTCTTCCACAAGAAAGAGTGTGCTTATAAGTCTTAATGCTTCTAATGGGACCTCTATTATCGCTCCTTTCTGAAACATGGAGGAGATGTCCTCCTCTACAATTTTTTGTTGATCTACAGAGAGAGGAAAGTCTCTCGGAAAGTAGTTTGAGTAGGTGTATGAGTAAAATTTATCATAAATCCCTTGATGGTGTTTAAAACGCAAGGGACTTGAGTGATCAGTCTCCAATTGTGAATAAAGTATCTGCCACCCACTTTTAGGGGAAAAGAAGGGGAATGAAGAGTACTCACTTGTAGGGATGTTGGAGTTAGGAGTTCCGCGGGAACTAATTCCTCAGCTGCGTTGTCCTCTACCTCTCTGGGGATAGAATTGTGGTATGTTGTACTGCTGGTACCCTCTTCAGTAACCACGGGGTGAGGGTTCTCTATCCTCCATATCACTTAATTTTGTGTTTAATTTGGTCAAAATGATTCTACGTCTTTCTGCATTCATGCTTGCGTTGGCATTTCCCAGTAGTATTACTGCCCTCTGGCTCCATCCCCTGATGAGTTTGGTGTTAAGAGGAGTGCCATTGATATGGCTAGCTTCAGCGGAATCTAACATTCTGGCTAATCGACCCAGTACGTCGAGAAGACAGTCTTGGTACCCTTTCAGGGATCTTTCCATCCCTTTCCTTGGATCACGTCCAAGTTTAAAAAGGAATCTAATCAGTTCGGGGTCCAAGTTGGGGGTATAGCAGGTCTTGTCCTCAATAGAGGGTCTAGAGCCTTCGGCTCTAAGAATGTTACAAGTGTCCATCCCTAAGAGGTTTCTTACCCATTTTTTAATGAATTTTGCAACGTGGTCTTGAGGGCACCACTCAGAACTTCTTGGGTGTTTGAGTTTTAATGGAGAAAACAGTTCTTCTCCCAAGAGGATGATGTGAGTTCCTCTTCCAGATTGTAGAAATCTTGATTGTCATCATCAAGATTAAGGACATACTCATCAGGTATGTCTGAGGACTGTGGTTCTGAAATTCTCAAACCTGTCTGCATTTTAATTTTGCCCTCACGTAGGCCAGTGAAGTGAGCCCAACAAACACGTGGCTTTGCCTTCTGAGTTCGCGCATATATTAATTTGGGTTTCTCTGACCCTGAATGAACTGCAGAGAGAGTAACCCTTTTCACCTGAAACTGACCTTTTGCAAAACCAGTTCCGCTAGCTGATCGTTGTCTGAGTTTTTCAATCACTGTTCAGGACCTTGTTAACCATTAGTTTACTTGCGCATATGTTATCTTAAACAATATCTAAATGGCTTCTTTCCTTAAAGACTTTCTTTTCTGAAACATGGGTTTTCGCTATGTGTCGTGACAGCCATCTAGTGTTACTTTTTATGTAGGCCTCAGAAGTTAGTTTGTGAGCAAAGCAGTCTGACCTGTTGTGAATCATATATACACATTAACCAGGGATTTCTTTGTGCACCGGAGTTAATTTTAGAAGCTGGCCTTTTACCTAAGAATTGACCCTGCCAAGCCAATTTCCCTGCAAGATCATTATTTACCTTTTCCAATCACTATTCAAGACATTTGTTAACTTTTAAAGTTTCTTACGTATTTGTTATCTGGCACATTATCTGAAACTACTTTTCCTGACTATTTCTCCATTTCATGGGTTATGCTTTCAATTAAGGGTTTGTGCGGGCCTTCCAGATTATTATTTAGATATGCCTAAATATTAACTTGTGGGTTGGGACACTGTAAAATGAGCTTTACTGTATGATGCTGTGTGATGTCATGTACTTTCTATTGGTTGAATTTTGGTGCAGGGGTGTGCATTTTAAATGTACCATTTTGTGTATAAATAGGGATGTCTCGCCTTAGTAAAATTGAGCAGTTTCTTGAGTTGTACACCGTGTTGTATTGCTGGGATTTCTGCTACTAGCTGCAGCTAATAAATTTGATCTCTGACGCCACCTAGAAGTATTCCGTGTCTCTGTATACCAAGGCAAGGGAACCTAGAGGACTCTGGGCATGTCCCTGATGCCACTGGGTACTTGAAAACCCGGTTCTTCAGGACTCAACATCATTACAATCATTTTCTCCCATATTGTAAAGAGTGTTATGATATTTTGTTCCGCTAGGGACACCCAGATGTTTTGTGTTACCAGGGACACCCAGATAAGTCTTGCCACTATGGACACCTAGTGAGTTTGAGGTGCGGGATCTTCATTGGAAGATGAGGTGCTAAGACCTCCCTGATTTGATGAGGTGCTAGGACCTCCCATATTGCTCTTATCAGTGTTTTTAATTTTCTTTATCTTTCACCCCTTAATTTGGTGATGTCATCAGAGTAGGGGTTCAACATTTCTGTGATCTCATCCTCCTCAGGGAGTGACGTTTTTGAGTACATGGCCTGACTCAAGGTCTCAATCATGCAGGACCTCATTTCCTTATGAAGGATTTTTTTAGGGCTTTGTTGTCTATGTTAGGAGTAGGGGTGTAAGCGTCATCTGAGTCGGAGTCGGACATAGTGCAGACAAAATGTTAACTTGTAAATTAGTAAGATCACCCTTCAAGGGTTAATATAGTTAGGGTAGGAATTCCCCTTTGAAATTAAAGAAATGGTAGGGTGATGAAATGCCTGGAAAGAAGAGTTCCTCCTTTTTTTTAAAGGCTGGAAATACCATAATTGAAGCTTTCTTCCATATAGTCCCCCTATGAATAGGGTTGGAAAAGTAAAGAGCACTTGTGGTAATTTTCAGAGCAGCAGCTGGTCACGCTCGTGTCAAGTAACTAACACTCTTTTGCTCGTGATCAGCTGCTGCTTGGTTACTATGGTGAAATGTGGCCTCGAGTGCGATCGTGAAAGCGATCAGCTGGAGGCCGGGAGATGACGTAGTAAGGAAAGGCTCCTAGCAATGGGTGGATCAGACGTCACCGTTGCTAAGGTGCGTTCCTCTAATCCTCCAAAAGATGCAGAGCCACGCTGGAGTGCTCGGCCTGCATCGGGGAAGAGAGGACATTACAGGAAATAAAACACAACAGTAAACTCATTATTGTGTTAGAGCTTGACTTGAGAGGCATAAAAAAGCAGGGATGAAAGGAGAATAAACATTTTAAGTGAACATCAAAATAATATAAGGTTGATTAAAAGTTTTAAGTGAACATCAAAATAGTTTACGTTCGGCAGAATCTATAAATCTATCAATATAATCAAACACTAGAATATAGTACGTAATAGGCTGAAAAAGAAAAGGCAGGTTAATCTGGTCACTCATGCAAGGGTGGAACTAGGGAAAAAGGTGTAGGGAGAGCTCCATAAATTGGAGATTGGTATAGAGGCAGTGGGAAGGGGGGTGGGGTTAAGCCATACAGGAGGGAACTTCAAAATAGAGATAAAAAACGATTAATAGTAAGGAGAGAAATAGAACTTATCTGCCTGGAGCTGCATTTAAAGAGGCAGATTGTTGATGGCTCATGCCTTTTATGTGTAGCTAATGTTCTATTCTGGAACCTTTTAATATTGTGATGCATGCGGCTGCTTGGACGGCATTAAAAGAATAATGCATAACGTAGCCTCCGTTCTTGTCATTAAATCAATGCAGTTTGAGGGCGTGGCCACGACACCACACAAGATGGCAGCCTAGTGGTGTCTCTCCGCTGCAGCGGACCTCTTCTCCGATATTTCCTGCGGTCCCGCGGATTCTTCAAAGTCATTTTTACCGCGGACTTCAAGCGGAATGTGAGCCGCATCTAATGTGCTGTTCCTCTTCATCTCCGGTTTGTGCGTCATCTGCTGCCGGTGCCTGTTTACATCGGACCTTGCCACGGCAGCCATTTTACGTCGTACCTTCTCCTCACGAAGCAAGCACCTCAGCAAAATCACTTGGTTTTTCAGGTTGGCTGCCTCCGTGGCTCTCATCATGGCTCTCATCATCTCCTAAATGCTTTTTTCATTTTTCACAATGTACTCTTGGGGATCTAATTTGTAATTCTTCAAACTTTCTTTTAATTTAATGCTCCATTGTTCCTGTTCTCATAAAGCATTAAGGGAGTATAATTGCTTAACAACTACTGTGGACTCTTGTGCATGAAGGCTATTTTTCAACTACGCCACCTTGCTACTGCCATATTATAATGCTTATATTTCCTCATTTGGATGCATGTCTCTCTACTTAACCATTTCTTTTGTTTGCATACTACGTTTTTTACAGGATTTCATTCGAATTTATTTTGCAAATACTTGTCCCGGTCTGTAGGTGGCTTCTGATTTACTCTCTGCGAACTCTCTCTATTAATAAATAACCTACTGTTGACATCTTTATGTACTGGGACTGGCAGCAGCTATCATTTTAAGGGGTTAACTCTTCTTATGTAGAGCAGCGACAGTTCATTCTTGCAAGTTGGCCTTACAGTCTGAGGAACTTTTCTCTGTCACCATTTTTGGGAAGCTGTGTTTCAATAAGTTGCAGTAATCAGTCAGCAAGTCAGATGTTGCACTATTCGTTTGTATATGGGCAGACTGCATAAGTCAAAATGTGTTTTCGTCTCCTCAAAATCTCATCAAGGTTCGCCCGTTCCAGCTTCTTCTGGTGTATCTGTTGATTTGGATCAAATGGCTGGTCTAGCTCCGCACCGATCTTCCTCAGCCCAATCTACTTCAACTAAGACTTCTCCTCCTATTGTTTCTTCTAAACGCCTGAAACAAGATCCTTCCTCTCCGGATAAACCTACCTTTCCAATCTCTATGGAGTTACTTTTAGAGGAGATACACGCCCTGGGCCCTTTTGTTGAAGAAACCAGCAAAGACATGCACATTTTGAAAGAAAATTGGGCGTCTATGGATACTAGGATTACTTCTGTAGAATAAAAAGTTTTGGCAGTACAATCTAATTCTCTGGAGAAGTCGGTCCTCGCTCTCCAGCAACATACAGAGGACTTAGAAAACAGGAATAGAAGGAACAATCTTTGCATTTATGGTCTGCCGGTATCTCTGGAAGGGAATGACCCTGTCACGTTTTTTACTTCCTTCCTTCCGAAAATATTAGACATGCCTCCTACCACTTCTATTAACATCCAGAGAGCTCATAGACTTGGTCCACATTCTTCTGAGGCCCTGAAGCCACAAGGTGTTATTATTCTCTTTTTGAAATTCACAGATCTCCTTGCAGTTCTTGCAGCAGCTAGATCCAAACGTCAAATTTCCTGGATGGGTCAGAGAGTGTTCCTCTCTCAGGATGTTTCCAATGTCACAGCATCCAGAAGAAAGGAGTTTCTCAATCTACATGTACCTCGGCGATCTCTTGGTGCTCAATATGGTTTGTTTCATCCTTGCATTTTCAAAGTTACTCACCAAAATAGGACTTGGACCTTTCAAGACCCTGGAGAACTTAAAAATGTTATTCATCTTCATTCCGGTGGCGCCATGGATACTACGAGCTCTTCCAATGGCTAAAACTTCATGTTCTTCTAATGGTTGATCATTTCATCTTTTTCGCTTTGTCTATGTCTGTTTTTTTCCTATAGATTGATGCAGTTAATCTATTTTCAAGTTGTTCCCTCTTAAACTTTTTCCGTCATTCTTATCTCCTTGTTGCATATTTCTCTTACTTAACTATTCTGTTTGTTATATAGTATATTTTGACTTGTATGCTGTCATTTTTCTTTCCCTATTGTTATTTGTCTTTTTCTCTCCCTCCATAGGTTCATGATGATCTCACCTGACTCCATGTGTCTGGCATCTTCAATTCTTTTGTCCTGGTGTGGTTTGGACTTTCACCCTTTGCGTGGTTCGTCTTGTTGTGTGTCGCCATTTCCCCATCTTCTTTGTATTTGGATATGTACTGTCTCTTCTTTCGTTTCTCTTTTTCCTCTCTTTCTTTCCTCTTCCTTCCCCTTCCTTCTGTCTACTGGTTTTTATTACCTACTCTTGGATTTCCTATTTCTTTCCTTTTTCGGCTATTTGATGTTCACATGTCTTTTTGCATTTTGTTATGGTATTATGCTTATTTCGTGTATAAATTTAGAGTTGTTACTTGGAATGTAAAAGGTTTTATTAATCCCATCAAATGGCACAGAGTACTTTCCCATTTATCTACGTATAACCCTGATATTGTCCTTTTACAAGAAACCCACCTTACTGACCTTGAATCTCTTAAATTAAAAAAGGAATTGGGTTGGTACAGTTTTATTTTCCCCATCTAATAATAAAAAATGGAGTTGCTTTTTTAATTCATAAAAAATGTAAATGTAAAGTGTTGTTAGAAGAAAAAGACTCTGATGGTAGATGGATTTTGGTTAAACTTTTAATTAATTCAATCCTTTTAACTGTTTTTAATATTTATGGTCCCACTCAACCTGACTGTTCCTTTTGGCCCTTAATTACAAGCAAATGTATTCAACACAAAAACGATTTCTTTATTTTAGAAGGAGACTGTAACCAGATTATGGATCCATTCCTTGATCGTAAATCTGCCGTTCGCTTTGTCCCTCACAAATCTCACAAACTATTTTTAGATACCATTTTATAAGCACATCTCTCTGACTCATGGAGACTCCCACATCCAGACACTTTAGACTACTCCTTTTTCTCTCCTCCTCATAATTCTTTCTCTCGACTAGACTATATCTTTCTTTCTCAATCCTTATCTCAAAATGTAATTTCTTCCTCTATTGAACCCATTGTTATCTCAGATCATGCCCCCATTCTAACGGACATTGAGTTACTTCCACCTCATCCTAAACCATCTTGTTGGCGCTTCAACTCTACACTTCTTACTGACCCTAATTTTTCCTCCTCTTTCCGCTCCTTTACTAATTACTTCTTCCAATTTAATTCCGATCCTAACACTCCTTCTCATATTCTCTGGGATTCATTTAAGGCCACTGCGAGAGGATTTATCATTGATTTTAGGAAAAATAAACAATTTGTTCAGAAACGTATTTCTTCTCTAGCACATATTAAAAAATTGGAGCATCAATTCTACACTTCTTCAGATAACGGCATATCACCAGAGCTTCTGAAAGCGAAAATTGCTTTTAACAAACTCACCACTGATAATGCTTCTTTGATTCTCCTCCTCCGTAGTGCGCGTTATCATGGTGGTCGCAATAAATCTGGTAAACTCTTAGCTAACTATCTCAAGTCCCGTAAGGAACGTGCCTCTATTGATTCTATATATTCCTCTGACAATACTCTTCTCCATGGAGACCAAGACATTCTTAATCAGTTCCAATTATTTTACCAACATTTCTATACTCCTGAATCTCCTCCGACTCCTTCTCTTCTTCAATCTTATTTTGTGAAATTACCCAAACCTTCTACATCTCATCTTAATTTTAAAGACCTCGAACTTGATCTTTCATTGCAAGAACTCTCTACGGCCTTGTCTTCTCTCACTAAAGGTAAAACACCTGGCCCTGATGGTTTTCTGGTTGAATTTTATTTACATTTTTCTGACCTCTTATTACCCAAACTCCTATCTCTTTTTCAATCATTTTATTCTTGTGGCAAAACAGATGGTACCTTTCAGGATGCCACCATTTGTCTTATTCCAAACGATGGTTGTGATCCCAAATTATGTAAAAACTATTGTCCAATTTCACTAATTAATGTTGATTATAAACTTTTTGCTAAATTACTTACTTTACGCTTGGACTCCTTTATGCCTCATCTTATTGGGAAAGAGCAGTGTGGTTTTATTAAAGGGAGACTCACCTCTGATAATTCTCAACTCTTTTTAAATGTCTTAAATAAGGCTTCTTCTCTCTTGATCCCTCTAGCAGCTATTTCTGTTGATGCTAAAAATAGCCTTTGAAAGAGTAGATTGGTCCTTTTTGTTTGCTTCGCTAAAGTGGCATGGTTTTGGTCCCAAATTTATTTCTCTCATATCTTTGTTATACTTCTCACCCAAAGCTTCAGTTCGAGTGAATGGTCAGCTTTCCTCCTCTTTTACCCTTCAAAGGGGAGTACGTCAAGGTTGCCCTCTTTCTCCACTTCTCTTTATCTTAGCTCTTGAGCCTTTTCTATCCTCCATTCGTAATAACTCCTCCATTTCTGGATTCCCATATGGTGATAATCAATTAAAACTTTCTGCATATGCAGACGATATTATCTTGTTTATTTCAGATCCTGAAGTATCTAGCCCTCCTTTATTATCTGAATTTGAAGCATTTTCCCCCGTCTCAGCATACAAGATTAATTCTGATAAAACAGAAATTCTTCCTTTGACTAAATTTTGTCTACCTCATTTATTCTCTTCAACAGGTTTTGCTTGGAATAGTACGAAACTCAAGTATTTTGGTATTTGGTTTTCCAATTCCATTTCCGCTTCCATTAAATTAAATATGTCTTCAGTTCAATCTCAAATTGATCAGTTATTCTCTTCCTAGAACCCTCTCTTTCTCTCCTGGTGGGGTCGTCTAGATTCGATTAAAATGATGATTGCCCCGATTCTTATCTATATCTTTTCCATGTTACCGTACATATTCCTGCCCTTTATTTTAAATGTATTGATTCTTCTCTTTCAAAATTCCTTTGGAGGAATAAAAAATCTAGAATTTCTCTTTAATGCTCTTTGTAAAGCTAAATCGAATGGTGGTGTTAATTTTCCTGACTTCCGTCTATACCACAGGTCCTTTTCTCTTCGTCAGGCATCACGCTGGTTATCGGCGGAATCTTCCCTCTTTTCTCCTCTTTGGCTCCATATTGAACAAGCTTTATTATTACCTTTTTCCTTTGAGGAAGTTTTACGTTTTTCCACTAAATCCCATTAGACTTCACTTCCTTTATATAAACATACTTCTTCTCTACTAAAACCTTTGATCTTTCCGTTGGTCATCTCACGGGAATCTTTTCTTAAAACACCCATCTGGTGTAATTCAATTATTCTTTTAAATAACAGACCTATTTCGTGGTCATCCTGGAGACTAAAAGGTATCATATGGGTCAATCACCTCTTTGATGGTGTGCTACCTTGTTCGTTTCCCCAATTCCAGCTCCAATTTCCGTGTCCTTGCTCCTTTTTACGAAAATATACTATCCGTCTTCACCAACTTCTCCTTCTCATCTTCTTGTGCTACTTTCTACCCTCCCTAAAGAATCTCTTATTTATAAGTTCTTCTCCTCTCCTAACCCTGATCATGCCAAATCCAAATTGGAACTTTCATGGGAAAGAGATTTGGATTGTACTTGGTCCACTGCTCTTTGGGACAAACTCTGGTCCAAAACTTTGAAAACCTCTCGATATGCCTCTCTTACTCAGTCTTTATTTTTTCTATACCATAGACTTTACCTTTCTCCTCTTTCTATATCAGGCTTCACATCTTCTTCTGACTCTAACTGCTGGACTTGTGGTACTCCTGATGCTGATCTCCTCCATCTCTTCTTTCTCTGTCCTTCCGTATACTCCTGATGCTGATCTCCTCCATCTCTTCTTTCTCTGTCCTTCCGTATCTGCTTTCTGGAAACCAATTTGGTCCTATATTTCCCATATAATTACACTCTCCATTCTATATTCGTTCCCTATTCTTTTTCTTGGCAGTCTTTCGGACTCTTTAGTTCTTCCCCCACATTCACGAAGCCTTTTGGATCTCATGCTTGCACTTGCATTTCAACACATATCTTCTAATTGGAAGTCCCTCAAGAATATTTCCATCTGCAGCTGGTGGAACTCTTTATGCCATTTTCATAGCCTTGATGTTGCCTTTGCCTCTTCCTGCACACCAACTCGGAATGTAGATCTTTATTGGTTACCTCTTACCTCATACCTTGATCAGTTAGCTCAAAAGAAACCTCCTCAGGTTAGTTCAGAAAATTTTAAACCTCCTTGAAGGATTTTACTCTCTCCGTCTTGTTTATTTAATTTTACTCATAATTGTTTTATATTGCAATGTTATTTCTTTGATACAGAATGTGTATGATTACCTATACCAATTATTTATTTTGCTTTTTTTCTATATGACATGATTTGATTATAACTTACCTTTTTCTTCCCTTTCCCTTCCCTCCTTTCCCCTCCCTTCAAAAAACCCATAAAATGCTTTATTTCTGGTTTGACGTTGGTAATGTTATACCTTCAGAATTGATTGATACGTTCTTGTTTTATTTTTTGATTTGCTGATGTCATTCTCTTGTTTGATCAATATATTTCAATAAAGCTTTCAAACATAAAAAAAATCCATGCAGTTTACCATACTTTACAAAACACCTATAGAGTGTGTCTTTACAAGTTCAAAGCTCCCCTGATTTACAAATATGGGCCACTTTTGTAGCTCTTTAATTCGTTAGTGGAAGCCGCTTTTATTTTGGCACCAGGGTCTATGTTTTATCCCAGTCTGACCAATGTGTGATTTGTACCTGGTCCAGTGTGCCATGCTGCAGCTTTTCGCCTTCATGTCTAAGGTTTGTTCCTAGTGAATATGGAGCGACTGGCTCAGAGTAAGTAGGCCTCCCAGGCTTGTGAGTTTTTCTGTTTTTTTTGCAGATTTATATAGCACAGACTCGACAGGAAGGTATTGCAGCGCTTTACATGAGTGCCAGTTACATTACACAGGGACTCATTCATTTCTTTTTGGTAGGCACAGGCAGATTAAGTGATTTGCCCAGAATCACAGGATGTAGAGTTGACCCTGAGGCTCGAACCTTGGTTTCCCAGCTCCAAAGTCGGTAGTCTAGCCGTCAGATCACATTCTTATCCCCATTTTAAGTGACTAACACTAGTTAAACTAGTTTATACTAAACCAAGAGAGTTGTATTTTCAAAGATACAGTGACACACTTTTTCTAACTCCGAGAAACTGTTCCTTTACTTTGCAGGTTGCTGCTACACTGTATTGTTGTGTGCTACTTTAATTTCCTCGTTCCAACAATGTTACAGTGTTCATGAGCATTAGAATCTTAAATAGTAAAGGTTTGTGAATTTGTTAATTTGTAACTCAGTTTTGCCAAGAGGACTGCAGTCCTTCATGTTGCAGTGTTTTGATCGTGATTCCAATCTTCTCAAATGCATTGCTGCTGGGTTGTGTTTTCATTCACAGATTTACGTCTATGTTCTGGATCGTTTAATGAGCACAAATTCTTTATAATGAGTGATACTACTTAACCGCATTTTAACACTGTATTGTGTTCTATGCCCGTTTGTACTGTGCATTGTGCGACTTTACCATGTGTTTGTAATTATAATTATCACTGCAAAGATATCTAAATATAAATATATCTAAATGTACTAAATTTACTAAATTTAGTAACTTGGGGGCAGATTTACAAGCACCTTGTGCCCCTTTTACGCCGCTGTTGCGTCACTTTTGTGATGCAGCGGCGGTGCAAAAGATGCGCCATGGTGCGGGGTACTTACAACGTGACGCATCTGGAAGACGCGTCACGTTGTAAAGCCCTGCGCCACATGTAGGCGTTCCTGTGCAGGGGGGGCGTTCCGACGCAGGAACGCCTCCTAAAAGTGGCTGAGTGAAATCTACAAGATTTCATGTGTTTGAGGAAACAAGGGGGACCCAACGGGTAGCTGTGAACCATGGGTATCAACTACATTTTTTAGAACAAGGGTTCTTAGCTTTTTAGGGGATTGAGAAGGTAATAAACAGACCACAATAAGCTGCTATAGGTTTGCCTTCCTTGTCCAGCCGGGCAAGGAATTTATTTATCAAAAGATAGAATGTAAATGATTATGATGCATTACTAAAACAATAGCAAGACACAATCCTGTGCTGTACTAGAAGGGAAAGGAAAAATAGAAGAAGGTGACAAAGGGTGTTTCAGGCAAAAGAAAGAGCAGACAGGGTACTGTTATGAATAAACAATAATGACAGTATCGCCTAGAGTGGCACATACAACAACAAATATAAATTATTTTCATGTATGCCCACTTATGGGTGTCGATGTTTCGATCCCTCACTCAAAAATTAAAGGGGATCATCTTCAGGACTTATGTGATAAGAAATGCCTGAATTAAGGACTCCTGTTGGAGAAATAATAAAGAACAACAAACAGGGACATTATCAGAAAAGAATCTGGGAGAGCGGTCAAAGCATACCCTTCTTAACATTTACAAAATTCGGAACCGCGGTGTGGGTGCAGTGCTGGTGACAGTGGTATTGTGCTGAATAAATTCAACATTAAAATGCAGAAGTCCTCAGAATCGCAGTGGGAGACTTGTATTGAAGGTGAGTGGTCAGGAGTTGTGAACACGCGAGTGAAAACAAAGCTCAGAGCCCAGTGAGCTGGTGGTTGAGCCGAGCATTGTGCACCTAAAGTTACATGGAGGAAAGAACTCTGTGGTTTGGGTGGAGGGTTAGCTTTGCATAAAACATACCTCTTGGTTTAGAGGTGAGGTTGGCAGAATGGAACTTAAAGGGAAACCTTTAGGTGAAATGTTGATGATGTCACCAGGGTTTGGGCAATCGCGTGCTAGTTCCTATGTTCAAAGAATCAAGAAACAGTGGGGTAAGGACTTATCTCATTTTGCATGGTACATAGTAAAAAAGGCGCAAGGGCGGTGTACCTTAAAATAGTTGATTTACTGGCTTACAAGTTGGAGTAATAATAGTTTCCAGGAAATGTCGGTTACGGTACGTAGCCGGTCTGTGGATAAAGTATGAAGCCGTTAGTGAGGAGGTCCGAGCTTTAATGTGCAAACAGGAAAGTGCCATGGCGGGAAGTTAAAAGCCATACCGATTGGCGTTTCATCAGTGCCACAATGGGGTAGGCTCTCGTCTTAACGGGAGGCTTAATGGCCGTCGCCGCACTTAGAACAATGTCAGGGATGAGCCGCTGTAAAAAAAGGGTTTACAGCTATTAGCGCCCGTCAAGTGGTGAGCAACGGGGGAATGCAAAGTAGAAGGGCTTCGGAGTGCTTACCGGATCAGATTCAACCTTGCGGCGAGCTGCCGGCGTCCTAGGACCTACTTCCGGGTTGTAGAGTGGAAGCTAGGCGAGACCATTTGTGTGTAATAGAGGACGGTCACGTGACAGTGGTGATGGGCGACATCTTGGAGTGGAGGTCACTCCATGGGAAACAAAGGGAATCTAATTGTAGCTGGATGATATTAAGGGCACGGCCTGGGTGCAAAAGGGATAATTTTTATTCTAAACTTAAAGGCATACTCCTAAAATGGACAGCGCGATACCATGCACAACGGTGGTGTTGGAATTGGAAAAGAAGGGATGTGCTATTGGTCAGTCATGCTTAGGGAATGGAGTGATGAAGTGTTAAGTAGTGGTTAAGTGAGCTAGTATCACTTTCGCACAGGAGTTATGGCATGCGGGAGTGAAGGTGACATAGATTCATATTTACATGTGATGTTTAAAAACATTCTTAGTTCAATCGCTATCAGAGGCAGTATCAACAGGATGCTGAGCCCAGCACCACTGTGTTTTTGGTCAATGTTCAACTTGTCATGAGACTTCTAGTGACAAAAATTGTTCTTTCAGAGAAGTGTCGTCCAATCCTCACTCCGATTGAGTCCTGTGTGGATGGTATTGAATTGGATTATGGATTTCAGTTCCTCTCGGTTCAGGAGTTGTTGTAGGTTGCCTCCTCTCGCTGGTAGTTTCACAGATTTCAGAATAGTCCACCTCAGGTCATCTGCTGTATGTTTCAAGGTCACATAATGTTCAGCCAGTGGGGCAGTGGGGACCCCACATCTAATGCGGCTTCTATGCTGCCCTATGCGTGTCTTGACCTTTTGGGTAGTTTGACCCACATACATTTTTGGACATGGACATAGAACTGCATAAATTACATTCGTACTATTACAATTAGTAAGACTTTTCATATTTACAGTAACATTGTTATGACTGAAAGTACGCCCTTCCATTGTCAGATCGCAGACTGTGCATTGGCCACATTTAACATGCCCTATGATAGGTGGTAATCCCCAATTGGATTGGATTGTTGTGTTTTGGGTTGGAGCAGGAAGAGCTGCGCGGACCAGATGGTCCCTTAAGTTTTTACTCTTTTTGAACGCAAAAAGTGGCTTGTCTAAGTCTAATTGGCCTGCATTTATTGTTGGCCAGTGTTGCAAGATAGTTTTCCGAATCTTATTCGAGATCGGAGAGAAGGTGGTGACACACGCAATTCTCTCCGCTTTCTCGCGAGTCCTTGGCTCTAATAGGGCGTCACGTGGGCAATACCAGGCTCTTTTGGAAGCGTTTTTGACCAATCTTCTTGGGTAGCATGGGCTTTCAGTTTATTAGCCAGGACGTTGGCCTCCCTAAAGTAATCTTGTTTCAGTGAGCAATTCCGCCTGATCCGCAGGAATTGGGAAAATGGCAGTGAGTCTCTAAGGGCTCTCGGATGGTTACTGTCATATCTCAACAAAGTGTTGCGTTCGGTGGGCTTCCTGTACAGTTGTGTCAGTAGTTCACCCTTCTCGTGATAGATAGTTAGATCGAGGAAGGGTATCTCTGTTTTATGGTGAGCCAGGGTGAATCTCAGGTCAGCACAGTTATTGTTTAACCAGTGAAGAAAGGAATCCAATGTGTTTATGTCAGCGTTCCAGATCATAAAAATGTCGTCTATGTAACGCCGCCACATGGCAATACCGGATCGGAAAGGATTCCCATCCGATAAGATAATGCCAGTCTCGAGCGCGTCCATAAACATAATAGCCAGGTGGGGGGCAAAAATCACCCCCATAGATGTCCCCTTTATCTGCTGGCAGAATATACCGTCAAAGATAAAAAAAATTCTTGTTAGACAGAGTTCGAGCAATTGTAAAATAAATATGCATTCCTCAATGTAAAAAGTCCATGGCTACCCAAGAAGATTGGTCAAAAACGCTTCCAAAAGAGCCTGGTATTGCCCACGTGACCCCCTATTAGAGCCAAGGACTCGCGAGAAAGCGGAGAGAATTGCGTGTGTCACCACCTTCTCTCCGATCTCGAATAAGATTCGGAAAACTATCTTGCAACACTGGCCAACAATAAATGCAGGCCAATTAGACATAGACAAGCCACTTTTTGCGTTCAAAAAGAGTAAAAACCTAAGGGACCATCTGGTCCGTGCAGCTCTTCCTGCTCCAACCCAAAACACAACAATCAAATCCAATTGGGGATTACCACCTATCATAGGGCATGTTAAATGTGGCCAATGCATAGTCTGCGATCTGACAATGGAAGGGCGTACTTTCAGTCATAACAATGTTACTGTAAATATGAAAAGTCTTACTAATTGTAATAGTACGAATGCAGTTCTATGTCCATGTCCAAAAATGTATGTGGGTCAAACTACCCAAAAGGTCAAGACACGCATAGGGCAGCATAGAAGCCGCATTAGATGTGGGGTCCCCACTGCCCCACTGGTTGAACATTATGTGACCTTGAAACATACAGCAGATGACCTGAGGTGGACTATTCTGAAATCTGTGAAACTACCAGCGAGAGGAGGCAAGCCACAACAACTCCTGAACCGAGAGGAACTGAAATCCATAATCCAATTCAATACCATACACACGGGACTCAATCGGAGTGAGGATTGGACGACACTTCTCTGAAAGAACAATTTTTGTCACTAGAAGTCTCATGACAAGTTGAACATTGACCAAAAACACAGTGGTGCTGGGCTCAGCATCCTGTTGATACTGCCTCTGATAGCGATTGAACTAAGAATGTTTTTAAACATCACATGTAAATATGAATCTATGTCACCTTCACTCCGCATGCCATAACTCCTGTGCGAAAGTGATACTAGCTCACTTAACCACTACTTAACACTTCATCACTCCATTCCCTAAGCATGACTGACCAATAGCACATCCCTTCTTTTCCAATTCCAACACCACTGTTGTGCATGGTATCGCGCTGTCCATTTTAGGATTATGCCTTTAAGTTAAGAATAAAAATTATCCCTTTTGCACCCAGGCCGTGCCTTTAATGTCATCCAGCTACAATTAGATTCCCTTTGTTTCCCATGGAGTGACCTCCACTCCAAGATGTCGCCCATCACCACTGTCACGTGACCCTCCGCTATTACACACAAATGGTCCCGCCTAGCTTCCACTCTACAACCCGGAAGTAGGTCCTAGGACGCCGGCAGCTCGCCGCGAGGTTGAATCTGATCCGGTAAGCACTCCGAAGCCCTTCTACTTTGCATTCCCCTGTTGCTCACCACTTGACGGGTGCTAATAGCTGTAAACCCTTTTTTTACAGCAGCTCATCCCTGACATTGTTCTAATTGCGGCGACGGCCATTAAGCCTCCCGTTAAGACGAGAGCCTTCCCCATTGTGGCACTGATGAAACGCCAATCGGTATGGCTTTTAACTTCCCGCTCTGGCACTTTCCTGTTTGCACATTAAAGCTCGTACCTCCTCACTAACGGCTTCATACTTTATCCACAGACCGGCTACGTACCGTAACCGACATTTCCTGGAAACTATTATTACTTCAACTTGTAAGCCAGTAAATCAACTATTTTAAGGTACACCGCCCTTGTGCATTTTTTACTATGTACCATGCAAAATGAGATAAGTCCTTACCCCACTGTTTCTTGATTCTTTGAACATAGGAACTAGCACGCGATTGCCTAAACCCTGGCGACATCATCAACATTTCACCTAAAGGTTTCCCTTTAAGTTCCATTCTGCCACCCTCACCTCTAAACCAAGAGGTATGTTTTATGCAAAGCTAACCCTCCACCCAAACCACAGAGTTCTTTCCTCTGTGTAACTTTAGGTGCACAATGCTCGGCTCAACCACCAGCTCACTGGGCTCTGAGCTTTATTTTCACTCGCGTGTTCACAACTCCTGACCACTCACCTTCAATACAAGTCTCGCTCTGTCTAGAGAAACTCCCTGATCCAACACGGGGGGGCCCTTATCAATTTCCCCATTAGTCTATGATGCACATGGAAACACTAAGTCCAACTTAGGTATTTCTTTAGTTAATGAGGAAACAGGACACATTGATAAGAAGAGTAGTACGATCTTACCATCTATGAGAGAGATTGAAGCCCTAATCAAAACACTTCTACAACCTATTAGCCATCAGATTGATAATATAGAAAGGGCGCTGAGTAAATTTGAGAGGGCTCAAAATGATATATCCTCTAGTATCCTCAGATTGCTTAAAACAACTAATACGCCTACTACCTTTGTTCCATCTTCAACAACACTTAATGTAAAAAACTCAAAAACATTGAAACAAGTAGGTAACTCATTAAAGAATACAGGAAAGCTAAATAAACCACAACCTCAGAGCCTACCCTCAACTGACCAAACACCAAACTCACAACCAGTTCCCACCACCACTGTGATTACAATGACACCCATACTCAACACGTCAAATACCCAAATAGATGAGGATGAGGATGACAGTGAGTGGGCTGCAGAGGGTCACCTACCTAGTACAAACGTAGGCGCATCTGAGGACAAAAGACGCACGGCTCCTCCTAAAGTTAACACTCAACTTAAAGAAACAGGAACACAGCCCCCCAGACCTATTACAACACGCTCACTAACACATATTAACCTACCCCCACAGTCCAACCCCTACACAATAGTCATGATTGGGGTACCAAAAGTTGATGACAACAGGGAGGAAACGCGGGAGGAACTGAGGAACAAAGTAATGCAATGGCTTTCCACATATAGGCCCCTCCCCCCAAACATAATAGGTACCATCCAACATGTCAAAAGAGTAGAGTGGGTGGGTACTCGCTTCAAATCCACAGAGGGTGACTGCATTGTGGTCACCTTTAAATATCTAGGACCTGCAAAATTCATCGCAGATTGGAGAAGCCCTGGGACATACAGCTTGATCCGGACTATGGGACTAAGCTACTTTTATCCAGTCCATTTAGACACCTACAGGAACAAAACCAAATACAATTATACCCAAGAAGGGCCTTACAGGACACAGCAAAATAATCAACCTTGGCTGGCCTCTGTTCCACCCGGTCCAGACATACCAATGGGCCTAGATCAACACCCATACTCTCACCCATGGGGAAACAAAGTGTACAACTACCAACCAACAGAAATAGCTGAACGACAAGGGCATGGTTTCTACCGAGCCTATAACCATACTACCTCACAATATAATGACTACGGGTTTCCAACAGCCAACAGATACGATGCTCTCTTCAACCACGACCAATTGGATGAGGTTGATTGACTGCCATCTGGCTTGTCTCCCGTCTCATTTCCTGATAGGACAAACAGCTATGTAGAAAATATGACCACTTCATCTAAAACATCTAACTCCCCGGTGGTCATTCCACCCAATACCACCTCCACGATGAGATTAAGCCACTCAGTCAGCCCTCAAGCAAAGCAAGCCCCGGCCCCTTCAGCGGACGAGGCAGGTAGTTTTCCTACACCCATAGTTTGCCAACTTCAACCATCACCTGTAATTCCAAGGATGAACCCTGTGACAAGGGACAACCCAGAACTGTGCCCTCTCTCTATTATAACACCTGCATTAAACCTAGAGCACAATGTCCCTAATTCAATCAAAATATTGTCTTGGAACATTGCAGGATTGGCCTCTAAAATCAATGACCCGTCATGGGAAGTTTTTGTCAAAAATTACACCATCCTGTGTTTTCAGGAAACATGGCTAATAGATAACAACACCTTCATTGAGGGATTTCAAAGTTTTTTTGTTCCCGCATCCCCTTCGCCCAGTGGCAGGGCAAAGGGGGGCTTGGCAATATTTATTAGTCTGTCTCTTAAAATGCAGATTAACCGTGTGCAGTTGGATAGCAGGAATATACAGATACTGACCCTCAGAAGGGGGAAGAAAGCTATAACCCTAATTAACTTCTACAACTCTGTCGCCAATTCGAATGACTGCAATATTGACAATCTTGAAAGTTACCTAAATGAAAATGGGACAAAATTGCCACAGGATAAAATTCTTCTTGGTGATTTTAATACACATATTTGCGGCAATCCACCTTTAACCACTCTGGGATCCTTGGGCTGCGGACTCAGAACAGGTCCCCACTTCACACATTGCCATTGCGGAACAAAACTGAATACCCTAATGGATACCATGAACTTGATCATGGCATTATCCATGAAAGACGACTCCTTTTCCTTCAAAAATCCAACCTATAAAGGATCTGAGTCAGGGTCTTTCATAGATCATATCCTCCTTTCTGCTGGGGTTGTCCAACAGGTTTTAAACTTTGATATTCTTGTCAGCATTCATAGTGATCACAATCCTCTGCACCTTGAACTACAATGCGGCTCCTTAGTACTCCAAAAAAACATCAAGGATACCGGGGTACTTAAGTCGGTCAACAACAACCGCCGCTTGAAATGGAACCTGGTAAATAGCGACAAATTGTATGAGACCGTTGCTTTACATTGTGAACTTGAACTTAAGCTCTGTGCCACAAATTCCGCTCCACCAGAATCTATTTTATCCGCCTTTGCTGTGGTGTCCAAAAGGATTGATCAACTATTGACGGTAACCACTAAGGGAACAACTGCTCAACACCCCCGTTGGTTTGATCACGCCTGTTCTTCAGCAAACCGTAAATTAAAAGCTGCTCTTAAAAACAAACCGAGAGACTCTGCACTTATTAAGGCCCTTCGAGCAGATTACAAAAACGCCCTTGCTTCACGCAAAAAGTCAATTAAAATTAAAACATGGGAATCTTTGCTCGACCCCTCTACTTTGGGCAATAGCTCAAAATTCTGGAACATAATAAACAAACCACTTTTTGGCGACCCAAATGATGAGAGTCTCGGTACAGTCATACCGGAGAATGAATGGATCACCCACTTTGGATCTATTTTCAAGAGCGACGCTCCACAGTCATTAAAACCACTTCATCTCCCTGAAAGCAGCCCGCTACATTTTTCAACTAAAGAAATTGAACTAGGGATACTTGGTCTCTCTAGTAACAAAGCCCCGGGCCCTGATGGTCTTCCACCTGGCCGATTCAAATCTAACATCACTTTATGGGCACCAATTCTCACATCTGTCATCAACGCCGGGGTCGAAGGGGGGGCTCCTAAATCCTGGGGAGCATCTACCATCGTCCCTGTTTACAAAAAGGGTGACAGAACAAAAGCGGCCTGTTACAGACCAATCTCCCTGATAAACTCTGTTGCGAAGGTAGTGGGCGGGGTACTACTAAAGAGGCTGAATGCATGGGCCAAACAAAACAATATAATGACCCCTGCACAGTATGGATTCAGACCAGGACATGCAACAACTACACAGTGTCTGAATTTATATCTAATAAGTGGTAAATACACCCAAGCAAGAGAGGGAACTTTGTATATGGCCTTTATGGACCTTTCTTCGGGTTTTGACTGTGTTGATAGGAGCAAACTATGGGAAGTCCTGCAAAATATGGGCGTTGAAAATAATTTGATCAACTTTCTGGCCGACCTACACAACGACACCCGTGCAAATGTACGTTTCACAAGAGACTTGAAAGTAACAAGAGATTTTAAAATTAACCGGGGAGTCAGGCAGGGCTGTATTTTAGCACCTTTTCTTTTTAATCTATACATAAATGGACTCGAAGACCACTTGGTAAAAACGGACACGGATTACCCTCGTATTGGGAAAACAGGCGTGCCGGTCCTGCTGTACGCGGACGACGCCGTTCTTTTATCCAGAACCGCACTCGGACTCCAAAAATTATTGGATTCTTTTTATCAATTCATGTCCTCACGTGGCCTGAATATCAATAACTCCAAATCTTTTGTTATGACGGTTGGATTAACTCCCAAAAAACTATACCCCTTCTCAGTCAACGGGGAAAACATACCACTAACAAAAACATTTTCGTATTTAGGAGTACTGTTTGACCACAAACTTACATGGGGCCCTGCCATAACCAAAAAGAAAGGCGAAATATTAAGGACCAACACTGGAATAATGGATTTTGCTCGCAAATTGGGTAATACTCCAGTGTCCGCCATAATGAAGCTTTATCAGGCAAAAAGCGTTGCGGTGGCATGTTACGGAAGTGAACTGTGGGGGTTCTTACCAGCAGATGCCCTGGTGACTCTTGAAAACAACTTTCTGAAACAGGTCATGAGTTTGCCAAAGAGTACCGCTAACTTCTCTGTACATGAGGAACTGGGCACACCGTACCTAGGAGACAAAATCGCTGCAAACCCTCTGCTCTGCTGGTTAAACTGTTGGCGCAATATATCTATACCACTGACTCATAACATCCTTGCTGAAGCCCTTACTTGGGAAGGACAACTCAAGTTACCCTGGTTGAAATACATTAGAAACTGCTGTAAAGATCTGGGTAGATTGGACCTTTACCTAACACCCCAGAACACCACCAAGAAAGATGTTAATTTTGTAAAAAACACTTTCATACTGAAACGACATCTTGACAGGGAAGAAATTGAGTTAAAGAAGTCCAGCGTAAGGAGCCACACATTAACAAAGACCTGTGTGTTCTCTGAACCATATTTATCATGGAATATATCCAGATATGAGCGCTTCCTGCTAAGCAGATTCCGATTTGGTCTCTACCATCTGCTCCTAGCTGTGCCGAGTGGAGCCCATAGAGGTCAAGTGTTGCCAGCTTGCGGCTGCGACAATAAGTCTCCGCAAGACTTGGCTCACTTTTTATTCCTATGTTCTTATTATTCGAGTCCACGAAATATGTTTTTAAAACCTTTGCTTAAAAGCATGAATTTTGTACAAATTAAACCTGCAATCCTATACTTTCAAATGTTTCACGAAGATAGCACTTTTTTCACCTGCAAGTTTTTAAAAACAGCCTTGAAGTTTAGATTAAGTATGGAAGGATGATTCCAAGCTGAATTGTATTATAGATGTAATCTTGTCTTTACTAAGTACATTCACACTGGACTACTGTATCTTTTCTTTTTTTTTAAATTCCCTCCGAATTACCTATTTTTTAACGTGTTTGCTGAAAAATTTCCTTTCTATGAATGAATTGTATATTACTGTATTATGTGCTTTTATGACTGCTTTTCTGTCAGTTGAATAAAGAAATTTTGAATTGAATTGAAAGTCTTGCACTGCGATTCCGAGGACTTCTGCATTTTAATGTTGAATTTATTCAGCACGATACCACTGTCACCAGCACTGCACCCACACCGCGATTCCGAACATTGTAAACGTTAAGAAGGGTATGTTTTGACCGCTCTCCCAGATTCTTTTCTGATAATGTCCCTGTTTGTTGTTCTTTATTATTTCTCCAACAGGCGTCCTTAATTCAGGCATTTCTTATCACATAAGTCCTGAAGATGATCCCCTTTAATTTTTGAGCGAGGGATCGAAACGTCGACACCCATAAGTGGGCATACATGAAAATAATTTATATTTGTTGTTGTATGTGCCACTCTAGGCGATACTGTCATTATTGTTTATTCATAACAGTACCCTGTCTGCTCTTTCTTTTGCCTGAAACACCCTTTGTCACATTCTTCTATTTTTCCTTTTCCCTTCTAGTACAGCACAGGATTGTGTCTTGCTATTGTTTTAGTAATGCATCATAATCATTTACATTCTATGTATTGATAAATAAATTCCTTGCCCGGCTAGACAAGGAAGGCAAACCTATAGCAGCCTATTGTGATCTGTTTATTACCTTCTCAATCCCCTAAAAAGCTAAGAACCCTTGTTCTAAAAAATGTTATCTACAAGATTTCACTCAGTCACTTTTGGGCCCATGCTACGTCAAAACCCTGCGCCTGCTTGAAGCAGGCGTAAGGATTGACGCAGCATTGTAAGAATAGGGCGCCCCAGAGCCTTGCTAGAGCTGCGTGGTGCTTGCGACGTAACTCCAGCAATGCGCCACTTTTACAGCACAGATGCATCACGCATCTGTGTTGTTTTTGCCCCATGGTGCGCCGCATTGTAAATGCGGTGCATCCATGGTGGCTGAGGCATGGCGCACAATAACTGGCGCATCCCTGCTGATATGCAGGGATGCTCCAGTTATTGTAAATCTGCCTCTTCGTATTTCCTGTGTCATAGTTGCGCAAGCGTAACAGCATTTCTGGTATGATGATCACATTGGGGCAGTGGCTGCTTCTGTATGTGACGCCGTTTGTGGAGAGTCGTGTGCGGATTGATGTACCTGCCCCCCTTCACTAGTGGATCTGCTCCCCTCTCATGTCAGCACGCGTTACTCTGCTGTTCGCACTTTATCAATGCCCAAGCGCACACACATGCAGAAATACATGCAGTCATATTATGAGTGCATGTATTTCTGCATTTCACGAAGGGAGCTTTTGGATGAGTCTCATACATATATACGTACAGACATATATAGATATATATATATATACAAAAGCTCCCTCGTGAAATGCAGATTTTAGCTCAGAGGAGGAACTAAACAGACCCATCTGATGTCCTATCTTCGTAAGTGGGCACAGCTTCGAAGATGTCTCAGCGCCAAGAGATGGGCTCTTTCGGGACGTTTACACATTTTTCATTCTATTCATGTATTATTTCAAGTCACTCTTCTTAATGCACCTACAGAAAGAACGCACGAGAGAAGGGTTGACTCTAAAACCTTAAAATACAAAGGCCAGCGTAAATCCCCTGCAGTGCTGGACTAAAGCAGTTCCATTATGAATCATAAGCCATTTTAGCATGATGCATTCCCTTTGTCAGGGAACTAGTTACAGTCACCGAGGCATGGCTAAATTGTTGTGACATTTTCCCAGCCCTACTATTACCTGTCAGATGGGGAGAAATCAAGGCGTCAGTGCAGGCTTCTATATTGATGCGCTGACTGTTGATATTAATTGATGTAAATGGATCAGCTTGTCCATCAGCAGTAACAAGCACATCTGCTCGTTGTAACTCTCAGGAACCTGCCAGATCTCTTTAACATTCCGCTCCCTGTTGGTCTCAGGGCCTGGTAAAGTAATCACTTCTCTCTTCAGCAAATGTGATGAGTATTCTGTACGCGCCATGCTTGAAAAAAAAATGCTGATATGAAATATGTCCTATTATGTTATTTCATATTTTCTTTTTTTTTTGCCGGCCGTGGATTGAGTTCCATAAAGTAGGACACGGACAAATTACAAAACCCAGAACAAGCAGGCTCGGTAATAGTCTTATATAACAGCAAACACTCTGCGTCTGCTTCAATCCATCAAGTTCTTTACTCTTCTGAAATACAGCTGCCCCCTTCTCCTCGCTCCCTTCAAATGAAAAGTTTTCAGTAGGGAAATTGTAAATCGTCTCGCCAGGGGCAACAAAAGAAAGATAAAATCAAACAAGAGGATGTCAGACCGTGCTCATTTTAAAGAGTACATGATTGTGATGTTTCATTCGAATAATGATACATGTGCGCTATTAAGGACCTTTCTCTGTGGATGCTGCGCATTAAAATAACGAGATTGAGAGATAAACCACAAATAAGTAGGCACATAAAGATGGCATCGCCAAACAAAAGCAACTGCGAGAGAAATGTCGGAGCTCCCCTCCCCTTCCACTCTTTTGCATATGAGTTCGTTAAAATGAATACTTATCGATGTCGCAATCAGAATGTGGCTGTTTCCTTGCTTACGCCGGAAAGTGTCGTCGTCGAAATATTTTGCAGAGAGCCCTCCACGTGGCCCTGAATTCCAAGTGGAGATCTGCAATTGCCCTCGCAGTCGGCGGTGCGCGGAACATTTGTGCGTTCTCCACACTTTAGAGGAATGTTTACTGAGCAATGACGAATTTCTTTAGAAATAGAGAATTGAAAATGGAAGCATGACAAATGCATTTTCATTTCATGAATCAAAAATGACATCGAAACGCGGGAACACCCGGACACTGGGAGGCCAGAATGGGAGCAGACAGAGCTTTGTCCTGTGTCTAGTAAATAGGGTGAATATAATTACGAATATTATTGGTACAAATATGTGTGAATATCGTGTATTAAAAAATACGTTTTGGCGGAGAAATCTCCCCAACGATGACCATTTCGCATGACAGGATTCCCCCAGTTCGATAAAGCGTTGTTTTATGGGGCCCTGGGGTTTTAATAGCCTTATGAAGGGTTTACATTTAGACAAGATGGACATTACCTGATCGAAAGTTTACACACAGAAAATATGTCGAAGAGACCTCCGTGGAGCCAGGGTCTGATGTCTTGAGGAGGTCTAAAATGCAGCATTTAGACCAAAATACTGCTTATTGTTATGACGTGACTGAGAGGCGTTACAATTAACAAACCACCAGAGGGCATACACTCCAAGCAACTAGAAACCCTCATAATATTTCATGTTCTGTAAAGATGAGCTATACACAATAATATCTTTGGCTCTGAAGGTTCAAACAGTGTGTGCAGTAAGAGCCGTAGAAATATTCATACCGAATTTCAACAAAAAATGTAGTCCCACACTTTTAAGTATGTGCTCTCACAGTGAATTCTCTTTTCAGAAGAGTCCCAGTAAAAATGCTGAACTGGTGCAATTCTCTGGAGAAAAGACACCCACTTAAGACTGAACCTGCGATGCAAATAGAGGCATCCACCAACACACGCTGACCTACATCTCAAACAAAATGCCAAACCACTGCAGTTCCTAACATGCAAGGTAAATATGTCTGACAAACAAAATCTACTGCCAAGCAGAACGTGTCAACGCAACGATTTGCATGCTCACACTTCACGCGCACCGAGTCACATTTGCATAGACAGGTATCGGCGAGCTCAGACCGCTCAGCGGACATCTGATAACTTCAATGTTCACGAAAAGGTTTAGAAGTAAGGCGTGTGGAAAGCCCCATGTATCTTTAATGCAGACAACAAAGATAAACTTCATAAAATGCGATACTTGCAAACTAAATAAATTAATTTCAAAGATTGGTTCATGACAAAGGAGGCTCAGCACCAATCAATATAGTATGAGGTTCATCAACAATAGTAAAATAAGGTTCAGCATAAACCATAGCACAAGGTTCATTAAAAAGAATAACACACGGTTGAACACTAACCTTAGCATGAGGCTCATCACAAAGAATAACACAAGCTTCATGACTAACCATAGCATTCGGTTCTTCACAAAGAATAACACAAGGTTCAACACTAAACATAGCATGAGGCTCATCGAAAAGAATAACACAGGGCTCAACATAAACCATAGCACAAGGTTCATTAAAAAGAATAACACAAGGTTCAACACTAACCATAGCGGGACATCATCAACACCGCCTTCGACACCGCTACCTTGCCGGAGAGCTGGAAGCACGCCGAACTCAGCGCTCTACTCAAGAAGCCATCGGCTGACCCCACCGACCTCAAAAACTACCGCCCCATCTCGCTGCTCCCGTTTCCTGCAAAAGTCATCGAGAAGACCGTCAACAGGCAGCTGGCCGCCTTCCTCAATACGAACGGATCCCTCGACCCCTCGCAGTCTGGCTTCCGGGCCAACCACAGCACCGAGACAGCCCTGATCGCAGCCACCGATGACATCCGAGCGCTGCTTGACAACGGAGAAACAGCGGCCCTCATCCTCCTCGACCTCTCCGCGGCCTTCCACACTGTCTGCCACCGTACCCTAGTACAACGCCTCAGCAACGTCGGAGTCCAGGAGAAGGCACTGGAGTGGATCATCTCCTTCCTCGCCGGAAGGACACAGAGAGTCCGCCTCCCTCGGTTCAGATCTGAAGCCACCGAAGTCATCTGCGGCGTCCCTCAAGGCTCCTCGCTCAGTCCAACCCTCTTCAACATCTACATGAGCCCCCTCGCAGACATCGCACGCCAGCACAACCTCAACATCATCTCCTACGCCGACGACACCCAGCTGATCCTCTCCCTTACCAACGACCCCGCCACCGCCAGAGCCAACCTTCACGAAGGGATGAAAGAGGTAGCCGAATGGATGAAGAACAGCCGCCTGAAACTGAACTCAGATAAGACGGAAGTCCTCATCCTGGGATCCTCACCTGCCGCCTGGGACGACTCCTGGTGGCCCCCCGCCCCAGGCAGCGCACCCAAACCAACAGACCACGC
This sequence comes from Lissotriton vulgaris, assembly GCF_964263255.1. Classification (NCBI taxonomy): domain Eukaryota; kingdom Metazoa; phylum Chordata; class Amphibia; order Caudata; family Salamandridae; genus Lissotriton; species Lissotriton vulgaris. The sequence continues at coordinate 1,544,237,867 of NC_141691.1, read as the reverse complement.
ACGTAACCTGGGCTTCATCCTGGACTCCTCCCTCTCCATGACCAGACAAGTCAACGCCGTCTCCTCGTCGTGCTTCAACATCCTGCGCATGCTACGTAAGATCTTCTGGTGGATCCCCACCGAGACCAGGAAGACGGTCACCCAGGCCCTCGTCACCAGCCGTCTGGACTACGGCAATACCCTCTATGCCGGAACCACCGCCAAACTCCAGAAGAGACTCCAGCGGATCCAGAACGCCTCAGCACGACTCATCCTGGACATCCCCCGTCGCAGCCACATCTCCGGACGCCTGAGAGACCTGCACTGGCTCCCGGTCAACAAGAGAATCACCTTCCGTCTCCTCACCCACGCACACAAAGCCCTACACAGCCAAGGCCCAGGATACCTCAACAGCCGCCTCAACTTCTACGCTCCCAAACGCCAGCTTCGATCGACCAGCCACGCCCTCACCGCCGTCCCCCGCATCCGTAGAGCCACCACAGGGGGACGGTCCTTCTCCTACCTCGCCGCCAAGACATGGAACTCCCTCCCCACCCACCTCTGCCTGACCCAGGACCACCTCGCCTTCAGGAAGCAACTCAAGACCTGGTTTTTCGAGCAGTAGCAGATCCCTCTCCCCCAGCGCCTTGAGACCCTCTGGGTAAGTAGTGCGCTATATAAATGCGATGATTGATTGATAGCATTCGGTTCATCACAAAGAATAACACAAGGTTCATGACTAACCATAGCATGAGGCTCATCGCAAAGAATAACACAAGGCTCAACATTAACCATAGCACAAGGTTCACTAAAAAGAATAACACAAGGTTCAACACTAACCATCGCATTCAGTTCATCACAAAGAATAACACAAGGTTCAACATTAACCATAGCATGAGGCTCATCATAAAGAATAACACAAGGTTCAACACTAACCATAGCATGAGGCTCATTACAAAGAATAACATACGGTTCAACATAAACTATAACATGAGGTTCATCACAAAGAATAACACACGGTTCAACACTAACCATAGTATGAGGCTCATCGTAAAGAATAACACAAGGTTCAACACAAACCATAGCACAAGTTTCATTAAAAAGAATAACACAAGGTTCAACACTAACTATAGCATGAGGTTCATCACAAAGAATAACACAAGGTTCAAAACTAACTATAGCATGAGGTTGATCATAAGGAATAACAGGAGGTTAAGAAAAAAATAGCACAAGGTTCATGACAAAGAATAACATGAGGTTCTAACCAAACCATAGCACAATGTTCATCAAAACGAACAACACAAGGTTCAACACTAACCATAGCATGAGGTTCATCACAAACAATAACACAAGTTTCAACACTAACCAGAGCATGAGGCTCATCACAAAGAATAACAAAAGGTTTCACACTAACCATGGCATGAGGTTCATCACAAAGAATAACATGAAGTTCAACAAACCATAGCATGAAGTTGATCACAAAGAATAACAGGAGGAAAAAACAAAATAGCACGAGGTTCATGACAAAAAATAACATGAGGTTTTAACCAAACCATAGCATGAGGTTAATCAAAAATATTTACAGGAGGTTCAACACAAACCATAGCATGAGGATCATCACAAATATTAACATATGGTTCAACACAAACCATAGCACAAGGTTAATCAAAGAGAATAACATGTGGTTAAGCACAAACCGTAACATGAGGTTCACCAGAAAGAATAACATTAGGTTACACAAAAACCATAGCATAAGGTTCATCACAAACCATCACATCATAAGACTCATGACAAACCATCATAGCATGAGGCTCGGCATGAAACCATCAAATTATTAGGGTCATCACAAAGCATAGCATGAAGTTCAACACAAAGTATAGCATATTATTTAGCACAGCTACTAATCCGTCACAGCATTCTGGTACTTGTAGTTTTAAAGGTTCTGACCCTAATACTGTTCAAGAGGGGTAGAAGTCCATCCCTAGACCTATAAAGGTCTGTTAAATTTATTCACTTGTGGACCTTATAATAAAAATATGTATTCTGGAGAAATGAAATACTTATGCATGGGGGATAGAAAACATTTCCAGGGCATGGTACAGCACGGACAGAAGCAAATTAAAAAGTATATGCTTTAAGCTAGTGTGCAGAAAGGTAGAACAGTAAACAAGATCAAAAGAAGAAGAAGAAACACATGGCAAGTGGATACAAAAATCTACAGCCCCAGGAAAATCATGTTCAGTGTTTTTGCTGTTCTGGCTTTTCAACTTTGAATGATTTGCTGCATTTTGTGATGTGTTTCTAACAGCCTTAAACGAGAAAGTGACAATGTCAGGGACATTTGTTAACTGGTTGTCTTTTAGCTTGGCAATTGAATTTTTATGTTTAATTTGAAAAATTAATTTCTTATAAACCGGATAAACAAGGCAGAAAATTCCTCCAAGGAACTTTATCAAATCTTGAAGGAATTTACTACCCCTAGCAACCAGCCATCCATCCCTAATTCTCAAGATTGGACTGACTCCCTTTCTAAATTTTTGGAGGTAAAAATTACAGCCATTCATCAGTCTTTCTCATCACAATATAATAACATTCATTCCGAAGATGTGCCCTGCACGTCCTCTGACCCCCCCATATTTTGAATGAATTTGTCAAATGTGACACTAAGTCAAATACAATTGTCATGCAGAAGATAAAATCTGGCTCTCCCACTGACTCTGTACCTCCAACATTCTTCTCCACTATCGCCCCGGTATTATGGGAGTTTAATTGGTATATTTAATAAATCACTCTCAGAGGCGGATTTCCCTATAATGCGGAAAGCAGCCAGAGTGAGACCGATTTTAAAGAAACCCTCTGCCAATCCAAAACTTCTTCTAAGATATTGTCCAATTTCCCTTCTTCCTTATTTTGGGAAATTGTTGGAATCCTTCATGAACAAACAGCTTGATGACCACCTTGAGAGCCATGGACTGTTAAACTCTCATAGTCCGGTTTCAGGGCGGCGCACAGTACAGGGACAGCATTGGTCGAGGTTACTGATAACATATGACTGGCCTTGGATAAACATCAGTCAGTCATCCTTGTCCTGCTCGACCTGTCTGCCGCCTCTGACACCATCTCCCATAGTATTTTAGAACATCGGCTCAGGGAGATAGGTGTCAGAGGAAATGCTCTTAAATGGTTCAAAAGCTACCTATTGAACTGTGTAACTAATGTCCAGATGGGCAATAGCATTTCATGTGAGAGACCTGTCAGGATGGGAGTGCCACAGGGATCTATCTTGAGCCAGACACTTTTTAACCTGTACATGACTCCATTGGCTAGAGTGATTAGAGCCTATGGATTTGATGTCATATCTTACGCAGATGACACGCAGATCCTGATCCCCATAGGCCCGGACCCTTCTGAAACTAAGCAGCTTTTCAAAAATTGCATGTCTCATGTTGACAGGTGGATGAGACCCAACCACCTCCAATTGAATGGCGGCAAGTCAGAGATCATGCTCTTTGGCAAGGCTCTGGAACATTGGGCACACAACTGGTGGCCACCCAACCTAGGCCCCTGCCCAACCTCCAAGGAAATGATTTGTAACCTTGGTTTCTACATGGGCAATCAAATGTCCATGAAAAGCCAAATAAATCATGTCATCGGCACCTGCTTCGGTGTAATGTGCAGTTTGTGGAAGGTTTTCAAATGGATTCCTACCGAGGCTACGAAACCATTAATCCAGGGATTAATTATAAATAGAATGGACTACGGCACTGCCCTACTGCTTTCAATAACTGAAAACCTCCTAAACAGACTCCAATTTTTGGGGAACACTGCTGCTAGGCTAATCCTAGACCTTCCGCACAGATCTTCCTCTGCTTCATGTTTAAGAGCTCTACACTGGCTCCCAATGAGAAAGCATATTCTCTTTAAAACCCTCTGTTTGACACATATGCACATGTACAGAAACGGTCCGAGATACTGGTCAAAAAATATATGTTGGTATCAGCCACGTAGGATGCCCAGATCCAGTAATGAATCACTGCTTACCTCCCTCAGAATTCACACCGCAAGAAAAGGTGGTAGGTCTTTTTCTTTTCTCGCACCAGCATCCTGGATTAAAAGGCCCTCAAACTTACAAGAAGTTGAAGTCATGGCTATTCGATAACTAAGCTAGCATTTATATCAGAGCCGTCTGCAAGCTCCATGAGACTTTATGAGTGATGTGTGCGCTATACAAATGTCCCTGATTTGATTTGATTAATCAGTAATGTGTAGAGAAAGCTGAGAGTTTATAGCATGTAATAGTAGTTCCCATCTGTACAAGAATGTGTCCAGAGGCAGTCTATAGGCATCAATAAGGTACAAATGGACAGGGGTATAGAAGGATGGTAGTTCCATGCCATAGAGGTGTTGGCAATCAACTGTCTCCATACTTTGTACATGACCATTGTTGGAAGGATGGTACTATGGTGACTGAAGAAGACAATAGTTGGTATGCTAAATGAGACATTAAACAGAGTGTCTTCTAGGTGAACCTGGTTCATTTCCTGTCCTATATTTAGGTATTTGGAATTTGAAAAGTGTGCATGTGCCGATGGTTAAAGTAATATGCTATTTTGATCTTAAAGTGCTGGTGAATAGGAAATGATTTGCATGAAATGTCTGAGGTAGTGGATGTCTTGAACCCAAGATCACCTTTGTCTCAGGGGATCCTTTCAGTACATTACTTTGAAGATTTCACCAGTGACTGACACCTAGTGATAGTTTGAAGAGCTGCAAGTATTTGATGTGGGTGTTGAATAGTTGCTACACTCTAAGGGTTGTGGTTGATCTATATAAATGACTCTGCCTTGTTTGTAACTGGCTCTTTATTGTGTCATGTTTTAATATATCTCAGTTTGTCTAATTGTACAATAGAAATTTATTTTATCCTAGGGAAGCAGACTAATGTACATACAAAATATATGCTTCGAGCCCAATGTCGAGGGCTACACCTGTTGTGAAGGGACATGAAAACAAGTTATAGATCCAAGCCGCAGGCAAAGGCCTCTAATTAAGGAGAAGCTCTTTACCGTATGGTACCAAGGTAGAAGGCCTACAAGGCTAGGAGAATATTCCACCCACTGTTCTTGTATTTTTTTTATTTATGAGGTACTTGTAATGTGTTGTCTTAGGTTAGAGTTGATGAATAGGATGCATTTACCCCTGCTATGCTGTTATATTTTTTGAGTAATTAATGGACCTGAGTACAATTGGTGGTTTTCCTGTGGCTAGCAGTTTTTTAGCGGTTTGTTACACATAAAAACCATCAGTTTTCAGAGGTCAGGAATTCTCTTTCATAAAGTGTTCATCAAGAGGTAGACTTTTGTGCAAAATAGGATTTAGGGCCAGGCCATTGAATAGACGCTTTTATGGCATAGGTTAAACAATATATTGATTTGCAAAGTCACATGTTAGAAGTTGTTGGTCAGTGTTCTGAGCAATCTATATATGTTGTACGAGTTGGTCAATGTGGCATCATACATTGCGTGCATGTGTGTGGGCATGTTCATTCAAAGGAACATTATAGTTATGTTCAAAACTTAAATTAATGTTGAAATTCCCTTTTCCAGTTACATTACACCTTGCAGTAATAGTTCCTGACTACATTATATTTGACATTATTTTAAAGCCATTTGTGGTGGATCCGGTTATGGCCATTCTAGTTGGGCTGAAAAAAAACATTTACAAGTAAAGATCCTCCAATTCATGAAGGGTAATGTGGAAAATATTTTCATTCAGTGCAAGTGACATGTCATGGTCTTCGATGTTTTATATTTTCTTTCAGCACACTCATTTATCTAATTACAAATAACTAACTAATAAACCATCTCTGGTCTATCGCACATGTAACCCACCACCTTGGTGCAAGAAAAATCACATTATCCTAGCCCAATTTGAATACATAAGCGCAAAAGTAAATCCTTGAAAATGTAGCAATTATTTGCAGTATTCAAAGACACACTTTAGTCTCCCAATTTAGGTTGTTATATTTAGAACCAAGAAGAGGACCTCTGCTTAAGGAATTAATCCTCTAGGTTTTCTTTTTAGTATATTTTATTCTCTTCCGTTGAGAACATCTACACATTTTAAGCACATTGGTCTCCCCTTTGATTGTGTCATAAGGAAAATAATCTAATGGTGCCATACCCATACACTTGTGCTTACGAGTGAAGGAAGGCAAATTCTCTTTTATTTAAGTTTTGATCAACTGTTTACCTGAACAGTTCCCATTTTCGTATTTGTTTCAGAAGAATGATAACCTACTGAAAGATGATGAGTCAAAGACCTGTATATCTTTACATATCTTCCTCAGCATGTCCCATTCAGTTGCTGGCACTGTGGCAAAGTGAAGGAATTCTCAGGAATATTCATTACAGAGGAAAGACTGTACTATCTCCAAAGGTAATAGTATCCCCAGTGTTTTACATGGGAGGGAAATAATACATTCTACAGAGTATTCAATATAGTTATAATTTTTTAAAGATCTTTTTTTCAGTCATGAGCCTAAACTTCTGTAAGTGTACATTCTGAAGGCATAAATGAATTTGTTGAGAGTGTAACATTTCTACATAGGCTTTTATTTGTTTGCAATAAGGCAATAACATTTTAGATTATAACACTGCATAAATATTCGATTCAAGAGCCGAACTTTTATTTGAATAGTTAATTAAAACCATAACAAATAAACATCTCACGAGTAAAAGAAAACAGCCGTTAAAATCAGGAACACATTATAAAAGGGCAGGCAGAGCAAGATAAAGTGTCAATTGCAAAGCATCATTTTTTTGTTAACTGACAAAATATATCACCTTCATTATGGCATTAGAAAAAAGTGCAAGATACAAAAAGTAATTAACGGAATGTCCCAAAATTACTTTTAATGCCATCACTTGGATTCAAGGAAAAACTACACAGGGTCGTGACTTTGAACCAGGAAGGCTGAGTCCAAACTATCTAAAGAACAACACAACTGCCAGTACTGGACATCACTCGAATATTTTATGGCAAACTATATGAAGTAAACATAACGGTCCTTTTTTTATTTGCGTCACTAGTTTATTCATTCATTTTTGCACTAGTGGACCAAAGTTATTTTCATAAACAAACAAACAATTTTTATGTGCATGTACAAATATACAATATGCCATTACATATGGATCTTAATATATAATACAATTTACGAATTTACAACACATCCACACTTTCATCCATCTACTATCATACCACAACGAAAAATACTTAGGACCTAATGTCAAAAAATAGGTTCTTTATACATATAAATGATTTCACATCCTAGGAATGAGATCAGCGTGATGAGCACAGTTTTAGAGGTATTAATCCTACTTAATGAACACTATTCATGATATAATTCAACTTTGACAGAAGGAACCAAAGACAGGTCGATGCGTTTCGAACTCCCAAGTGCGGAGTTGTCCTCAGGACCAACAATCTACAAAACACAAACAGACAATCCTTTAAATATTCGGTACAAAAACCAAGTTTCCTTACTGCCAGTAACACCGCCTGTCAACAACCTCTATCCATACCTTATTATTGTGAACAAAGTAATCCTCGAGTAGATGGTGTTCAGATGATAGACAACTCTGAATAGAGAGGACATGACAGACATTTTAGAATTAGACACCAACATACCCAATTCTCACATTTAGTCTCCATTGTACATTCATTCCTCATTTCTAGGCACTTACCTATTTAAGTGCTGTTGTCGCCTTTTCTGGGGGAAAAAAAGATGTATATATATATATATGAGGTGTTGTGGACCTAACTTGAATGCAACGTCGTTTTTAATAAAAAGAAACAGTGTGGCTGACTAACGACATTGCTGGCAGCTTACCGAGTGTTTTCAGGTTTTATAATTTGAAACTTAATTATGTGTTCCGGAGGCCGCGTGTTTGTTTTCGCTGGCATCCTGTGAATGAAATTAACCGCAAGTTTAGACAAGGGTACAACCACGTTTAGATTGTGTTCATAGCAGCGCGATTGAATTGGCCCCTTACCTTCAAGACCGTATTCTCTCATCTGTAACAAGCATGCAGGAACCTCATTAATGCTCCGATGTGTAACGTGCTGTATTATTGGCAACGCGGTCTGTCACATGGTCTAGAGCCCCGTAGTGCGGCACGAAATTTAAAGCAACAGTGTGACCATGTCAGATGTTTATCAAACTTTATTGCCCACGGACATTTGCACATGAAAATATTTTTAACGGAAAACTAAACATCGTGACAAGATCTAAAGTCGAGTATTACTTTTGAAGCATACACTAAAGCGCATGTGATGGATACCACGTGAAACTTTGCTTCAAAAGAAAGTACGCCCTGAACAAAAAAGAATTGTATGTGTTACCACATTTAGTCCCCATGCCAACCAACTACAGAAGATGGTGACTCAAAATTGGCATTTGGTCCAAGATCTACACAGTGAGTTCAATGAACCACCGCTCTTCGCTTTTAAAAATGAAAAAAGCGTGGCGCAACATATCGTCAGAGCATCATTGCCTCAAGTTGCCAAAACATCCCTTAGAGGTACAAAAGGGGTGGTGATGGACGGAGCATCCGAATCAATAAACACTCACACCCAGTCAAAAGATCTGGGTTTAATCCATCACCGTTCTTTAGCCCACTCTGCCACCCCAGTTCAGACATGGCTATATGCAAATCAGTCTGACCCTGTGCCTCATGGGAACAGTCCAGCCCGAACTGCCAAGCCATGTCTTCCCTGGACCGGAAACAAGCTTCCGAGGACCGGTTTCTGGCATTCCAGCCGTCTTCAGCCCGGCTTGCTTGAATCCAGTGGCAAAGTGAGCAAGGGTCTCACGTCTGAGCATACCCTGCCACACTTATGGCGGCCAAAAGCGGTACAAAAGGGGCGGTGATAGACGGAGCATCCGAATCAATCAAACACTCACACCCAGTCAAAAGATCTGGGTTTAATCCATCACCGTTCTTTAGCCCACTCAGTTTTGCCGTATTGATTGGATACTTAATACATTTATTGCTGTGTTTAGATAAATATTGTCTGGAGCTTTATCTTTATATTTCATATCCTGCCACAAGGCTTTGCACAAATGATTTTCAGAGGCAGTTCTTATTCTATTCCACGTTCTCACATATATCCCCATCATTGCTATTGTTTGATCGGTGAGTGCGAATTGCATTCTTATCTGGGCTGGAGATGCTTTCAAAGATAGGTAGAAGAGAGATCTGAATAAGTTTAAGAGGATCAGATTTAAAAGAACTTCATTCCTGCGGCAGAGAACTTCAATACCATATAAAATAGCTGGTAGCAGCCTTGGTGAATTTTTTTGGAAAAAGAAGGGGCCCCTGTATAATTGGATAAAACCCTCACAGGGAAAAAACTTAATTGGGAAAAAGCTTTGTACACATATAAAACACTACAATCACTCATATATTTGGACCACAAATAGAAAAGAAAAACTGTATAACACACACACACATATATATATATATATATATATATATATATATATATATATATATATAACATATTTTATCTTTTTATTTTTTTACTTCATTTATTATATGATCAAAGATATGTTTTGTCAAAGATCAAGAGAATATATACATAATTAAACATCATAAAAATGCATTCATTTGATGAAAACAATACATTAATATATAAGAATCAATGAGAGCATATTACAACCACCAGACAATATACAGTGTGTCCCCACCCCCAGAAAAGAGGAAAAGAGAAGTGTTAGGGGACAAAACCTGGAACAAAATACCCCTAAAGAATATAGTTGACCCGTCACAAATGTAACTAAACAATTGTCTTTAATCTTAAAAGGACTGGTTGCAGATGTAAAAGACCAACACGTTTCGGCAAAGCCTTCCTCAGGGCATATACTTCATACCAGTGGTTTACTAAAATGCAAAAAGGGACAATACAATACATATTAATTGTGGCCCAAAATAATTGTGCTAGATACAGAATTTCAAATAGACCGCCAATTAGACGGTCAACTATCCTAATAAAAACATAGTGAGATCTGCATACCTGACTAAAACCAGAGTCTCCAAACACTTCCAGATGTTACTACTTACTCATACATTCACAAATTAACAGACATTTGTTATTCATCTTTGGCTAACACCTGCTACCTATATGCAGTCAATGAATCCAAATTTCGACTATAACTTTTAGTGTGCTTAAACCCAAAGACTGGAAGATTGTATATCTAAGGGAACACCTCATATGCTTTTATGAATTTAATGGGGTTCTTAAAGCACAACAGTCTCAACACATCCATCCACCTACAAAGTTAAATATAGACATTCCAATTGTTTCACTTGAGTGGAAATACATCCCAAAATTTTGACGGTCGATGTCTCTATGCCTTATTGTCTGGGATATAAGGATATTTATATACACTTATTCTATTTACATCATTGGACATTACTGAAAATACTCCTCTATGGGTACTTCAGAATCACCTACATCTCCTATTAAGTTAAAAAAGCAACCAGAGATTGAAAAAAACCTTACCTATTCCAAGTATTTTCCTGATTGTGTTTTATATCAATTACAATCTCCAAGGGAAACCTTGTAGTGCTTCGTGATTTGCCAGGCTTTAGCTATTATCTAGAGACACATAAGTATGCGAAATATTATCACAAAGAGCCTCTCACATGTAAGTCCTCAATCGCTAAACTCTAATTCTAATATTATAATGTTGTTACCTAGAGAAAAGTCCCTCTATATATATATATATATATAGATTAGGTTGAAAGCCAAGAGGATCCAGGGAAGCTGCATTCTCTAATTTCTTACAGATTTTGCAAGGCCACAGCCCGATATTAATCTGACCGAATTAGAAACAAAACAAAGGGAGGATGCCCCTGATTAAATCTCTAATAAATGCAGATATTCAAGCTCTTAAACAAATAAACTGCAATTGCAAAAACTCAAGTCAGAGGCCACGTTCTTACCTCTACCCATATGGTTTATTTCAGAGCTCAGCAAATATATACTTCAATATATTTATCTTGCAAATAGTCAAAATCACCAAAGATTAGCGATCTAACATATAAAAAGCAAAAAACACAGGAAATCCCCTTGCTGAGTTCGTAATAACAACTGAATTAATAGCTCAATCTAGAATAAAACGCAGTAATGGATAACAGGACCAATGGAGGATATACCTAATACAATATCCAATGAATGTAATAATTCCATCTAAAAAAAAACAGATTTGCCGCAATACCCCAAACCAACACAATTGCTACCTTCTTACCTTTAACCTTATGGTTTATTTCAAAACTCGATAAAAATTCATTCCACCAATGTTATATTGCAAGTTGCCCAGGTCACCAAGAATTAGCGATCTAACAAATAAGGGACACAAGATACAGAGAAATACCCTGGCAACCCAAATAAACGTTCAATATGAAGTCAAAATGCCATAATGGATGTAATAGCCTACGCCACGATCTTACCTATGATACACTGATGTTTGAATTGATTTGACAGAAACTCTGCTCCGATATGGTGGCAGGAACGTGAAACATAAACACTGTGCCTTAAATACTTTTGTGTATGTACCGGTTAGAGCAAACTCCACCCATATGCATGTATGATGGAGCTACGCTCGATCTAGCCACCCAGTATCTCTATGATCTTTAGGGTGGTTTGTAATCGAATCATTGATTCGTCTGTTTCAAGAGCACCGTTCATATTATGCCTATGATAGGGTGCCGTAGTGATGACATCACTGAAAGTACTACCGGCATTCTAACGTGATCCAATCATCGGCTCTAAAAGGTAATCGCCAATGTCCAGCGTAAGCTGAAGGTCGCCAAGTGCCTCAGAACATGGTTCTCTGCCCGCCATATTGAAGCCACTGCTCTGTCCCTTACAAATGTATCTTATGTGCACATTTGAGCTCTATATAGCTGTACCATGGTTAATTATATGTTTTTACACAAAGGAGCAAATATTATAGGTTTAAACAAAATAAAAATGTCGCAACCATATTGTATGTCCAGTAATCAATTTACGGAGATAAGAAAGAATATGAAAACATCCTCTATGGAACTATAAGTCTAACACTGCTAAATCTTTAACCTTAGAATGCGACAATCAATATCAGCCACGGAGGGTTATACACTGTGTCTATAATCTTAGGGACATATCTTTTTACGAACTCCATATTCAAGCAGCCTTGGTGAAAACAGTTTCAGAAGTGGTGCATACCTGGGACCTTCTAAAGTTCTTGGTAAGATGCAGAAAGCTTGGGTTAAGGAGATAGCATTTATCTTCAGATCCACTTTACGCAGATTAAAAGTCACCCAATGGTCAAAAGAACTCCCAGATATTTATATGTTATCTGCTCCACCTGGGTTTTTTCTAAGTACCATTTATACTTCTTCTTTAATTTCCAGCTAACTTCCATGATCTTTGTTTTCTTTAGATTGACTGTCAATCCATTTTTTTGTGGAATATATAAAAAGCTGGTCTATAAGTCTCTGTAAACCAATTTTTGTCTGGCTAAGTAATAAGTAATCATCTACATATTAAAGATTAGATATGGGCATAATGCCCAAATTTGGATGAAGGGAATTTACTTTATCTAGATCTGTCAGGAGGTCTGCTAGGAATAGATTGAATAGATATGGTGCAAGGAAACAGCCCTATTTTAAGACCTGCTGTGTCTCTATTTGCTTTGATAGCCATGTTCCATCTCCTATTATACCTTCACCCAGGTATCCGTATATAATAGCTATATTGCCTTTGAAAGAGAGGTCAAATTACCACAAAGGGTTAGCTTGTGCCATGGGAGATTTTGATTTACAGAGTCGAAAGCAGCCTTGTAGTCCACATAGCATAAATAAAGTGGCTGGTTCCTATTTTTTATTTTATCCATTAATATTGATATCGCCAGTAGGTTGATGTCCATTCCTTGAGATTTGGAAAACCCCATCTGGTTAGAAGGGGCAATGTTGTTATCGTTTGACCATCCTAGTAACTCAGTAAGAACGAGATTGGCAAAATATTTAGCCTCAACGTCATGCAGGGTAAATTAGGCTATAATTAACCCGTAAAAATTGGGTTAATTGTTGCTGCCCTCCACAACATAAATATTTAAAATCTTTTCTTGAATAGATATTTTAACATTAAGACAATTAAGGTATTTGATTGGCTGCCATCATCATTTAATATCTGCAAGGGTATTTATATGTTATGTATTGGAGCTGCATTTAGTTTGTAAGATACGTTCTATTGTGTTAGTCACTATGATCAGGATAATGTCTGCCTTTCCGTTTTTACCATTGAAATGGAGGATCATAGCCTGCTTATTAGACAATTATGTCATATTGCTGGGGTGTTCTACTCTTGTTTGCAGCAGTTCAAGACATTCTTGCCCAATAGAACCACCCATGTGTACAAATATGTTGTGCTTACTTATATAGTGATGTTTACTTGTGGATTCTCAAAGGAATCCCTCTAAACCCTATACCATTGTAAAGCCTATATAAAATCATTGCATGATTCACTTGAATAACTGTTGTGTGTTTTTTCATTGCGCGCACTTGAACGCATTTGGTGTTTCAGTACACGCAATGATATTTGTTTTGTTTATTTATTTCTTTACATTACTCCAGTTGGCGGTTAGCTGGAGTTTACTACCCCCCCCATCCGGCCCCTCCCCTTCACCGCCCTCCCGTCAGCTGCACTCCCTCTGTGGGCCGCTATTGACATTGAGTAATTAAATGATGCATAACTTTATAGTGAAAAAAATTGCAAAGTTTTTGTTAACTTCGGGTTTTTAACATAGAGCTTCTTTACTCCATCAGGTGCCTAGAGTCCTTAATAATTAACCAGTTCATCCTGAGAGAAGGTTTCAGATGTACACTTAATTATGCAACAATATGTGAAAGAAGTAAAAGGTATAGGTAAAAGAGAAGAAATCAAGTTGAACAACCAAGACATTTTACAGGATGAAATCAAGTCTGTACATTAGTGTGGGAAAAAGATAAAGGTGTTTAAATATTTAGTGCAAGGTTAAAGCGTAGAGGTGTTACTTTCTTCTGGAAAGTGCCTAAACCTTCTTGACAGCTGATATCCTTGGAATGAGTTTCCTAACAGGGAGGTAGCACCAGATAAATATTTAGGGGCAGTTATCTTTGATTTTTGAAAATTCAAGGTAGAAGGGGTCTTTACTCCTTAAGTTTCTCATCCCAGCTGAGATGGTAAAGCAAGAGTATAGGAAAGTGTAGGCAAGTAAGTATATATTTCAGATTTCAATGCTTTTTGTTTGAATTCTACTCACCGTGGAGATGTAAAGTGTAGTGTTGCAATATATTTGTCAGAGTTCATTTTCACCCGTGGAGGCTTGCCATGCCTGCCTGCGGCATAGATATATAGCTGGGGCATTCTGAAGATTTCATATGGGGAAGAGGAAAGCCTTTATACTTTTCGAGAGAAGAATCTATTTTTCTAGAAATATCTAGAAAGTGAGAAACCCAGTACTCTTCACCTTACTGTGTAAACATATGATCACATATGTGATTCAATCTTTGGACAGAATGTATTTTTCCTTAATTATTGTTTGCATTCATGCCACAGAAATAAAACATATTCTCGTAAATGAAAAAGGTTGTTTTTAAATGCTCAAAGGATTTGTTCAGGCATGGTTTTCCAAGCCATCACTTGCATCACAAATGAAACAGCTGGTGCACACAAAATGGTGCAAACATTGTTGATCTCTCATCCTTCAATGTACACTGAGGCCGCCATGTCTATAGATCAAATAACATGTATCCTTAACCAAGTATTTAATGTTTTCCTAGTCTGGAGCGTGTGTTAAAGAATAAGTTCATACTTTTCAGTCCACAATGTTTTTTTTTCTTCTGTTAGCTAGCATGATTTTAAAAACGTACCTTTGGTTGCAGCAAGAGAAGATCCCTGAAATGCTGGATAGGTGGAACATGAACCTACAAGGTCCATCAGCTAATGGTTCCCACTTTGGAGCACCCTGGCATGCTTTGCACAGCTAAAACTATTGAAACTGAAATGAAGTTTAGTGGATATTTTCAACAGACACACTTCTTGAACTGTGTACGAAAGCATCACTAAAGATATCATACAAATATAATACAACCAATAAGACAAATAAAGTCTAATCAAATCAAATAAACTTTATTCGATTTTTTGCATTTAAAAATCATAAAAGTCACATAGTAAAATTTACAAAATACTGTTTTTAAAAGAATTAAAACATTACATACAAAATTACATCTTTATATACCACATGTATCTTAATATCCCTTCTTCAGTTAATTCATAATTATTTAACCAGTCATTCTATACATTGGTTCTCCTCAGATTGGATCTCCCACATTAGACTCTTCCTTTTTTTCAATATGGATTTCAAAAGTCCAGACATAACACCCACACAGTATACGTTGTCCAATTTTTGTAAATATATGAAGGCAGGGCGACATTGCCTCCAGCCCGCTCTCTTCAGCAATTGCAAAATCCACCTTGTTCTTTCCGCGCTATAAAACTTACAAAATAAAATCACATGTATTGTCGTCTGAGGAAAGCTTTTATCACAGGGGCACCTGCAAAGGTCATTGGTCCAATCAGTAGATTTTGGGAAGCTGACTAATCTATGGAAACTGTCAAATCTGAGTCTTGTAAAAACATACCTGTCATATCCTCCAATACACCACTCCAAATATGGTTGAATATTGTAGGATATGAGAGTTAGCTGATGTGGGATTACAGTACTTTTCTTCATCTCTATGGCCGCTCTTAAAGGTAGTTTTAAAATCCTTCCTGGAAATTGTACTCAGAGATTCGGGGTTATTATAAAAGTCAGGTTTACCCATGTCTATTAAAGATCTTCTAATATAATTTAACTAAGGAATCCTTTTGGCATGGGTTAAACTCATAACATCTCCAATTATGTCTCTGTTTCGCTCAGTGTTGTTGGCCGTCCAGACTCTGTGCCATAGTAGCAGTGGCTGCATCTTAATCACACACAAATGGTGCAAGTAATTTTCATTAATTGTTGTTTGTATTGTGTACCTGTCCTGACGAATGCTCCGTAGACCCGGCTGGGCGATATGGAGCAGAAACATGTTGACGCTATTAAAAAGGTATAAAGAGATCCATTAACTCGATCTCCTATTATACCGCAATTTATTTTATTAGCAATACTTCACCCCCCTTTTTTAATAAAACTTCCACCGGTGTAGTATTAGCTTCTTAACCTCCTTTTTTTGGGTGCCCTACCTTCCCTTATCTCTGGACACTGCCACTAACGCCAGAGGTTGCCTCGGGTTGAGGCTTGGCATACAGCACGTTATTGGTACACTCGATGATAAATGCCATAACGCGCGTGAGGGGCGGAAGAAAAACATACACCGCACGAGTAACACCGCGTTTATGAGAGTGTCCAATTTTAACCAATGGTTAAAGTGGTAACAAGTGTCCATTCTTCTTTTTTGATTACCATATAACTGTTACCGGGGTGATGAATGGACCGTCTACCCTACTCCCCAATTTTTTGATTAATTGTCTCTGAAGCAGCGCACAGCTGCGGGAGTCCTTGACCAACAGTGTGACACTCAGTATAGTGTAACTCCACTGTTGTAGAACTGGTAGATCATAAACAAAATGGAGGATAACGTGGGATTGAGCTTCACTGGAGAAGACATCAACGAAATATTGGCAGGCCAATCTTTACTGCAAAACACAGACTTAACGCAAGCCTTGGCCCAAACAGACGACTGGGAAAGTCTTAGTGAGAAGAAGAGAGAACAAATTCGTACTGCCATTCATGGCATAATAATGACAGAGTATCTGAGGTCCAAATCAGCCCCAAGAGGACTATGGGTTAATAATGCCCCTAGAATTTTTCTGCACGACTTAGCATTTCGTCGTGATTGGTCATCGATTTCTTGGAAATGTACTCTAGATTACCTGGTTTTAATAGTAAAAACAGCAAAGAGACTGTCTGATGCTCTATTGATTCAGATACAAGCATGCAAAGATGAACTGAAAAAAGCAATCAACCCAGCGATATATCAAAAGAGGTTGGAGGAGATAACGAAAGAAATGAATGACACCCATGAATACCTCATGCAAAATAAACTTCAAAAACTCGCAAAAGATCTCAAAAAGTTCAGCCAGGAACGCATGCACCCATACACAAAAGAGGAGTACACAGGCCCTAATGCAGGATCAGATAACGAATCTTCAGATAGAAACACCTCAGAAGGTTCAGAATCAGGATCCGAGGATTCCATACCCAGAAGAGGCCGCTACAATTACCGGAATCAAAGACCCAGGAGAAGCAATAGATGGCAGAGACCTTACTATCAGGGGAATCAAATGCCATACTTTCAACCTTTCATCCCCCCATATGCAGGCTGGATGAACCCCTACAATCACAGTATGCAACCATTGCCTCCACAAATGGGAAATCAACATACTGCCGGAAATGAAAACACTCATCCTCAACAGCCTTTTTTAGGGAGAGGCCAGAATCAATCCCGCGGAAGAAAAAAGAACATCAATTGGCAAGACCAGAAACGCAACATACAAACGAGAAGCATGGCAACGGCCAAACCGAGTACGAGCAAGAACAACTGATCGTCAACTTGACCAATGTAGTCCTAACAGATGACCAAACAAGAGTCTTGAACAAAGGCCTGGGATTTGTCCCTACCCCCCCATTAGACACTTTCAAACTCAAGTGCGAACTCTCTGAGTTCTGTAGAACCCTAAAATTGAAATCATTCTTCATGGGCACAGAATACCGGAATGAGGGAGACACGTCCTTACGGAACAAATCCAAATTTAATCCACCAAATAGTGCCATTCCTGTAGAAATACAGACCTTTGAACAAGCATTGCTAAAAGGAATAGACGACCTTGACAAAACTAAAAAACACACTTTCCAAAACCTGTCTAAAAAAGAACGTCTAGCCTTGGAAGAACTGCAGCAGAATACAGAAATTATCTTAAAACCTGTGGATAAAGGGGGAGGAATCGTTATCCTAAGCAAACAAGGATATGACGAACAATGTCTGAACCTCTTGGCAGATACAAAATTCTACCAACGGATACTAACGGACCCTACCCCCAGACTCCAGAACACCATTTCAATAATGGTCTATGAGGCTGAAATCAATTCTTGGATCTCTAAAAAAGAAGCAGAATACTTGATAACCAAAGAACCAAAAACACCGTTCTTTTACTCTCTTCCCAAGACTCACAAAAACAGAGTCCCCCCTCCTGGACGCCCCATAGTTTCGGGGATTGGTTCTCTATTAGAACCATTATCTAAATTCGCTGATGAGTACTTAAAACCCATGGTGCAAAAGACACCCACCTACCTTAAAGACACCCGGGATCTACTCATCCAACTATCCAATAAAACATTTGACCCAGACACTATGGTACTGGTAGGACTGGATGTGGAACAACTATACACCAGCCTCCCACAGAAGGAAACTCTCCAAATGTTAGAAGACCAACTATATATGGAGGAGTGGACCTACAGGACACCCAGACACTTTGTCCTGGAGTGCTGTCGTTTAGCACTCACTGAACATATTTTCGAATATAATGGTGACTTATATCTCCAATCCCATGGAACATCTATGGGCAGTTCCTTTGCCCCCTCGGTGGCGGGTCTTTATGTGAGCCAGTTTGAGAACAACTTTGTCCTCAATGAAACTAACCCATACGTTTCCAGTATTTTATACTGGAAACGCTATATAGATGACATTCTATTGATCTGGCACACTAACCAAGACCTAAAACTCTTTATGAATTGGCTAAATGAGAGGGACAAGTGGTTGAATTTCACCTACACCGTGAGTAAAACCCAGTTGGATTTCCTAGATCTCACGATCTTTGTAGAAAACGGAAAGCTGGAAACAAAAACATACACGAAACCCACAGCAAAGAACAGCCTTTTATCTTATAAAAGCTATCACCCAAAAGCCCTCAGGGACAACCTACCTTACAGCCAATTTTTAAGACTCAAAAGAAATTGTAGTAAAAAAACGGATTATGAAACACAATCAAAGGAACTGTGTAAAAAACTGAAATCAAGAGACTACACCTCAGCAACCATCACAAAGTGTTGTAAAAGAGCTAAAAACCAACCAAGGGATTGCCTCCTACAAATCAATAACAAAGAACCCAACCAAGATCTAGTAACATGCGTAACAACCTTCTGTCCTGCGACATATGATGTGCAAAAACTCATCAATAAAAACTGGTCTATTCTGTGTACTGAAAAACAAACCTGGCCGAAGCCCCGTTTTGCCAACAAACGGACAAAGAACTTAAAAGACCTACTTGTCCACACTCGCCCAATCGTACCCAAAACCAAACCCTCCGATCTGAGAAGTCTAGAAATGTCACCAGTCACAGGACACTATCCCTGTGGCTCTTGCCAAGTGTGCAAATTAACAACCATCACACAATCTCTACAACTTACCGACTCCCTCACCTGGACACAAAAACAACATACGAACTGTAATTCGACCCATGTGGTCTATATGATCCAGTGCCCATGTGAGAAGAAATATATCGGTATGACTTGTAGAAAAGTCAAGACCCGCATAGGGGAACACAAAAGTAATATCCGATTAAAAAAGAACAACACGAAACTTTGTTCCCACTTCGTTGACCAAAATCATGATTGTGAAGAAATGAGATGGACAGTTCTTGAAAAGCTAACAGACAGACCGTGGAATGCCACACGAATTTTATTCGAAAAAGAGCAACGATGGGTAGACCGATTGAAAACCCATCTATTTGGGCTCAATGATAATATTCCCTGGTGCCAGTTCTCGTAAAATTCAGAATACCTATGCCTGATAATGCACTAATTTGTGATGCTGTTAAACCTCTCCCCACAAAATAGATAAGCCCTATTTTCCTATTTTTTGGCAGAAGATCATTAACCAGTTAATAATAACATTGTAAGTTGCAGCATTTTCGTATATTCACGAATATTGTTCTCCACCACAATGATTTGTAGTCCCAATACCCGACGGGGTTTTTCTAATCTGAACCTGCCGATAGCATTAACAGATGTGGAGTCTGTCCTCTAGCTCTATTACATCCCCAACCTACAATTGTAACAGGAAACCGGCATCTAGTATCCGGGGGCAGAGACAGCACAAGTTCCGGGAACTTCCCACACGCTGGTAAGAATGGCGGCCGCTTCCAGGCAAACACTTAATGATTATGAGGTAAGAACTCTACCTGAAGGCCCCCTCTATCTTTCCGTTTCAGTCTGGGACCAGAGAGTCCCGTTGCCACCTGACTGAAGCTTCTTTCAGCAAATACATTAGGTAAGATTACCGCGTTTTCAAATATGTGCACACCTCGCTTTGTAAGACTCACATCTTCCGTGTGACACTTTTAAACTGAACGCTGCACTTAATCCTTCGGCCCTGCATGTGTTGACCGACTTAGCCTTAAACTCCACACTGAGCTAACCACCTCGTCAGTCCTTTTCATACATGCGAGGCTCCTTGCAGCAATTAACTAAAAATCCTCCTAAAGAAGCCATAAGTACCACGTTTTGCCTCAAAGCACTATACCAGTTCTTCTTTTCTTCCTTTTTATAAATTTGGCTTTCACTTAATTAAAGCTATTCTCCACAAAATGGTGAGAGATTCCTTGTATGCTATAGTTGCACCCATAAGACTTAATTCCTAAATGCAGAATTATTTCCTTTTTTCAGACAAATTCCTGAAAAGGCGAGAATTCGACATATATCATTACTACACAAATGGTGCAAGTAATTTTCATTAATTGTTGTTTGTATTGTGTACCTGTCCTGACGAATGCTCCGTAGACCCGGCTGGGTGATATGGAGCAGAAACATGTTGACGCTATTAAAAAGGTATAAAGAGATCCATTAACTCGATCTCCTATTATACCGCAATTTATTTTATTAGCAATACTTCACCCCCCTTTTTTAATAAAACTTCCACCGGTGTAGTATTAGCTTCTTAACCTCCTTTTTTTGGGTGCCCTACCTTCCCTTATCTCTGGACACTGCCACTAACGCCAGAGGTTGCCTCGGGTTGAGGCTTGGCATACAGCACGTTATTGGTACACTCGATGATAAATGCCATAACGCGCGTGAGGGGCGGAAGAAAAACATACACCGCACGAGTAACACCGCGTTTATGAGAGTGTCCAATTTTAACCAATGGTTAAAGTGGTAACAAGTGTCCATTCTTCTTTTTTGATTACCATGCATCTTAATCAGGTCAGAGATATAGGGAAGCCCCAATTCAGTGTGACAATTATACACGGAGAAGCTCTGCGGTACTGCTAGTAAAAACCTTAAAAACACATTTTCCTCTCTGTGTAATATTGCTACATCCCAGTATCCTCATACTCCCTCCTCATATATAGCTATACTCATGCATTTTGCTTGGAAAATTTTAAGTAGTATCCCTGGGGGTCCTTTACCCAATTTATTAGAAAAGTTCATCAGTGCCCCAATTGACCTTTTAAAAAGAAGAGTTCTATTCTTAACCGCCGGGAACCATGTCCCTGTGTTATCAAGTAAGACACCCAGATGGGAGAAAATACTGGTTGCGTTAATCCTATCGTTCCTTAGAGGCAAGCTTATAGAAATAGTTCTCCCCTTTCCACATGTCATCACATATGTCTTCTTGACATTAAGTTTTAGGTCCGGCTATCCATGAATTCAGTGTATGTTCTAAGGGCACTCTGTAGGCCTAGCTGGGTTCTGGCCAAAAGCACTGCATCATCCATGTAGAGCAGAGACACAATGGGCCTATTGCTGTAATGAGGAGGGTATTTTGTCCTGGCCATTAATACCTCCTCTAAATTGCTGGTATATAAGGAGAAGAGGAACGGGGCCAGAACGCACTTCTGCCTCACGCCCTTTTCCACAGGGAACAACGTGGTGCATTCGCCCCCTACTCCATCCCTCACTTTTGCTGAGGCCCCTGCATACAGTTGCCTTACAAACTGTACTAAAATTTGGTCGACTTTTATGTCTTGCAAAATATCCCAAAGTTTATTATCACTGACGCAGTCGAATGCGGCCGTAAGGTCCACGAACATTACGTACATTTTCCCTTCTTTGGCTTGAGCATATTTCCCTGACAGCATTGTAAAGTTTAACACCTGCTCAATAGTCCCTAACCCCCATCTAAAACTGTACTGTACATTAGATAAAATGTTATTATCCTCGGCCCATGTTTGCAATCGGTTGAAGACTATTATACCTACAATCTTAACCAGAGAGTCCTGCCGGGAAATTGGGCGGTAGCACGCCGGATTTTCCCATTCACCCTTCTTAAATATTGGAATGATCACGGATTCGGACCATGTTGTGATAAATACCTTCTCACAACAGCCCTTCAATACCTGTGTCAGCAAAGAGGACCAGAGTGCGGGGATGTTATGAAATAAATCCATAGGGACGCCATCTGGCCCGGGAGCTTTGCCACCTTTACTTGCATTTATTGCATTTATTGCTGCTGTGACTTCGTCTAGAGTGACATTTAACCTTATGGGTGTGAAACATTCCGCCCCTCCTTGTGCTCACAAAGCAGTAGCAGTTATAAAATCTTTGGCCCCCCTATCGCTGTAAACACCAGAGAAGAATTTTATCCAAGCCTCTTCCTCTATAGCCACTTCTATCATGGGACCATCATAGTTTGCAAAGAAAGGAGCATTTACTGCCCGCCAGAATATAGTGCAATCCCTTTTTTGTGAGGCCTCATGTTCTTTTTTCCTATTTTTTCTGGCCAAATTATAGTTCTCTCTATATGTACTAATTTCTCCCTGATTTCTCTCAGTCTTGTGGAGGGCCGCCTTCAGTTGGTTATAGGCTTTCGTACATTTAGTATCAAATCATCCATTTATCTTCTTTTGAGGTGCCTTCTTGTGAGCTCTTAACGAGTTTTGGATCTCAGTTGCAATTAATGAGTATGCCCTCAAAATTTCGTTATATCCACACTATCCCGGAGACATACCACTATTTGATCATGTGCGTTTCGAATGATTCTTTTGGTCACCTCTTCAACATTTATCTTACCCCAACTTAAAGAATAGCCATTCTGGTGCGATAAAGTAATTAGAAGCTGAAACTAAAGCATAGTTCATCTTTCTTCAGCTTCTTAAAAAATAAAACCGTTTTATCATTACATTACATTTGAAATTCACGATTAAAAATGCAGTAATCATACATCAACAAAGAAGCTTTCTTTTTTTGATTACTATACGCCCAGGCATCTCAAATATCTAATGCTTTTATTCCAAATGAGTCTGACCAAGTACATGATCCATATTTTAAAAAGTTAGGGATAAGAAATGCATTTTTTTCACCTAAGAAGAAGAGGTGATCTTGCACCAATTGAGTAACAATATACCTTACAACCAGAATACATATTGAACAGCCATTATTGGCATTTCAGTCTGTCTGTGGTTTCCTATAATTCAGAATGGTTCCTGACAAATCTAATTCTTAGAATTGGATCTTGTATATGTTCATGGATGATCTTGAATAGACTAGGAAGAATTCCATCAACTCGATCCAAGGTTAAGAATGAATTACAGAAGTTTCAAAGTTAAATAATCGCTATCCTTAAATTTTCTAATTTCATACACCTTTTCATTCAACATTGTTGTTAGATCTGTTATCTTAGGCTGGTTTTCCCCCAAACCCTTTGCCTGCTTACCTCCCCTTTGTAATGCATTGTTTTGTTGATCATAGGACTATGAGCACTTTACTACCGCTAACCAGTGGTAAAGTGCATGTGCTTCTTCACAAAACATGGTGACATTGGTGTACACATGATTGGCATATTTAGTTTACTTGTAGTCCCTTGGAAAGTGGTATACCATATACCTCGGGCCTGTAGTCTAAATGTTACTAGTGAGTCTGCAGCACTGGTTGTGCCACCCAAACAAGTAGCCTTTCAAACCTGTCTCAGGGGTGCCATTGCAAGGCCTTTGTGTTCAGTCTACTTTTACTTCAACTGGCCATTAAAATCACATACCAAGCCTTAAACTCCCCTTTTTAAACTTATAAGAGACTCTTCAGGTAGGCCCTAATGAGCCCTAAGGGCGGAGTGCTGTGCAACTAAATGGCAGGATATGTGCCATTCAGTTTTTCATGTTCCAGTAGTGACAGACAGCAAAATATTTTTTCCAGCACTGGGAAGCCAACCCCTTTCATAGACTAGCATTGGGAATAACCGAAAACACTTTAAAACTGTAATTCCTGATTTGAAAGGAGTAGCTCTCTCATTTTTCATATATTTTGAAAGAAAAGTTTAATATCAATTTTGGATTTAGATTTACTGTTTGAGAAATACCACTTTTAAAAAGAGAAAGGAACAAATGATGGATGGAATGCTGAACAATTCAAACATTCACCCCCAGTTACAGAGATCTGGGTTTAATCCATTGTTCATTAGCTCACACCGCTACCCCATATTTGACCTAGCCATATGCAAAGCAGTCTTTACCCTGTTCCTCTTGGGAAAAGTCCAGCCTGAATTGCTGAGCAAGGCCTTCCCTAGACCGGAAACAAGGAACCTGGGACCGGTTTCGGGACACCACCTCATATCAGCCAGGCTAGCTTGAATCCAGTGGCATAGTGATTATGGGGCCCGCGTCTGGGCATACCCTTCCCACTTAGACTGACAAAACGAAAAGGAACAAATGATGGACGGAATGCTGAACAATGCAAACATTCACCCCAAGTCACAGAGATCTGGGTTTAACCCATTGTTCTTTTGCTCAACACGCCATCCCAGTTTGGAACTAGCCACATGCAAATCAGTCTTGACCCTGTTCCTATTGGGAACAGTGCAGCCTGAACTGCCAACCCAGGTCCTCTTTGGACCAGAAACGAGCATCCTGAGACTGGTTTCGGGGCATGACCCCTCATCAGCCAGGATAGCTTGAATCAAGTGGCGCAGTGAACACGGGGCCCACATCTGGGCCTACCTTTCCCACTTAGGGTGACAGAAGCAAAAAAACAAATCATGGTTGGAATGCTTAACAAGGCAAACATTCAATCCAGTCACAGAGATCTGAGTTTAATTCATCATTCTTTTGCTGACTCCAGTCTGGACCCATCCATATGCAAATCAGTCGTGACACTGTCCCTCATGGGTAAAAAACCACCCCAAACTGCATTTGCTTGTTTGCCCTAAGTTGGCAGGGTATGCCCAGACATGGGTCCCTTGCTCAATTTGCCACTGGATTTAAGCTAGCCTGACTGAGAGGGGTGTTACCCCAAAACCGGTCCCAGAAGGCTTGTCCAGGGAAGACCTGGTTTGACAGTTCGGGCTGGACTGTTTCCATGAAGAACAGGGTCCAGACTGATTTGCATATGCCTGGATCTGAACTGGGGTGGCGACATGCGCTGAAGAACAATGATGGATTAAACCCAGAACTGTGACCGGGGGGGGAGTGTCTGAAAAGTTTCAGCCCTATGTCCAACATCTCCTTGTGTTTACTTTTAGAAAGTGGAGATGTATCTGCTCTCACTGCTCCCTGTGCCTTGCAGCCTGTCTCCAATACATGTCTCGAGTGGGTCACAGCTACATTTTGTGCATTCCCTCTAGAAGGCCACAAACAAAGGAAGGGTTGGTGTGATAGATAATACAGAGGTCCCTGCACACAAGACGGCTGGGTCTATACTGGCGTTGGTGTTTTGGCAGCAATACTTTATATTTCAAGTTATTGAAAAGACCCAATCCCACCTCTCTACTTCAGGCGGAAAAAGAAGCGGTGTCGGAGTCACTGTACTCCGCGCTGGGTGAGATGCATTGCCATTCTTACCCCCGCTGAACAGATCCCTGGAAGAAACGGTTGTGCAGTCAGGGGACTCGAGGAGATGACACATTCCTGTAGGCAGCGCAGGACATCGGCGGAAGGTTTCACAGAACCCTAAAGTTTGCGCAACCACTGGGCCGCCTGATCCTGACTCACAACTGCATTCTGGGACTTGCAGTCAATTCGACACTTCAGGATTTTTCACAGGTGATATTAATCACCCATGGAGGCGGAGCGAACCTTTACTATTTCTGCTGGGACAAGACACACCTTGTAAATTAAACCTCCCTTTTCTGTTTCATTCTGGGCGCTGAAGAGGCCACATGGCCGAAATGCATACGCCCGCTGCCACATCATTTGGAATAAAGAGTCTCCGTGTTGCTCCCCTACTGCGGCCTCTGCCTTTCTTCTTTGGAGGGGTTTTGAACATGTATGCAATGCTAGCCAGCGGCATACTACAGAGGTCCCTGCACACAAGACGGCTGGGTCTATACTGGTGTTGGTGTTTTGGCAGCAATACTTTACATTTCAAGTTATTGAAAATTCCCAATCCCACCTCTCTACTTCAGGCGGAAAAAGAAGCGGTGTCGGAGTCACTGTACTCCGCGCTGGGTGAGATGCATAATGCATTGCCATTCTTACCCCCACTGAACAGATCCCTGGAAGAGACGGTTGTGCAGTCAGGGGACTCGAGGAGATGACACATTCCTGTAGGCAGCGCAGGACATCGGCGGAAGGTTTCACAGAACCCTGAAGTTTGCGCAACCACTGGGCCGCCTGATCCTGACTCACAACTGCATTCTGGGACTTGCAGTCAATTCGACACTTCAGGATTCTTCACAGGTGATCATAATCACCGATGGAGGCGGAGCAAACTTTTACTATTTCTGCTGGGACAAGACACACCTTGTAAATTAAACCTCCCTTTCCTGTTTCATTCTGGGCGCTGAAGAGGCCACATGGCCAAAATGCATACGCCCGCTGCCACATCATTTGGAATAAAGAGTCTCCGTGTTGCTCCCCTACTGCGGCCTCTGCCTTTCTTCTTTGGAGGGGTTTTGAACATTTATGCAACACTAGCCAGCGGCGTACTACAGAGGTCCCTGCACACAAGACTGCTGGTTCTATACTGGCGTTGGTGTTTCGGCAGCAATACTTTACATTTCAAGTTATTGAAAAGACCCAATCCCACCTCTCTACTTCAGGCGGAAAAAGAAGCGGTGTCGGAGTCACTGTACTCCGTGCTGGGTGAGATGCATTGCCATTCTTACCCCCGCTGAACAGATTCCTGGAAGAGACGGTTGTGCAGTCAGGGGACTCGAGGAGATGACACATTCCTGTAGGCAGCGCAGGATATTGGCTGAAGGTTTCACGGAACCCTGAAGTTTGCGCAACCACTGGGCCACCTGATCCTGACTAACAACTGCATTCTGGGACTTGCAGTCAATTCGACACTTCAGGATTTTTCACAGGTGATATTAATCACCGATGGAGGCGGAGCGAACTTTGACTATTTCTGCTGGGACAAGACACACCTTGTAAATTAAACCTCCCTTTCCTGTTTCATTCTGGGCGCTGAAGAGGCCACATGGCCGAAATGCATACGCCCGCTGCCACATCATTTGGAATAAAGAGTCTCCGTGTGGCTCCCCTACTGCGGCCTCTGCCTTTCTTCTTTGGAGGGGTTTTGAACATTTATGCAACGCTAGTCAGCGGCGTACTACAGAGGTCCCTGCACACAAGACGGCTGGGTCTATACTGGTGTTGGTGTTTTGGCAGCAATACTTTACATTTCAAGTTATTGAAAAGACCCAATCCCACCTCTCTACTTCAGGCGGAAAAAGAAGCGGTGTCGGAGTCACAGTACTCTGCGCTGGGTGAGATGCATTGCCATTCTTACCCCCGCTGAACAGATCCCTGGAAGAGACGGTTGTGCAGTCAGGGGAATTGAGGAGATGACACATTCCTGTAGGCAGGGCAGGACATCGGCGGAAGGTTTCACAGAACCCTGAGGTTTGCGCAACCACTGGGCCGCCTGATCCTGACTCACAACTGCATTCTGGGACTTGCAGTCAATTCGACACTTCAGGATTTTTCACAGGTGATCATAATCACCGATGGAGGCGGAGCAAACTTTTACTATTTCTGCTGGGACAAGACACACCTTGTAAATTAAACCTCCCTTTCCTGTTTCATTCTGGGCGCTGAAGAGGCCACATGGCCAAAATGCATACGCCTGCTGCCACATCATTTGGAATAAAGAGTCTCCGTGTTGCTCCCTTACTGCGGCCTCTGCCTTTCTTCTTTGGAGGGGTTTTGAACATTTATGCAACGCTAGTCAGCGGCGTACTACAGAGGTCCCTGCACACAAGACGGCTGGGTCTATACTGGCGTTGGTGTTTTGGCAGCAATACTTTACATTTCAAGTTATTGAAAAGACCCAATCCCACCTCTCTACTTCAGGCGGAAAAAGAAGCGGTGTCGGAGTCACAGTACTCC
Source organism: Lissotriton vulgaris (assembly GCF_964263255.1). Lineage (NCBI taxonomy): Eukaryota > Metazoa > Chordata > Amphibia > Caudata > Salamandridae > Lissotriton > Lissotriton vulgaris. The sequence continues at coordinate 1,544,209,493 of NC_141691.1, read as the reverse complement.
GCGCTGGGTGAGATGCATTGCTATTTTTACCCCCGCTGAACAGATCCCTGGAAAAGATGGTTGTGCAGTCAGGGGAATCGAGGAGATGACACATTCCTGTAGGCAGGGCAGGACATCGGCGGAAGGTTTCACAGAACCCTGAAGTTTGCGCAACCACTGGGCCGCCTAATCCTGACTCACAACTGCATTCTGGGACTCGCAGTCAATTCGACACTTCAGGATTTTTCACAGGTGATATTAATCACCGATGGAGGCAGAGCAAACTTTTACTATTTCTGCTAGGACAAGACACACCTTGTAAATTAAACCTCCCTTTCCTGTTTCATTCTGGGCGCTGAAGAGGCCACATGGCAGAAATGCATACGCCCGCTGCCACATCATTTGGAATAAAGAGTCTCCGTGTTGCTCCCCTACTGCGGTCTCTGCCTTTCTTCTTTGGAGGGGTTTTGAACATTTATGCAACTCTAGCCAGCGGCGTACTACAGAGGTCCCTGCACACAAGACGGCTGGGTCTATACGGGCGTTGGTGTTTCGGCAGCAATACTTTACATTTCAAGTTATTGAAAAGACCCAATCCCAACTCTCTACTTCAGGCGGAAAAAGAAGCGGTGTCGGAGTCACTGTACTCCGCGCTGGGTGAGATGCATTGCCATTCTTACCCCCGCTGAACAGATCCCTGGAAGAGACGGTCGTGTAGTCAGGGGACTCGAGGAGATGACACATTCCTGTAGGCAGCGCAGGACATCGGTGGAAGGTTTCACAGAACCCTGAAGTTTGCGCAACCACTGGGCCCCCTGATCCTGACTCACAACTGCATTCTGGGACTTGCAGTCAATTCGACACTTCAGGATTTTTCACAGGTGATATTAATCACCGATGGAGGCGGAGTGAACCTTTACTATTTCTGCTGGGACAAGACACACCTTGTAAATTAAACCTCCCTTTCCTGTTTCATTCTGGGCGCTGAAGAGGCCACATGGCCGAAATGCATACGCCCGCTGCCACATCATTTGGAATAAAGAGTCTCCGTGTTGCTCCCCTACTGCGGCCTCTGCCTTTCTTCTTTGGAGGGGTTTTGAACATGTATATATATATATATATATATATATATATATATATATATATATATATATATATATATACATAAATATATAAATCAATAAATAAATATATATATATATATATATATATATATATATATATATATATATATATATATATATATATATATATATATATATATATATATATATATATATATATATATATATATATATATTACCTACTGGCTATCGCCAGTAGGTATATATAGTTAGGATTAATTCCCTATGGGATTTCTGAAAATTCTATGTCTAATAACTTTGGCGTTTGTGGACGGAATCGGATGAAATTTTCAGGAAAATGGCACATTTTGTTTCTGAGCAGCCCCTGAAAATTTGGTGGGGTTTCGTCAAGGGGGGGCTGAGAAAAAAGGGGGGTCCCAAAACGCGTTTTTTGCATTGAGTTTTCCATAGGGCGGTTGGACTCACTTTTAGCTCGAACGGCTGAATGGATTTGCACGAAACTTGGCAAAATTGTAGGGACTGTTAGCCCGATGTGCCTTTGCTAGGTCTCAATATATGTGCTTCAGTGGATTTTGAGAAATTAACGTTTAAATCAAGATATATATCTGTAACAGCGCTCCGGGCAGCGATCCGGTCCGCTTACTTTTCGCGTTTCGGAACTTTGCGTGCAGAAAGCTGATTGGCTCTCCGGTGTCTGTCAACATTCTAAACAGTCCGGAGCGGCCGCCATCTTGTCTCTCGGTAGGATCGAGAGAGAAGAAGAGGTGAAAAACGAAAGGGGAATTTAATGAAAGGGGGCAAGGTATCCCCCTCTTGACCCCCTAGGAATGTTGTTGGGGTTATTAAAGGGTCCCGTGGGGAAAAGAAAAAAAAAATGATTTTTCACGGTAGAAGCGCTTCACGGGCCGCGAACTGGGCCGCAAACTGGTAGCGAAACGGGAATTCGCCATTTTGTGCTTCGTTTTAATTGTTTAGAGATAAAAATTATCGCCGCACATCGGCCACAATGCATGAGTATCGTTGAAAAGTCAGCGATATTCATGCATTATCCAGCAAATGCTCTTAGCCGTGTTATCCACCTTCCATTGGATAACATGGTTAAAAACTGCTCTGTGCGTGAGCTTTTTTTTTTTTTTTTTTTTTTGCTGCGTGACGTTTGTTAACGTTCGATTCGATGGAAATCAGGAAGTGTTGACCACCATTTTGTCACTGCGAGTAAATATTTTGTTATAAATGAATCCTTATTGAAAAACATTGTCTGCGCCATCTTGCCTTTTTGTCCAATGCCACAATTTTGTCGTGCACGGCAGCCATTTTAGATGCCTTGACCAGGCCCACTCTCTGCACGCCGCCGATCCTCAGCATGGCTTCCCACCCTCGCAAGCATCTCCCCCACGCACTGGTCATCCCCGCTCTGTCTCTCATGCATGGGCCATATACTTCCCCCCATCTGCGCTGCTCTTCTCTGAGAATCACACCCTGTGCCCTCCCGACACCTCTCTTTCACCCTATTCACTACCGCACCCTCTGACACTCCTCTTCCTCTGTGTCCGATTGTCCAGGCCGGACCTAGGCTATCACCTACCCCTGCGGATGTAGTTTATGGCCCCAGCTGTAGAGAATTCAGACATGCCAACCCTCCCGATTCAGGCGTGTGACTACTGATTTCAGTGCTAGTCTCCCGCCTCCCGATTTCTGCAAGCAAAAACTCGGGGGCATATTACCAACAACTAGCGATAATTTTTGTCTCTTATTTGTTTAGAGACAAAAATTATCGCCGCACATCGGCGATTTTTATCGCAGATAAACTTTGCTATTATCGCAGAAAAGTCAGCGATATTCATGTATTATCGAGCAAATGCTCTTAGCCATGTTATCCACCTCCTATTGGATAACATGGCTAAGAACTGCTCAGGGCAGGTGTTAGATTTTGGAGATATTCGCGCTTAGCGCGAATATCTCCAAAAGTTGGTAATAGGAGATAGCGATGTTAGGGACTGTTTCCAGTCGCTAACATCTTGGCACGCCCGCTTTGCATGTCATTAGTGATAAGTATCACTGACATGCAAAGCGGGGCCCAAGATGGTCGCTATCTCCTTTTAGCTGTCACTAACTGGTGTTAGCGACAGCTTGGTAATAGGGAGATATTTTTATCTCCGCTTTCTTGGCTTTTAAAGCCAAAAAAGCGGAGATAAACCCCCTTGATAATATGCCCCACGATTCCTTGGGGGTTTCAGCTGACAGGGCTTGGTATTGTGTTACATGGTAATTTTTCCAGGAAACGTCAGAGGGTCGATGCAGGGGTTCTAGAAGAGGTGATAAACCATTTAAGCCTCATGAACAAGCGCATGGTCTTTTAAAGATTTGTGAAGTACTCGGGCGGCGGTGTGTGTGTGCCCTCTTTCAGGAGCGGGCGGGGGGGCACTGCCAGCAACTTGCCAGGTCAGGTAGTGTTCAACACGTGCATCACCCTTTCTCTGCCTGCTATTGCGCTCCATGCTTCGGAAAGGTAAGAAAAAGAACGTGCATTTGAGTTTGAAATGTCCGATCCTGCAGCAGCACACTTCCAAAGCCCACACATGACAATAACCCGATTCAAGGCCCCATTCACCCGTTTTTAAAAAAATAGATAACACTCCAACAAAGTAAGATTATAAAACTTTATTAACTATTAACTATAACGAACGGAACAAAAACTAAAAACATTTAAACATTTTTCAACACAAAAAGCAACAATGGTTAGAAGCTGTCTTTTGTGCGAATAGTCCCAAGTTCTGGACGGCACCCAGGTGATGTCGCCTGGGTGCCGCACTGGTTTTGGGATCCTACAATGCAGCACAGAAAAACAGCGTGGGGCGTCCCGGGTGGTGCGGGGGGAGGCCTCGTCAGTAGCGGTCTGTTGTGCGAATAGTCCCAAGGCAGCAGAACGCGTTGAGATGTTGATGGGACTGTGTCCAGTGTCACATGGCTGACACAACATGTACGACAGGCACCCAGGTGATGTCCAGTAAACTGCCGCACTGGTTTTGGTATCCTACAATGCTGCTCCGAAAATTGGCGAGCGGCGGCCCGGGGGTGGGGGAGGCGGCGTGAACGGGCCTCCCCAGGTGGCGGCCATCTAGCTGAGTTGCGCTCGCTTTTGCGGCTACAGCGTCTCGCTCACCATGTTGTTGAGTTGCTTCCACTCTTGCAGTGCAGCAATAGGCGGCTGCCACATGGCTCTTAAAATGGCGGACGGCTCCTCGGTTTTGGGCCTGGTCCACTGAAATGGCCCTGGGACACCTTGGAACTCGGACGCTTGCCTGCTAGGGCTTGGGCTCCATTCTCGAAAAGCGTCCCCTTAGCCGTGAAGATTCTACAAAAGTTTTGGGGGCCCCCGACTCCCGCAGGCTTCCGGTGGGGAGCGGCTGCCATGATTGCTCGCGGAATGACCACGACGGAGCCACGAGATGGTGGTGCTCTCATGCTGACGCCAGTTTCAGTCTGAATGATCCAGAAACAAGGTGGGGCTTTCATCGTTTGGGAAAAAAAAATGTTCTAAACCAATGAAAAGTGTTATTTTTAGGTCATATGACCAAGCCTTCCATCTTTAGGAAACCAAAAGTAAAATGAACCAATGAAAAGTTTTATAAACAAGTCACATGACCTGTTATGCGGCATAGGGCTACAAAAAGCGTAGAAAATCCGTTGGCACGTGAGGCGGCGTCAGTAGCGGACCGATGTGCGAATAGGCCGAAGGCAGCACAACGCGCCGAGATCCGGATGGCACCGAGGTGGTGTCCAGCAAATTGCCGCACTAGTGTGGCCACCCTACAATGCTGCGCCGAAAGACGGCGTGTCCAGCTGAGTTGCGGTCACTGTTGCAGTACAGTGACTCGAACGCGCCGAGATCCGGATGGCACCGAGGTGGTGTCCAGCAAATTGCCGCACTGGTGTGGCCATCCTACAATGCTGCGCCGAAAGACGGCGTGTCCAGCTGAATTGCGGTCACTGTTGCGGTACAGTGACTCGAACGCGCCGAGATCCGGATGGCACCGAGGTGGTGTCCAGCAAATTGCCGCACTGGTGTGGCCATCCTACAATGCTGCGCCGAAAGACGGCGTGTCCAGCTGAGTTGCGGTCACTGTTGCGGTACAGTGAGTCGAACGCGCCGAGATCTGGATGGCCCCGATGTTGTGTCCAGCAAGTTGCCGCACTGGTGTGGCCATCCTACAATGCTGCGCCGAAAGTCGGCGTGGGGTGCCCCGTTGGCTTATGAGGTGATGTCAGTAGTGGACCGATGTGTGAATAGGTCGGAACCAGCACAAGGCGCCAAGATCCGAACGGCAAGTCCTGGATGTTGAGTGCCTCAGTTGAGAGTTCTGAGCAGTGCTTGTAAGACTATCTGAAGTTTATTATAAGAATCAGAGTAAGTTGAAGACTGTCTGAAGCTTATTTGCACCTTTTGCAGCTTCACTATTGCCCAAGGTGGTGTTCAGCGGAACTTTTTTCCTTTTCCTTTCTGCTTCTTTTCCTACAATCCGTTTCATCTGAAGACACGACCAGGTCCCTGAATGTGTGTAGGGGGACGCTATTGAGTGAATGAAAATGGCGGCTTGTCCAGCTGAATTGCGGTCACTGTTGCGGTACAGTGAGTCGAACGCGCCGAGATCCAGGACCGATGTGTGAATAGGTCGGAACCAGCACAAGGCGCCAAGATTCGAATGGCAAGTCCTGGATGTTGAGTGCCTCAGTTGAGATTTCTGAGCAGTGCTTGTAAGATTGTCTGAAGCTTATTTGCATCTGCTGCAGCTTCACTATTGCCCTTGTGTGGCCAAAGGTCGCACATGACATAGGCGGCCGGCTCCCGAGGTCCGGCGGAACTTTTTGCCTTTTCCTTTCTGCTTCTTTTCCTACAATCCGTTTCATCTGAAGACACGACCAGGTCCCTGAATGTGTGCAGGGGGACGCTATTGATTGAATGAAAATGGCGGCTTGACACAAAGCTGACTCAAGCGTTACTGTTGATGCTATACAGACAAAAATTGGTTTTCAGTTTGTACATTCTTCATGTTTTTTTTTTCCATCCAAGTCTGATTAAGAGTTTGTAGAAAAATGGCTTCAGATTTTCCACATACTACTCTTCAACATTCTTCCTAAATGTAACAATGTGAAACTCACTAGGAGAACGGCTGTTTCTGTTTCCTTTCAAAATGCTGCCAACAATATTTTCTGAATGGAAGACACCATCTTGTAGCATAAAGGGCCGAAAGGGGTTCTGGTCTGGCCGATGGTTGGTGGAGACATTTTGACTATATCTTGGACCTGCCCGGCCTCGCCCAAAATGGCGCCGGTATAAATGGGACTCGTAACTCCTTGCCCGCAAATGTATATCTAGAAAATGTTATTGTAAGTGGCCCTGTCCTATTTTAATTACAAAATGTATGTCCACCGATTCCGCAACTGTTAGACACCTTAGTTCTTGCAACCTAATGGCCCGCTCGTTACGTTCCTCTACAGTGTAAATGTCTCCTCATCATATACGATTTCAGTTTGCTCCGTGGCCGGCCCACGTGGTTATAGGCCCGTATTTGTATACTGACATTTTCACAATAAAGGTTTTTAAAACAAAACACGGTAGTAGTATTTACATTGGTAAAGTTTTTACTTTTAGTCACTGTTTTCGAATCAGTAAAAGGCAAGTGAAATAAAGCAGTCCAATTACATGACGGATAAAAGGTATAATATGTAGGAACGCAGTAAAGATAAATGGTCAAGGGCAGTTGTGTTTTTCATGTCTGCAACATAAAGTGATCGATAAGAATCTGATAATCAGGCGTATCGGCGACTAAGACAGCAGGCCGAATCTCTTTTACTCAACGGTTCCGTCATGGAAGGAAGAAACGCCCTTTTTCTCGAAAAAGGAATATATTTTACTTGCAAGACAGTTGTAAATTTTCCGGGAAAGTACATTAGCCTGGAATATTATAACATATGTTTGAAAAAAAAATATTCGAAAACAATAAAAAGCGTAATTTTTAGGTCATATGACCAAGCTTTTCATCATTAAATTAACAAAAGTAAAATGAACCAATGAAAAGTTTTATTAACAAGTCACATGACCTGTTATGCTTACGTTACGCGCTGCGCGCTGCGCCTCGGATCACTTCCGGGTGCGCTAACGCGGCGTGTCATATAACGCATTACACGACAACGTAGGTCAAGAATATAGTCAAAATGTCTCCACCAACCAGCGTTCAGAACACAACCCCTTTCAGCAGTCCAAAAAGTTCTGTTAAATGACAACAGAGGGGACAGGCAACAAGAACCATCAGTCAAAGAGGGGAGGGCAAGTTCTTCTCTTCCGGGTCATGTTGGGGCGCTACCGGAACTGATCGAATTGGTAGTCTACAGTGTTTCTGGATGTTTCAGACTAAAGCTGGCGTCAGCATGAGACCACTACCATCTCGTAGCTCCGTCGTGGCCATTCCACGAGCAATCATGGCAGCCGCTCCCCACCAGAAGCCTGCGGGAGTCGGAGGCCCCCAAGACTTTTGTAGAATCTTCACGGCTGAGGGGACGCTTTTCGAGAATGGGACCCAAGCCCTATCAGGGAAGCGTCCGAGTTCCAATGTGTCCCAGGGCCATTTTAGTGGACCAGGCCCAAAACCGAAGAGCCGGCCGCCATTTTGAGAGCCATGTGGCAGCCGCCTATCGCTGCACCGCAAGAGCGGGAGCAACTCAACTACATGGTGAGCGAGACGCTGTAGTCGCAAGAGCGGGCGGTAAACAGCTGAATGGCGGAAGAGGCACAGTGTAGCAAAAGCGGGCGGAATGGCAACTAAAACGGTAAAGGGGCGCCCCACTACAGCTTGTCTTCAGGTGAAACGGATTGTGGGACAAGGTCCAGAATTGAATAGTCATCAAAAGGCAAAAAGTTCCGCCGGACCCCGGGAGCCGGCCGCCTATGTCGGGGGCGATCTCAGGCTACACCAGTGCTATAAGACTTGGGGAGGGTGTCGGAGCCAAGCGTCTTATCCGAGTCCATGGCCATCACACCGCCCCTCAGGGGCCTCCGTCAAGCTGTTTAGGAAGGTAACATATCACATTGTTTTCTAATGCAGTCAGGTCCACAAACGACACTCACTTACTTTGAGAATAGTGAAGCTGCAGTAGGTGGAAATAAGCTTCAGACAGTGTTACAAGCACTGCTCAGAACTCTTAACTATGGCACCCAACATCCAGAACTTATGCTATTTGAGAATGGCAGTGACATCGAAGCAACTCAGGGACCAAAACCATTAACGTACTTTCACGTATGAAAATCTTACTTGGGGAGGGGGCAGGAGCGAAGCGCCCCCTCCCAGTCAGCGCCACCACACCGTATGTTGAAAATTTGAAGCCATCGTTCTACAAAGTCAACCAAACTTGGATTGAAAAATCTAGAAAAATGTACAAACTGAAAACCAGTTTTGGTCTGCTTAGCATCAGTAGCAACGCTTGAGTCAGCTTTGTGTCAAGCCGGCATTTTGATTCAACAAAGCACAGGCATTGAAAAAGGCTCAAACTCAGAACTCTGAACTATGGCACCCAACATCCAGGAGCTTGCCATCCGGATCTTGGAGCCTTGTGCTGCTTTCGATCTATTCACACATCGGTCCACTACTGACATCATCTTATAAACCAACGTTATGTAAATAGTTTTTTAATAAAATGTTTTACCCTGTTTCTTTGCTGGTGTGTTGTCTATATTTTTAATATTTGCATAGGGTTTGTCATTATTTTGTGCGGGATGGGTGATGGAGCCGAGCTGTCTTGCAGCTCTCATGGTGTGGAGCTCAGTTCATCTCACTATTTTCGTATTTCTCATGAAGGGTTGTTCCTAATATTTCTATTTTAGCGAGGTCAAAAAGAGATCCAATTAGTGGCCTACTGATTTTGCTCGATTACTTTTATTTTTTTACACAATTTTTCACTATCTGCAAAGACTAAACAGAGTATTGCGACTTTGTGCTTGTTTGTAAATAGAGAATGATCCAAAGAGAACCAATTCTAATACAGTAAATGCTTGGACAACAATCAATCAAATGGAGAGACAAGCAGGCACGACGGATTACAACGGGGGCAAAGGCTTGCGTTAACTACCGTTCACTATCTGCAAAGAGAGAGTACTACTAAGACAAAAGAGGGGAGGGGTGGTGCAGCGTTCAAAGCACATCAGCGTGCATAAATACGAAAATGTTTTTATCTATCACGTACTTGACATTTTAAAGCTTTTCATATTTGCTATTAAAAAACCAATGAAATTCACAGAAAAAACCATAGGTTATAGTGGATATATAGTTAGGAATTTGCATTTACAAAACCTTGAAAATTCAATGAAAAAACCATTGGTTTTAGGCCATATATAGTTAGGGATTTGCATTTACAAAACCTTATTTTACTCGCATAAAACCATTGAAATTCCATATATAGTTATAAGCGCTAACTATATATCGCGCACCCGCAATCCACTGCTGATGATGTCACATATTACATCATTCATGACATGGTTAGTGACATCACTGATGACATCACTGATGACATCTCAAATGACATCACTGATGACATCACTGAAAACATCTCATTTGACATGACTGATAACATCACTGATGATATCATTCATGTGATAATACGATGAACCTCTTCAGACTCTAATATAACCTTAGATACAATCAGTGTAAACAGACACTCACAGACTGTCACTCATCCATGGAGTTACTCACACACCTAGTCAGTCATGCAAAGAATCAATCACACCTCCATTTCCTCAACTATACAGTTATACAAACTTTACTTATTCAAACATATACTAACACATATTTACTCTATTATACAATCCCTGATACAAGTTCACAATGATCCATACAGCCACTCACACATTCACTGGCTCTTATGCACAGTTATTTATATATGTCAACTCTCACATGTACTGTGTTTTACATATGTACTTACTTTGACATGTAGCACTGAGATATCCATTCACTCACCAATGCACTCATGCACACAGTCAACCGCCCATACAGCTGTTTCCACATGCACTTTTGAAACCATACATCTAGTGAATCAACTGCTCACACATCTATGCACAGAGTCATACACCTCCCAGCCACCCACACACACACTCAGTATCCCATACAAATACTTGGGCAACCAATCAATAACCCATATAGTTACTCATATAGCTACTTATCAACACATGCAACAGTTTACAGAACAACAGACATAATGATGCACAAATTAAGACAGTTTAGTCACTAACCCATGCACTCAGTGAGACACATTTAATCACTCACTCATACAGTCAGTCATGCACCTACTAAATCCTTCATCCAGACACTTATATATCCACTCATTCTTCAATATGTAAGAGATATTTTAACTTTACAGAAACATACAGTCACTGGATGTTGTCATCAGTGATGTCATCAGTGATGTCATTTGAGATGTCATCAGTGATGTCATCAGTGATGTCACTAACCATGTCATGAATGATGTAATATGTGACATCATCAGCAGTGGATTGCGGGTGCGCGATATATAGTTAGCGCTTATAACTATATATGGAATTTCAATGGTTTTATGCGAGTAAAATAAGGTTTTGTAAATGCAAATCCCTAACTATAAATGGCCTAAAACCAATGGTTTTTTCATTGAATTTTCAAGGTTTTGTAAATGCAAATTCCTAACTATATATCCACTATAACCTATGGTTTTTTCTGTGAATATATATATATATATCCACTGCTCCAAATGACCACCAGCCGGTTGCACTCACGAGCGGGTGCTATCAAAGCGGGGGTGTGCCCTCTGTAGAATACAAGCTCCCAAACATTCAAACCCAATTCAAGTCGATGTTTACCATTATAGTCATTTCATTACATCATTCTACTTCACGATGGGACCAATGCCTATTAATCATTAGATTATATAGCCCTGGATGGGCTCGATGCTAATATATATATTGCAGCCACAAAAAATGCATCTAAATCTTACCCATAGATGGGCTTATGTGTCACACATCAAATGACAGTACATGACATCTTGTAAGGTCTTTCAAAAATAATAATTTTGTAAATACATCAGAACAGAAACAACCTATCAATTCATTTGAACATTTTTATTTTACAAATTCATTTGAGACGTTTGGAATCTTGTTACATTATTGATCTTCAAACCAAGAGTCCACTGGATTTAAATAATCATGAAGAATTAGCTTCCCACTTGGGCTAAAGCTAATCGTTCTGTCGTTCTTTTGTCTTCTGAAATTTGTAAAAAGAAAAATGAATTTGGCGGGACTTTTGTTAAACATCTAGTCCTTTGTCTATGTCAATGTAACATTGATGACGCTGTCAGCTTGTATCATATTTAAAAATGGCCGCGATGCGTTATGTGGTGCAATGGAAAAAGGCTAAGTGCCGAAACGCGTCTTGCTGGTGCTTGAAGGTTTCGAATAAAAACACTGGAAACCTCCCCCTCGTGAGTGCTTTTGTCTTTCTTGGTGGCTGACTTTACCGCATTTCGGAAAGGACTTTGGGAGCTTATATATATATATATATATAAACATAATAATAATAAAAAATATAACAATATTTTTTCTGTAGGATAGCGAAAGGGTTACATTTGCTATTACCACTCCAGTGAGTGCAACAGTAGAGAAAACATTGGATAGCGTAGCAGTAATAATTACTATTCCGACTCCAGTGAGTGCAAAAGTAGGGAAAGCGTTGGATAGCGGTAGGGTCAAAATTACTGTTCCCACTCCAGAGAGTGCAACAGTGGGGAAAGTGTTGGATAGCGTAGGGGTAAAAATTACTATTCCCACTCCAGAGAGTGCAACAGTAGGGAAAGCGTTGGATAGCGTAGGGGTAAAAATTACTATTCCCACTCCAATGAGTGCAACAGTAGAGAAAGCGTTGGATAGCGTAGGGGTAAAAATTACTATTCCCACTCCAGTGAGTGCAACAGTAGGGAAAGCGCTGTATAGCGCAGGCGTAAAATTTACTATTCCCACTCCAGTGAGTGCAACAGTAGGGAAAGCATTGGATTGCGGGAGGGTAAAAATTACTATTCCCACTCCAGAGAGTGCAACAGTAGGAAAAGCGTTGGATAGCGTAGAGATAAAAATTACTATTCCCACTCCAGTGAGTGCAACAGTAGGGAAAGCATTGGATAGCTTAGGGGTAAAAATTACTATTCCCACTCCAATGAGTGCAACAGTAGGGAAAGCGTTGGATAGCGCGAGGGTAAAAATTACTATTCCCACTCCAGAGAGTACAACAGTAGGGAAAGTGTTGGATAGGACAGTATTTAAAATGACTATTCCCACTACACAGAGTCCAACAGTAGGGAAAGTGTTGGATAGCGTAGGAGTAAAAATGTCTATTCCCACTCCAGAGAGTGCAACAGTAGGGTAAGCGTTGGCTAGCGTAGAGGTAAAAATTACAATTCCCACTCCAGTGAGTGCAAAAGTAGGGAAAGCGTTGGATAGTGTAGAGGTAAAAATTACTATTCCCACTCCAGTGAGTGCAACAGTAGGGAATGCGTTGGATAGCGTATGGGTAAAAATTACTATTCCCACTCCAGAGAGTGCAACAGTAGGGAAAGCATTGGATAGCGTAGGCATAAAATTTACTATTCCCACTCCAGTGAGTGCAACAGTAGGGAAAACATTGGATAGTGGGAGAGTAAAAATTACGATTCCCACTCCAGAGAGTGCCACAGTAGGGAAATGGTTGGATAGCGTAGAGGTAAAAATTACTATTCCCACTCCAGTGAGTGCAACAGTAGGGAAAGCGTTGGATAGCGTAGGGGTAAAAATTACTATTCCCACTCCAGTGGGTGCAACACTAGGGAAAACGTTGGATAGCGAGAGGGTAAACATTACTATTCCCACTCCTGAGAGTACAACAGTTGTGAAAGCGTTGGATAGCATAGTAGTAAAAATTACTATTCCCACTCCACAAAGTGCAACACTAGGGAAAGTGTTGGATAGCGTAGGAGTAAAAATTACTATTTCCACTCCAGTGAGTGCAACAGTAGGGAAAGTTAATACTTCATATATGAATACAAATTAATTAAATATGAATACCAGTTAAAAATTAATTAAAAGTAATTAACAATTTTATATAATATAACAATTAATCAATTAAAAATACAAATACAAATTAATTATTAAAAATAATTACCTATTAATAATAAATATTTACCAATTAACAATTAATTAAATAACAATTAAAACGTTATTAAAAATTACAACAAAACAAAACCAATAAATAAATTAAAATATTTAATTAATTACAATTTAATTACTTCCCACCCTATTCCCCTACAAACCCACAACCCGCAACAGAAAATAAATAAATAAAATTAACATAATTATCAATTAATCAATTATTTAAAATTAATTACCAATTATATTTTAAATAATTGCCAATTAAAAATTTAAATATCAATTATTAAAAATAAATACCAATAAATAAATTAAAAAATGTAATTAATAATAATTACATCACTTCCCTACCCTATTCCCCTATAAACCCACAACCTGCAACAGAAAATAAATTATAAAAATTAACATAATTATCAATTAATCAATTAATTATAATTAATTACCAATTATATTTTAATTAATTACCAATTAATAATTAAGGGACAATTAATTAAAAATAAATACCAATAAATAAATTAACATATTTAATGAAATATAATTAAAATACTTCTCATCCTATTCCCCTATAAACCCACAATCCGCTACAGAATTATGTTACGCAAAAAATTAAATACCATCAAATTAATTAATTAAAATAAATTATAAAATAAATATACACTTTTCACACATATACTAATATAAAAAACACTTTAAAAATGGGATATTATTATAAAATTAATATGAACTTACTTACCTCAAATTCAATATTTTTGTTGTCTATATTCTGTCCATTCTATATTTTTGTTGTCTATATTCTGTCCATTCACTATTTTGAAATCGATATTACTGACCGATATTACTGCTATTCTATTTGATATTTTTATAGTCTATATTCTGTCCATTCGATATTGTGTCCATTCTATAGTTTTTTATTCAATATCAATGTAAATAGATATTAAAAACTCGAAATTTTGAGTGTATACCGTGATTTCTCAGCATGCAGGGACCTTTGGTGCCAGCAGAAATTCCTCTTCTACCAATCTATCAGGATGCCTAATATTTATAATAAAAAGCAACCTTAATGATGTGCATGTTAGATTAGTGATATTATGGATATATGGATATCCCTGTCGCATGAAGATAGGTTGACTTTTGTACCTAGTGCGTAGAGAGGCCTGATACATGATGTTCAAGGAATTGTGTAAACACAGTACTTTCAGAGAAACTAATCCAACATTGTCGTGGATGCAAATTTGTGCAAAAGGCCACCGCTGAAATGTTACTTTCTAGTACAAGGTCGACGCTTTTCAGTAAAAGCATCCTCAGGCTGGAACTCGCTCCCACGCTGTCTGCGGCTGGAACCCTGCTACCTACGCTTCCGCAAACAGCTAAAAACCCTTCTCTTCCCCAAATAGGACCATCTTTCCACTTTTGGCCAACGCAAGTTCTTACAGCGCGGGGATGCCTCCGGGTCACCAGGCGCTCTACAAATCGTTAAAGAAATAAAATAAATAAATAATAGTACAATGTAAGAAATAAGCTGCCTCGCTAGATGGGCCTAACTCTGGAATATAACAGTCTTACATTAGGGTGCTGGCAAATAGCACTAACAGAAGGTGCCAAGGAGAGATCTACCTTATCCACTCTACTACTTCCTATAATTATGTTGCCGGACTCTGCCATCTGTGAGTTTTAACCTGCCTGAGGTGCCAATCCAGTTCCTGGGCCTTGGAAGTGGTTTCTGCAGCTGGTTTACTTCAAAATCAACACAGTGATGAGTTTATGCAGATCAGAAACAACCCAATGCCCTTTGATACTGACCCAGTGTTGAACCAAGAACAACCGTGCATGGCTCGATGGTGATGTGGGGACCAATTAAGAGGCTCAACTATTCCTCTTCACCCTATTGCGTGAGTTGGGACCAACGCATCGAATCTAAGTATGGACGAATTTTGCGAATTAGCAATTCGCGAATTTGCGGATTTGCGAATTCGTGATCCGCAAACTTCGTGAATTTGTGGGAATTTGCAGATTATTATTTTTTTTGCATGTTCGCGGAGCGATTTGCGTGTTCGCGGGGCGATTTGCGTGTTTGCGGGGCGCTTTGCGTGTTCGTGGTTTTTTTTGTGCGAGACCGCTCGTTGTTGTGCCCTTCTGCCCTCTGCCCCACTTGTATTTGTGCCATTCTGCCCTCTGCCCCCCACTCGTTTTTGTGCCCTTCTGCCCTCTGCCCCACTCGTTTTTGTGCCATTCTGCCCCCTGCCCCACTCGTTTTTGTGCCCTTCTGCCCTCTGCCCCATTCGTGTTTTGTGCAATTCTGCCCTCTGCCCACTTGTTTTTGTGCCCTTCTACCCTCTGCCCCACTCATTTTTGTTCCATTCTGCCGTCTGCCCCACTCGTTGTTGTGCCATTCTGCCCTCTGCCCCACTCGTTGTTGTGTCCTTCTGCCCTCTGCCCCACTCGTTTTTGTGCCCTTCTGCCCTCTGCCCCACTCGTTTTTGTGCCATTCTGCCCTCTGCCCCACTCGTTTTTGTGCCATTCTGCCCTCTGCCCCACTCGTTTTTGTGCCCTTCTGCCCTCTGCCCCTCTCGTTTTTGTGCCATTCTGCCCTTTGCCTCACTCGTTTTTGTGCCCTACAGCCCTCTGCCCCACTCGTTTTTGTGCCATTCTGCCCTCTGCCCCACTTGTTGTTGTGCCATTCTGCCCTCTGCCCCACTCGTTGTTGTGTCCTTCTGCCCTCTGCCCCACTCGTTTTTGTGCCCTTCTGCCCTCTGCCCCACTCGTTTTTGTGCCATTTTGCCCTCTGCCCCACTCGTTTTTGTGCCCTTCCGCCCTCTGCCCCTCTCGTTTTTGTGTCATTCTGCCCTTTGCCCCACTCGTTTTTGTGCCCTACAGCCCTCTGCCCCACTCGTTTTTGTGCCATTCTGCCCTCTGCCCCACTTGTTGTTGTGCCCTTCTGCCCTCTGCCAGCGCCATTCTAAAATAGTTACTAAGTTAGCTTCATCAGGAAGCACTAATAGATAAAATAAAGCAGGTGCTCGAATTCAGTTAAACTCAAGCACCTGCTTCTATTAGTGCTTCCTGTTAAAGCTAACTTAGTAACTATTTTAGAATGGCGCTGGCAGCTTGCCGGCGCCGTTCTAAAATAGTTACAAGCTTGAATCTTTAACTTTTGCCCCCCGGATCCGTTCCGCTCGCAGATTCGTGGATTTTCGGCAAATTCGCGGGAATTCGCGGATTGCGAATTTGACGAAAATCCCCAAAATCCGTGAGCAGAACAGATTTTGCGCCCATGCTTAATCGAATCATTGACGCTGACATTTGCTTCACCCAAGGTACTTTTTTAAGCGGGCTCTGCATGGGTTATGTAGCCAGCCTGCCCTCCATAATGGTTGGCCTGAACTGTGGATTTGCCCTGGTCCAGAGCAACCACAAATAACCCCTTAGCCCTATTGACTACTTTTTGCTTTATTCTTTAAAACATCAAAATTCTGGTTCTACTTATTGGATTTGTGTTGTTTTAGTCTTGGTTTAGTCATAATATGAATCTCTACTTTTCTAAACCTGTGTGGAGTATTTTTGTGGGGTTTTCATTGTGTTACTGTGTGTGTGTTGCACAAATCCTTTACACATTGCCTCTTTAGATAAGCCTGACTGATCTGTGCCAAGCTACTAGAGGGAGAGCACAGGTTATCTTTTAGTGTGTGTCTAACTTTCCCTGAATGGTATTGTGTTCCCTACTTGGACAAGGTGCATACCTCTGCCAATTAGAGACCCAGGGACAGATTTACAAGCCCCTTGCGCCACTTTTGTGCCATTTTTAACATGGAAAAAGTGATGCAAAAGCGGCGCAAGGGGCTTGTAAATATGCCCCCCATTTTCTAATAATTGTTTTAACTTTGACCCACGAGAGCAAATTTAATGATTGAAAGATTAGATATCAGTCCCTAATTCAGGGTTTGACACCAAGTTCAATATATCACATGTTGAGATGTCTGGCCTGCTTATAGTACCCTTCCAGAAGGTAATTGAAACTTGTCTGTCCTTACTCCAGTTTAATGGCTGCAACAGCCACAGGAAGTTGAATTTTGCCTACTAGTTCTCTTGAAAAGAAACCCTGATCTAGCTGAAAGGCCTGAATCATAATGCTAGGGGGAAGTGTCAAAAGCATTTTTAAGCTGAGGCTTTCTAGATTTTCCCAGTTTACACTGGAGCCATCGGTCAGTAGCTCTGCACCATAGAGTACTTGAGGAACTATTTTCCCTAAGATGGCTTTCTTTAAGGGCCCAAATGAAAAGCCACCATGTCAGTAATTGAACAGTTTAAGGGCACTAGCATTAGCTAAAATTGACGATTTCTTTAGAGCCATTTATTTGCCCCAACAGAGAATATATGCAAAATGAAGTCCTCAATATTTATAGGCACTTTCTTTCCAACTGGGTTTCTTTAAAAAATAAATACACTTTTTAGCCTTCTTTGTAAAGATCAACGTTAAAGTATTTTTCCTTTCCAAACTGATAGGGACATAATCCCGGTTATAAAAATATTCGCATGTATAAGACATAGTGTGTTGAATGAGACATAATTTGTCTCTGACAAAAGACTCAATGCTTTTTATGGTGCAAAGAGGCAAGTAACCTCGGTGTGCTCTACCCAGCTGCTTTAGATCACATGTGAGGAAGGAAGCCCTTCAGACTCTTGCCACTCACAATCTTAGCTTTATAACGAAGTACCTAATTGTGAGGATGTCAAGCATCTTTTTAGTCTTCATCCCCTATATCCAGTTAGAATAGAGACTTCCATCAACCTTTATGAAATGCATGATTTGCCGTATGTTTCACCTAACATTACAAATGTAAGCAAAAATCTATTTGTAAGGAGTATATTTGTATGTAGACCAAAAAGCAAGATCTGTGGGAATAGATATGAAAAGTCATTTTTTTAATTACCTAAATGATTTACGCTTTACGTGTCTTGAAATGTACCCTAAGGCCCAGCTAAAGCCATATATCTTTTTTTGTGTACATGTAGATTTTATTACTTTAGAATACTCAGAACTATCATAGCCTTATTAATTTGTACTATGTAGTCCTTATCAATATGTCTCTGGAAATAGAAATAATCTATTGAAATGAGCCACTCGATAATAAAATAAGGAATTTGAGTGAAGTGATCCCCCCTTCATTTTATTATTAAGTATTTATGTATATGTATTATTCAATAATTAGTGCACGTTATGATCCAGACAAAGCAAATACAGAATATGGGGCCCATTAGCATGTTGGGCGGATCGCCACTGTCCGACATTTGTGCCCGCCCGCATGTAAATTCCCCCCATCATATTACTATGGTGGGGGGACCCCAGTGGATGGAAAGACTGTCCACCAGTATCCCGCTGGTAGGCAATCTGCCATCTATATTAGTATGCAGGCGGGGACATGCCTTTCTGTGGCAGCAACGCCGCCACGGAAAGGCATGCGGTCTTCGACATTGGGGGCCCGTAGCGGGTCCCCAAGGATTGTGGGGGGTGCACATGGGGGGTACCTATGGTATACCCCTGCATTTCAATGTACAATGTGGCAGGCACCGTGTGGTGTCCATCACGTTGTGCATTGAAAGGCACAACTAGCTTTTGTGTCATTGTGGCAGGCGGTGATTTCAGCACCGCCCGCCGCAATGTTATAATGTGGGATGCGCCCGCCAATGTGGCGGGTGCATCCTAATTGTAAGTGCAGGACCACAACAAGCATTGCGGGTGGTCCTGTTTCCCGGGGGTATGGATACTAATGACCCCTCATATGTTTAGTAAAGGACTCCAAGTCAATTTAACCAACTACCGTAAACTAATAATATACATTTATGCTGCAGCATAACTCAGACGATATTCATCCTCCCAAATAAATACACTTGCATTATATCCCAAATCCTGAAAGACCCAAAGTTATCTAATCGTAAACTGTGTGAGGTGAGTTACATGTTCTCAACTGTTCCTAACTGAAAACAGGAGGGGTAAGAGCAAAAAGAGTGGAGGGAGAATACACCAAGGATATCAGGTCTAACAATAATAAAAAAATAATGGGCTCTTAAAATATGCCTGCTGTGACAATGAAGTGCTTAAATATAAAGAATTAAATTTGAATGAAAGCCATGTGTCTACATTTTTGGTTTGCTTTCCAGTCCACCACTGCAGAAGCTGTCAACATTATCTTTGACAACCTAAAGACATCCTGCTGATGCAATTTCTGACACTATCATCATTTATTTGTCTGACAAGGGTATTAGTATGAACTATTGAATCACACTGTTCTGCAACTTGAGCCTTGCAAAATGATGTGTCCCTGACCAGTCGGAAATTAATACACATCAGACCAAAATAAGTAATCCCCATGTGATCTCAGAAGTCAAATTAGTTTCTTTACAAGAGCTACATTATCAACCATCTTAAAGATTTTGAAATTTAACATAACCTCTTATCTGCATAATTGGTCTGTCTGGGCTCCAACATCATTCTGTACCACCTGCATTTGGTGTTTTGCTTCTAGCATAAAACATCTGCCACTATAGCAATTACTGATAATTACTGCTCATCGGCATTCAAGGTTATGAGATCCTGACATCACTTGATCAATTGATGGCATTTCAGACCTTAGTTAAAAGCTTTCTCCAGCTCTGGGTGACTAATATATTTAGTCTAGATTACAGATTAGTTGAGTCCTAACCACATAATTTAGCAATGTAATCCTTGGCAGGTGTTCATTCAACCCCACTCAAGTTCCTGTAATTTTCAGAGCTCTCAAAGGATACATTCCCTTCATTGCATTGTTCAAAGTCTATATGCACTCAATGGCTGCATATCTAATTTGAACAATTGGGTGCAAGTATTCTGGGGCCCATCTAAGGTAATATATAGCATTATACAGAATAGTGTGGGGGGTGCTTAGAGATACAGTTCCCAGTTTTTACCTTCACATCAAAGATATTTATTATGAATTTACCAGGTCATGTCAATATCAACTTGGCTAAATGGCTCACTCTTGAATTTCTAAGAGCAATTTTCTGACTTGAGTTTGCCTGTTCTACACTGTTGCTCAGGACAAATTGACTATAAAACAAAAAATGCATTCGGGTTAGTCAGAGCTGTTGGACACTTACATTTTGGTTACTCAGGGCTTTTGGACACTTCCTTATTGCAGATGTAACTCTGTCTACAATGTATTGAATGGAGGTGATTGACTCCTTTAGGAAACAGGCGACTAGTTCTCACTTTCTAGAGTCTTGAGAACAACTTGTTCTGGCGCCTACTGCTGTGCCCTGGGACAGGCGGCAATTTCTCCCTGAGATTGATTCAATCATTCCATCCATCACTTTGTTATTTGATGCTCTAAATGTGGCAAGTATGTCTAGACGTGAGTCCCTTGCTAATTGTGCCACTGGAATCAAGCTATGCCTGATCGATGAACACCGGGGCAACACCTATCCTGGGTTGTTTGTATTACAGTTCAGGGGTTGACCTGGCCTGGCAGTTCATGCTGGACTGTTCCAATGAGGAGCAGGGTCAAGGCTGATTTGCAAAGGGCTAGGTTCAAACTGCGTTGGAATGGTAGGTGATAAACAATGGATTGGGATGTGGCCCGAGGACAGGACTGACAAGAGCAGTCTTGAAAGTGGAACGCGACCATTTGACGCATGTTCCTGTACTGAAGGTGGTTTTAGGTACGCTTGACACAAGCAACCACCTCATTTGGTGTGAAAAGGACTGAGGTGAGGATTGGTGCCCCAACAGCCCTGACGAAGTTGCCTTGATGGTTTGGCGAAGAAACATGTTGGCCTTTGGCAAATGAAAGTGGCCAGATACATGTCTGCTTTTTAAATTGAGGACGCTCACAACATTGAATAACGCTGGTGTTGTATGTGAGTGATACCTCATTTTATATTCCTTGAGAACTTTGTTCTCTCTGCACGGTTGGGGATGATTGAATACTGAGTGAATTATGAAGCCTCAGTGTTGTCAATCACACACTTTCTATGTTGTTTTGATCTTCCACACCAGTGGAATTCAAGCACACACCTCTTTTCCTTTCTCTTTCTCTTTTTTTTAAGGTTAAGAAAGCAGCCAATGATGATACCGTGGCACACTGGCGAGTACCATCCAGTAGCCCTGTCGGTTTGCACAGATCTCACATTTTTTCATTTTTATTTTGAGGAATTTGATACACACATTAATGCAAAATGTTTTTAACACAGTGGTATTATTTGGGATGTGGTTATTGACAATCCCTTTTTTAAATTTGAGCAGCAAGGACTAATCAGTTCATGGATATTTGAACAAAACTGTACTGGGAAAGTGTTTTCTAAAAGATATAATAACCCCCAGAAGTCTAAAAATTTGTGACTGTCTGCTCTTGAAGGTCAGACCTAGCTGTGTTTATAATTGATGGAGTGGGGGTGGCGGGCGGTCTGATCTCCTTATCCCCCTTGTGCTCCAATTGTTGATGTGCGTGGATAGAAAACCACTTCTTTCACAGGTATTGTCTCTTTCACCCGTCTGTCCACAGGCAGCCACTGCAAATACATCATAAATGGCAAAATGTGACGTCTTGCTCTTTTCATCACAAGTGTCTGAAGAATGGTGATAGTATAGATGAGTGTCTCTAACCTTTTCTGTAATAAGAGCTACTTATGTTCAATGAACGTCATCCAGAGCTACTAATGTAATGATCTGATAGTGACCATCAATCCAAGATTGTCAGCAGTGAGCACATCATAGTATAAGGCAGGGTTGCCAGCAGTAAAGTAAAAAACACTATAAATTTGGAATGCATCTACGTGGGTAATACAAAACAGCCATAGCTCCAATCCCCGCGGCATCAAGGAAATAATGAATAATAAATCTCTCCAACTCAAATAATTACTTTACCATTTTTCTCTGAACATTTGCATGTGAGTTCTGAAAATACACATATTTTCATCTCAAATACATGCTTTTTGAATTTGATATTCAAATAATAATACTACCAAGCAAAAGCTTCTATATTAGTAGGCTGGACTGCACACTGGAGAGCTACTCAAAGGTTACTGGAAAGCTACTGATAGCCCTCAAGCTTTTAGTTGGAGACACCTGGTGTTAAACACTGGAGGACATTGAAGGTGATGTAATCGATTTGACATTAGTAAGAAGTCAGGCAGCTGTCTTGGTTTCCTCTTGTCATATGCAAAAGTCAATTCTAAGGCAATTTTCTGAATGGTAAATTTGGAATAATGGTCAAGGGGAAAGCCTTGGTTAATAAAATCTAAAGCCACAGATTCAGCTGCCTGGATTAAAGCTTTGAGTCTCTTACAATACAGCTCCATCCTCAAATCAGACATAACTATGGATTGTAGATAATAATACAAGATTGCCTAACTTTTTGTGAAATTCCAAAACAATGTTTTGGAAAATACGTAAGGTTTAAAGAAATCATATTCTTAAAATTGGGCTATGTTTTTTTAAAAATATAAATATTTTCCATATAATTTAAATAAAATAAATAAATGGTATCTATATACAACAGAATTGAAAAAGCCAACAGGCCTCGCTTGTCACACCAGTGCACACACCCATCAGCTGTACCAATGTTTTTATCCAGACAGATACAAACTGTGTGCAGGCATGGTGACCATCTTGGAATTAAGTTTCTTAAAGCAAAAGAAAAAAAAATCCAAGATGGGTGCTGTTGGTTTGCATACCGAGGTATAGGTGGAAAAAGAAGTTGGAGCAGGTAGAGTCACTGACAGACAGAGAAAATACTCCGTTATTCACTGGAACGCACAAGCCTGATTCAATCAGTAGAAGAATACAACTCATCAAATCTAAACATGGTGAAAGTAAACAGCTCCTTGGGTAAGACATGCACAAGTGTAAGGAGGAAAGCCATTGAGTCAGAAGTAGGAAACCTACATTGGTAAGAAACATGTTGAATCATGAGCAATTAGCGGACACAAAGATTACTCTAATTCTGTATTTGATACAATAGCTATATGTAGATCAGACCTAAAACAATGCACAAGCCATTGCAAAGAGATTTCCATTTGTACACAAATAATGCCAAAATGACTATACAGTCTGCACCAGATCACTAAAAGTCATTTCTTCGATAATCTAAAGTTGATTCACAACTAGGGCCAGATTTGCTAAGGGCTTGTATTGCCCTTGTGTCACACAAGGCAAAGTAAGCCCTTATGTGGGATTTACTAAACCTCACAAGTCCACCTTGAGTTGCTATGCATGGTTTAGTAAATCCAAATTAATGCAGGGCATCGCATTTCCCTGACTTGTTTTATCTTGCATCAGGGAGGCGTTCCATATTTGGAGTGTGGGCATTACTATGCATCCACCCACGGATCTCGGCACATTCCTAAGAACTGTCATTCAGAGAATGTGTCAAAATGGTACGAGGAGAAATATCTTTATTTCTTCTCATTACTTCCTTTTTGCATTCCGCATTACACATAGAGAAAGGAAAATATCTTTAACAATTGATTTTGTGCTGGGAGGTATCCCTTCCTGCACAAAAATAATCCTTCTCATAAGGCAGGCACCCTTTCACCATGGAACAAACGTGCCTGCATTGGCACTAGACATCCCACAGTGCACCAGTGCAGGGAGAGAACTGAAATGCATCATATATTAGTAAATAAGGCACATTTCTGCCCTGTCACACAGTGCAGAGCAGGAAGTTGTCTTGCTGTGTTGTGTTGTGTGGCTTCGGTGTTATCTGCCCCTTAGCTTCTAAATCATTTTGGCAACTCTAGTCAATGTGACAACACGAGTTACTCTAAAATTCTCAGTGGTAAAAACTACCAGGCTTTAAAGTGTTTCGTTGATTGTTGAAAGGAAGCAAAAAACAAATTTGTAAGTAAATCAATAATTTCTTGGAACATGAAAAAACAAAAAGAAACCTCAGCCAAGTGCAGCTAATGAGCTGCAGTGCAATGTTTGCAACACTCCATTCTATGAATCCATTAAAGTAATCTGACTGCTGCTATACATCTAAGCTAACATAATAGAACATATCAGTAGAGATTCATGCTCGGTACAGTGCTGTGAATATATAGACTTATTTGTAATGAATCTCTCAGAAGGGTTTCATGTATCTAACAGAATATCGCTCCTAAAATAGTGCAATCTATTCAGAGGTTGCAGATTTTTCACACTTTATAACCAATGTCAAAGCAATAGTTTTTTCAGCACAAATTTCTCAAAATATTGTTTGTCGACATGTTGTAGGTAGTGTGAAACGTATTTTTCCCCTTTCATCCAACCCTGAACAAAATTAATCATTGACCTAGTCACACCCGGATGCTGTACTTGCAGTGGTGGCTGCTACCATGTGAAATTGGTGTGGTTGCACAGGGGAAAATATTAAATATAAACAAAACTAACCTGAAGCCTGACAACCACCGCCCCGCCACGTCTTCTGCTCAGACAATGTTAACACAGGCTTCCAGAATCCCCTACTACAATCCAGATGCTACTCTCATGCGGCATGAGAGAAGCAAAGGACTTGGGCGGGGATTGGGCAGAGCAGGCTGGTTCTAATCTCCAGCAGGGAGTGGGAGCCTCTGCTCCTGAACCCTGCTGAGATCTCCGAGCAATACCTTGGAGATATCCAAGTGAGCATGTTGGTTTGGCCAACCCAACACCCTTACTGTTCAAAAGGCTCCCTTGAGTCAGCAAGCTGATGTGCTTTGGAGATGCACCTGTGTGCCTGTGCGGAATCACTGACAAAATATTGAGTACCACAATATCGAGGTACAAAAATATTGTGACAAAAATATTAAAGTCAAGAATATTGCCATCCTATCTACATCGTGGTAAGTAAAATAATATTGAAAAAAATATATCGATGTCTAAAATAGCATTGTTAAAAATAACATTTGTTTCAAGTGCTACAAAAATAATGTAAAATAAAGTAAATATTACATATTTAAAAGAAATATAGTTCAAAATATTTAACAATGTTTAAAATCATAACTAATACATATAGGGGTCGATTCCGATTCGGGAGAAAAAACGTCCGTACGATTCGCATTCGGAGCCCTCTCCGTACGAATCGTACCCGTCCGTCCGAGTCACGTAGTACGATCTGTATTTTGTGAATCAATCGGAATCCTCGTGAACTGTACGACTCCTACACATGCCGTACGACCCGACGAATACGATCCGGAACGGGGTATGAGGACGCGATTCGTACGGTCCACGTCAGGTAAGGTCGATTCGTACGGAAAAGCACACAATCACATACACACCGTACGGTCCGTACACCCATGATCGCGGGGTACAGTGCGTACCCCTGCTATCATGGGGTATAAGCATCGTACCCCTGCAATCGCAGGGTGTACGCATCGTACCCCTGCGATCGCAGGGTGTACGCACCGTACACCCTGCTAACATGGGGTACGCACCATGATCACGGGGTACGGTGCCTACCCCCCATGATCGCAGGGGTAGGCACCATACCCAGGGGGGGTCGTTCCGTACCTGTTTTGAGGTGAACTCCGCTTTTACGGCTGTTTTCGGCTGTCATAGGAAAAAGGTCATACGTGCATACCCGGCACGAATCGTACTTGCTGGGTCGGAAAAACCACCCGGGAACCGTACGGATGTCGCGTACAGTGGGTTCTGAGGGAGAATCGGGAGGAGATTTGAATTGTACGGTCTTTGAACGATTCGTACGGAGTCCTGCTCCCGGTACGAATCGTACTTCGTTGTAGTGGCAGGGTACGAATCGTACGGGAAAAACGCTCCGATTGGCTATTCGGAGCGGTATTTCCTAAATCAGAATCGACCCCATAATGTTAAAATAAATTAAACATATACATATAAAATATAATATATAAATATATACTTACTTAATATTATTCATAAAACTTTTTAATAACTTATAAATTGTTAAAAACATTTTATAAATTATAAATACAAATATACACATATGAAAATAATATAAAATTAAAAAAATGTATATAACAAAAAATAAACAACAATATTTTTTAACTTTTTAAAATAAATTACACACAAAATTAACTAAAAAAATACAGAAAAATATTGGATAGCGGAGGGAATAAAATTACTATTCCAGCTCCGAGAGTGCAACAGTAGGGAAAGTGTTGGATAGCGTAGGGTTAAAAATAACAAGGCCAACTCCAGTGAGTGCAACAGTAAGGAAAGTGTTTGATAGCATAGAGGTAAAAATTACTATTCCCACCACAGTAAGTGCAACAGTAGGGAAAGTGTTTGATAGGCTAGGGGTAAAAATTACTATTCCCACTCTAGTGAGTACAACAGTAGGAAAAGTGTTACAAATGAAGGGGATTACATTACTATTCCCATTCCAATTATTTTTTAGCAATTAATAATTAAATTACAATAAATTAATTATGAATACCAATACACATTAAGGGGTCAATTCCGATTCGGGAAAAACCTCTCCGAATAGCCGTTCGGAGCGTTTCTCCCGTACGATTCGTACGGTTCGCGGCTGGTTTTTCCGACCCAGCAAGTACGATTTGTATCGGGTACGTACCGTACAACCCATTTCCTACGACAGCCAAAAACAGCCGTAAAAGCAGAGTTTGCCTCGAAATAGGTACGGAACTGCCCCCCCAGGTATGATGCCTACCCCCATGATCGCAGGGGTGTGGTGTGTACCACTGCGATCATGGGGGGTACGCACCGTACCCCGCGATTAGGGTGCGTAGGGACCGTACCCCATGTTCACAGGGTGTATGGTGCGTACACCCTGCGATCGCAGGGGTACGATGCATACACCCCTTGATAGCAGGGGTACGCACCGTACCCTGCGATCATGGGGGGTACAGACCGTACGGTGTGTATGTGATCGTGTGCTTTTCCATACGAACCGCCCTTACCTGACGTGGACCGTACGAATCATGTCCTCATACCCTGTTCCGGATCATACTCGTTGGGTCGCACGGCATGTGTACGGGTAGTACGGTTCACGGTTTCAGCCCTGCAATATGTACGGATTGCAGCGATTCGGGCGGATGCACGAAATACGGATTGTACTACGCGGCTCGATGGACAGGTACGATTCGTACGGAGAGGGCTCCTGATGCGAATCGTGCGGACGTTTTTTCTCCCGAATCGGAATCGACCCCAAAGTAGTAATTATATAATTATAATAAATCACTTCCCACCCTATTCCCCTATAAAAACACAACCCACTCCAAAACTAAATTAACACAATTAATATATTTATCAATTAATCAATTAATACAAATTATTTACCAATTTACAAGTAATAAACAATAAATTAATTATCAATACCAAAATGCAGTGAATTAATTAATGTATTATAATTAATTTACTTCCCACCCTATTCCCCTATAAACCCACAACCCGCTCCAATAAAAATATAACACAATTATTATAAATATCAATTACTCAATTAATAGAAATTAATCACCAATTAATAATTAATTAACAATAAATTAATTATCAATCCCAATAAATAAAAATTTATAATTTCTTTATTACAATTAACTTACTTCATGCCCTATTCCCCTATAAACCCACAACCCGCTACGGAACTAAAATGCAAAATTTAATTCAAAATAATTATTAATTTCTAAAAATTAAGATTTAATTAATTATAATTAAATTACTTCTCCCCCTATTCCCCTATAAACCCACAACCTGCTATGATACTAAAACGCTATTTATCTAAGGGTGGGCGTCAAATTCCGTTCCGCTCATGGAATTTGTGATATTTTGACAATTTTGCGTTCCGCGGAGAGTGCAAAATTCCCAACATTTCCATGATTTGCAGCGTAGTGGAGCTTTTTTTCATTACGTGCTTTGAAAATGTGTTCTCGTCCATGTGGTCGCCTTACCAGGATCCCCGCGTTCGCTGATGAGTTTTCCAAACAATTCACGTGTGCCACGAAGTGTTGGTAGCAAGTCCTGCTATCCCATGAGAGTTCGTGATCGCGATCACGTCATTCGCCTCGCCATCAGACACCGCGAGAGAGGGCGTGAGGTGACGAACATGTCAATCTCCACCGCGACAGAGAGCATAAGATCGCAAACACTTCATTTTGCATGCGCCACCGACATCAGGCTGAAGTGTGGTGAAGATCGCAATCTCGAACACGCCAAATTTTTATTCTGGAGAAGAATATTATCTCTAGCAGCATAAAACCTTCTGTAAATGATGAATTGGATGAAAAACCTCCTCAGATTGACATTTGGCTGTCCTTTTGTGTGCAAAGAGTCTTTTAACAAAAAAAAACATTTTTGGGGGAGAGGGAGGAAGCGCCAGAGAGTCACCAACTTCCTGTTACTGCCCAGCAGGCTCCTCCCAGTGCTTTGTCCATCTCCTGTTCATTCTGCCTTTGGATTTTGAATTTGATATTTTACAAGTAAGTTGGTGTTGTGTCTGTTTGATGGGGGAATTGCAGTTGCTGCAACTACAATGTTGGTACTTATCATTCTTTTTTTTTAAATTGTTGTCGATAGCCAGTAGGCCCAGAGTTAGTCAAGGGTGGTTGCATGATGAAGCAACTGTTCCTTTGGTGTGTGTTGAATGTATTTCAAACATCATTTAGGGCATGGATGACATTGGATTGAGTTGGAAAATCTGTTCTTTGGGGGCTATTTATGTATTTGGGTGTGTGTTAAAGAAATGCCTTTGTTGTGTGTGTCTGGTGTGTTGGTGTGCACCCTGCAGACCTTGTTTTGCCCTGTGGATTTTCTTTTTTGCATTTTATTGCATTAATAAGGCAAAGCAGTGTGGTTTAGCATGCATCCTTTGCATGGCTTTTATAGGCCTTTTGTCAATTCATTGTTTCCCAAGCCTCCTGCTTGTTGCTTGTGATTTGTGAGTGTCCATGTGGCTGGTCGCCTTTTCTGGTGGGAGTTATTAGTGTGCTGCTTTTGCCGTATAGGCCTGCATGGTTTTCCTATAGGCTCACCGCTTCCATTCATCCCCTTTGCCAGCAGCAGCTCCTTGATTGATGTGATGGTCAAATAATTTAAAGCCAAACAGGGTCCACTCCACTTCCATTACATTTGCATTTTGGTTGTTGTTCTTATTCTTTCCTATCCTTCCTTAGAGTGTAGTGTGTACACAGTAGTTTACCATAGCCCTTGTAAACAAAGTCTCACAAATGACTACACTATATCTTTTATTTGTTTGTTTGTACTAGTAGTAATTGAACCACAGCAACAAATGCAACATTTCACTAATGTTCTTCTCCTGGTTAATTTGCTTGAGTCGTGTGATAGGTGGGACCGAAAAATATTCGAATGTTAGGGTAACTGAATTGCAGTGCATAATTGTGAAATGAAAATAAAGTGTAGTGTTCTAAAATTGGGTAAAAAATTGAGTAGTGGTAAACAATTTTAATAGTTTCTCTCGATTCTTCCCACTTTAAAAAATATGTGATAAACTGGCAGATTTAACAAAATACCCTGCAAGTAGGGTCAACATGTTTCAGCATCCGTGACTAAAGATACGCCACTGCTTTCTTCAGGACCTAGATTTAACAGCTACTGCAATATTAATAAAAAGATATACCTGTGTAGTTTCAGGTCTTACTCAGTCTTCTCCAACTTGCCGAGGAAAAAGTTGCACCCAAAAACAGAAAACACAGAGAACCACAGATAAATAAATAGTTTAAATATTTACATTTTGTTAAACCATGAAGTGTCATTAACACAGCCATTTTGGAGAATATGATCAAAAATTCCAATATCCCTATTGGAACTCGCTTACCTAATTGGTAGGAGGAAATAGCATCACCCCACCTGGCAGCAAGCAAGCAACGCGACTAACGGCACATTTTGTGGAGGTTGGCCATGGCCCTAACGATTTTCAATGGACAGTTTTGGAACAACCTAACATTCCAGAACACGTTGCAGACATCGCAAAATACCCAATTTTAGAACACTACACTTTATTTTCATTTCACAATTATGCACTGCAATTCAGTTACCCTAACATTCTAATAATTTTCGGTCCCACCTATCGCACGACTCTTTATTCATATCAAGTTGATTGTCTGTCATAACAACTTCTAGGGACAGACTACATTTCCTCCTGGGTAAAGGAGAGCCCAGATGATGACTAGGGCGGTACCGGATGGGAATTGATGGGCACTTTTTTCCAATTCAGGAATTGAGCGCCGTTTGTTGCACATTTTGCACTAATTGTCTGGTTGGTTCTTTCTTGCACCACATCCCAGTATACACAGTAGAACCTTTATTTTGTTTTTTGACCTACAGACATCTTTTTGTTGTTAAGACAAATCAAGCAGCTCAGTGGGCTCGGAACCCAATCTATAGTGTATAGGATCTGTGGAGTGTGATTTAAGATTATGAGCCATTTATAAAGCATCAAGCCCTTAAGCACATGTCGGCCATGCTGATAGGGTTTGTGGGAACAGTGTTTTCAATTTGTTGGACCGAAAATCATCTATAACATACGGGGCAGGGTATATGCTACAGATATGGCTCCCAATGAGGTTTTTACCAATGTAACAACTCTAGTGGGTTACTGTGGTAGATTGCTCCAGAAGGTTCGAACGATTGGGACACAGCATCCCACGAGGGAGAACAATGCCCTTTACCCCCCTGAAATTCCAGAACTGAGTGATTCCACAGATAATATGATTAGACCACGAGTTGACGCTCGGTTTCATGAACAGTGGATCTACACTCCTTGGAAGAGCCAGCTGCAGGACTCCTGGAAAAACGCTACTGCATATTATAAAGAGTTGACGGTGTCGGCCTCCTCCACAGTGATGACGTTAGCTGATATAGAGTTATTTTTCATCCTGCTGGTACCAGTAGATATATGGAGGCAGGTTCATATGCAGGATCATGCACTAAAGCTGGGTGGCACATGGGATGAGGTCAAGGCATGGGATCAGGAAAGTCAGCCTGGCGAAAAGCTGAAAGCGGACCTCCTAGCTTTGCCAGGGCGTATCAAAACTTACATGCACTCGCTTATCCCACTGAACCGAGTGGACTGGTATAAGTTGACTGCGTTTCTTCAGAAGAAAGATGAAAATGTGCCGATTTCTTTACCAGATTTGAAGGGGTGTTTTTAGATTTTAGAGGTCAGAACCTGTAACACGAGGGTGGTGTTTGTTTGTTTGTTAACAGATTTATCACTAACTTGCTTTCCGAGATTCCGACACGGTTGCAGGTTTCGGAAAGCATTTGGAAGACTTCGTCCCCGTCAGAGTTATTGAGTATGGCACAGTATTACGAACACAGAGAGAATGAGGACAAGGAAAGGGTAGAGAAAAAGTCAAAGGATTTGAAGACGAGCGTGTTGATGCAGCAAGTTACGAGGGGAAGTGGAAGAGGGTCGGGCTTGGCCCCACGGCTAGCCCATTTCTTACAGGGGTAGTGCTTCAAGCGTGCCTCTTAGGCTTAATCAATGTGTGTACTGTAAGCAGGAGGAAAATTGGCAGAATGAGTGTCTGGAGTTGTTGCAGAAAGATGAGGCCCTGAGAGGTCGAGGGTTTTGAGAAAACGGATGAGGAGGTGGAAGCTGAGGGGGACGCATTCAGAGGATACATCACACAATAGGCAGAGCGGGAACTATTTTGATGACCCTGAGGGAGACGGTACTATCATGACGACTATGACATGGACGAAGTGACAGGGTTGTCTCACAGCTAGGACAGCCAGGGACAGGGTGAGAGACCAGTTCACGTAATTATAGATCAGGGCAGACCTTATGTCACTGATGATTTACAGGGTACAACCGAATTTATTTTAATTGATCCAGGGGCTATGAATAGCTCTGTTTCCCATTCACTATTCCTGGGGGCAGCTCTGTCTAGCCAAAACAATGTTTCGGTGGGTTTCCCAGGTGTGCCGGTTAGCCACATTTCCAAGCCTGTTGCATTGACTATAGGCCCCTTTACGGTTGATTCACCATTTTTTCTGATGTCAAATTGTGGGAGAAATTTGTTAGGACTGGATTTATTAAAAAGGGGCATGGGACAATTTTTAGTTCTCCAGACAGTGTTTACATGACTGTTGGACCGCAGGTGGCTCATGCCAAACAATGCTTCACAAAGGATGCCCCCTTTTCACTGAGTTTTAAGATGTGTCACATACGTTATGGGCTACAGGATGTGGGGTTACTCCAGATCCCACCAGTCTCTGCACAGATCAAAGACAATGTTAAATTGCCACATATTCCCCAGTACAAGATATCCCAGGGAGGACAAAAGGTCCTATTGCAGGATTTGATTAAGTCTGCTGTGGTTGAGGAGACAGTGGGAATGTGTAATAGCCCTATTCTTCCTATCCTTAAAAAGATTCTTCTGATACCCAGCCAGATGTTTACCGCTTTGTATTTTTACCTTAGAGGAGTGAACAAAATAGTGGAGGGGTGAACAAAATAGTGGTTCCCCAGTACACTGTGGTCCCAGCTATTACCACGATCTTGACAATGAATCCCTCGTCAGCAAAATTATTTTCCCTGATCGAGTTAAAGAATGCTTTCTTCAGCTCCCGATCCACACAGAAAGTAGACATCTTTTTGGATTCACAATAGTCGGTTGGAGCTTTAGATTCTTCTGTGCTCCATAAACTCTATAGAAAGCCCAAGTATCTATAGTCAAGCTTTGAAAGCTCAATTGGATTCCTTGGATCTTTCCCCTCGTAATGTGCTGTTGCAGTACATTGACAACCTACTTGTGGCTTCAGTCACTGAGGATGGCTGCTGGGAGGCCACAGTTAAATTATTGTTACACCTGGCACACCATGGACATAAGGTGTCACTTTCAATTTTTTAAAAATATTTTCAACAGGAGGTCACCTATTTATCTCACCTACTGTCGAAGGAGGGTCACAGACTAACACCTGAACGCATAGCTGCTATTACTAATATGCCTGTTCCTAAAACCTAATGCAAGGTACATGCGTTTATGGGGATAACTTTGTATTGTCGGCACTAGATCCCTAATTACTCCTTGCTAACAAAGCCCCTTCTTTACTTGACCACCAAGGATGTGCATGAGCCCTTGTCTTGGACACCTGCATACCAGCAGGCATTTGAACAATTACAGGTTGCGCTTTGCTCTGCTCCTGTACTTGGTACTCCTGATTATCAGAAGCCTTTTGTGCTTTATGTACATGAGGCGGATGGTTGGGCCCTCTTTGTCTTAACACAGGGTTTAGATGGTAAGCAGAGACCCCGCGATTACTTCTCTGCTACTCTCAATAATGTGACCAGAGTGCTCTCAAGCTGCCTAAGAGCGGCCGCTGCCGCGGCAGTTTCTATCAGACAATTGGCAGGGCTTGTCCTTGATACTGATCTCATAGTAATGTTACCTCATGCTTTAGACACACTTTTGCACTAGACAAAGAAGCACCACCTTACTAGTGCACGTCTCACTGGTTATGAGTTAACGCTGTTTGCTCTGCATATTATTATCAAACACTGTGCTACTCTGAACCCAGCCAAGTTACTACCCCTCCCTTTGGAAGAAAAGGACAATGATGTCCAAATTGTTTATTTCGGACTGAGGAAGAAACGAAAGGACAGGTAGACCTGACTGATGTTCCCTTATCTGACCCCCAAGGGGAACTATATGTCTATGGCTCTTGTTTCAAATTACCAGATAGAACTACCACTGCAGCTTATGCAATTACGTTACACACTGTAGTTGAGACATCTAGTATCCATATCAATTGGTCCAAGCTGCAGAGCTGGTTGCCCTCTTTAGAGCTTGCAAGTTGAGTGAAGGACTGTTGTCAATGTCTATACCGACAGCTAGTATGCATTCGGGGTGGCCCATCATATTGGGTGCCTCTGAGTAAAGAGAGTGTTCTTGACCTCGCATGGCTTGCGATTACATCATGGTCCATGGATACTTAGACTGTTGTCAGCCTTGACACTTCCTGATAAGCTGGCAATCATAAAATGCAGCGCTCATAAGGCTGTGAAAGATGATGTGGGGAGGAGCAATGCATTTGCGGATCAGACAGCTAAGGAGACAGCTAGATCGAAGATGAACAAGATGTTTGTGGGAGGTCCCGCTACATGGGTTGCAGACAATGGAATGTTTGAGGACACATTGGAAAATGTCAGGGAAATACAGAGGGAAGCGACTAGAGGAGAACAGGCAGTATGGGAGGAAAGAAAAGGGCATCTGGATGAGGTTGGATGTTGGACTGAATTGTCGGGGAAACAAAGGTGGTTGTTGGCCAATGCCTATGTTCTCCCTGTTGTTACTATGGTCCACGCCTAGCACACATTAGTGCCAAAGAAATATGTAAGCTACTAGACACAGTATGGCAGAATGATAATGTCTCCAAGGTAGCCACACACCTAGTGAAAAACTGTATTATCTGTCTGAAGTAGAACCCTGGGAAGGGCACCCCTACACCCGCAGGTAACTTTGCACTGCCTTCCTTCCCTTTCAAGGTCCTCCAGATGGATTTTATCAAAATGGAACAAGTAAACAACTTGGAATATGTGCTAGTAGTGATTTGTGCATTCAGTAAATGGATTGAAGCTTGCTCCGCTACTACGGCCATGGCGACAGCGAAGGCACTTTTAAAAAAGTTCTTCCATGCTATGGATTGCCACGTGTGATCTGGAGTGACAACGGAAGTCACTTCAACTCAAAAGTCATTGATTTGGATTGCAAGGGCTTGCCTAATAAACAGAAGATTCATGCAGCAAACCACCCACAGTCAGCAGGCCTGGTTGAGAAGTACAATGGTACTCTCAAACTTAAGCTAGCAAAAATACAGGAAAGCACAGGATTGAGATGGGCAGATACCAGATGCATTACCGTTGGCTTTTTTGTCTACAAGAGCAACAGTGCTTGCTAGACGCCCTGCCAATGTCTGGGGTGTCATAAGGCCCAAGCGCTTCTCTGAGACAGAATACCCCCTGCTCCCAGATTATTTGTTTGAGTTGTCTAAAGATCTCTGTTCTCTCCACCAACAGTTTATTGCCATGCTGCAACAAGTACCAGAGGGGCCCGGGCACAACTACAACCTTGTGACTTTGTTATGCTTAAGAATTTTCAACAAAAGAACTGCTTGGAGCTGAGTTGGAAAGGGCCCCTCCTTGTGGTACTTGCTACCCACACCGCTGTGAAGTTAGAAGGTCGGAAGAACATCGCATGTGAAGAGGGTGCCTCTACCCCTTCCGGATAACCATTGGGTCTGCGAAGGCATCGCTCACCAAGAAGGGGAGATGCCCCGATTTGTTCCTTTCTCAGATGCTCGATTGAGGTGGGCGCCAGTAGGACAATCCAGGAGTTAGGGAAGGACTTGAGCTTAGGCCGAAGGTGCTGTGTCTATGATGCCTGCTTTAGATTAGAGTGAACAGCACTGGTGCACTGCCCTGGCCACTGGACAGGATCATTGAGGGTATTTGACTTAAATAGCATGATCCACTTGATATCCGAGGTTGATACCTTGAAACAAAAAGACACCCGTTCCCATTCCTTGAAAATGAATGTGTATTCCCAACTTAGGTCCC